>NC_137209.1:4970859-5580859 GCF_960531495.2 Zeus faber | reverse complement strand
CTTTAGCCTTGACAACTTGCACAAGACTGCCCTCCATAGGACAGTTCAAGCCACCTTTATTTTAAGCCAGTTTAAGCCACCTTTATTTTTGTTATACGGTATGATATATGGTTGGATATTTACAAGTTAAGGAGCTCCTGAAAGAAAGGGAATATTGATATAAAGTACCCCGCCATTCTTAAAATGATCGACTCAAAGATATCAAACTGTGAGTTTATCTTCTGCGCAAGGAAATGTCATAGACTAGACACTTTGTGAAGAAACAACGAAAAAGAATGTTGCCGTGGATGTGTTGCAGTAGTACGGCTCAGCAGAGCTGCCATGCTCTTTCCCTCTCCCAGGTGGCCGTGTGACGGTGACAGGCAGCCATAGCCCTGGCTCCCTGTTCCCCGTGGGGGAGACGGTGGTGCGGTACACCGCCACAGATGCTGCGGGAAACAACCGCACGTGTGACCTCAGCGTTACTGTCCAAGGTACTGTAGAGGGCAGACAGGACTGTCGATGACACTATGACAGTGAACGGTCGCACGTCAGCTAATGAGGTCTTCAGCTGAAACTGAAACAAAAATGCATTTGCCTGGTTCATGCAGAAAAGCGTTGTGGTTTGTTTCTCCGGTATATTCTTCTGTTTATTAATATTGTACATGATAAACATATCTATTGTATGCATTGAGTGATGCTTTGAGTGTGGAATAGTACCCACAAGAAACTACCTACAATCCAGTGTGTGTTTGTCCGTCTGTCTGTCTGTCTGTCTGTCTGTCTGTCCGTCTGTCTATGTATCTGTCTCTGTGTGTGTGTGTGTGTGTGTGTGTGTGTGTGTGTGTGTGTGTGTGTGTGTGTGTGTGTTTGTGTGTGTGTGTGTGTGTGTGTGTGTGTATATGCTTACCTGCCCAATACCTTCGTTCCTAATGAAGATGTTCATGGTGTTTTTGTCTTATTTAGATTAGGTATAGCTCTTATTTAGATTATTTCAAAACACTTTCCACAGCCACTGCCTGTTTTTTCGCCGCCTAATGCACCTCACTAGTTACTCATGCGAGTTTCAGGTTTGCTTAAGTGTCGTTCGTCACTGCGCGCGCCACGTTCCCTCCTGACAGGCACTACCTGTGAGCAGCCCTACGTCCCCGTGAACGGTGAATTTGTCTGCTCCGAGGGGGAAACGCGGGTGAACTGCACACTTCGCTGTAAGGCCGGCTACAGCTTTGCGCAAGACGCCGTCCACAGCTACTTCTGTGCTTACAACGGTGTGTGGGAACCGCCCCACGCCCCAGACAGACCCGACTGCTCCCGTGAGTGAAACAGGCTTGTTTTCTTCTATTTGAATCTGCGCTATGTAACTTTTATATGGACCGACGCTAGCACATTTTTTCCAACATGAATTAAAAGTAAGTGTATGAACCAGAACACTAGACACTAGTGTTGTCAGGAATTTTGCAATGGAAATAAAATCTTCTTCACAATTATCACATTACATAATAATGAAAATAAATCATAACATTTGCAATCACACATTTTATATAATTTTTGTCTCTCTTTCAGTGAACCGTATCGCAAATAACGGTCTAAAGCCCTTTGAGATGCTGTTTAAGGCCTCGCGATGTGATGATGTGGACTTTCTCAAGTCATTTGCCGGCGAGTTCAATGCAAAACTAGGAGGCATGGTGAGCACGCACGCACACACACACACACACACACACACACACACACACACACACACACACACACACACACACACACACACACACACACACACACACACACACACACACACACACACACACACACACACACACATTAAACATTGAACTGAACTTTCCTACCTTCCCTCCAGCTCCCTAACCTCTGTAGCAGTGATGATGTAGCGTGTAAGCTTGAGGTGATGTCTCAAGGACACTGTCTGGAGTACAACTATGACTATGAGAATGGATTTGCTATAGGTAAGGGTATTCTATCTATCTATCTATCTATCTATCTATCTATCTATCTATCTATCTATCTATCTATCTATCTATCTATCTATCTATCTATCTATCTATCTATCTATCTATCTATCTATCTATCTATCTATCTATCTATCTATCTATCTATCTATGTCTGTCTGTCTGTCTGTCTGTCTATCTATCTATCTATCTATCTATCTATCTATCTATCTATCTATCTATCTATCTATCTATCTATCTATCTATCTATCTATGTCTGTCTGTCTGTCTATCTATCTATCTATCTATCTATCTATCTATCTATCTATCTATCTATCTATCTGATAGTACTACCCTCTCTTCTCCCTCAGGCCCCGGTGGTAGCAGTTGGGGTCCTCAGGGCAGTCAGGACTACACCTACTTTGACTCAGGCTATGCCACGGACAGCCGCCGCCTCCCGAGGCCTCAGGACAGGAGCTTGCAGACTCACCATCGCACCAAGAGGCACCGCAAGATCACCGGCCCAACCAGGGACCAGAAAATCCAGATTTTCTTCAACATCACAGGTAGGGTGATGCATTGCTACTATTAGAGATACAGTTACTGGGTTGAGGAAGAAGCGGTTGATACATATAATCTTGGCGGCGGACCCAGCCATCCAGCCACTAGCATATGGAGGAGCACATGCGTATCGCAAATAAAGTGCCTTAATAAAGTATGAAATATGTCATTTTTTTAGCAAAATAATCTTACGGATTACCACTTTCAAACTGATAATGTTTATGTCTATGATTATTGGCTTGATTGTCATTTGCTGTGGTCTCACTGACTCTAGTACTCAACTACACAATCAGGGAACCATTTGATGAACACAATGAGATGGTTCGTTTTTTATCCATCGCGTTATAGTCTACCTGTTCAGTTACTGGGTTTTAAAATGTTGGAGCAGCCCCTTAAGTTGTGCCCGTTCTCCCAGCAAGCATCCCTCTGCCCCTGTCGAGGAACGACTCAGTGGAGGTAGCCAATCAGAGAAGGCTCCTGCGGACCTTGGAGCAGCTGACCAATCGGCTGAAGCGAACATTGGCCAAGCAGCCGCTGTCCAGTTTTCACGTGTCCTCTGAGATGATTTTGGCCGATCCCAAATCTCTGGAGAGCAAGAAGGCCTCGCTGTACTGCAGACCGGGCTCTGTGCTCAAGGGCAGAATGTGTGGTGAGTGTGATGGTGGCTTATGGTGGCTATCATTTGGGATTTTAACACCAACCGTTGTTATGATGCGTCGTGCACAGAAAAAGATATAAGTATCACTACGTTCCCCTCATTGTCATCAGATTGTCAGGTTACAGTTGTTTTGCAAATCCTCATATTAATTACATCATATCTAGGAATAAAGTTGATGCTGAAGCAACATAAACCTAAAGTTTAACAATTCCTATTACTCTTATTCCTATTCCACATCTCATGGTAAGTAACCAATAGTCTGAATTGAGTCTATTGACTACACAGCATGTGTCTTGTTGCAGTCCAGTGCCCGGTGGGGACCTACTTCTCTCTGGAGTATAATGAGTGTGAGAGCTGCTGGGTGGGCTCCTACCAGGACCAGGAGGGTCAGCTGGAGTGTGCCGCCTGTCCCGAGGGAACGTCGACGGCTTACCTGCACTCGCGCACCGTGGTCGAGTGCAAAGGTGCAATAATCACAGACACACACACAGACCAAAAACGTACAGCTTTCGATATCTACAGAGATCTGAATTTGAAATCGATAGGCCTGTTTAATTCAATACACGCTGGATTGATATGTATGTGCGTGCAGGGCAGTGCGAGCCGGGCAGTCATTCGCTGAACGGGCTGGAGACGTGTGAGTCCTGCCCGCTAGGCCACTACCAGCCAGGGTTTGGCTCCAGAAAGTGTTTGGTCTGTCCAGACGAGACCTCCACCGTCACCAGAGGGGCACTGGACGAGGCGGAGTGTGGAGGTAAGACAGAGACACTCCTCCGCACTCACTGAATGAGCTGAACAACTGGATAGAAGATAGAACATTTTGTAGTTTAGTATTTTAGTATGGTAAATAAATAGAATTGAGCTGTCTTCATTTCACATTAACATAGAATATATGAGTGTTAATCTCGAATATTGATTCTTTAAGATCAATCTCCCATCCTCCTGTTTCTTGCCCCCTGCTCTTCTCTTTTCTCCTCCTCTCTCCCTACTCCCTCTTTCCTCCCTTCTCTCTTCCCCCTCCTCCAGTCCCCTGCTCGGCAGGTCATTTTTCCCGCACAGGCTTGGTGCCCTGCTACCCGTGTCCCAGAGACTACTACCAGCCTGAGCACGGACGCTCTTACTGCCTTTCCTGTCCCTTCTATGGAACCACCACCATCACTGGGGCAACCGCCATACAGCACTGCTCCAGTAAGTGTCATTCACATTTGGGTGCAAATCATCCAGATCAAGACCCAAAGGACACAACACTGTGCCTTGGACCCTCATTCGTTTTGGACTGCATCTTAATTGTGCTTTTCTAATTTGCGAACGACTCAAACGTTTTACAATATGTGCCTCACATTCACCCATACATTCATACATCGATGGCGGCGGAAACCGGAGGAGTTGCACTCCCAACTCACTCACTCATCTTCTAAGCAAATCCAAAATGAGATCCGGACAATTACATCTCAACTTGATACTATCATCCATCAAAAGACACAATTCCTTATGCAACGAAAGAGAGCAAATTATTTTGAATTCAATGACAAATCAGGTAAATTTCTTGCCAATCAATTGAAACGTGAAAGAGAAAAATCACTTATTACAGCCATCAAAGGTTCACAGGATAGAATAACTTACCCGCAAGACATCAATAACATATTTAGAGACTTTTATAATAAGCTATATAACTTAGATAATGAATCTAATACATCAAACATTCACTCATTCCCTCATGATATTGACCTCCCTATACCTTCGACAGAGCAGGCTACCACATTAGATCAACCGCTTACTCTTGAAGAATTCAGGAAAGTGCTCTTCTCTATGTCCAACAATAAATCACCTGGATCAGATGGCTACCCAGTGGAATTCTATAAACACTTCTGGCCACTTCTCTCCCCATTCTTTATCAGAATGGATACAGAGGTCAAGTCAACCTCCACCATGCCTCCGCACATGAATACTGCTCTCATTTCGGTTTTGCTCAAACCCAATAAGGACCCAACCCTCACCTTCAGTTATAGACCCATAAGCCTTATTAATTGCGACCTTAAGATTATTTGGAAAACACTAACCAGCAGAATTAAAAAAGTAATTCCATTTATAATTCACCCAGACCAAACAGGCTTTGTCAAGGGCAGACACTCATCCAGCAATATGCGTTGTTTATTCAGTCTGATCAGCATATCTCAAAGGAACAACTTTAATACTATTATTGACTCTTTGGATGCCGAAAAAGCATTTGACAGAGTTAATTGGACATATCTCTTTTCAATCCTCAACAAATTTGGCTTTGGAGAGTCATTCAATGGATCAGAATCCTCTACAACTCTCCATCTGCTTCTGTCATCAACAATGGTTACACTTCACAGCGTTTCACTCTACAATGCAGCACAAGACAAGGATGTCCGCTCTCCCCTTTACTATTCGCCATCTTTATTGAACCCCTCGCGGCGGCCATTCGTCAAAACAGTAATATTGTAGGCATGCACACAGGAAACTCAGTTTGTATGCCGACGATATCTTGTTGGACATACAGAACCCAATATCATCTGTGCCGGAGGTGTTCAATCTTATATCTACATTTTCAGCTATCTCAGACTATTTAATAAATTGTACTAAAACCACAGTTTTACCACTCAGTGGGGGGGACTGTAATGCTGCAAACCCAGAAACTTCACTTAACCATCACAATGGGCAATATTAGATACCTTGGTATTGATATCTCCACCAATCTATCAGATTTGTTTACCCTTAACTTCACTCCATTGCTCAAATCCATTGAAGAAGACCTCATTCGATGGAACAACCTACCCATCTCACTAATTGGTAGGATAGCAGCAGTGAAAATGAATATACTTCCAAAAATAAACTATGTATTTTCAATGACTCAAGTGCAACCAACAGTACATTGGTTTAATACTCTAGACTCAATAGTCAACAAATTCTGTTGGAAATACAAGAAATTAAGAATTAAACTAGCAACACCAGACTGTGGAGGTCAATTTATAATTAAATGGTTACAACCAGAGCAACAATTGGCCCATGGATGGCGAGACATTGAACAATCTGAATGTCAGGAGTTATCATTATCCGATCTCCCATTCCTTACTGAATCAATAAGGAAACATAATTGCTTTAAAAACCCATTTATCGCAACAACTCTGTCAGCCTGGTGGAAATTCCTCAAACTCTGGTCACACTCCATCTCCAAACAAATTCACGCCAATCTGGCACAACCCAGATTTCCTGGTTAAAAACAGACCAATAATCTTTAGGTCTTGGAAAAGACAAGGAATTACTCATCTGGAACACATTTTTGAAAACAATTTGCTTATATCCTTCCCAACCTTAACCCAAAGGTATAATATCAGTGGCCACGGCTTCCTTCAATTCCTTCAATTACAGCAGTCTCTAAAATTTAAAATAAAATTGACGAACAACATCCTACAACCACCTCAAATGATTGAACATCTCACTCATATCGGTCCCTTGAAAAATCCCTTTTCCAGAATAAACAAACTTTTATTAAAAACAGGTGACCTTTTATCTTTACCTGCAATGAAATGGGAAAGAGACCTTGCTGTCCCCACCGATATCAACCCGTGGCAACAACACCTTTTCTAAGATCTTGCACAGAGCCTATATCACAGAACACAAAATGTTCAAAATGGGTTTTGTGGATGAAACATTTGCTCTCACTGTTCCCTTGATACCAGAGATGACTACTTCCATGCCTTCTGGCTCTGCCCACCTATCCTAGCCTTCTGGACCAACATCACCAAGAAGCTTTCAACCCTTCTGGGTCGCAGCATTCCATTCTCCCCGTCTATATGTCTCCTCGGTGATCTCTCCTCAGTTGACCCACCACTGAAACACCACCAACCCATTTTGATCGCCTTAACAATTGCCAAGAAAGCAATATTACTATTATTGGAAAAAGAGAGATAATCTCACCACATCCCAATGGTTGCAGTTATTAATAGAATACATCTCAATGGAAAAAACTATTAGCAATATCCCAAAACAATGTTGATTCATTTAATGAAATATGGGCAACTTTTATCACTGACATAACTCCATCATTTAATACTTGAGTCTTCCTAAGTCGGTGCAATGTCGTGGTGCTTTGAGGCATGTGGGGGCCCTCCTGGTCTGCCGGGGCTCTGTGGTTGGGTGGACCACAGAGCATTTTGTGTAAATGTTGTTTGTTTCTATGTTTATTTGTCTCACCGTGGTGATTCTCCCCCTCTTGGGGGATCAGTTGTTTATAGACCCAAACATGATAGATAGTTCTCCAAAGAGGGGGGTTGGTGGTGGTTCTCTATAACCAGGGGCCGTGCTCAAGTCATCCTACAGGTCGTCCACAGGACAGAGTTATTGCAGCAGTTCTTGATGATTTAAGAAATTAATAAAGAGTAGCATTGCAGGTTGAGAACTTGAACGCCACTTGCAGACTAACTCTGTCCTGGATGCAATGGCATTCAAATACTCTGTGTTGTATGCCCAGCATGCTGACAGCACAGGTTTAAAAAGAAAAAAAGAAAGAAAAGGAAACCGTGTAAGGCACACACCTGCCCTTCGAGAGCAATTAGGAGTTCCGTGTCTCACTCCCTGCGCTAACTCATGTGCCACGCCCCCCCTTGCGGTTTTGAATTGTGGGGCTCCCGTTTCAGAGGAGCTTATTTATTTTTTGTGTAAGATGTAATTTGAACGATTTGTACATAAGTCTTGATGTTTTTTTATCAAGCTGTGAGAAATGTATTACCGATTGAAGAGGCAGTTGGTTATATGTATTACACCAAACAAAAGCATTAAGGTGCTAGAGAAAGCAAAGTGATGAAGCAAAGTAATGAAAATGTGTGTGAATTTCACTTCATTTTCAAAAACACAACTGAGTGGGTGTGGAGACTGGACAGAAAAGTGACGACTCTGATCCATAAAGGAAATGTATTGATCAGACTCCTATCTGAGTGGGGAACCTGTTGGAAGGCGCTTGATTGTCCTTCGGATTTCAATTGCGACCCCAATTTACCACTGCTGTTCTCCAGGCACAGCGGTAGGAACATGCCCGCTGGAGCCAGTCTTGAACAGAATATGTGAAGCCGTTCAGTGTCATTCCTCATAGAATTCTCACTCTCCATTACAATCGTTTGACAGCTTTCCACCGGCTTATTCCCTAATTCTCTCCGATTATTCCAATTCCGTGGTTTTTGACCCATTCTATGACAGCTCAGCCCAACTGGAAAAAGGGCTTTCTGCATGAGCATTTTGGAATAAAAGAAAAACTAATAAGAAGTAAATTGGGCTACTGGGGAATGGAAATGAATGTGCCTGACGACGTAAAGAGTGGGAATGCTCAGAGGCAAGCACGATGACGCCAAGTTGGAATGGGGATGCAGGTTTCCGATCACTTGGATGGTAACCACCTTCTAGTTTGGTAGCAAGTGGAAATATCCTTGCGGTGTGCCTCCCTACGTTCTCTGCTAACATTGTCTTTGCCGTCTCTGGTAGGTTTCGGCTCCAGTTTTCTGCCTAAGGAGGAGAGTGTAACTTCAGCACCAGAGCCAGAGGCTAGTGAGGACTACCAAGCCAGCAGTCAGGTTAGTCTGGATCTGCTCTGGACCTCTTTTCCTGGGTTAAATTCAGCAAATCTTAGCCCCTGAAAGACATGAAATACAATTTTGAAGTTATGAGGTCTTAATTTCAACACAAGGATTTTGTCGGATTTTATTCATCTACATATATTTTTTGTTAAAATTATAAATAAAGTCGCGTTCTTCTGCATCAGAGTCAGCATTTCTGATATTACCAACCCAACTCACTTTGTAACATGTCATACTCACCTGCAGAGAGAAATCCAAGAACATCCTTGCACAAAGTTATATGGAAATGGAAACAAAGTAATGGTTATATTTATTACAGTTCCTAACTGTCCTTGCCATCCGACCAAAAAGATTCCTTCACTGAGTGTGAATTGTGATCCCACTTGGATTGAATGTCCCTGCAGGTGTTCCACGAGTGCTTCCTCAACCCCTGTCAGAACAGAGGTACCTGTGAGGAGGTGGGGGCTGGTTACGTCTGCACCTGTATGCCAGGGTTCACAGGTAAACTGCCCCGCCCGTCCCTTACGTCTTCTCTAAAGCACTTTCTATGTCTTAGAGAGGAACGCATTTCATTTCCGTCACCACTCGCTCTATCCCCCATTAGGGGCCAAGTGTGAGAGTGACATAGATGAGTGTGACTCTGGTCCATGCCAGAACGGAGGCCTTTGCAAGGATGGCATGGGGGACTTCCTGTGTGACTGCAGGCCTGGATTTGTAGGTACGAAAACTTTTTTTACAGGCAGTGTTCATACAAAGCTCTTGAAACCTCTCGGCCTCTGTGGTTTGGGAACTGGGTCAAAAAGGGACCGTAAAAGTCTGCGACTTCGAGTTTTGCGAAGCAGTTGGCCTCGCGTCATTTGACATGTTGTTAATTATTGTGAAGAATAGTTTTAAAATATGACAGCCACCTTGCCAAACCATTGTGGCCACGTCCATATTCAATACTGACCAAAATCCTTAAGTCTGACCAACAAATGAATGTCTGGAAAAAGCCCCGATTTTGACATGGAAAATATGTTGGAACCCTGGATGCGGTTATAGACTGTACTCTAAACTGTATTCAATTGAATTATAACACAAACCCCGGACTAATGTAATAAAAGATGTAATCTTTACTCTACGTAGGCCAAGATGAGCACATCTGTTTAAATTGAGCGGTTTCCAACTCTCTGCAGTACACGTTGCAGCATAGTGTAGTTAGTTAATAAGCAATGGCAGAAGCACCAAGACTGGAAAATTGGGCTTGAGGCCATAAGGTCATTGGCTTAAAATCCCTAAACTGTCCAAGTTCAGTGGAAGTGGGGATGGTTCTTGTCATTTACCTCACTCTACACTTAACTTCTCTCCCGGAGGCCTCGCAATTGACACGTAAACCTCGAGTAAATCACTGAGATGGAGGTTTCAATCCATTTGATGTTGATTTAATGGATTTAATACTATTCACGTGCCCTTCTAATTCTCTAATTTTCTTTGGATAAATAACTTACACTCATCGAAGGCTATAGGTGCGTACTAGACATATATAGGATCCATGTGGATTGTATATAAATGTATGACTAATAAAATGAGAAATCAAAATATTGTTGAAACTATAACAGATGAATGCTGTTAAGGTTCAGAAAATACACATTATGCACATAAACCTGATGTTGTCCTCTTTACACCAGGCTCCCTGTGTGAGGTAGAGGTGAACGAGTGTGTTTCCTCCCCCTGCCTGAATGAGGGGATGTGTGTCGACGGTGTCAACGGGTTCACCTGCAGCTGTGCCGATGGATTCACAGGTTAGATACAGCCTGACAGTGTGACACATTTTCCCTGTTAGACCCTTCAGGGCATGACTGTTTAGTCTCATGATATGAATTAAGCATTTATGGGGGCCAGAATTCACTCCCCCCGCTTCCCACGAAAGCCAACTGCAGTAACTATTTTCTTTTTGTGTACGGAAAAAATGATGCTCTCACTCGGCCAGAGCTGGGTGGCGGTGGGGACAGGGTTGAATGGTTTGCTTGACCTACTCAGGAACAAAAGATCCCAGAAATCCAACTAGCAGTAACTGCTCTATGGATCCATTTTCAATAGTTCATGCAGCAGTCACCTTTTAACACAATAAGCTCTTGGTCATCATATGATTAACATGTGATGTGTTTTAAGCACGAGTCAGAGGCGTGCGTAACATTCCTCCTTTGTTTTGTTATTATTTTGTATGACTTCTCCGTTCCTAACTATCGCTATTGCCAGCTGGTGCCACTCTAAGTCTCCTCCCAAATGTACCTTCACAAAGCAATCAAGTTATTGTAAATCTGAAGCAGCTAAAACCGTAATTTTTACTCATCGATGATTTTTATCATTGATTAGTTTTATCATAATTATTATTATTTTTTTTCGTCTTTCAAACAAAGGAAGGCAAATTACGTTACTTTTGATCAATTCAAATTCTACAACAACCTTTTGGCTTCATTCACATTTCGGACTTTGAGCATTGCCCCGTTTGCTCATTTCATTCATTATTCTATCAACAACAGGCTGGCCTCCAAACGTATTTGTTTGCTTGGACATTAACGCAAACTCCGGTCCACACCTCAAACAACCTGCGCCGTGAAACTGTGATACTTCATCGTCTTTCTCCAGGCCCCCGGTGTGAATTGGAGATAAACGAATGTCTCTCGAATCCGTGTCTGAACGGCGGGGCCTGTGAGGACCTGATGGCGGGCTACTCCTGCACCTGCTCCGTCGGCTTCTCAGGGGAGAATTGTGAGGTGGATGTCGACGAGTGCTACAGCTCCCCGTGTCTGAACGGAGCCTTGTGTCTGGATGCCGTCAATAGTTTCAGGTAAGAAGCAGCCGGATGCAATCGGCTGTCAAACATGTGACTTCATAAGTCTTTATAACAAGAGGCCGTCGATATCCCGATTGTCCCGACGCTGACCTCCACAAGCACTATAGTACTTCTGAATTGAGTGAATGTGACAACGCCCGCAGGTGCCAGTGTGTGGCAGGCTACCGCGGGTGGCTCTGCGAGGTGGATGTGGACGAGTGCGACCCCAACCCCTGCGTGAACGGGGCCAGCTGTCTGGACGGCCGCGGGTCCTTCACCTGCCGCTGCCTCCCTGGGTTCAATGGAACCAGGTGTGAGACAGGTACTATAGGAGGGTAACACATCATAAACTGGGGGGAGAGAAACATTGAATCGTAACATTTCACAGATGTCCCACATTTGGGTTCAGTTGTAGCCGAGTCGAGAGCGTTGTGAAACAGCCGAAATACCAAGCAAGCAACCACAAATGTTTTTTGACTCCGGGGTTAAACAGGAACAATGTTAAGAACAAAATGACAAGGCAAATGTCTGTAGAGATACAGTTGAGTAGAAAGTACACTGGCTCGGACGCTGTTGCGGATTATTATGAGGGGCTGAATGCATAAACTCACCGCTGGGATTCATTGCCATTGCGACCCAACAGAAATGTCCTCCGCCTTCAACCTGGACTTTGAGGTGTCAGGGATCCACGGTTACGTGATGATGGACGGAGTGATGCCTGCTCTGACGGAGATCACCTGCACCTTCTGGATGAGGTCGTCGGACACCACCAATTACGGCACCCCTGTCTCCTACGCCGTGGAGGGCAGCGACAACGCCTTCCTCCTCATCGACTACAACGGGTGAGCGAAAGGGGGCCCAGCCCAAATGAATATGGACTCGCATGCGAGTTTCCTCTTTCCTGCACTACAAAATACAGTATGCACAACAGCTGATTCGCTCTCTTCAAAATCCAGGGCTTCCTTCAAACCGCTTCATTCACTCCTCATTACTCATTCTGCTCTACCTCTCTTCCTCCCTCCCCCTCTTCCACCACAGCTGGGTGCTGTACGTCAATGGGAAGGAGCGGATCACAGACTGCCCCGCGGTGAACACGGGCCACTGGTACCACATCGGCGTGTCGTGGCGCAGCTGGGACGGGGACTGGAGGATTTACATCAACGGGAAGCCCTCGGACGGAGGCAAAGGCCTGTCTGTCGGCACCACCATCCCAGGTGTAGTGCTATCCTCATCCCGGCTGCCTTTGTGCCTTTTAGACCACTGGTAGTGATTAAAGACAAGTCTATTTATGAGGCTGGGTTGTAAATGTATTTGTAATTATACGCCTATTGTGATATACAAAACCATGGTCATAACCTTGTAATTATAGATATACATACAGATTACATGCAAAGGTACTGGATATGTAATAGTAGTGTGCAAATAGCATGCATGTTACACCTACTAACTTACATGATATGCTCTTAGGGCCATTTGCCTGGCAAACTAAACAATGTAGATAGGTAGATAAATATGCAATAAACCTCAAAATGAACTGAAAAGTAATTAAAAAAAAGATATATAATAGTTCACAAATAGCTGATCATTTCCACAATTGTGAATTGTGTTTATTGTGTGTGTGTGTGTGTGTGTGTGTGTGTGTGTTGCCCCTTATTTAGTAATAATATTTGTGATCGGCACGTATCAATCAATAAGGAAGAGGGGAAAGGAAATAGAGGGTAAATCTGTAACCTTTTCCCCTGAATTTTAGGTGGCGGTGCGCTCGTGCTGGGTCAGGACCAGGACCAGAGGGGGGGGGGCTTCAACCCCGTCGAGTCCTTCGTGGGTTCAGTCAGCCAGCTCAACATCTGGGACGGGGTTCTCACTCCTCAGCAGGTAACTACGACCGGACAGGCCAGGACTAGTTTCACCCCGACAGCAGTACAGGTTATTTTATGCTTAACTTGAAGGAAAGGTCAACATCGAAAACTATAATGCCGAAGGAAATTGGCTGTAAAAATATTTCACGGTATTTGGATTTTCCAATATAAATTCCACAGTGAATATGTTATCAGGCTATTACTATTCTTCATTCTGCAGTGTGCATTCTTCTACTAATTTGGTAAAATGCGACACAAAATGTTTTTTCCATCAATAATTTTGTATCCGTTCTGGAAAAAGGCAAAACTAATATATTCCACTAAAGCATTTTAAGGTGCTGGAAAACGCACCATTAAAAGGGAACAAATTTCACTTAATTTGTTACCTGGACAGTGAACCCTGACGTTAAGCTAAGACTCGCCTCGTCTTTGTGCTTAGGTCAGAGTCCTGGCCAGCAGCTGTCCAGCTTCCCACGTAACCCACCGAGGGAACGTCCTCGCATGGCCAGACTTTCTCAACGGCATGGTGGGTCGGGTCAAGACCAACCTCAACAGCATCTTCTGCTCCGGTGAGGGTTCTCGTCACTAACCCGTCAACTTAAAGGACGATGGCAGTCGTCTTTGTTGTTTTGTTTCTTTTGTATGTACATGGCTGCAGACTGCAGACTTTTGTTTTCGAAATGAGAAATACGCCATTTGGTTTTATCGTATCTCATCATCATATTCGATTTTTAAAAAAGATGAAAAATAAGAGTTTGTCGCTTCATGTAGACTGCCCCCAACTGGAGAGCGCAGTGCTCCACCTGAGGGCCTCCACCGTGGAGGTGAGCCCCGGAGCCCTGGTGCAGCTCTCCTGTGATCCCGGCTTCTACCTGCTGGGGGAGCCCGTGCTTCAGTGTCAAAATAAAGGAGAGTGGAACCACCCGCTGCCTCGATGCGAACGTAAGCCTCTGTTTAATGGATATGACGTCAGGATGACGTCACGCTCAAAGCACTCAGACAGGCACTGAAAAGCTTAACAATTGTCCGATATAAGGAAAATTGTATAGTTCTGGACATGTGTCGGACGAGAAATGTGTTTTCGTAAAAAGCAACGGACACGTCATTGCATTTGTTTGTAGTCTTTGTAGAAGAGAGCCGTTAGGGTGCTATGGCTAGATTTAATGGGTCATCCATGACGTGACCTTTGAGCCGAGTCATTTCACCATCAAGCGCATGTCGCGTTCAATCGTCGGTGCTGACATCCAGTGGCCATGCACGGCACCTCTTGGTGATGGATAAAGAAAGAAAGCAATCCCCGTTGTTGTAGTCAAGTGTCTGTGGAAACATCCTAGTGACCTCTAACCTCTATAACTGTACCACAGGTGTGTCGTGCGGGGCTCCCCGCCCCATGGAGCACGGATCCTTCCAGGGCAGCGATTTCCAAGCGGGCAGCTCCGTGGTCTACCAGTGTAACCCTGGGTTCTACCTGCTGGGGGACGCCAAGGTGCACTGTGGAAACAGTGGCAAGTGGGGAGGAAACCCCCCTGCCTGCCTGGGTATGAACTTACTTTGTTGTTTTTGTTCGTTTTATGAGATTTGTGTAGAAGTCAGGGATTAGGTATATCATAATTGCCTTCATTATATAGATTATGCCAATATACAAGTGTAGAGTTCAGAGAGAATTTACTTCACAGCAAATTCCACTGAGGCTTACATTCGTGACCTACAGTTTTCACAGCAGTGAAATACAGTGCGATGTTATTATTGTTATTTTTTATTTTGTTTATTATACTAATATACTTGCCTGTGTGTGTGTGTGTGTGTGTGTGTGTGTGTGTGTGTGTGTGTGTGTGTGTGTGTGTGTGTGTGTGTGTGTGTGTGTGTGTGTGTGCAGATGTGGATGAATGTGCCCTGGGTTCTGACTGTGATAAGCACGCCAGCTGTCGGAACACAGACGGCTCTTACACATGCACCTGTATGCACCCATACAGCGGGGACGGGAAGAACTGCACAGGTACAGCAAATACACACGCACATGCAGTATATCCAGTACATGTCCGATGTTGTACACCTACATTTATGTTGTACCGTGCATAACGGTGTTTCAAATAGAAGCAGAATTGTACATTAATAGTATGACTACCAATACTGTGGTAGTCAAGTATTTTGTCATGTCATTTTCATTTTTCAATATGGTTAAATGAAATCAATCTTTCGTTCTTTCTTTCTTTCTTTCTTTCTTTCTTTCTTTCTTTCTTTCTTTCTGTCATTCTTTGTGTGTTTATCTACCAGAGCCAGTGAAATGCGAGAACCCTGGCTTTCCAGAATTTGGCCACAGAGATGGCAGCAACTTTCTGATGGGTGGTCAGGTGATCTTCAGCTGCCAAGATGGCTACGAGCTGGTCGGCAAATCCCATGTTCAGTGCTCGGAGACAGGAATCTGGAACAGCGCTTTACCGTACTGCAAAGGTGAGGGGCATTGTGGGAAGGTATGGGCAGTTAAATTGTGTGCACAATCATTTTTCTATATATATATCTAACGAGTAAAAGCTTTCAGAATAAAACAGTTGAAATGGGGAGAATTATGATTACCTCTAAACAATGTCAAAGCCATATGCTTGCATTCATCAAAAGTAAAACAAAATGCCTTATTATTACTATTATTATTATTATTATTATTATTAATATGATTATTATTATTATTATTACTATTATCATTATTATTTTTATTATTAGTAGTAGTATTAGTATTAGTATTATTATTATTATTATTTCCACAAATTTGTGTTTGGCATAATTTTTGTTTTCTTTATAGGAAGCAAAATTCCATTTTTTATTTTTTACTCTCTCAACCGAACCAGGCTACCTGCCTAGTACCAACATTCTCCAGGAAAATTCTACTATAAACTCCAAACACAAGAGTGAATACCAAAATCTGTATAATCAGAGAAGACAGTAATACTGAAAAGTACTAATGTAAAGGGGTACATAGATCCAACAGTACCATTTCTTTTTTGTTAATGATCACTCCTCAGTGTTTTGTGATATCAACACAAATTAATTCATCATAATGTATTCACATATGTACAGTATGTAGGGTACTGTGGTTAGATTCAATAGGTCATTTAATAGGATATACAGTATGTATAGTTAAGACCATGAATATTTGTTCTCATTTTAAAGCTAGCACTTACAGAACAGTCAGATTCAGATGACCAGGAACATCCACATTAAAAGACTTTTAGGGCATATAACAGCACACTTCTTACACTCTGTGTAATTAATGTATCTTTTAGAATGGCCAGTAGGTGTTGAGTTAGTTGAGTTAGTAGTTAGTTATCCCCACACTTGGTTCGGCTCAATCCACTATCATCTGGTATAGGACATAGGGCATTAAGCCCAGGATGCAGCGACGGTCCCCTCACAAAATAGTGTTGGGTGGGAACTTGTTTTGGCGCGAGGGGAATCCCCCAAAAAAATAAAAATAAAAACGCCACGTAAAACAGTCAGAGACATAGACTATGTCAAAACTTGCCATTTTCAGCATGGAGATTGTAGTTGTTGTTGTTTCACGTAGCGACGGGGAGGAGAATGCTGACTGAAAGAGTCGCCCAACTGCAGGCTTTATACCGACAAACTACATCCAGTGAGCTCAACTGGTGTGGAGTTAGAAACAAACAAAAACCACGTGGCTCGTTGCAGTGCTCTTTCTTTATCATTCAGGCAAAATCGGGAGATAAAAATACTCTCGCGATGCATGCGCTCACCCCCCCCCCCCCCCCCCTCCCACACACACACACACACACACACACACACACACACACACACACATTCCTCCTATTGAAAGAACCCACACACACAGACACTATGAACTGTGATTGTCCTCCGCTCGCTGGGCCCCTGCAGCTTATTATGTGGACAGCTGTGTCTTTGTCTCCCCGCTATGCCGGAGCGGCACAGTCGGCAGACCGACCAGCCCGCTGCCGCATCTCCAGCCTGGCTTTACGCCACATACCTTTTTTCCTTTTCTCTCTGACAGAGGGGTCTACTCACTGTCTGCACTTCCTCCCTTTTTTCTGCATTTTCAGCTCTAATGGGCTCTTGTGCTGTGTCAGAATCAGTTGGAATTCAGATTTCAATTCAAGGAGCGTAGTGCTGAAAAGTGAACGTTCTGAATGCAGTCCGGCCTCTCATACGGAAAGTGAGCTCGCCCGATGACTAACTGTGGTCGGTACATTTAGGGGAGACTCCCAATGAATCGAAATGGAATTACTGATGTGTATGTCCCACGGAGTCTGGCATGATTAAAAGACATGATTAGACAGCTTTGTCATAATAAAAGTTCACCCCTTTTTCATGAAAATAAAAACACCGATAAAAACCCTGATGGATTCCTGCCATGTCATTCTGCATTGAGAAAGTAAGCGTTGTGGCATGTTAAAAGTGTGCATTGTCGAAAAATGTATTATAAACCAGTAAAGTGTCTTTTGTTGAGTAATGCCACGCAAGTCTCAACAATGAATTGTGTGTCTATAATAGCAAAACGTTACATTTTACTTGAACACTGAATGTTGCGTCGTAGCTCTCTCCTGTCCAAGGCCAACTGTTCCTGCAAACTCCATCATGAGGGGAACCAACTTCACATATGGAAGCAAGGTGACTTTCAGGTATCTTTTGCACCCACTTACAGTGACTAAATGATGAGATAAGTTTGCTGGGATTGCTTTTACACAATTACAACTCGTAGTCAACCAAATGGCCATCTAGTTGTCATCATTTATCCTTTGTAAACCTCCATTTCAGTTCACCTCCAAGCAAATTTCTTTCCTATTTCCTTCTCTCTCCCCCATGACGTCCCAGCTGTATGAACGGCTTCCTGCCTCAGGTGCCATACGAGTACCAGTGTCTTTCCACTCTGAGGTGGAGCGGGACACCACCTGCATGTCACCCTGTGACCTGTGGGGATCCGCTACACGTGCAGCACGCCAACTACGCCTTCAAAGAGAATACATACCTATCCACTGTAACGTACACCTGCACTGCGGGATACAGGTATCAAAAATAGCAGTTACCACGCTGAATGAGTCTTTGAATCGGCAATAGCACGGACAATAAGCTCCAGGCTTGCCATGGATTCAGATGCGGGACTCTCCTGTTGCTGTCAAATTTTTTCTCATTGTATTACCCATTTTTGTGAAACTTTCCGAGGTTTACATCTGAGTTTGATAAAAGACGCCACAAAAAGTATTCACTAGTACAGTTGCTCGGGTCATAGTGGGTTTTTGGTAGCTGTTCTACTCCCGCTCGTCTTCCCTCTCCATCTCGCCATCATTTCGAGCGGTGGGTGGGGGGGAGGTTTGAAGAGTGCCGATAGGGTGCCACGCTCCTGACTCGTGTGTCTGTGTGAAGGCCACAGGGCTCCATGGAGGTGGTGTGCCAAGCAACGGGGGAATGGAGCAGGCCGCCCCCCCGCTGTACGGGCATTGTCTGTGGTGACCCCACGACCCTCAGAGACGCTGTAACTGTTGGGGATAACCATGCGCTGGGAAACAAGGTGCACTATGTCTGCAAAGAAGGGTAAATCCGGTTCAAGTCCACTCAATATACATTTGCATTTTAATAAGCCTGTCGTGATATACAGTAGTTAATGAATAATACCATAAATCTGGATGATGCAACGTTTAGACCGGAACGTTTACACATAAGATTTAAACCAAGACAGATCTACGAATGTTTACTCATTTGTAAAGGCAAACTTTTAATCAATTAATCTTGAGCCTAGGACAAGAAAGAACAAGTTATTTTAGAAGCCAGGTTAGTATATTGATTTCACATATGTTTCCAAACACATTCAAATTTTGATTTTGGTCTTTGAACCAAAAAACACATTACGATAAAAACATTCTGAATGCTACATTTTTTCCACAGATAAGTTTGCGAATACATCTGATATATCTGATCTTACAATGTTGAATGGTGAATGAGACCCATTTGTTACACCAAACAATAAATAATGACAAATCTTTAGGCTATCACAGCCACAGTTCAAGCCTCACAAAGTGCTTTAAGTACATTGCTTGTAGCACTAGCTACTGTATGAATACGATGTTGTGTCTTGTGGTATGCTGTAGGGGATGGGGGGTGGGCTCTTGCTCACTCCTCTGCTAATATTTTCTGTATTCATACTCTCCTGTTCTCCCTCCACAACAGCTATACTCTGATTGGCTCAGATACCAGAGAGTGTTTACCCAGTGGCGAGTGGAGTGAAAGCTCAGCCCAGTGTGTTCCACGCTCCTGTGGACCCCCGCCTGCCATTGACCACGCCGAGCCTTATGAGGGTCACCAGCTGTACGGGGACACGGCAAACTATTACTGCATCGATGGCTACACTGCTGGCAACAATTCTAAGATGGTGTGTAACGCGCAGGGTGTGTGGGCGCCCCCCGATGGACAGGAGGCCCCTGGCTGCATCGCAAACTTCTGCCAACGGCCGCCTGGCCTCCCCCACGCCATTTTAGATTCGGTCAGCAAGCCCAAGTACACCAGCAACACTGAGGTGAGCTACAAATGCGAGGAGGGATTCATGCTCAACACCACGGCAACCCTGAGATGCATGATGGGAGGAGAATGGGAACCGTCACCCTATGATGTTGGCTGCGTCCCAGTGAGGTGCTCCAAGCCCAATGGCATTGAGCGTGGTTACGTGATGGGGACCAACTACAATTTTGGAGCTTTGGTGGCGTACAGCTGTGACAGAGGCTTCCTGATCCGAGGGGAGAAAAGGAGGACTTGCAAGGCCAATGGCGAGTGGGGTGGGGTTCTGCCTATATGTGTACCTGTGACCTGCCCTATCCCTCCACTTCTCAGGAATGGCTTCATTCAGGTAGCGACCGTCAAGCGCACTGATGCACATTGATTTTAAGAAAGCTAGTTTAAGGAGGTAGTTAAACAGGAGTGTGTGTTGAGTGTATTGCTGTTTTAAAAGACACTTTTCATTTTCATTTCATTTCATTTTATACTCTAAGTTGATTGACACGTTATACATGTAGAGTTGCATAGACTACAGTGATACTTAAAAAAATAGAGAGGTAAAGATTATTCCCCTTATCACTTTAAAATAATATTAACATTATATTAATAACATTAATATTTTTTCCAATCCAACAGCAAAATTTCAGCCATTTATTTTCTAATCATCTAGCTGTCTCTTTCCTAATGTCTTCACAGAGCAAAGGCCGGTTCATCTTCAACAGCAGAGTAACATATGCTTGTAATGCTGGCTACAGACTAGTGGGCCGGCCTGACCGAGTATGCCAAGCCAACCGCCATTGGTCCAACAACGACCCTCCCTCCTGTGTCCTGCTGACCTGCGATCCTCCTCCAGACATTGTCCACGGGCATTACAGGGGTTCCGTGTTCGAGGTGGGCCGAAAGGTGGAGTACGTGTGCGACGAGGGTTACGAACTGGCCGGTGACGCTGTCTGGACTTGCCTGAAATATGGCAAGTGGGACAAGACGCGGCGCCCTCGCTGCTCTCCAGTCCAATGCCCAGAACCACCTCTGGAGGAGAACCACCTGGTTCTGAAAGGTCTGGATTCTGATTTTGGGATCGTGGAACTGTCCTGTGAAGAAGGCTATATCCTCCACGGGGCACAAATCCTCCACTGCATGCCGTCCCAGGAATGGAATGATACCTTCCCTGTATGTAAGCGTGTTCTGTGCGGACCTCTGCCAGATGTGGCATTCGGTGGCCCAACATCATCCTCTGCCCCCTTCTATTATGGTTCAGCGATGACCTACATGTGCATGGACGGGTTCACTTTGAGAAAAGAGGACTCAGTCTCTTGTCTGGCCAGTGGGCAGTGGAGCAGCCCTTACCCAGAATGCATCCCGGTAGAATGCCCTCAGCCTGCAGAGGTAACCAATGGCATAATTGACGTGCAGGGACTGATGTACCTCAGCACGGCTCTCTACAGCTGTAAGCCTGGACATACACTGGTGGGAAACTCAACAGTCCTCTGTGGAGATAGAGGCACCTGGATCGGTGGGGTGCCTTCCTGCCGCCCGATAGAATGCTCCGCCCCTAAGCAGATAGCCAACGGTCAAGTGTCTTACACAAAACTACAGTTCAGTCACAGCGCTACCTACTCCTGTCGTCGTGGTTACCGTCTTCAAGGCCCAGAGACTCTGACATGCCTGGCCAGTGGGGAGTGGGACTTGGATCCACCCGCTTGTGTTCAAATATCCTGCACCCCGTCCAAACCCATCGATAATGGTTTTGTAGAGGGACTGGACCATAGATTTGGTGTTACTATTTTCTACAGCTGTTTCCCTGGTTTTCAGCTCGTAGGCCAGAACCATTTGACCTGCGAGGAATATGGCTGGTCCAGTCCTGTCCCTGTCTGTGTTCCCTCAGACTGCGGCCTGCCCCCTCACATTGACTTTGGAGAATACGTAAGACTGATAGAAGATGATACAGGTACTACTGATAAAGATGCAGCAGGAACTACATCAGTCTCACCAATGGACTTGAGCTTCCTGCACAGGACACTGATAGTGTACCGCTGCCACAAGGGCTACGAGCTCACAACCCCCACAACACTGGTGTGTCAGGAGGATGGAGGCTGGAACGGAACAGCCCCCTCATGTGTCCCGGCAGAGTGCGAAACGCCCCCGGCTCCAGAGGGTGGCTGGTTGAATGTGACTGATAGCTCCCTCGGGAGCCTTGTGAGGTACGGATGTGAGGAGGGCTACGAACTGGAGGGTAAACCTGTCAGGCAATGTTTGTCTGGAAGACTCTGGACCAACGATGCACCGATTTGCCGTCCCGTATCATGTGGCGACCCGGGCGCTATAGCTAACGGCACTACTCATGGAAGTTATTTTGTTTACCCCAAGGTGTTGCGCTATGAGTGCAATATAGGGTTTCTCCTCAAGGGCGGCGATACTATAACCTGCCAATCGAATGGGAAGTGGGACGGGGAGAAACCCTGGTGCGAGCCAGTTTCCTGTGGTCCACCTAAAGTCCCTAGTGATATTACTGCTACAGGAGAAGTGTACACTTACGATAACCAGATAGACCTAATCTGCCAGCCCGGTTTTGTTCTAAAAGGTAAATCTGTCAGCACATGCCAAGCTGATGGCACCTGGAGCCACAAGTCTCCGGTCTGTGTTCCTGCCCTTTGTGGTAAACCTTTGCCAATTGCAAATGGCCGCATTTTTGGGTCTGACTTTGGCTTCCACAGCAAAGTGCATTATGAATGTGATGAGGGGTACACCCTGAATGGGGACCCCACACGTATGTGTCAAGTGGACGGATTATGGGACAAACCATCTCCTCACTGTGATGTCATCAGCTGCGACCCCCCTGAGGACATAAGTCACGGCTTCCTGAATGGCTCCAGCTTCAACTACAATGCCGTGGTGGAGTATGTTTGTTTCGATGGCTATGAGGTGGTCGGGGATCCTACCCTGCGTTGTTCCGCCAAAGGCTTCTGGGAAGGCATGGTGCCGCAGTGCCGACTCTGCACATGTCCTCTGCCGGCGCTGAAGTTTGGGGTCGTGTTGGGCCGCGAACACGCCTGCGGGGACAGGGTGCACTTCCGGTGCGGTGACGGTTACAAGCTTCTGGGCCCCTCTCAGGCGGTTTGTGAGAAGGGTGGAATGTGGAGCCCTGGGATGCCTGTGTGTGGGAGAGGGAGGTGCACTGCTGCCCCTCCTACAGTTCCTAACGCCGTCATGCGGGGAAGCAGTGGCGCTTTCTCCGACATGGTCACATACAGGTGTCGACCGGGATACCTGGCAAAAGGGTACCCACACCTCTCCTGTGGAAGAGTTGGCAGGTGGGGGGAGCCCAGGATTAGGTGTGAACCCATAAGCTGCGGAACACCTCCATCTGTGCTCTACGCTCAGGTGGTTGCAGAGGTCTATACTTTTCCAAGCCAAATTACATACAGGTAAATATTACTGTGGTTTATAATTGTCTGTGGTCTTTAACTTAACCTGTTTCAATAATTCCCGGATGACTTAACCCGAGAAGTAACACATTGTTTTGATAATCAGACATTCCATTTTTGTTGCTAGATGAGCTGCTGCCAGATAAAACATTTCTGATTAGTCACAGTGATTTTTCAAATTGTCACTGCTAGGAGAGATGTCATGCTTCATTTCCCAATTTTCTGAATGTTTCTGCATTTTAACAGTATATGTACATGACTTGGTAGTTTGAGCAAATGTACTTCTCTAATAGATAGAACGTTTGTGAGGTTTCACTCATATTTCCTTTTAAATCTTCCCCAATTCATTTTCACTTTTAATTCCTTGTGTTTAACTCCATCTCCTCCCTTCTTCATTTATTTTAATCTTTTCTTTTCTCAGATGTGAAGAGGGCTATGAACTTGCCACGCAAACCGCCTCCCTGACCTGCCACAGCGACGGCAGTTGGTCTAAACACAGCGTGCGGTGCCGTCCCACCCCATGTCCACTGCCCACCAACCTCTCCATTCCTTATTTGGTGGTTACTGGGGAGGAACTCACTCCAGTTGGGGACACCCTCACTCTCTCCTGCTTTGTTGGGTTCCACCTGCAGGGCTCAGCACTCACGGAGTGCCAAGTAAGGAACAATGTTCACAGGTGTTTTGATGTTGCTTTCTTGTCCGGTACTCTGAAACAAATGTATCTATCTATCTAGCTATATCAAGTTATATACCTGCGGTTTTTCAACTGGTGGCTCCAGATCCAAAATGGGGTTGCAGGTTCATTTTGAGTGGACCGCGGGTGTATACTTTATGTTTTACGTTGTTCCTACGCTGTGCTTTTATTTTAAAACTGTTTCCAACTGCAGAGTGTGGCTGTCGTGACCTCATATCACCAACGTCCCACATATCACATCATCACACAGTCGTTCGGTCGAATTAAATCAAATGGAATCTTATCAGATTGTCCCTTGCTACGCTCTCCACAATGCTGTGGCAGTTTTGCCTACCACGCTGGGACTTCTGGCACAGAGACACAGACAATGGGGTTGTACACAGCAGTTTATTGTAGAGAGAGGGGTAGTTGGAATTAGCCCAGGAGCAGATAGACATGTGTCATGACATGGGCTCCTATCCTGAGTGTGTGTGGAGGTGGGGGTTTTACCTGTTGCTCATTGGACCAACCAACGTTCAACAGGTATACAGCCACTCTGATCCCAGTTGCCTAGACCCAGGCCAGGTGCGGCTGCTCAAACCAAACCATCCCCACACCACAAACGCATTGTGGGTTAATTTTCTGAAATTATTTTGAAAATCTTCAGTTATGTTTGGGACTAATGTGGATCCTGAGGTTATGCCCTTGCGTGCAGTATCGAGCGGAAACAATGAACTGAAAAAAGCTTCTTTCTTTTCTCTGTCCTTCCTGCTTGGCTGTGGGTGTGTTCAGCTGGGTGGACAATGGTCTCCCAGCCTCTCCTCTATCTCCTGTGAGCCGGTGGTGTGTGACAAGCCCCGCCCTCTCTCTCACGGTGTCACGGAAGGGAACAGCTACGGTTACGGGGATATCGTCACGTACTCTTGTCTCCCTGGTTATGAAATGGAGGTAATCAAACAAACAAGGAAAACATGTTAATACTGTTTTTTTTTTCCTCACTAGCATGACTGATGTATTAAACATGACGGTGCATCTGCCATTCACGTCATTTACACTGAATTATTTTCAACACAGGGAGACTCTATTCAAACCTGTCAGGGAGACAAAACCTGGAGTGGAGCTCCACCACAATGTGTTGGTAGGTTTGTGCCTGACTGTGTGTGTGTGTGTGTGTGTCTGCGCGCATGCGTCCGTGTGTGTGTGTGTGTGTGTGTGTGTGTGTGTGTGTGTGTGTGTGTGTGTGTGTGTGTGTGTGCGTTTGGCCTTTGATCTTTTGTTTCCCTGTGTGTGTTTGTGTGTAAGTAGAACATTGTCTGAATAACTAGATAACAGCAATTGATAATGATGCCCTTTGGAGCTCTTCATTAGAACGTGGGTTTTTCCTTTACACTGCAACACTCAACCCCACACGCCTCTCTGCCCTCCCCAGCCACCCAGGGTTGCCACAGCCCTCAGTTGATGGTGAACGGGAAGGTCCAGGAGCACCACCTGAACACAGGGCGCGCTGTGGAGTTCCAGTGTGACAAAGGCTACGCCTTACTGGGAGACGCCCTGGTGGTGTGCATGGGAGACGACACCTGGAGCTCTGCTTTCCCCACCTGCCGACGTAAGAGCCCGAACTCTGCCTGTGTGAATCCGCACGCATATGCTGTCAATATGCAGTTCTTCATTCCGTTCTTTTCTTCCATACTACCTGTAGTGTGTCTCTGATGTAAATCCTGGCCATGGTTTCTCCCCCACAGCTAAGTCGTGCCCAGCACCTCCGGGATGGAAGGGCTCCACCAGTGGGAACGTTTCCATGGAGGAGTTCCATGTCGGCCAATCTTTGCCATTCACATGTCCCAAGGGGCAGCAGGCCAAAGGCAGCGGCACCATCACCTGTAATCCAGACCAGAGCTGGAGCCCCATCAGCGCTGTGTGTGAAAGTAAGCACATTGTTTTAATGGTGGCATCAGTATTATTTTCATTGCTTCAATAACCCACCCAACAGAACATAGCGCTTGAACAGGGATTTGAAGTAGCTGTGGATAGACAATCAGATGCTCCATTATTACTTTAATAGCTGCTGAGATATCTAGCTCTCCGGATATCCAAGATATAAAGTTACCACATCCAAAATTGGTGGAAACTCAGTAAAGACATGTTTCACGAACTTTCACTTCCTCTTGAATAATGCAAGGAATATTGTTTTCCCTTAAACAAATGTAACTTTCAACAACTGTCATGGGCACTTCTTACAGTTGCTGGGGCTTCACTAATTTGGATTTAAAATATGATAGCAATATAATTGTTCAGAAAAACCAAATGCCTGGAGATCACTAAAACATATTTCACGATAACAATATTAGTAACTTTTAAGTAAAAGGTAATGCAGGTTTCGACACCCCCAATGATAACCACCAACACCATTCAAAGTGGCGGCTATTGACCCCCTCTATCATGCTCCTTTACAAATATGTATATATCTATCTATAGTTTCTAATATCATTTTTTTCTTTGTGAAATCTGATCACAGTAAATGGCTTGGTAATGAATGATACGGGAACTGACATCAGAGCTGCCGGGTCTCACTCTTCGACCGTGAGACGCATATCAACCAGTTTACAAGCCACACCTCGTTTTTCTCACGCTTAGAATGCCAAAATCAGTAAAATTGCTCTTCAAAAAAAAAAAAAAAAAAAAAGATTCTACCTATATATTTCTTCAGTTGCGCCTGCTCAGTGCCCGTCACTGTTTGGGTGGTGGACGGGAGATCCTTTCTGCACGCACGTTACGCGACCCTACTGTTAGGAGGATAGGATTAAACTGTATATTAGCCAGCACCTACGTACATACAAGGGCGGATTCAAGGTGTTTGAATTACTAAAGAAATGTAGTTGTACATTTCTGTATGTTCTGCCTATCGTAACACCTGCCAGACCTGCATGTGCACAGCACTCTTCACTGGGCATGGTTTCATTTTACAGTCTCCCTGTCCTCTCCTGTACTATTCCATTTCTATTTGATATGCCGTCTTCTCCACCGCTGAGATTCTGTCCAAACCAGTGCGTCTGCATCAAACACTCTGCTTCTGTCCTGCATGCAGGCTAATTATGGACTACTTCTGCCGCTGCTATGGTAACCTTTTGTCACACACTCCTGTGATCTTTCTTCAGTATGGTTGGTCACCAATTTGCTTTGCATTTGCATGTTGTTTTTTAATGCGACCACGTCCCTGTAGTAAAATCCTCCCCTGTACAACCAAAGTGGATTTGTGTTGAAAATAAAATGGCTGAAAAGAGAAACAACTCGGCACAACTTGCCAAAATCACAGTCTCGCACATTTGGATACTATGCATGAAATTCACTCTTTTCACAGGCAAGGAAGAGAGGAAGAGATCTGTATATACTGTATACAGTGTTTGTTACAGAGCCTTCCTTGTGCTGCATCCCTTCTTAGTTGTTATGTGACATTAACCAAGTCTAAATAAACAATAGGCGCTTGAAATGGCTAATGGGACGACTGATTGGTAGAAGGTTAAATTCAGGAAATCACATTTATGCTGCGTTCACATGGAAGACAAGAGACGGCAAACCTGAAGTGATGTTAGTGGACGAGAGCATGACGGCAGGCCGGCAAAGAACACTGGCAACGGCAATGATAAGCGGCATTTGCCGTCAAAGTTAAAATATTTTACATTGTTGCCGTCCTCTGCGACGGAATTACAGCCGGATGTTACGTACAGTAGCAACCTTACTGACATGGAGAAAGTGAGGACGTGAGCGAAAGTGAGCAACTACTGCTGCGGCTGCAGGAGTTTTGCGCTGCAGTGATGGACCTGGTAGATGGCGTTTTCTCTGGAATGCCGCACTTAAATGGCTTAAATACAACGTTTTGATATAAAAGTTGTTTATTCATTGTATGAAGTGCATGGCGGCCGTTTGGTGCTTGTGGCGAGGAAGCAAATGGAGGATTTGGACGTGGTGGTCTCACGTGGTGCGGTTGGTCCGGTAAAGTTGCAGCTCCAGGTTATTACTTATATGATAATATAATTACATATGAATAACTAATAATAAAATAAGGTCTTCTATTGCCAGTGGAACCCAGGTGATCAGCCATTGATCACTCAGTTAACAGAGCATCGATCACTACCAGGAAGCAGATCTCTATAGATGCGCTCTCTCTCAAAGCCGCTTAACAATATCCATAAATATATCCATACTGTGAAATAACTCATTGTCCAACCTGCCTGGAGAGAGATGTTGTGCTTTGTAGCCGGCTTGTGCAAAGTTAATCAACTATGAATTACAGCCCTTTTGGAGGGTATTGAACATTCATTTTGGTTTTCAATAAAATATCAATAGTAGGCTGCATTTTCTGCAAGTTCTTTTACATTACATTTAGCAGACGCTTTTATCCAAAGCGACTTACAATTGTTCAAACACCGACAGACGCAGCCATCAGGAGCAGTTGTCCTGCTCAAGGACACTACAGCATGCTAGCAGGAGGAGCCTGGGATCGAACCAGCAACCTTTAGATCACTAGACGACCAGCTCTACCTCCTGAGCTACCAAGTTCTTATATACTATATAACAACAGACAAAAAATAATTTAGTTGAATATATTTTATTTCAGTCTTTGTACATCATCATAGCAACATATCGTCACGCTTGTTTCGTTTTACCGTCGTACCTCCCCCTCGCTCCCCCCGTGCCGTTCCGAAAGTGGCGTTATCCCATGCCGTTCACAAAGTGCCGTTACGCCGTTCCCCTCTACTGTGTTCCCTGTGAATGCGGCATATGACCATGAAAATATATGATTATACACTTACATGGTGGGCTGGCCCAGTAAAATACAATGCAATACCATCTATAAATACTGAAAGGCATCAGGTTTATCAACACTGCCCCCGAATGCAGTTTACAGACAGCAACCCTACACCAGGAATCTTAATTTAAGAAATGTTAAGAAATCAAGAATTCAATTTGAAATATCTCCAGATCATATTCAGACATTGCTTGGTTCTAGTCCTGGTGACGAGTGAGCTTCAGGATAGTGAGTTACACTCCTTGAGGTTGCAGTGAGTAACACATGGGACCTTCCATTTGGGCTGTTGCACAGGGGTGTCCTGTGGCCCCCCTCTCCACGTGGCCAACGGGGTGGTGCGGGGGGCGGTGTTCCAGTTCGGGGATGTGGCGGTGTACTCATGCTATGGCGGCTACACCATGGAGGGCCCCGGAAGGAGCAGGTGTCTGGAGAATGGCACCTGGACAGCCCCTCCGACGTGCAGAGGTAGAGAGAGCACGCAGAACCCCTTCTCGTGCGTTGGACCACGGACTCCCTCTTGTCCCGAGACTTTCCTGACACACTTGACGTTCCTTTGTCACTATCCCTGTTTGCTTTTTTTTCCCCAACATGATAACAAATCTGTCTTCGACTGCTTACCCCCTAGTGGTGCCACCCTCTCCATGGGCGGAGTTAAAGGCATACTGTGCAGAATTTTCCTCATTCATTTGTTCTTTTTGTCTTTTTTTTTTTTTTTTTTTTTGTGGTCACCCTGGCGGTGTAAAGTTGAGTCCTGGTTGCCTCTTGTTTGACGACCCCTGCCTGGTCTTCGTACTTGTATTGAATTAAAACATACTTGGACGTAGAAATGTCTTTGAAATGAAGCCACATATAAAGCATGCCCACTTTGGTTTCATCTTCAGTTCAACAGGAACAAATAGTGAACCGCCCCAAAACATCCTCTTTTTTTTTAAATTTGCTTTGACGACAAAAAGCTTTGTTGAGGCAGAGTATTAGGCAACGGGTAGTTTTGGCGGGAGATTACACTAAAACGATGCCAAATCCTGCCAGATATGCCTTTAAACTCTCTTGCAGCTTTCACTTTTCTCTTTCTAACCCCTACTTCTATACACTGGATACTTGGGGGGGGGGGGGGCATAGTCAACAGATGGGGGCAACATTTCAATTATTTAAATAGAAGGAAGGTTGTGATAGGTGTGTTGAGTTTCGATAAAATGATTCAGGTTGTTCATACACACTTCAATGATCAGGCCACAATAATGGACATTTTTAGAAGCAATTCCTTTTTACGTGACCGCTAACCACATCAATGTTGGAGGCAAATAAATCTCTCTCTCTCAAACAATAAGTTGATTTCACTTCAGAGCTTCATGTCCCTCAAGGGGAAATTGGCACTGCTGCTGGTTGCTAATGTGACTTAAATATACAGTAAATATATTTTTTGTTAATTTTAAAACAGGTTGTTCATTGGTACAATCTGTAATTCCCATGTTTATATGGTGCATTCATTTGGTTGGGATTTTTAACAGAAGATTCAGAACAACGGTTACAGCAGAATATTTTCCATAATCCAATCTAACAGTTAAAACATGACAGAATTTGCGGGATGGGGGAAATGCAGAGGTTATAACTCTCCAGTCACCGTTCCCTGTGTGTGTGTGTGTGTGTGTGTGTGTGTATGTGCGCGCATCGCAACTGTGAGATTAATAAAATTATGATTCTTAATTAATTCTCCAGGTTTTCTGTGTTACAGTCTTGAGCAAACCTGGCCAGTTCTGTTTCTGAGATTTTCGCAATTTTTTCTTTTGTAATAAAAAACAGAGGGCAGGGTCTCCCTCAAAGACTTTACGACATCACTGAGTCTCAACTATTTCGACATAAGGCCGCAGGTTCCAACAAAGCATGCGGGCGTGTGATTTCCTTGCCTTAAAAAAAAGGTAGAGTAGGGTGAGCAACACAAATAGTCGGGGTGTTTACCTTCAGCACAGTCGTAGGCGGCTGCAATCTCCCTGCGACGGAGTGGCCGCATGTGAATGCCCTCGTTGTTCCGGTGCATGGACACTGCACGGCCAAGGCTTCCCTCACACACACACTGCAGGGATGCTCCGGATGCGGCTGTAAAAACATGCAACTCTCCTCTTCACTGTACTGTAGAATGGCTTGAACACCTTGACCTCATATGTGCTTGTCTCGTTATGAGTGTAAATGGATCTCTCCTCATGTGTATGTATGTTGGGGTGTGTGTGTGTGTGTGTGTTTTCTTTCCATCAGCTGTGTGTTGGCTGAAGTGTCTGAATGGTGCCGCCTGCCAAAGGCCAAACACTTGTTCCTGTCCAGAAGGCTGGATGGGACAGGTTTGTGAAGAACGTAAGCATTCAACCACCGCCAAATATCATTCACAAGACAATGTGCAAACAATCCTTCAATATGCCATACACGCAGAATGCTTTGACTGAATGTTTTACAAGGAAATGAATTGGAGCGGGGAGGGGGTTAAGGTTTTTATTCAATAGCTCCACAGAGCCCAACTGGCTCAACCAGATACCAGGATAACTAGAGAGTGCACACAACCATGGCGGGACTCTGCAGCGACCCAGGTTCAAATCTGGGTCTGCCCCTCTCTCTCTTCACTGCACTCTATTAAAAAACAGGATCATTTGATTTGTTGCCACCCTTCACCAAATATCTCCAGTAAAAAAAAAAAAAAATCAACCAGTGTTTTAGGGGTTTCCAACTTTTTTCCTCATAATCCTTCACACCTTTTGAGAGAAACAGACCTTTATCCGACAATTGGTGTGCAGTCGCAGTACTGAAGTATTTATCCAGGTACTGAAACTGATGGCGCCTTACTTATTCCCTCAAAATCATAACCTGCAGTTGAGATTTGATCTACTATTAAAGTTGACAAGTGTTTGTCATCAAAGGTAACATCATCTATTCATTGAAGGCCTGTGTATCCAAAAGGATACATACATGTATGGTTAGTTCTGTTATCTTGACTATTCAGTATTAATCACATAGTAACTTCTTAACCCTTAATGTCCTATAAAAAAAAAAGTAATTAATTAAAAAAAAAGAGGTTCTAAGCTCAGCCCTTGGTTTCTATGTTTTCAGTACACATTACATTGTGTAGTTTAGCATTTGGATGCTTTTTCCAAAATGTCTTACAATGCAGTACAGTACTAGTTTTGTTTGCCCCCCCCCCCCCCCCGCATGTTAGGCAGTATGATCCTGAAGCAAATAGGAATTTTAGATTTCCAAGATTAGTCAAAGACAAAAAAGGAAAAATGATGACCTAAGATTATTTCCCAGTGAAGCCCCCCCTGTTCTCTGTCATCCACTAACAGCAATCTGCATACTGCCGTGCCTGAATGGAGGACGCTGCAAGGCACCCTACCAGTGCGAGTGTCCCAACGGGTGGACGGGTACACGCTGTCACACTGGTGGGTGAATGTGTCTAAGTGAATTGTGCATTTTTTTGGGAGTGTGTGTGTGTGTGTGTGTGTGTGTGTGTGTGTGTGTGTGTGAGCCTTTCCACATAGGGTTTGAAAATAACTGATGTAGGATGCATATAAGGAAGGAAGCCTCCTCAGGGTCTCCCACCAACTTACAGCAGACATTTGTGTCAGTAGAACTGACTTGATATCCTCAGTTGCTGTAGGTGCACGTGTCATTCAGCTGCAGGAAAGTCATCCATGTCTCGTGCCTTCTTAACTTCAAAACATCAAAAACTGACATATCTCACATGAGTTTGGTATTACTACCAAAAGTATTACCTCTGCTAAGGAAGTGATGCATCTTCGGTCTGTGAACAAAATATGTATTTATGCCGTCATGAGAAATATCTTTCTTTGGCTGTTGATTTGACCTTGGCTTCTCAGCGTATTTCTCCCTATTGTAATTCTCACTGAAACGCAATAACAGTTAAGGAGAATAAATAACCTCATGCTTTTTGGTTTCGTTCAGTAAAAGTGGATTTTCCTTGTTGTATAAAGTTCACTTGACCTTACCTCTTATGTCACGATGCAAGATCAAGGAGATTATTTTGATGGTGTATTTGAAAAATCGGTTGATAATAAAAATCTCTGTTCCCACTCCACAATTGTAATTGGAGTCCATCCCTAAATCTAGCCTATCAGTGGGGGAATGCATCTGAGATTTGCAGAATAATTTAAAGGGGACAGTCTGAAAAATAAATAAAATAAAAAAATCACAGCATAAGCCAACAAAAAAAAACTGCATCAGTAAAGAGGCTCAGCGCAAGTCAAAGCTCGCCAACAGGAATACATGGATAGTTCAAAGACAGTGGATCAATGCCACAAAACCGAATCATTACCTCTGTGACCCAAAGCTGGAATTTATTGCATGGCTGCCAGTCGGTTTCTATGCAGGACCAATGCCTCGCCCCTGAACTTTTCTGGGAAGTTCTGGGGCAGAGTGTCAAATAGAGCGCCACCATCATAGAAACAAAGGCGTCCCTTCTTGAAGGGTGCAATTTCCAGCCAGGGATACATCCGCGTCCCATCCGGGCCCTGATTTATTAGATCAGAGCCTGTGTCCGATCGGTGACTGAGCTGTGACCAATTTGATCAACTTACAGCATTTATATTCTTTAACTTAATACCACGTGATCGCCCAAAAACCACCAAGCGTTAATAGGGGGATCACTTTCTGTGGATACTTTGGGTGACAGACATAGATCAAGGACTCTTTACATGTTAGCGATATGCACAAATTGTGACATAGTTTGATGAACAGGATGGCAGCCAAAGGATGACCACTGTGCTCAGACTGCAATGATACAGCCATTTTGAAGTAGCCAGGCGCCTGAGCAGTATTCCACATGCCAGCTTCGCTCTGGAGAACTGCACCTGCATTACGTTTCAATTGGTAACATGGCTGCTGTTCTCCATGAACCAATAGGAGATAGAGACAGCGTGTGGCTGTTCTGGTCATACTCAGATGATGTGAAACAGTTTTCTTCCAGAGCCTTGACGTCTACAGCTCACTGCTCTAGAGGATAAAAGAGAAGTTGTCAGTCTGGTGTCAGAGAGCTTACTAAAAACAAAGATTCCGCAAAGCTTACCATCAACATGGTGTCAAAAAGCCACCACTGAGAGTAAAAGTACGCTGAAAGGAAAAACAAAACATTCAAAAGGAATCAAACATTTCAAGGCTGAAAGGGAAATCAGTTGGTAATTAATCTAAAAATATATATTCTTTTTTTTTGTACCTCCAACACATGCCAAAGGTCATCCTTAAGTGGCTCTGCCCAGCATGTATGAGCACACAGCCACACCAAACCAAACAACCCAGCTCAACTGCTCCTAAGTTCAAAGTCCCTTTTAACTGTTTGTACCAGGAGGAATCATGCCAAGACCATTGATCCGATTGAATGGTTGTCATCAGCTTGGAGGGATCAAAAGTTTCGATGTTAAACACCTGAGGTAGATATTGCCATTTAAAGGCCCAACCAGCGCCTCAAATCCTCCCCAAAACGCCAGCACTCGATTTTTGAGTGTCAGTAAAATACCTTAGAACTCTGCAGTCAAGGGTCAGGGGTGGAGGGGATACTATTTCCATTTCCTGTTGACATTAAATGCAATTGTCACTGACCAGTGTCACTGTATAGACAGCTACAATTTATTTCAACACAATTAACAAAGCTCTTTAATAAAATTGAGAGGTAGTGTCTAAATTATACAACATTTGAGAATATATAACCTAAACCAATACAGATTTCACCTAATTTTTCATCATTACACAAGCATGTTTAAAGTGTGACATTTTCAAAGTAGGCAAGCGTTTGTTTAATTGCAAATATAATGTATGCAACAAAACAATGTGGGAAAACAGGCATTTGTACAAGAAAGATTTGTCATCTGCCACGCCTCTTTTTTCAACTGTGGCGACACATTCTGCCTCTCGTTTTGGAGTCTGCCCATAAATGGTCTCTTGTCACCACTCAACCCAGGGCTGATTTTAACATACATTTCTTTTAGCGCTAGGAGCACCTGCAAACAGTTCATTTAGGTTCAAGAAAGCCGAATAAAGTGTACTTTGATGGTGATGTGAAAGAGTCCGCTCTGTCCACAGCGGTCTGCGCTTCGCCGTGTCTGAATGGAGGGAGATGCATCAGGCCAAACAGATGTCTGTGCAGCCAAGGATGGAGTGGACATGACTGCTCCAGGTAACACACACACACACACACACACTCTTCTACTGTCTTTACTCCAGCCAAACACACCCCCAGACCATAATATGTCACGTTGTGCTCTTTTCCCTCAACAGAAAACGGAGATCGGGTTACTATCATTTCTAAACTTGCCTTCCTGCCCCAGCTCATCGAAGGAAATTTTTGTACAATCGTCACAATTTGAAGCCATTCATCTTCATCTCCTGAGGAAGCAAAGCAAGAACCATTTTGTAAAATAAAGCTGTATTTTTTCATATAAACAGTATTAGACGTATGCTGCTATATACATGTATGATGTGTAAAAACTATTGATGTGATGTCCAATGTATATGTGTAAACTATTCTCACATTTTTATTAAAGCATAAAATGCCCTAAAAAAAGTGTGTAGGCCATTTCTAAATCTTTTTTTACATCGTATACAGAATACGATCTTCAGAACAGAAAACACAAGAGCATCACTTGACTTTCAAAGCATTTATTCATCCTGACCCATTAGAAAGAAAAGAGAAAAAACACAAGCACCAAGTTTCAAGTTTCTCAGTCTCCAGTTCGTTAATTTGGTCCACTTCAGTAGTAACAGCATAAAGATACAGATCGAACTCCCAACAGCAAACTTATGAGATACAAAAGCAGCCGTAAAACCTGAACGGCAATTAAATCTATGAACAGGTACCGACATTGAATAGTTAAATAAACTTGTATTATAGAATTCCAAGTAGGATTGCAGCTGTCCTGGAGACAGGAGGCCCTGATTTAGATCCGGTGTGCGATTTGAGCAATGCACAGCATTTGTCGCATTAAAATTTGACCGCCCAAAATCCCCAAGTGTAGGATATTGATTTTCAGTGATCTCTGGATGACAGCCATAGTACGGTGATGCTTGACATGTTAGTGAGATGCACAAAAGGTTCACTGTATTCAGATAGCAATGATTTACCCTTCAAAAAAATAAAATAAGGATTTGGCAATTTACCCACCATTATAGATTACCACTACTTTAGAGTGACTAAGAGCCCCAAGTTGGGGAAGCTAAATAGTTGGAAAGACAGGGAATTAGACAAGTTAGTTACTGTGCAGGGGTTTATTTCACAGGGAGGAATACATTGTTAGAGAGCATGAGTGAATACACAAGCAACACTATCCCTTCTGGCCACCAAACTAGACAACATAAGAGCCTCCACAGAGCCAACAGTGCTTTTTGTATTTAAAAAGTCGGCAAATGCTCCCATCTCAGCCTCGACACTAGCTACTGCCATGTCCGAACCTGGACAGAAAATTAGTTGTTTAAAATAAGGCAGTTATGTTGTAGCTTCTTAGCTTTTGGTAGGAATGTTAGGTAAAGTACCAGAGGAAGTATACAGCTTTGAACTAGACCCAGAGACTCCGTCAACCATGCCTGAGGCAAGACGCCACATTGCAGCTTTCCAGAGAAAAGCTGCATCGGTAGGCATGTCCTGGTAGAGGGACGCCTGGAAGACTGGCACCTGGGCAGGCTTCCACATGCCAGATTTGCGCTGGAGAACTGCATCGGGGTTCAGTTGGTGGCGTAGTGCCTGGGTAGGCTTGGCCTGGTAAGCAGGAGCCTGGGTGGGCTTGGCCTGGTAGACAGGCACCTGGGAGGGCTTCCACATGCCAGCTTAGCTCTGGAGAACTGCATCAGGGTTCAGTTGGTAACGTGGTGCCTGGTAGGCGGGCTTGGCCTGGTAGGCAGACTGCCTGGGCGGGCTTGGCCATGCCAGCTTTGCTCTGGAAAACTGCATCGGCCTTGGGTTTCAGTTGATAACGTGGCGCGTGGGCGGGCTTGGACTGGTAGATGGGTGCCTGGGCGGGCTTGGACTGGTAGACCAGTGCAGCCTGGTAGGCAGACTGCCTGGGCAACATTCCACATGCCAGCTTTGCTCTGGAGAACTGCATCAGCATTGGGTTTCAGTTGGTAATGTGGCACCTTGTAGGCGGGCTTCCACATACCCGGTCTGCTCTGGAGAACTGCATCAGGTTTCAGTTGGTAATGTGGCTGCTGTCTTCCAGGTCGACTAGAACCCAGTTCTCCATGACCAATAGTGGATAGAGACAGCATGCGGCTGTTCTGGTCATACTGAGTTGGTTTAAAATATGGTTCCAGTTTAGAGCCTAGATAGAAGATTAAAGAATTTAGCAGTCTGGTGTCAGAGTTCAATAGAACCAAATACACCATAGTTGCTTACCATCAACATGATGTCCAAAAGCCACCACTGAGAGCAAAAATACCCTGAAAAAAAATTGAAAAGAATTAAACATTAAGGTTAAAAGGGAAATCAGTTGGTAATAAACCTAAACATACTTTTTTTGTACCACAAATACATGCCAAAGGTCATCCTTAAGTGGCCTAATGTCAATCTGCCCAGCATGTATGCGCACACAGCCACACCACACAATCCAGCTTAACGCCTCCTACGTTCAAGGTCCCTTTTAACTGTTTGTACTAGGAGGAATCCAGCCAAGACCATTGATCTGATTGAATGATTGTCATCAGCTTGGAGGTATCAAAAGTGTCGATGTTAAACACCTGACGTAGATATTGTCATTTAAAGGCACAACCAGCGCCCCAAATCATCCCCGAAACCCCAGCACTCCATTTCTGAGTGTCAGTGAAATACCAGAGAACTCTACAGACAAGGGTCAGGGGTGGAGGGGATACTATTTCCATTTCCTGCTGACATTAAATGCAATTGTCACTGACCAGTGTCACTGTATAGACAGCTACAATTTAATTCAACACAATTAACAAAGCTCTTTAATAAAATTCAGTATTCTTTCATGCCGTGCTGCTAGGCTTAATATGTTGTGTTTCTATTTCAGTATTCATTCTGTTTCTGTTCTGACTACTCATTCTCATTTGTATAATACATTTAATCATTTGTAATCATCATCGTTGCATTGTCTTAATTTAAAATAACTCCACATTTTTCACTACTCTTCACCCAGGATTGATTTTAATATTATTTAGTGTCAGGAAAACCTACAGACAGTTAATTGTTTTATTATTATTATTATTATTATTGTTTGTTTATTTATTTTATTTTTATTTTTATTCGTTCATTCTGTCCTGTGGATGACCTGTGTGATGTCAAGAGCACAGCTTTTTGTTCACAGAACCACCACCAATCCCCCTCTTTGGAAACTATCTAACCATGTTTTGGTCTTTAAACAACATATCACTCCTCTAAGAGAGGGAGAATCACCATGGGTGGGACAAATAAACATAGAACCAAACAACATGTACATGGTAAAACAAACATTGAAACATCAGATGATAACATGTGTCGACAAAACAGAGTTAATTAAGTCCAGGAAAACTGGAACAACAATTGGTCACGTGGCCTCTTCCTGTCATTGTTATGGCAGTAAATGAAGGAGGAAAAGGAGAAGGATGTAACCAGGAGGGTATTGGGGGTTTGTTCAAGCAGGTGCTGGTGGTGTATGTGTGCCTGTGATGGGTCAGTCTGTATGTATATGTATGTGTGTGTGTCTGTGTGATGTGTGTGATGTCCACTGCTGAGTGTACGGGACTTGTCCCAATTAGCTCTGGTGTATGAGGTCCGTATTGTATTATAGCACCTCCAAGCAGCGGAAAAGGCCCTGAAGCCACCCCTGAGACCTGTGGCCATATAGACACTCCACTACCACAGGAAAGCCCCAAACGCCCTGCCCTGCAGCCACAAGACCACCCAGCCCCCAAAGAAGCCGGAAGCGTCCGGAACAACACCCACACTCGGCCCCGAGGAGCATAACCCAGTCCCAGAGAGCACAAGGAGATCCTGCACTCCCGAGGTGCACACATACAACCCTTCCCCACATGCAGGGAGAAGACACAGGTGCAGAAACTGGGCCACAGGCCAGGTCTCACGCCACCAGACAGACCTCGCCCGAACGGCAAGCCAGGGTGTCCCCCATACCCACCAACGACCTGCAAAGAAGGTGAGGCCCACTCCACCACAACCGCCGACGCCCCATTCAGCCGTAAACCCCGAGCGCGTAGCGGAGTGTGCTCAGTCGGATGTCAGCTTGTGATTGTTAGAATACAGTGACTGAACATTGGTCACACAATGGGACACTTACCTTTTGATTTTAGGAAAGGAAATGTGGGCTTGCAACTAATGTCATACTTTCTGGCTACATCCTTAGAAGGGGCGGGGGGCAACAGATTAGAACACAAATAAGTGCCCCTGGACAGTCAAACTCAATGCAACTCTTTTCCTTAAAGCCACTTATTGAGCACATCAGCTGCTATTCTGTGACATTACAATGACTGATGTGGAGATTGTGACAGGCCTTTTGTGCTGGAAAACATCCCTGCCCCCCCGATGTCTTTCATCAGGTATAACTTTGTGCCAAGGCTCAGAAACAAATTTCCCTCAGCCTCTAGGGATCCCATTGTCCCAGCTGACAACCCAATGCACACCCAGTGTTCTCTGGTAGGTGTGTACAGCATGGTGTCATGGTAGAGTATAAAAACATTCCACTGTCAGAACAGAAGGCCGACACTTCCCAGCTGGGAACAATTTTAACATCTACCCCCACAGTTTGAAGACAAGCGACCCTGATTTAGATCCTGTGTCCGATTTGAAAATGCATAGCATTTGTATCCCTTTACAGTCTGACCAAAAATAAAAGTTAATAGGAAATACATTTTTGGCACTCCGGTTGACAGCCATAGGACGGCAATGCTTTACATGTTAAATATGCACAATTTGTTTCTGAAGATGGTAGAAGGCAAAGGTTCACTGTAGTCAGACAGCAATGATTTACCCTTTTTAAAATCAGTTGAGGATTTGGCAATTTACCCACCATTATAGATTACCACTGCTTTAGAGTGGCTAAAACCCAAGCTGGGGAAGCTAAATAGTTGAAAGACAGGGAATTAGACACAAGTCAGTTACTGTGCAAGGGTTTATTTCACAGGGATGAGGAATACATTGTCAGAGAGCCTGATAGTGACTACACAAGCAAGAAACACTATCCAGTCTGGCCACCAAACTAGACAACATAAGAGCCAACAGTGCTTTTGTATTTAGTCTGCAAATGCAGAAAATTAGTTATTTAAAATAAGGCAGTTATGTTGTAGCTTCTTAGCTTTTGGTAGGAATGTTAGGTGAAGTACCAGAGGAAGCAGACGGCTTTGAACTAGACCCAGAGACTCCGTCAGCCATGCCTGAGGCAATACTCCACATAGCAGCTTTGCTCTGGAAAGCTGCAGCGGTAGGCATGTCCTGGTAGAGGGATGCCTGGGCGGGCTTGGCCTGGTAAGCAGGGGCCTGGTAGGCGGGCACGGCCTGGTAAGCAGGGGCCTGGTAAGCAGGGGCCTGGTAGGCGGGCACGGCCTGGTAAGCAGGGGCCTGGTAGGCGGGCACGGCCTGGTAAGCAGGGGCCTGGTAGGCGGGCACCTGGGCGGGCTTGGCCTGGTAGACGGGCACCTGGGCGGGCTTGGCCTGGTAGACGGGCACCTGGGCGGGCTTGGCCTGGTAGACGGGCACCTGGGCGGGCTTGGCCTGGTAGACGGGCACCTGGGCGGGCTTGGCCTGGTAGACGGGCACCTGGGCGGGCTTGGCCTGGTAGACGGGCACCTGGGCGGGCTTGGCCTGGTAGACGGGCACCTGGGCGGGCTTGGCCTGGTAGACGGGCACCTGGGCGGGCTTGGCCTGGTAGACGGGCTTGGCCTGGTAGACGGGCTTGGCCTGGTAGACGGGCTTGGCCTGGTAGACGGGCTTGGCCTGGTAGACGGGCTTGGCCTGGTAGACGGGCTTGGCCTGGTAGACGGGCTTGGCCTGGTAGACGGGCACCTGGGCGGGCTTGGCCTGGTAGACGGGCACCTGGGCGGGCTTGGCCTGGTAGACGGGCACCTGGGCGGGCTTGGCCTGGTAGACGGGCACGGCCTGGTAAGCGGGCTTGGCCTGGTAAGCAGGGGCCTGGTAGGCGGGCTTGGCCTGGTAAGCAGGGGCCTGGTAGGCGGGCTTGGCCTGGTAAGCAGGGGCCTGGTAGGCGGGCTTGGCCTGGTAAGCAGGGGCCTGGTAGGCGGGCTTGGCCTGGTAAGCAGGGGCCTGGTAGGCGGGCTTGGCCTGGTAAGCAGGGGCCTGGTAGGCGGGCTTGGCCTGGTAAGCAGGGGCCTGGTAGGCGGGCTTGGCCTGGTAAGCAGGGGCCTGGTAGGCGGGCTTGGCCTGGTAAGCAGGGGCCTGGTAGGCGGGCTTGGCCTGGTAAGCAGGGGCCTGGTAGGCGGGCTTGGCCTGGTAAGCAGGGGCCTGGTAGGCGGGCTTGGCCTGGTAAGCAGGGGCCTGGTAGGCGGGCTTGGCCTGGTAGGCAGGGGCCTGGTAGGCGGGCTTGGCCTGGTAGGCAGGGGCCTGGTAGGCAGGGGCCTGGTAGGCGGGCTTGGCCTGGTAGGCAGGGGCCTGGTAGGCGGGCTTGGCCTGGGCGGGCTTCCACATGCCAGCTTTGCTCTGGAAAACTGCATCGGGGTTCAGTTGGTAAGCAGGAGCCTGGTGGGCGGGCTTGGCCTGGTAAGCAGGAGCCTGGTGGGCGGGCTTGGCCTGGTAAGCAGGAGCCTGGTAAGCAGGAGCCTGGTGGGCGGGCTTGGCTATGCCAGCTTTGCTCTGGAAAACTGCATCGGCCTTGGGTTTCAGTTGGTAACGTGGTGCGTGGGCAGGCTTGGACTGGTAGATGGGTGCCTGGGCAGGCTTGGACTGGAAGACGGGTGCCACCTGGGCAACATTCCACATGCCAGCTTTGCTCTGAAGAACTACATCGGCATTGGGTTTCAGTTGGTAATGTGGCACCTGGTAGGCGGGCACCTGGGCAGGCTTCCACATACCAGGTCTGCTCTGGAGAACTGCATCAGGTTTCAGTTGGTAATGTGGCTGCTGTCTTCCAGGTCGACTAGAACCCAGTTCTTCATGACCAATAGTGGATAGAGACAGCATGCGGCTGTTCTGGTCATACTGAGTTGGTGTAAAATATGGTTCCAGTTTAGAGCCTAGATAGAAGATTAAAGAATTTAGCAGTCTGGCATCACAGCTCAATAGAACCAAATACACCATAGTTCCTTACCATCAACATGATGTCCAAAAGCCACCACTGAGAGCAAAAGTACCCTGAAAAAAATTTGAAAAGAATTAAACATTAAGGTTAAAAGGGAAATCAGTTGGTAATTAAACTAAAAATACATATTTTTTTGTACCTCAAATACATGCCAAATGTCATCCTTAAGTGGCCTAATGTCAATCTGCCCAGCATGTATGAGCACACAGCCACACCAAACAATCCAGCTTAACTGCTCATAAGTTCCAGGTCCCTTTTAACTGTTTGTACTAGGAGGAATCCAGCCAAGACCATTGATCTGATTGAATGATTGTCATCAGCTTGGAGGTATCAAAAGTGTCGATGTTAAACACCTGACGTAGATATTGCCATTTAAAGGCCCAGCCAGCGCCCCAAATCATCCCCGAAACCCCAGCACTCCATTTCTGAGTGTCAGTGAAATACCAGAGAACTCTACAGACAAGGGTCAGGGGTGGAGGGGATACTATTTCCATTTCCTGCTGACATTAAATGCAATTGTCACTGACTAGTGTCACTGTATAGACAGCTACAATTTAATTCAACACAATTAACAAAGCTCTTTAATAAAATTCAGTATTCTTTCATGCAGTGCTGCTAGGCTTAATATGTTGTGTTTCTATTTCAGTATTCATTCTGTTTCTGTTCTGACTACTCATTCTCATTTGTATAATACATTTAATCACACACTTACACATATCATTGTTGCATTGTCTTAATTTAAAATAACTCCACATTTTTCACTACGCTTCACCCAGGATTGATTTTAACATTTAGTGCCAGGAAAACCTGCAAACAGTTAATTGTTTTATTATTATTATTATTATTATTGTTATTATTATTATTATTATTATTATTGTTGTTTGTTTGTTTATTTATTTTATTTTTATTTTTATTCATTCTTTCATCGTCAAGAACTGCTGCAACAACTGTCCTGTGGATGACCTGTGTGATGTCAAGAGCACAGCTTTTTGTTCACAGAACCACCACCAATCCCCCTCTTTGGAGAACTATCTTACCATGTTTTGGTCTTGAAACAACATATCACTCCTCCAAGAGAGGGAAAATCAACATGTACATGGTAAAACAAACATTGAAAAATCAGATGATAACATGTGTCGACAAAACAGAGTTAATTAAGTCCAGGAAAACTGGAACAACAATTGGTCACGTGGCCTCTTCCTGTCATTGTTATGGCAGTAAATGAAGGAGGAAAAGGAGAAGGATTTAACCAGGAGGGTATTGGGGGTTTGTTCAAGCAGGTGCTGGTGGTGTATGTGTGCCTGTGATGGGTCAGTCTGTATGTATATGTATGTGTGTGTGTGTGTGTGTGTGTGTGTGTGTGATGTGTGTGATGTCCGCTGCTGAGTGTACGGGACTTGTCCCAATTAGTTCTGGTGTACAAGGTCCGTATTATATTATATTATAGCACCACCAAAACCGGCCAGACGCCCCATTCAGCCGCAAACCCCGAGCGCGTAGCGGAGTGTGCTCAGTCGGATGTCAGGTTGTGATTGTTAGAATACAGTGACTGAACATCGGTCACACAATGGGACACTTACCTTTTGATTTTAGGAAAGGAAATGTGGGCTTGCAACTAATGTCATACTTTCTGGCTACATCCTTAGAAGGGGCGGGGGGCAACAGATTAGAACACAAATAAGTGCCCCTGGACAGTCAAACTCAATGCAACTCTTTTCCTTAAAGCCACTTATTGAGCACATCAGCTGCTATTCTGTGACATTACAATGACTGATGTGGAGATTGTGACAGGCCTTTTGTGCTGGAAAACATCCCTGCCCCCCCGATGTCTTTCATCAGGTATAACTTTGTGCCAAGGCTCAGAAACAAATTTCCCTCAGCCTCTAGGGATCCCATTGTCCCAGCTGACAACCCAATGCACACCCAGTGTTTTCTGGTAGGTGTGTACAGCATGGTGTCATGGTAGAGTATAAAAACATTCCATTGTCAGAACAGAAGGCCGACACTTCCCAGCTGGGAACAATTTTAACATCTACCCCACAGTTTGTGAAGACAAGCGACCCTGATTTAGATCCTGTGTCCGATTTGAAAAATGCACAGCATTTGTATCCCTTTACAGTCTGACCAAAAATAAAAGTTAATAGGAAATAAATTTTTGGCACTCTGGTTGACAGCCATGCTTTACATGTTAAATATGCACAATTTGTTTCTGAAGATGGTAGAAGGCAAAGGTTCACTGTAGTCAGACAGCAATGATTTACCCTTTTTAAATCAGTTGAGGATTTGGCAATTTACCCACCATTATAGATTACCACTGCTTTAGAGTGGCTAAAACCCCAAGTTGGGGAAGCTAAATAGTTGAAAGACAGGGAATTAGACACAAGTCAGTTACTGTGCAAGGGTTTATTTCACAGGGATGAGGAATACATTGTCAGAGAGCCTGATAGTGACTACACAAGCAAGAAACACTATCCAGTCTGGCCACCAAACTAGACAACATAAGAGCCAACAGTGCTTTTGTATTTAGTCTGCAAATGCAGAAAATTAGTTATTTAAAATAAGGCAGTTATGTTGTAGCTTCTTAGCTTTTGGTAGGAATGTTAAGTGAAGTACTGGAGGAAGCATACGGCTTTGAACTAGACCCAGAGCCTCCGTCAAACATGCCTGAGGCAATACTCCACATAGCAGCTTTGCTCTGGAAATCTGCATCGGTAGGCTGGGCCTGGTAGGCGGGCACCTGGGCGGGCTGGGCCTGGTAGGCGGGCACCTGGGCGGGCTGGGCCTGGTAGGCGGGCTGGGCCTGGTAGGCGGGCTGGGCCTGGTAGGCGGGCTGGGCCTGGTAGGCGGGCTGGGCCTGGTAGGCGGGCTGGGCCTGGTAGGCGGGCTGGGCCTGGTAGGCGGGCTGGGCCTGGTAGGCGGGCTGGGCCTGGTAGGCGGGCTGGGCCTGGTAGGCGGGCTGGGCCTGGTAGGCGGGCTTCCACATACCAGGTTTGCACTGGAGAACTGCATCAGGTTTCAGTTGGTAATGTGGCTGCTGTCTTCCAGGTCAACTAGAACCCAGTTCTCCATGACCAATAGAGGATAGAGACAACATGCGGCTGTTCTGGTCATACCTAGTTGGTGTAAAATATGATGCCATTCTAGAGCCTTTATAGAGGATAAAAGAGAATTAAGTAGACTGTCAGCACACTTCATAAAAAAAAATATATATATATTCCTCAAAGCTGCTTACCATCAACATCATATCCAAAAGCCACCATAGAGAGTAAAAGCACCCTGGAAGAAAAACTGTTAAAAGGAATTACACTTTAAGGTTAAAAGGGAAGCCATTTGGTAATTAGTCTAAAAACACATCTCTGTACCGCATATACATGCTAAAGCTTATCCTTCAGTGGCCTCCTGTCAATCTGCCCCGCATGTATCAGCACACAGCCCGCCCACCCAGCTCCACTGCTACTGAGTTCAAGGTCCCTTTTAACTGTTTGTACTAGGAGGAATCTAGCCAAGACCATTGATCCAATTGAATGATTGTCATCAGCTTAGAGGTATCAAAAGTGTCGATGTTAAACACCTGAGGTAGATATTGCCATTATAGGCCCAATTTGCGCCCCAAATTATCTCCAAAACCCCAGCACTCGATTTTTGAGTTTAAGTGAAATACGAGAGAACTCTGCATTTCCATTTCCTGTTGACATTAAATGCAATTGTCACTGACCAGTGTCACTGTATAGACAGCTACAAATTAAACACAATTAACAAAGCTCTTTAATAAAATTAAGTATTCTCCCATGCAGTGCTGCTAAACCCAATATCTTAACTTGGGACTGAATTGACCTTAAATATTCCCTCTTGTGTTTCTATTTCAGTATTCATTCTGTTCTGACTACTCATTCGTATAATACATTTAATCAAACACATATTGTTGCATTGCCTTCATTTTTGAAGACTACAAATTTTTCATTACTCTTCATTCAGATCCAGTGTGCAATTTGACAATACACAGCATTTATATCCCATTAAAATCTGACCACCCAAAAAAACCTCTTAAGTGTTAATAGGATCGATTTTTTTGACAGCCATATTACAGTGATACATATGTGCTTTACAGGTTAGGGATATGCCCAATGTGTTGTTTCTTAATGTGGTAGATGGCAAAGGTCAACCACTGTATTTAGACTAATGATTAAACCATTTTAAAAGCAATTAAAGATTTGGCAATTTACCCACCATTATAGATTACCATTGCTCTAGGGTGGCTAAACACCCCAAGTTAGCAAAGCTAAACAGTTAAGATTGTGGAAACTGAGCACAAAAGTCAGTAACAAGTGTTTATTTAAAAGGGATGACACAGTTGAGAAATACATTGTCAGAGCCTGATGAAAGAAAGCTAAAGCTTTAAACATGCAAGAAACACTGTCCAGTCTGGCCTCCAGACTACACAACAGCACCGCCACAACTTTCCAGAGCCAGCACTTTAACATACTTTGTCTGCAAACACTCCCATCTCAGCCTTGACACCAGCTACTGCCATGTCCAAACCTGAAAAGATTATTTAAAATAATGCAGTTAGGCAATGAAGTAGCTTCTTACCTTTTAGAAAAAGGCTGCTTGAAGTACCAGAGGAGGTCTGCTGCTTTGAACTAGAGCCACCATCAGCCACACCTGAGTAAGTAGTCCACATACCAGCTTTGTGCTGAGAACTGCATCAGCATTGGGTTTCAGTGGGTAACGTTGCTTCTGTGCAGCTCGGCTAGGCGCTTGGGTGGGCTTCAACTGGTAGACTGGCACCTGGGCAACATGCCACATAGCAGCTTTGCTTGGGAGAACTGCATCAGCATTGGGTTCCAGTGGGTAACGTGATGCCTGGGTAGGCTTCGACTGGTAGCTGGGCTTGGCCTTGTAGGCAGGCACCTGGGCAACATTCCACATACCAGCTTTGCTCTGGAGAACTGCATCAGCATTGGGTTTCAGTGGGTAGCCGGGCACCTGGGCAGGCGTCGCCTGGTAGCCGGGCACCTGGGCGGGCTTCAACTGGTAGCCAGGCACCTGGGCGGGCTTCAACTGGTAGCCAGGCTTGGCCTGGTAGGCGGGCACCTGGGCAACATTCCACATACCAGCCTTGCTCTGGAGAACTGCATCAGCATTGGGTTTCAGTGGGTAGCCGGGCACCTGGGCAGGCTTCGACTGGTAGCCTGGCTTGGCCTGGTAGGCGGGCACCTGGGCAACAGTCCACATACCAGCCTTGCTCTGGAGAACTGCATCAGCATTGGGTTTAAGTGGGTAGCCGGGCACCTGGGCAGGCGTCAACTGGTAGCCGGGCACCTGGGCGGGCTTCAACTGGTAGCCGGGCTTGGCCTGGTAGGCGGGCACCTGGGCAACATTCCACATACCAGCTTTGCTCTGGAGAACTGCGTCAGCATTGGGTTTCAGTGGGTAGCTGGGCACCTGGGTGGGCTTCGACTGGTAGCCGGGCACCTGGGCAACATTCCACATACCAGCTTTGCTCTGGAGAACTGCGTCAGCATTGGGTTTCAGTGGGTAGCCGGGCACCTGGGCGGGCTTCGACTGGTAGCCGGGCTTGGCCTGGTAGGCAGGCACATGCACAACATTCCACATACCAGCCTTGCTCTGGAGAACTGCATCAGCATTGGGTTTCAGTGGGTAGCTGGGCACCTGGGCGGGCTTCGACTGGTAGCCGGGGACCTGGGCAACATTCCACATACCAGCTTTGCTCTGGAGAACTGCATCAGCATTGGGTTTCAGTGGGTAGCCGGGCACCTGGGCGGGCTTCGACTGGTAGCCGGGCTTGGCCTGGTAGGCAGGCACATGCACAACATTCCACATACCAGCCTTGCTCTGGAGAACTGCATCAGCATTGGGTTTCAGGGAGTAGCTGGGCACCTGGGCGGGCTTCGACTGGTAGCCGGGCACCTGCACAACATTCCACATACCAGCTTTGCTCTGGAGAACTGCATCAGCATTGGGTTTCAGTGGGTAGCCGGGGACCTGGGCGGGCTTCGACTGGTAGCCGGGCACCTGGGCAACATTCAACATACCAGCTTTGCTCTGGAGAACTGCATCAGCATTGGGTTTCAGTGGGTAGCCGGGCACCTGGGCGGGCTTCGACTGGAAGCCGGGCTTGGCCTGGTAGGCAGGCACCTGCACAACATTCCACATACCAGCCTTGCTCTGGAGAACTGCATCAGCATTGGGTTTCAGTGGGTAGCTGGGCACCTGGGCGGGCTTCGACTGGTAGCCGGGCACCTGCGCAACATTCCACATTCCAGCTTTGCTTTGGAGAACTGCACCTGCATTAGGTTTCAATTGGTAATGTGGCTGCTGTCTTCCAGGCCAACTAGAACTGAAGTCTCCATGACCAATAGAGGATGGAGACAGCATGTGGCTGTTCTGGACATAGTCAGCTGATGTAAAATATGGTTTTACTCCAGAGCCCTGATGTCTAAAGCTCACTGCTATAGGAGAAAAGAGAAGTTCTCAGTCTCATGTCAAAGAGCTTACAAATAACAAATATTGCTCATAGCTGCTTACCATCAACATCATGTCCAAAAGCCACCACTGAGAGCAAAAGTACCCTGAAAAAAACCCCCAAAAAAACAAGCATTCAAAATTACTAAACATTTCAAGGTTAAAGGGGAAATCAGTTGGTAATTAAACTAAAAATACATATTTTTTTTGTACCGCAAATACATGCCAAAGATCATCCTTCAGTGGCCTAATGTCAACCTGCCCAGCATGTATGAGCGCACACAGCCACACCAAACAACCCACCTTACCTGCTCTTAAGTTCAAGGTCACTTTTAACTGTTTGTACTAGGAGGAATCCAGCCAAGACCATTGATCCAATTGAATGATTGTCATCAGCTTAGTGGTATCAAAAGTGTCGATGTTAAACACCTGAGGCAGATATTGCCATTTAAAGGCCCAACCAGCGCCCCAAATCATCCCCGAAACCCCAACACTGGATTTTTGAGTGTAAGTGAAATACCAGAGAACTCTGCAGACAAGGGTCAGGGGTGGAGGGGATACTATTTCCATTTCCTGTTGACATTAAGTGCAATTGTCACTGACCAGTGTAGTGACAGTGGGACTATACAGTGGTATAGATAGCTACAATTTAATTCAAGACCATTAACAAAGCTCTTTAATAAAATTGAGTATTCTCTCATGCAGTGCTGCTAAACCTAACATAACTTTGGACTAAATTGACCTTACAATATTAGCACTTGTTTTTCTATTTCAGTATTCATTCTGTTTCTGTTCTGGCAACTCATTCTCATTTGTATAATACATTTAGTCAAACATTTACACATATTGTCATTGCATTGTCTTAATTAATAACAAAACTCATCATTTTTCACTAGTCTTCATCCAGGATCGTTTTCACATACATTTTTTTGTGCCAGGAACACCTGCAAACAGTTTGTTTCTTAATTTTATTTATTATTTTATTTTTTTAACCTGTTCTGTCAGCATGCTGGGAATACAACACAGAGTATTTGAATGCCATTGCATCCAGGACAGGGTTAGTCTGCAAGTGGAGTTGCAAGTTCTCAACCTGCAATGCTACTCTTCATTAATTCTTAAATCATCAAGAACTGCTGCAATAACTCTGTCCTGTGGATGACCTGTAGGATGACTAGAGCACAGTTTTTGTTACACAGAACCACCACCAACCCCCCTCTTTGGAGAACTATCTTACCATGTTTTGGTCCTTAAACAACTTATCACTACTCCAAGAGGTGGAGAATCACCATAGGTGGGGAAAATAAAATTAGAACCAAGCAACACCATGTACATGGTAAAACAAACATAGAAACATCAGATGGTAACATGTGTTGACAGAACCGAGTTAATTAAATCCAGGAAAACTGGAACAACAATTGGTCACATGGCCTCTTCCTGTCATTGTTATGGCAGTAAGTGAGGGAGAAAAGGAGAGGGATGCAACCAGGAAGGTGTGTTCAAAGCAGGTACTGGTGGTGTGTGTGTGCTTGTGATGAGTCCACCTGTATGTGTGTGTGTGTGTGTGTGTGAGTGTGTGAGTGATGTGTCCACCAGTGAGTTTACGAGACTTGTCCCAATTGGTTGTGGTGTATGAGGTCAGTTTATTGTCGGCAGGCGCAAAGGCCGACAGCCAACCACACCCCCACACCGACCCACCAGCGCTCTCTACCCTGGAAAACTCCAGTGCTCAATGTGTGCTGTTTGCAATTGCAGTTAAAATTGAGGGGCGTGGGGGTGCAAGTCCTCCATTCCTTTAGTATTATAGACATTGTTCCTCAAGAGTCCAACTCCAAGGCAGATACATACAATATACTGTAGTACACAATTAATTGACGATCTCATTTCATCAGGATCTCATGGCTTATTCTTTGACCATATTGGAAGGTCACAACGTACAGGACATGAACATAGTGTGTGCTGCTCTGTCCATATCAGCCTGATGTGTAAAAACTTTCATCAAAGCATAAAATGCCCAAAAAAGGTAAGAAAAGAAAAGAGTAAAAACACAAGTCTCAAGTAGCTGTCTCTTCATTTATTCAGTCCACTTCATTGGTAACAACTTAAAGATACAGATCGAACTCCGGACAGCAAGTTTCTCAGTCTCTAGTTCATTAATTCCGTCCACTTCATTAGTAACAACATAAAGATACAGATCGAACTCCCAACAGCAAACTTATGAGATATAAAAACAGCTGTAAAACCTGAACGGCAATTAAATCTATGAACAGGTACCGACATTGAATGGTTAAATATTGAAAGGACAACATGATGGGTTGATAAGTGAATATTGCAATGTGAAGAAGGTCAGGTCCTGTTTGCTGATAGGTGGTGACTGGGTGGAGGTGAGCAGCACTGGGCCATACGGTGGAGATTTGCAGCTCAGTTTCATGACCTGTATTTAATCACAAGCTCTTCCAGCTTGTCCTTGTTGGCTCCAGAGAAATCTTCCAGCTGAGATGCAAGTAGTTAAAAAAAAACAACAACAACCTGGAATTAATTTATATTCAACTCTTAAAGTGTTGGGTAGCCTATGTGACTGTTAAAATACAGTAACTGAACTGATTATCGGTCACACAATGGGACACTTACCCTTTCGCCATTTTTGAGGAAAAGGAATGTGGGCATGCAACTAATGTCGTACTTCCTGGCCACATCCTGAAAAGGGGGAAAGGCCAACAGGTTAGAATACAAACAAGTCCACCTGAAGCAGGCAGACAACATAACTGACTGAAGGTCAGAGTAGGTCAGAGTCACTAGATTAGCATGAATGTGTTCACATGATTCAGTTGCAGTTCTAATGGTTAAGTTAAAACTACTCACATTAGTGGAACATTTGTGCTAAGAGGGTGGAAGGGACCCATTTAAACCAGGAAATACACCCATCATTAGCATTTTGTGATCAAGTGGACACATTGTCAAGCTCAATGCAACTCTTTTCCTTAAAGCCACCTTATTCAGCAGTAGAGCAATGACAGAAGCGGCTCCTGTGCTGTGGAGCCATTGTGACGGGGGCCTTTTGTGCTGGAAAACACTGTACACCTACCTCGGCCTCATCCACATCCACCACGACGAAGACCACGTTCTTGTTCTCCGACCTCTCCGACAGCTCCTGCAGGTGTGTACAGCATGGTCAGTATGGCCAAACTTGTAATGTATGAATCCACTAGTAAAGCAATAGAAAATGGATCATATGAAAAGACAAAAACATTATCCCCTGCCCGATGATTTATTTTTTTGATGTGCATGCACCATATTTGTTCCAGTAATGTTTGTCCATTTCTGTTCACAATTATGAAGACAAAATAAAATGTGTTTTAAAAAGTGCCACATCATTGTGGCATCTGCTTTCTTTCCTTTGTGCTTGCCATATTTCGCCAGGGGATTAAAAAGACAATACTACTTCTTCGACCGTGTCTACTTCCATCAATGGTTAAAACACTTTTCCTTGGTCAGTAACAATAATATGGCAATTTGGCATCGTGAACTCAATTATAACAACATAATAAAACAGAATTTCTACAAGATTCCATTAGATCCTTAAGAACTAAACAATGGGGGAATACATATTCAACTGTAAACATTTTATATTAAAGCTCCATTAGAAATGGAAAATAACTACTTACAGTGACAAAGGGTCCAATCATTTTACATGGACCACACCAAACAGCCGTGAAGTCCACCACCACCAACTTGTCTCCAGCCTCCTCCAAGACCTTCATGAAGGACGCCTGCAGAAATAACAGGTATGGATTAGATATGATGGTCGGTAAAGCATCCGTCTGAAAATGGCCCAGGACAGGGCTTTTTCTCTCGGTGCGTCAAACCATTGGACCAGCTTGCCCGACCATATCCGATCGGCATATTCATATTCATTCAGAACGTAGCACGTTATACAGGTGTGAAACTTTCAACGGAGGCTTTCTTTACAGAAAACAGCGAAGGCCCCCGTATAAACGACGCACTTTCACAGTCTGGGTGTATCGACACCGCACCAGTAGCTGCAGAACTGTGCTTGTGTCCAAACGTGGCCAAAGCAAGCGCAGTTCGCCGATCCTCAACCGTTACGATATGAGTTTGTTACAGCCTGAGATGTTTCGCTAGTTAGTCACGAAGTCGGTGAAGACTTCTAGCAACTTTATACTTTAGTTGGTTCGGGAGACACCGGTGAAACTGGGACCAGAGCAGTCATTATGGTACATTCTGGAACGATGCCGGCGATTGACTTATTTTTATTTTGATCCTTGTTACATTATTATTATTTTTTTTAACTGCCTATTGTTTTCGATGTGCGCCGCTGTACGCGCCGCAATTTCCCCCGGAGGATGATTCGAGGACTTAAACTACGAATCATTTCGCTGGGGACCCACTGGAACCGCTTTTAGGGCCCCTGGGGAGTCCCCGAACCCCGCGTTGACAACCCCTGGCGCAAGGAACTCCGCGTTTCGCATTTCGAGGGAAGTTGCGGAGGGAACATGGACGCCGCGTGTGTGTGTGTGTGTGTGTGTGTGTGTGTGTGTGGCTGGCTGGCTTGCTTGCTAGCTTGCACGATTAGCTCCAGCTAGCCCGCTGCCGGGAGACGGCAGGCTCGGAAGACATGTTGAGTGGCCAGTCCTGCTTCAAGCGCCCCGACACTCGTTCACACGCAGGGCTCGAAAAGGCGAAACAATGGCGTGAAACAGGCGCGACGTTTGGGGAGGGTGGGGTGGGGTGGGGTGGGGTGGGGTTCACCTCTTGGCTTTGAAAGCGGGTGGACTGGGAAAGAAAAGTATTCGGAGAACCTGTAAATAATACTCACCATATCGTCGGCTTTGCGGTGCATAATGGCGGTGTCGGTTAATTGCGTCCGTGTCGTCCGTTATTCCGCAGTAACGGTCCGTGCCCCTGTGCGCTCCAGCGTCGAAATGACTCCACCCGGCTCCGGCGGCGCAGGCTCGGGAGCGACCCGCACTTCTTCTTCTTCTTCTTCTTCTTCTTCGGGGTTTGACCGCGGCTCGAATCCGAAGTGTTGCGCTGCCGCCATCGTCTGGAGGCGGGGAGCTCCTACCACGTCCGCTGGGGTCAGGTCTGCCGCGTCGCCCCTGCCCTTCACTGGGACGCTGACCGAGCATGTTGTGCCCTGTCCACTCCCAGCGCACTGCAGCCTGCTCTGGATGTCATGACGGACAGACAGATAGAGAGATAGATAGACAGCGAGGTGGATAGACAGATAGACAGATAGACAGACAGATAGATAGATAGATAGATAGATAGATAGATAGATAGATAGATAGATAGATAGATAGATAGATAGATAGAAGGACAGACAGGTATATAGATAGATAGATAGATAGAAGGATAGATAGATAGATAGATAGATAGATAGATAGATAGATAGATAGATAGATAGATAGATAGAAGGACAGACAGGTATATAGATAGATAGATAGATAGATAGATAGATAGATAGATAGATAGACAGATAGATAGATAGATAGATAGATAGATAGATAGATAGATAGAAGGACAGACAGGTATATAGATTGGTAGATAGATAGATAGATAGAAGGACAGACAGGTATATAGATTGGTAGATAGATAGATAGATAGAAGGACAGACAGGTATATAGATAGATAGATAGATAGATAGATAGATAGATAGATAGATAGATAGATAGAAGGACAGACAGGTATATAGATAGATAGATAGATAGATAGATAGAAGGACAGACAGGTATATAGATAGATAGATAGATAGAAGGACAGACAGATAGATAGATAGATAGATAGATAGATAGATAGATAGATAGATAGATAGATAGAAGGACAGACAGATAGATAGATAGATAGATAGATAGAAGGACAGACAGATAGATAGATAGATAGATAGAAGGACAGATAGATAGATAGATAGATAGAAGGACAGACCGATAGATAGAAGGACAGACAGGTATATAGATTGGTAGATAGATAGATAGATAGAAGGACAGACAGGTATATAGATTGGTAGATAGATAGATAGATAGAAGGACAGACAGGTATATAGATAGATAGATAGATAGATAGATAGATAGATAGAAGGACAGACAGGTATATAGATAGATAGATAGATAGATAGATAGATAGAAGGACAGACAGGTATATAGATAGATAGATAGATAGATAGATAGAAGGACAGACAGGTATATAGATAGATAGATAGATAGATAGATAGATAGATAGATAGATAGAAGGACAGACAGGTATATAGATAGATAGATAGATAGATAGATAGATAGATAGATAGATAGATAGATAGATAGAAGGACAGACAGGTATATAGATAGATAGATAGATAGAAGGACAGACAGGTATATAGATAGATAGATAGATAGATGACAGACAGACACACAGACAGACAGACAGACAGACAGACAGCGACAGACAGATAGATATATAGACAGGTAGGTGGATAGAACCCAGAATCCCAATTATGGCGCTGCCCCTTTTTGGCTGCCTGCTCGACCGCCTCGTGTTGACATTTCACTGCATATATGTATGACCATACGTATATGTATGTGACAAACGATCTCTCGAACTTGAACTTGAACTTGGATCCTTGGATCCTCAATCCCATGCAACCCACTCACCAGATCTGCACTGTAATTCTTGTCTTAATTTGGAGTCATTTCTCGCATCCACACGGGGATTACGAGGCCGTACCGTTTGACAAAACTCCGTTTTTGAACGCACTCCCAGGTCTCTTGCGGCTGCATCTCCTGTCCGGCCAAAATGTAATTATTTGTGCCTGTCTCCCTCTCCCAGCTGGCCTGTGACACTCTCGGCTGGATGGTAATCTCCATGCCCCCTCACATTGATCCACTAGTTTACAAGCAGCTGATCTTATTCGAGCTTCATATATATATATATATATACTGTATATATGTTTCAGTGATGCAGTATCAGCTCCCCATTCCATTCCCGTAAGACAGCTCAAAATATTTATAACTTTTTTACACTTATCCTCCACATTTCTAGTATGCTCTCTCCATGTTCAGCTCGAGTCAAAGGGAAGACCCCCAAAAGGATTCCAACTCTCTCCAAGTTAATACCATATAATCTCAGATTATCACCTCCCCTGAGTTTCTTTCTCGTGAAGATCATCACGTTTGTCTTCTCTTCTGAATTTGACGAACCCCATCTTGTGTTTTCTTAACCACATGTTCGACTTTCCTCCCTCTTTCCCACACAGCTCCGTCACCTGCAAACAGTCGCCGTCCCACACCCAGTGGTGTATCTACAAATATGTTTATCCTCAGAAAATAAAGTGGGACTTACAACGGTCCCCCGAGGTGTTCCGTTCTCTACATCGCGGCGGCTTGACAGCGCTGACCCTGTTTCAACCTGGATGGATCTTCCGCTCGGACAGTCCATCGTCTAGTTGAAGGTTTCCCCTCCGACCACTATCCAATCTGATCATCGGCCCCTGGATCCATGACATGTGATGTGCTTTTATCACATCAAAAAACGCCGACGCCACTGTCTCCTCATCGACTTGAGCTTTTCTTCCCTCATCCTCCAGACACAACACTGGGTCATAGTGCCCCTCCTTCTTCTAAATCCACTTTGGTATGTAGCCACCGCACCTCTTTTCCCCAACAAATACACAAGTCTCTCTCTCGGCAATAGGCCTGTAATTTGTTGGCTTACTGGGATCCGTCCAAGGTTTCCCTGTCGGAATAACTCCCGCTTCCTTCCCGCTCTCTGGGATTCTTCCTTCTTCCCGCACATTATTAAACGGCATCAACAATTTCTTCATTCCCTCCGTACTTAAATATTTCCTCATGATGTAACATGTTTCATCTTTCCATCTTTCACTCCCCCACAGTGTGTTATGTGCATTAAAATCCCCACACCATACAACATTGTTTCTATCCTGCCCCTCTATTTCCTCAGGCCTGCATATAATGTCTATTTTTCTCTTTTACCTGCTATGAACTGCGTAAAATGTCCATTTGCAATCCGACTTCTTGCATTCCACCGAAGGAGTGACATCACTAGTGGTATAAACCCACACATGCTGATTCTTGACTTGACTGTACACTGAGCTTGTCCCTTACTTCCTCCCATTTCAACCCTATCACACCCAAGTGGTGCACTGCTGCTTTACCAATAACCTGTCATCCTTTCAGTTTTAGATTTCATCTCCGATGTTGCATTCATCACCCCTGCTATAAATGTCACCAGTTTCTAATTTCCTCCCCCGTCCATTTTTCTGCTGTTGCTGTTCTTCTGCATTTCGCGCTTTGTCATATTCTCTGTCCTTAATCTGCTTTGTTTTTTTTTTCTGTCCAGCCCTCTTAACTGCCTCTGCATAAGAACCTTTTTCCTTTGCTTTTGTCTGCTTTACCTCCACCTCTCGTCTCAACACTTCACATCCCCAAAAGGCAACATTGTTTGCCTCCACATGCCCAAATTCCTGACAGTTAATGCACCTCATAGTTTTTGGTATAAACTCTCTAACACTGAACAGTGGTACCTTGAGTTACGAGCGCACTAACATACGAGTTTTCCGAGTAACGAGCCGTCGTTCCGGCGATTTTTTTGTATTGATTTGCGAGCAGAAATGTGTTAGGAGGAGCGAGCTTCAGGTGCACCACCGCTGGTGGGCGTGGCGAGCGAGTGCGGCCGGCATCCTGCATCTCACTCCTTCACTTCACGTAGTTACCTGAGTGTGGAAGCATCGCTTTTGTGATTTGTGCTTTTTGTGCCGTTATTTTGCCTTTTTTTTTTTTTCCGAACCATGGGTCCGAAAAAAGTAAGTCCACTGACTTAAAGTGCAAAATAATAGAAAAACGTGAGCGCGGTGTGCGTGTGATGGAATTGGCGAGGCAGTACGAGCGTAGTACTTCTACGATATGTACCATACTGAAGCAGAAGGAGACGATAAAGGATATTACGCCAGCCAAGGGCGTTAAAATAATGTCTAAGCTGCGGACCGCTGTCCATGAAAAGATGGAGAATCTGCTGTTGTTGTGGTTGACGGAGAAGCAGCTTGCAGAGATAGCGTGACGGAGGGTATCATCTGCGAGAAGGCAAAAATGATCTACACATTCTCTTTTGTTGTGTTTTATTATGTTTTTATACAATATTTGTTATTTATAAATAAATTTTTCTTATTTAAAAACACGTAACTGAAAAAAATGAGGGTGGCTTTTTGGGGGCTGGAACGGATTAACGGCATTTCAATTAATTTCAATGGGGAAAATTGATTTGCTATACGAGCAGATTGAATTACGAGCTCTGTCACGGAACGAGTAAACTCGTAAGTCAAGGTACCACTGTATTTCATAAATCCATAGTATAGCTCCTTTGGAAAAACCTTTTTCTCAAACTCCACCAAAATGGTTTAGTCTCCATTTCCTCAGCTCCCCTTGTCATTCTTTTAGCACTTTTCCCTGAACTATTCCGCACCCTCAAGTTCTCCACTAGTTTTTTCCATACCAACACTGAGAGGTACTCTGGAAATGATCCCCTTGCAACCAAAACCATCACTCTTCTCCCCCACTCTTACCACTTTCACTACCTTGATGTTTCCAACATTACTCATTTTCTTTGCCTTTTCCATCAGCGCTTCAGTATTGCGGCCGATAAGGGAGTTACCCTCTCCCAAAACCGTCACATCCTTCACTTCTCCAACTTGTCCTCGCATGATATTAGTTAGCTTTATCGGATAAACCTTCTTTACTCCTCCCTTCTCCTCACCCTCTCTCCCCTCGCTCTCCCTCCCAGCCGAAATTAGCTCCGTCATTTTTCTTTCTCCTCCCGACGAGCCGCCTTCATGGCTCTACTCCCTCCTCCCGCTCACGCTCCCTCCTCTCATCACAACTGTTTCCTTCTTCCTCACTAAACTCCATGCTGGTGCTGTTAACATCTGACCCCCTCCCTGCCACCCTGTCACAGTTTGTAAGGAACAGTGTATGAATATCGTTTTTCCGACCTACTATACAGGCTGTCGGTATCCCCACAAGCTGTTCCCCACAGTACCCAGTCCTTTAACTATTACGTCCCGATGTCCATAATCCAAAGTGAGCGTTGTTTAATCGGTCAGATAGTAAATCAACAAACCGGCGTAACAATATCCAGAAATTCAAACCTTCCTCCTCAACCACACGTCACGTCCGCCTCTCCAAATAACCTTAAAGGTAGTTTACGTGTTCGTAGTGAACTCATCTTTTCAAACGACTTGGGAGAGCGAGTGAATCTTCAACTCACTAAGTAAATATCGAAGGTAAAAAGGCGCAAGGTGTGAAGTGGTATAAGGGTGTAGAATTGTACAATGAATGGGGTAATCCTTTTTGCCAAATTGAAGAAGATCCAAAAACCACAAACAACAATAATGAATCGATGTGCATTGGTCATTTTGAAAATGCAGATTTATGTTCAGAAGATGAAAATATTGATGAAACATGAAGTGATCAACAACATGTTATGTTTATGGAACATGTTTCCAACTATTTGATATTATACAGGAAGTATTAGAGCAGCACTTTGATGACATGTTATCTGTGGCAGCAGCAGGAGGGGACAACCCTGCACCGTTACTGGAGATTAAATCAATAAAGCAAAATGTTTCCCAGTTCTTTTCTCAAACAACGGGAACGTTTCATACGTCGTCGTCCAAGTTTGATCCAAACCGATCTACATTTGTATAAGGAAATATCGCAGATTTTTTTTTTCTATTGAGAAGTTCACCGAAAATTGAACACGGGCTTTACATTAAGAACACAGCCACTTTGTATCATCATGAACCACTGCGGTATTGTCTCTGAGTGGTCGTAAAAGTGGAAAAATTGTAACTTGCGCTACATTGCACAGAATCCAGAGAACTGCAATACGCATCTAACACGACGGAACTGGACCCTGTATGTTGCTGCCTGCAGCTATGTTTACTATTATTATTAGTATTATATTATAACTATTTTATTATAAAGTCCAAAAGGTGAACATACATTTAAATTGCCACCTTCTCGTCGGAACCCTCAAACATTCCACTACTCCAGAAAGTGAGCTTTCAGATACTTTTTAACAGATAAAAAAAAATCGAGTTAAATTACTCAAATTAATTCCAAAAGGGGAACATACATTTGGATTGGCACCTGCTCAGTGGCCGACTGCTCCTCCTCCACACGTCCACTCCCTGTCCATTGAAATAAGAGTCATTGCACCGCCACCGCAGCATTATGATCTTATCAGTGAGTGACACATGAATTACAAAATCAAAAATAGCAAAGCTCTGTAAAAATGCGAATGCAGCTTTTATTTACTTGGCACATTGTTGGGTGGGGTCACATTGATTCCACATTGAAGTTTATTCAATGACAAAAGGCACATTGATAGTCAAGAATGAATAAGAGCATCAACGCAGTTGTGAGGTCTGGCCGATCTAATGCCTTATCATATGGTCCTTGAACACTGTTACCTGCTGGTGCTGGCTAATGAGGATCATTAGGTTTGGAATTGGACTGCCAGTGACAATGTTGTTATTTTGGACACTATTTCCTCATGGGTGATAATGTGCATTGGGGACGGACAGATTGTATTTTTATATGGTTGATTTTTGATCAGAGCATAAAAATTCCCTGTAAAGTGTTTAGGCCATTTTCATTTTATTTGTTTTACATCGTATACAGAATACGATCTTCAGAACAGAAAACACAACAGCATCACTTGACTTTCAAAGCATTTATTCATCCTGACCCATTCGAAAGAAAAGAGAAAAAACACGAGCACCAAGTTTCAAGTTTCTCAGTCTCTAGTTCGTTAATTTGGTCCACTTCAGTAGTAACAGCATAAAGATACAGATCGAACTCCCAACAGCAAATTTATGAGATAAAAAAGCAGCCGTAAAACCTGAACGGCAATTAAATCTATGAACAGATACCGACATTGAATGGTTAAATATTGAAAGGACAACATGATGGGTTGATTAGAGACTATTGCAATGTGAAGAATGCCAGGTCTTGTTTGCTGATAGGTGGTGACTGGGTGGAGGTGAGAAGCACTGGGCCATACGGCTGAGATTTGCAGCTCAGTTTCATGACCTGTATTTAATCACAAGCTCTTCCAGCTTGTCCTTGTTGGCTCCAGAGAATCTCTTCAGCTGAGATGCAAGTAGTAAAAGAAAAACCAACAACCTGGAATTAATTTACATTAAACTCTAAAAGTGTTGGGTAGCCTATGTGATTGTTAAAATACAGTAACTGAACTGATTATCGGTCACACAATGGGACACTTACCTCTTCGCCTCCTTTGATGAAAATAAATGTGGGCATGGCGGTTACGTTGTACTTCCTGGCCACATCCTGAAAAGGGGGAAAGGCCAACGGGTTAGAATGCAAACAAGTCCACCTGAAGCAGGCAGACAACATAACTGACTGAAGGTCAGAGTAGGTCAGAGTCACTAGATTAGCATGAATGTGTTCACATGATTCAGTTGCAGTTCTAATGGTTAATTTACAACTACTCACATTGTTCGGAACATACACCCATCATTAACATTTTGTGATCAAGTGGACACATTGTCAAGCTCAATGCAACTCTTTTCCTTAAAGCCACCTTATTCAGCAGCAGAGCAATGACAGAAGCGGCTCCTGTGCTGTGGAGCCATTGTGATGGGGGCCTTTTGTGCTGGAAAACATCCCTCTTTTTTCAGATGTCTGTTAGCAGCTACAACTTTGCACTGAGGCTCGGGACAGTTGCCCTCAGCCTCTCTGGAGATCCTTGTGTCCCAGCTGACAACCAAATCCCCACTGTACACCTACCGTGGCCTCATCCACATCCACCACGACGAAGACCACGTTCTTGTTCTCCGACCTCTTCGACAGCTCCTGCAGGTGTGTACAGCATGGTCAGTATGGCCAACTTTGTAAAGTATGAATCCACTCGTAAAGCGATATAAAATGGATCATATGAAGAGACAAAAATATTATCCCCTGCCTGATGATTTATTTATTTGATGTGCATGCACCATATTTGTTCCAGTAATGTTTGTCCATTTCTGTTCTCAATTATGAAGACAAAATAAAACGAGATTAAAAAAGTGCCACATCATTGTGGCATCTGCTTTCTTTCCTTTGTGCTTGCCATATTTCGCCAGGGGATTAAAAAGACAATACTACTTCTTGGACCGTGTCTATTTCCATCAATGGTTAAAACATTTTTCCTTGATCAGTAACAATAAAATGGCAATTTGGCATCGTGAACTCAATTATAACAACATAATAAAACAGAATTTCTACAAGATTCCAAAAGATCCTGAAGAACTAAACAATGGGGGAATACATATTTAACTGTAAACATCTTATATTAAAGCTCCATTAGAAATGGAAAATAACTACTTACAGTGACAAAGGGTCCAATCATTTTACATGGACCACACCAAGCAGCCGTGAAGTCCACCACCACCAACTTGTCTCCAGCCTCCTCCAAGACCTTCATGAAGGACGCCTGCAGAAATAACAGGTATGGATTAGATATGATGGTCGGTAAAGCATCCGTCTGAAAATGGCCCAGGACAGGGCTTTTTCTCTCGGTGCGTCAAACCATTGGACCAGCTTGCCCGATCATATCCGATCGGCATATTCATATTCATTCAGAACGTAGCACGTTATACAGGTGTGGCAGTTCCACCTGCCACACGCCACTCAAGTAGCGTTTCCCGGGCCCTCCAGCAGGTTGTAGACACACCGGTTTATTGTCGAGAGGAGGCTGGGTGGAGTAAGCCAGGGGCAGATAGACATGTCATGACAGGGCTCCTATCCGGAGTGTGTGTGTGTGTGTGGGGATGGGGGTTTAACCTGTTGCCTTTTTAGCCCAACCAATGAGAAACAGGTATGCGGCCGCCCTGACCCGATCACCCAGATCCAGGTCAGGTGTGGCTGGACCAGCCCCACTTCACAACACAGGTGTGAAACTTTCAACGGAGGCTTTCTTTACAGGAAACAGCGAAGGCCCCCGTATAAACGACGCACTTTCACAGTCTGGGTGTATCGACACCGCACCAGTAGCTGCAGAACTGTGCTTGTGTCCAAACGTGGCCAAAGCAAGCGCAGTTCGCCGATCCTCAACCGTTACGATATGAGTTTGTTACAGCCTGAGATGTTTCGCTAGTTAGTCACGAAGTCGGTGAAGACTTCTAGCAACTTTATACTTTAGTTGGTTCGGGAGACACCGGTGAAACTGGGACCAGAGCAGTCATTATGGTACATTCTGGAATGATGCCCACGATGTGCCAATTTTGTACTGTCAATTTGTCCATTTTGTAGTTAATATTAGGTATATTGCCTTTTTCAAAAAAAAAAAAATAATAATAATAATAATAGTAATAATCAACTGATTACATTATGCGCATACATAAGCGAACTCCGCGTTTGGCACTTCGAGGTAGTGCTGGGTGCCTTTCAGAAGTAATACTCACCTGATCGTCGGCGTGACAGTGCATAATGGCGGCGTCGGTTATTGCAGATGCGGAGCGGGGTGTCCGTGTCGTCCCTCAGTCCGCGCTGACGGCGTGTGCGCTCCGGTCGCTCCGGTCGCCCCGAGACTCCACCCGGCTCCGGCGGCGCCAGACCCGCGGACGACTCGTTCGTGGCGAACTCGCCTTCTCAAAGGACTCGAGCGAACGGACCTTGAGCTCACGGACTGAAAACGATCGCGCAGCAGGTTCAAAGTCGACAGGTAAAAAAAAAATGGGACCGATGCGAAGGGGGGACCTGTTGTGCAAAACTCACCTTTTTTGGGTGCTCCATGCGTCGACTCACACGCACGTACACACACACACACACACACACACACACACGCACACACACACACACACACACACAGACACACACACACGCACACACACACACACACACACACACACACACACACACAGACACAGACACACACACACACAGACACACAGACACACACACACACACACACACAGACACACACACGCGCAAACTGTGAAACAGGACAACGCCGTTAAATCATTTTGAGGTTTTTCTTGCACCTGTTTCAACAGGCCTTCCTACGTCACATGGCGCCCCAGTAGAATTAGAACCGCCCCCCCCCCCCCCCCCCCACCTATCCCAGTGACTCCACCCCCTCTGTTGGCTGCACGGACCAGCACAAATCTTTCAAACCAAGGAGGGATTAATACCCACCGTTCACCAAAACAACAAAAAACAATAAAAAAAAAAAACTGCAGGCGAGGGAAATGGAAGTATCTAAAAATGAATTACGCTGTGTTTGTTTAAAAACAAATAACTGCGTTTTTTTTTTTTTCCTGATCGTAGATGTATTTCTTTTATTTCCCGTGTTTCGTCAACGCCCCCCCCCCCGTTGAATGAGTGAGGGCGGACGGCTTCTGGGATCCACGCCTCGCGTTGCTTCGCGTCGCTTTCGACAGGATCGAGCGGCTCTCGCGGAAACTCCCGATCCCAACGCGGCGGCGACGCGACTCTTCTGTCCCGCATCTTTCACCGCGTCGGGCCAAGTCGGAACAAAATTGAACGACTCTTTTTTTTTTTTTTTTTGAACTGAGGCGTGGGGACGACTTTCCGAGTTCCAGTGGAACGAAGCGTTTCGCAATGGACACTTGATTTTCCAAGTAATGACGCCTCTATCCCCTAAAAAAATAAACGATCAGTTTGTCAATTGTGCAGGTTTTCTATTAGTTCCATTTTTTTTTTTTTTTATATATATCTCGTGTTATATTTCTTCACGTATTTACACGAGGTCACCTAAAATACTCGCGTGCTGTTTCGCATGCATTTTTGGTTCCTCATTTACGAGGCAATACCACATGTGCACGTGGTTCGCTCCGAGAGGTCGATCATCGTTCACTGTAGTCACAATGACTTGACAAAAAAAAAAATCAAAAAAAAAATCCACGGTTCCTGGTTGAGGTCTCAGTGCTCGAACGAAACTGGGAGCGTCCAATAACAACAAAGCTTTCCAGCGCCAGAAGCACCGGTTTAGGGTCGGGTTACACGCATTCATACACGTCACTGTTCAGCCGCTGGTGCGATTCGATGACACATGTTCATTGGGTTACATACGAGACACACCATCTACAAAATATAGATATTAATCTAATGTGTTATTGAAATCTGCTTATATCAGACAACTGCCGTTAAAAAAAAAAAACAACCCCAACTTATTTTCAGATACTTTTAATTGGATAAAATCAGTTGATCTTATAATAAGGATTACTATAATAAAGTCCGAAAGGTGAACATATTGAAATCGGCACCTGCTCAGCAGGACCACCCAACGTTCCACTGCTCCACTTCCCGCCAGCCTCCTCCTCCGCCAAACCCAAGTCACTAGCACCCCCACTGCAGCACTATGATCTTATCAGTGAATGACACATGCGTTACAAAAAATTCGAGAAGCTGCACCGAAAAGCTTTGTAAAAAATGCGAATACGGCTTTTATTTACTTGGCACATTGATTCCACATTGAAGTTTATTCAATGACAAAAGGCACATTGATAGTCAAGAATGAATACGAGCATCAACGCAGTTGTGAGGTCTGGCCGATCCAATGCCTTATCATATGGTCCTTGAACACTGTTGCCTGCTGGCGCTGGCTAATGAGGATCATTAGGTTTGGAATTGGACTGCCAGTGACAATGTTGTTATTTTGGACACTATTTCCTCATGGGTGATAATGTGCATTGGGGACGGACCGATTGTATTTTTACATGGTTGTGTCAAAACAGCAACACACAAGTTCTTTGACAACTGGTATCATATCGCCTATGTCATCCAATTTTGTATTGGGGATATTTTCTGATGGATGCACTCTTATTTTAGCCCTTATCTGACGCCATAAAACAGGTTCATCCCTAATGTGCGAAACACTTGAGTCGAAATCAAACTTTGACGATGGCCTTGCCGATGTTCTCCCCCTGCAGCATTCCCATGAACGCAGCGGGCATGTTGTCGAAGCCTTCGGTCACGTGCTCTCGACACTGTAATTTGCCCTGGAAGAGCAGACAGACACGTGAAAGAAAGAAAAGACAAACAAACAAAACAAAACACATTTACACAAATCTCCTTTCAGATCAACTTGAAATCAAAAGTTATGTCTTAGACCCCTGGGTAAACAAATGACGCAATATCAACATGCCCGGATGACAATTTGAAATAATGACTCAGTGCGTAGACTAATCAACTAAAAAAATAAAAATAGACAGGTTAATTGATGATGAAGGAAAGTGTTAGTCGCTGCCCTAGGCCCTACCTCCTTCATCCAGGCCATCAGCCTGCGGAGCGACTCGGGGTGTTTGTGTTCCCACCTGGTCTGCAGGAAGCCCTCCATCTTCAGCTGCTTAAAGATCATGGTCAGGTGGGGGTACGGGCCTAAGAGGAGTCAAAACATATTCATCTTTGCTTCCGCAATGCAGAAAAATAAACAAGTGTATCGCCTAAAAGAAATTGGTCAACAAGGGTGGGGTCACTCATTGGGGTTAGTAGTCAAGATAGGCAACGCTGCCCCCTAGTGGGCATTGTTGGACTGCACCGACAGCAGGGAACTTACCAGGATTTCTGTATTCTGAAACATTTAGTGTTTTTTTGGTTTTTTTTTGTTGTCGTTTTCTTTCCTCCCTTCTCGACAAATAGAATGTTGCCCTTAGATGACTTCAAAAAGAGAATATATGAAGCGATATCATACCGGACTGCGGTGTGGTGTCATTGTACAACGATATGCCTCCACAAACAGCTATTCTTCCAAAATCCTTCATCTGTTGCAAGGCTATGGTGGAGAACGGGCCTCCCACCTACCAATGAGAAAGAAATGGGTTAGATCAAATTATATTATATAACCACAAACACTGATAATCGGCCACAAAAGAAAAGCCACAAAAAATCTCAAAAAAGTGGAGGGCAGGTTGTAATATTCTCACAGGGAAGGAGGCACAGGGATTTACATCTGCTTAAATGCCCTTCTTTAAAATAGCACGCATTTGAAGGTTTTGTTTGTAATGTGAGTTACTCAAAGTGTCTGTCTCAGTCTGCGTAGTTTCAGGTGGAAAGTCAGAAATTTAAAAAGGAATTCAGGTAGGTCAGCGGTTAATAGATAGATAAAACTTTTCCCAAACCTCAAGGAACTACACTGTGCCAGACCCGCCCGGTCTGTTTGATGGTCACGTCTGGCCCATGTACGTCAAACACAAGAACATCACGTACGTTCTCGAAGTAGCAGTCGTATCCTTCCCGGGAGCCGTTCTTCAGCGCCTCCTCTAAAGAACCCACAGTCTTGTAGTTGAAGGCCTCATCGAAGCCCAGCTCCTTCACGAAGGCCACCTTGGCGTCGGACCCCGCCGAGCCCACCACTTTGCAGCCCTTGATCTTGGCGATTTGGCCCACCACAGAGCCCACCGCCCCGGCTGCGGCGTTGACCAGCAGGGTCTCCCCCGGCTGCAGAGCCAGGACCTCCTCGATACCGTACAGAGCCGTCAGCCTGGAAAGGTCGGGGGAAGGAACGCGGTCAAAGTGAAGCTTCGAGTTCCCTACGGCCTGTGGCGTCTCAAGTCCAATAAAAAAAATCAAATTTCGTATAAACACCACAACCCACCCGGTGCACAGAACTTTGAGATCGTCGTCGATCGACAAGATGTTTGCCATCCGGCCTGACAAGTCATAAGAAAGCTATGCCGGAACTTTTTCCAAGACACCATTCTGACTCATTTTCCACTAATGACCTAAACCACCACAAATTAAGCCTGCGTACTTTCTATCTGATGCTTTTTTACTTAAAGTTGCCTTTCAAATGCCATCTTGAAGTTTACTTGTACCGTTTTCACACCGAAATGAGCGGGTTGAGCCGCTCATTTTTAAACCCGGGTCAACGCAGGCGACTGACACCTTTCCCATTGCCAAGAGAAATGCTCTTTTTTTCTGATGCCTCACGTTTGACGTCTCATACACGTGGGACAACGGGCGCGTCGTGTTGCCAGTGGGATTGGGAACAATACAACAGAGAAGAAAGCAACTCCAACAAACAACGACATTAAACCGTGAAACTTAAAAATATTTTGAGCCGTTCAAAAGAATCTAATCGCTCGCGAGCGACCCGACACTACAGTAGACTGCACTTACACTACGGTAAACTGCACTTATGCCGTTTCAATGCTCGGATTTTATCCTGGTGGAGAAAATAAAATTTAATAATAATCAATGTCGATTGGCGATAGACGACCCGAGCCTAGAATCCTGTTCATATCAGAGCTGATCAGAGGCGGAGCCGACTAAAACCCGGGCTACTGCTGGGTGGCGATTGTGGCGCCGCCCCTAGCGGTCGCCTGCGCCGGCGCTCCGGTTACTTTCTTACTCTTTAGTATTTTTTTCCTTTTTTAATCACAATGTTCGCCAGAAAAACATCAACAATTAACTCATACGACCGCGATGCACTCATGGATATAAAAATTTCCCGAAACGAACAACTTTGGGACTTTTTATCCGTGGGAGCAGAGTGGCCGGCGGAAATCCTACGCGGGAACACTCGCAACAACAACTACAACAAAAATGGAGCCGCTGTTCCACGAGCGGGCCCACGGAGGAAGCACCGAGGCAAACGAGGCGGCATTCGGGTCAGAATGAGGACGCAACCTTACCGTCCACCTCTGCCAAGCATCCTTCTTGCTAACGTCCAGTCCCTGGAGAACAAGATGGATGAACTTCGAGCGAGGATTCAATTCCAGCGAGACACGAGGAACTGTTGCGTCCTCTGCCTGACGGAAACATGGCTGACCCCACTGGTGCCGGATGAAGCCATACGTCCAGCCGAGGCCTTCTCCGTGTTCCGCGGCGACAGAACGGGAGAGTCGGGGAAATCCAAAGGTGGAGGCGTCTGCCTAATGGTAAACAACCGCTGGTGTAACGCCGACAACACCAAATTCCTCTCCCACTCCTGCTCGCCGAACCTGGAACAGCTGACCATACTATGCCGTCCATTTTATCTCCCCCTGGAATTCAGCACGGTCATCATTACAGCCGTTTATATCCCACCGCAAGCGGACACCGACGCAGCTCTGTCGGTTCTGTACGATGTGTTGTGCGGATTTCAGAACAGACATCCCGACGCGGCTGTGGTGGTGACTGGGGACTTTAACAGGGCCAACCTGAAAAAAGTTCTGCCGAATTTCCACCAACACATCACGTGTGCCACCAGGGGAGACAGAACTCTGGACCATTGTTACACTCCTTACAAGAACGGCTACAAGCCCGTCTCGCTCCCTGCTTTCGGGAAATCAGATCACGCCGCGATCTCGCTGCTTCCTGTTTACAGGCCTCTGATCGCGCGGGATCTGGTGATGACGAGGGAAGTGAAGCGGTGGACGGACCAATCGGAGGCTGCGCTTCAGGACGCTCTGACTGACGTAGACTGGGACATGTTCCAAACAAGTTCAAGTGACGTCAGCGAGTTTACGGAGGCTGTAGTAAGTTTTGTGGCTACGCTAGCGGATGAAATCGTTCCCACGGTGAAAGTTCGGATATTTCCAAACCAGAAACCATGGGTTGATAAATGCATCCGCTGCGCTCTGAATGCGCGCACGGCCACTTACAACGACGGTCTTGTATCTGGTAACATGGACAACTACAAAGCGGCGTCGTACAATCTGCGGAGGGCGGTGAGGGACGCTAAACGGACGTACAGAGACACCGTGGAGCTGCAGATGGAGCGGGGGGACACAAGACGCTTGTGGGAGGGGCTGCGAACAATAACAAACTACAAGAGCAGCTCCTCCCCAGCCACGAGTGTGGACCAACTGAACTCCTTTTATGCGCGGTTCGAGTCTGGCAGCAACACCGCTAGCTCGCCAGCTAATTGGAGCTACACCGCTGGGGATGAGCGCGCACTCTCAGTGTCCGTGCACGAGGTCAGGAGGGCTTTGATGCGTGTCAACACCAGGAAAGCTGCGGGCCCAGATGGCATATCTGGGCGAGTACTGAAGACCTGTGCTAACCAGCTAGCTCCGGTGTTCACCACAATATTCAACATCTCCCTGGCTGAATCAGTGGTCCCATCCTGTTTCAAGAGGTCCACCGTCGTTCCTGTCCCGAAGATCACCTCTCCTGCCTGCCTGAATGACTACCGTCCGGTGGCCCTCACCTCGGTGGTCATGAAGTGTTTCGAGAGGCTGATTAAGGATTACATCTGCGCCTCCCTCCCCCGCACCTTGGACCCGTTGCAGTTCGCGTACCGGCAAAACAGATCCACGGATGACGCGGTCTCCCAGGTACTGCACACCACGCTCACGCACCTGGATGGCCAGAAGGGGGCCTATGTGAGAATGCTGTTCATCGACTATAGTTCAGCTTTCAACACCATAGTCCCCACCAGACTGGCTGTCAAGCTGATGGAGCTTGGATTGAATGCTCCGCTGTGCACCTGGATCCTGGACTTCCTCACAGGCCGCCCCCAGGTGGTCAAGGTGGGGAAGTACATGTCAAGCTCCCTCACCCTGAATACAGGATCCTCCCAGGGCTGCGTCCTCAGCCCCCTACTGTACTCCCTGTACACACATGACTGTGTGGCCAGGTCCAGCTCCAACACCATCATCAAGTTTGCTGACGACACCGTGGTCGTGGGCCTGATCACCGACTGCGATGAGAAGGCCTACCGCGAGGAGGTGGCTGACCTGTCACTCTGGTGCCAGGACAACAGCCTCCACCTGAACGTCAGCAAAACCAAGGAGCTGATTGTGGACTTAAGGCGTGGATCACAATCGAGGACGCACACGCCCTTGTGGATTAATGGGACTTCTGTCGATAAGGGTGAGCAGCTTCAGATATCTGGGAGTCCACATCACAGAGGACTTAACATGGACTGTTCACACAGACACTCTGGTGAGAAAGGCGAGGCAGCGTCTCTACCACCTCAGGCAGCTGAGGAAATTCCGGGTCTCGGTGAGGATCCTCAAGTCCTTCTACTCTGGAGCAGTGGAGAGCATCCTGACAGGCAACATCACTGCCTGGTTTGGGAACTGTACTGTCCAGGACAGGCGGGCCCTGCAGAGGGTGGTGCGTTCAGCTGAACGTACCACTGGAACTACCCTCCCCCCCTTGCAGGAGTTATACACCAGGAGGTGTAGTAGCAGAGCCCGTAGGATCATGAAGGATCCTCATCACCCCAACAACGGACTGTTTCAGCTGCTGCGGTCAGGCAAGCGCCTCCGCAGTCACGCAGCGAGAACAGAGAGACTGAGACGGAGTTTCTTCCCACAAGCCATAAGAACTGTCAACGCTGACCTCACCAGGGGTCCTAACTGAGCCATGCACTAGGCTCCACTACCTACTGTACTGTATGTAGCATACTGTACCGCATACTGTGTCACTGTTCAGGGTTGTTCGTGATGCCGTATTGTTGCGCCGTACTGTTGTATACTGTGCTGTATTATCGCAAACACTACCTCACACTATTCACATTCACATGCCACTTTAATTCACATGCCACTTTAAATGCACATATCTGTATATACATAGGCATATTCCTTCTATCTATTCCCTTTTATTTAAATTTATTTTTATTGTATTTTATTCTATATATTTTTATCTTATTCTATAAGTATTCCACTTACTGTATTACGTTTTAGGAATCAGTTAGTCGGTCTATGAAAGGAATTTTCTACTTTTTATTTTATTTTTTATTTTTTCCTAGGACATATTGTGTGCTATCACCGGGTGCGTTGCATTACATTTCACTGCATATATGTATGAAAGTATGTATATGTATGTGACAAATAAAAAATCTTGAATCTTGAATCTAATTTGACCCGGGTTTTTCCTTTCCCACTGGCCACAAATGCCGGATGTTAGCGGGTTTTTGGTGCAGTGGGAGAGGGGTATTACATGCCCCGTGTTGACCAGTTGTTCTACTTTAACCGTCTTAAGAGAACAAACTCAACAGAACAAACAAGCTTTGCGGAGGGTGTTAAACATTTACCCACTCACCTTAACTGCAGCTTATCTTTTATTTATTTTTTTTTTTTTTAAGGTGGCCTGGGGATTTAAACGACTAACCTTCTACCCTCTATGTGTGCTCCTCTAAGCCTGTAAAGTAAACCTCACCCTGGCATGCCGATGGCGCCCAGGGCCAGCGACATGGGGACGTCTTTGGGCCAGTCAGACATGACGGGAGTGAGGTCGGTCCCATCGCAGACGGTGTGAGTCCGCCAGCCACACCGGCCCACCACATGGCTGCCCACCGGAAAGGCAGAGTTCTTACTTTGAATCACCCTGTTAAAAAAAACAAAAGAAGAAAACATTCTTGACTTTTTCCAGCATCCTTAAAACCACATCATCATGATGCATCACCAGTGAATATTCTGATATCGTCGGCAGAATGGAGTAGAATGTCAAAGCAGGAGCAGTAATAAGCTGTTTACATATAGCCCGTGACAAGGCAAACACACACAAAAAAAAAGGTTCGAGCGCATAATACAGCTGTTCCAGACGCCTGGGAACGTTTTGTTTTTTTTGCCAGAGGGAAATTAGTTTGGCTTATTTATTAACAAAATCTGAGGCAGCTGAAACTGCCGTGCCTCAACGCTCAGAACTGGCCGCCAACAACGTTGCGATGACCCGCGTCCGTTCCGCATCACTGAGAATCAAAAGGGCTCTGTAATTAGCAGTAGGTGTGCGCCCGTTCCGTTTCCCCCCCGTCACGAGGCAGCTCTCAGTCTCCGCTGGGTTCTCCGTGTCCTTACTTTGCCACTTGAGCCCCGATCATGACGTCCCCTTCACTCATGCGGACTCGACTGAACGGCCTGGAACGAGAGCGACGGAGCTGCGGTCAGAAACCCAAACGACAAGACATGACGGCATTTCTCACGTTCCGACGGCCTCGCGCGCCCTGTGAAAGCGCTCTCTCGACGTTTCCCCAGCGCAGGCGCGAACCTCTGGATGTGAAAATGAGCACAATTCTTGGAGTTTTTTGGAACATGTTAAGATTTCGGGTGAAACGGTACAACTCAAAACATTGACCCGTAATTGTGTGGAAAAAGGGCGTGTAGCGAAGCTCTTAACTGTGCTGCTTCGCCCTGATGATTCAAGTATATAAATAGGTTCGTCACATGTTTAAAAACCTCTCTCTGAATTTGGACCCTAGGGAAATAGGGGAAAACAAGCGGCATTGCTGCGTTTGCAGTTAACGTTGGGTTTCCATTTGAAAACATGAATTGATTCATATTGTTGCCTTTAGGGGAGAAAAAAATAATAATAATAAAAAATAAAATAAAACTACGAGAAGAAGAAGAACAATCTTTAATCGTCACGCAGCACACCACACTACAACACATGTACGCACACACACACACACACGCACGCACATACTAGTACCCAATAAAATGTTTTCTCTTGTTTAGTTGCACCATAAGCGGATGGCAACCACTCCCCTACTCTCCACCTACCTCATGTACGGGTCTACGCTGAGAAATAGCGCTTCCAGGAGAACCTCTGAAACACACGCAAGATTACAAAATTATACCACAGATATGTGACCGACACACAGATGCCAAGATCACTACGGGGGGGGGGGGGGGGGGGTTCTACGCCAGGAAAAGGGGGGGGGGGGGAGGTTGAGAAGGCGGAAAAGGTTTGTTTACCTCCATCTTGGGGCTCGGGAAGTTGCTCCGTCTTGAGCTCAAAGTTGCTGCCAGTGGGGAAGCCCTCAAAGTGCTGGGTCAGAATCCACGCCTGAGCCTGCACCATGGTTCTCTGCTTTCAACAGCTGGGGTGTGCGCACGCACGCACGCACGCACACACACACACACACACACACACACACACACACACACACACACACACACACACACACACAGACACAGACACACACACACACACAGACACACACAGACACACACAGACAGACAGACAGTTTATGAAGATGATAAAAGTCAGTTACGTGACATTAGAGTCTTAATCCTCCAACTCCCCTTTGGTGATAGGGCTGCAACGATTAATCGATGAGTTGCCAAATATTAAATGAATCGCCAACTATTCTGATAATCGATTCATCGCTTTGAGTCATTGTTTTAAGAAGAAAATGTCCAAATTCCCTGCTTCCAGCCTCATAAGCGTGAACATCCGAGGACGTTGCCTTGGGCTTCGGGGGGGGGGGGGGAAAGTGATCGACATTTTTCAGCGTTTGACATTTTATGAACAAAGCAAGTCAGCCCGCCAACTTTTGCGCGAAAACGGTAGAAGTTAAGCGGAGCGGTGCACCTTAAAGTGCAAATAGAAAAAAAAAAACATATAAACTTAAGGTGTTGAATCAAACCCCAATCGATCCAGCGGGGAGCCCCAAAACCACACACCGTGTAACAGACGATACTGCTGCTGCTCCTGCTGCTGCTGCTGCTGCTGCTGCCTCTGCTGCTTTTGCTGCTGCTGCTGCTGCTGCTCCTCCTGCGTCTTCCTCGTTTTCTTCGTCTTCCTCTTTTCGTTTTTATGGCGGAGTACGATCGTTGACTTCGAAGGTGAATACCGCCACCTACTGTACCGGAGTACGCAGACGCGACACTTGCGCCACATTATCATACGAGGTGGAGCCGCGGCACCCAATTCAATGACAGCTTTCTGGGCGCCCGTTACCGCCTCCCCGAGATGTCCCCAGTATTTCCCCCCACCCCCCGGTTCCATTCTCTGCTCGTCTCCCTCGTCCTTAGGAGGAGCCGCTCCCTCTCCTCCTTGTATGTTATTGCATTCTCCTGACACATTTCTCGCCGCCAGGAACGGTGTCCTGCCGAGTCTTGAGTGGTCAAAAATCAACCGAGTTGAAACCGACTTCCTCCCTTCTATTTCCCTGCCTAACCCCCTTTTCTTTGGATTTCCCCATTTATGGATTTCTGCGCCGCGCGGCCCCATCCCATCTTTCCTGCAATGTCCTCGTCCCACTTTTTAATAATTGCTTTTCCTTCACCTTCACCAAAATGAATATCCTAAATATCTTTCCTATTTATAGCACTGTCGGCAATTTTGTCTGCTCTGTCGTTGCCTTTAATGCCCACTTGGGCAGGCATCCAACAAAATCGAATATATCCTCTCCTGTTGTGTGACGTCTAAAAAGGCCCTGGTCAATTTCTAGCACTAGATCATCTCTTATTGATTCCATAGATTTACTGCTGAGGAGCGCAGCAGAATACCACTCCGTCCGTCTTAACTTCTTCGCCCGGCTGCAGACCTAATATGACTGCCATCATTGCAGCTGTAAAAACTTGTAGATGGTTTTCGTTTTTGGCACGTGTATTCCTATGCCTACTTTGCTGTGGTCATCTTTAGAACTGTCTGTATGAATGTCTCAATAACTATAGTATGTATTTATTATATATTGTCCTGCTATAAATCCTCTCTCGTTTTCCTTCTTTAGTTCCATTATGTTGAGATCTATGTCAGATTTCGGGGGGAATAATACTTATAGGGGTAGAGGTAATTAAATGAATGTCTTCCAGTCCATATTCTTCTGCTTTCAACCATCCATCCAAATCCATTACCCTTAAATCTACTATACTGCCAGCGTTCCTGAAGCACACCGTTGGCTGGATTCTCATTGCCACACTGCCGTAAACGGATCCAGTAATGCCGCAGGGGCATTACTACACGACTTTCAAAGTTGTCAGGTCACTGTACAGTTCACACGACACAACTTTCCCTCTCGAGATCGGGAATCTTAAAGTCGTCGTGGGTTTCACACTGCGGGACTGATCGGCGACAGGGGGTCACACGCGAAAAGATCTTTTCACGGGGAGGAATCCCAGATGAGTCTCCAAACTAGGTTTTATCACGGAAAAGACACACAAGAAGTGACACACCGGGAATGACACGGCACCATGCGTGGGGCGGGATTATTTATTTTCTCATTTCGATTCTTCATCACAGTTTAAAAAAAAAAACGCAAAAGGAAAAAAAAGAATGAAAACAGAATTTAAATAAGAGATCACTTAAAAACCTAGGGAAGGAAAGTAAATTAGGTACGCCGTGTTTTTTCTGGCTGCTGCCCCGTGCGCTCCCCTCTCTCCTTCTCGACTCCTCCCCTCCCCCTCACGCCGTGTCTGCTCTCATTTGCTGTAGCGCGCTGCGTCATTTTGAACCGAGCCCGACGCGACCAGATATTGGGACTGCGAATGCTCAGCGAGCATTGGGGATCTCGTTGTGAGGGGTTCACACCACTCCACTCCACTCGGCGGGTGGAGGTGTTCTCGGCCGCCGATCCGTATGCAGAGCATTCGTAACCTATTGAGGATCTCCTTAAGGCCCTGTAGACATACATGAGTGCTTCCTTATCCGCTCCCCAGTCTTGTCCAGTTAGAGCGCTCATCAGGTTGACCGCTGTCTTGCATTTTGGCTCCACTTTTCAACGTGAGTTTTCCACGTCTTTCTTTCGTCCAACCAGATCCCCAGCTATTTTCATGTATTGACCTTCTCCATGGGTTCACAGCTTGAAACTCTGGCTTTTCATCGCCCGCTTTCTTGTGAAGTACGTGCGTCAGGATTTGCTTGGAGGGAGCTTGAATCCCCAATTGTAGGACCACTGTTCCGCTCTCATTATTATCTCCTTCATTTTGTCTATTAATCTTGATGAATCTCGTCCCCTAAGCCATATGGATCCATTGTCGGCACCAAGCGCTGATCCTGTCCTTTTCTCGATATTCATAAAAATATCGTTGATCATTATCATTAAAATGACCTGGACTAATAACGCTACTTTGTGGTATCCCAGGAATTATCTGAAACACAAGTTCCAGTCATATACAGTACATCAGATATTTCCGATCCAACCTTCACCCTGAACTTTTGGTCTGAAAGAAATTCTAGCACCCAATTAAAAAGAACCTTCCTCTAATCCCCACCCTATTGGTTTCGATCAGCAGCCCTTCTCTCCGCACAGAACTATAAGCCTTTACAATATCAAAAAATACAATCACCATTAATTCTTTCATTGCAAACTTTAATAACAGCAGATCATTGTAGATAACAGATAACAGCAGATCGTCCTTTCCAGAATCCACTTTGGTACGGAACTATTATTAAGCCTCTTTACTTAAATATGCCAACTATTTGCATAGGTGTGAGGTTAATGCTACTGGTCCATAGTTGCCAGCATCGCTCGGGTCCTTCCCTGGCTTGTTAAACGGTAGAATGAGCGTACTCTTCCCAAATCATATGAAAGAGTTATAGTACAAGCTTTAAAGGTACAATATGTCTAAAACCGAATAGAACTTTGTTATAAACTTTGTTGAGTTGTGTACTTGCATTATCCCAAATGTTTCCAACAATTTTCAAACCCACAGAAATACGCCATTTTGGTGTTGGTAACGGAACGTTTCATTTCGCCTTCTCCTGCTATAACATCCGGGGGCAACGTGGGAGCATCGGATGTGACGTCACTTTTTTTTTTTTTTTTTTTTTTTAACAAAACTTTTATTCTACACCATTATTGTTTGTATTGCTCTACTATTACACTATACTAACTTTTGTTTTCAAATACTACTCAATGACTCGTTCTGTCACCGAAACAGTCCTGGTACAGCGCACACGAACTAACCAATCTATCTATCTATCTATCTATATATCCATATACAGTATATAGATAGATAGATAGATAGATAGATAGATAGATAGATAGAATATATATAAATAACAGACAGATAGATAGAATAAATACATTTATGGTCTATAATTGGTTCACTGCTGATGTTTGGTAAGTCCGATCCAGTCGACTGACAATTATGACTGTCACTCTGCTTTACAAATTCCTGTACTTATAAACCATAGACCGAAATCCCGTAACTTCTCTGAAACATACAGAAATCGAAAGAATTTACAACCGTTTTGGACTCAAACTCTCAGTACCCCGCAAAGCCATGTACCCAGAACAATAAAAAAGTGGCTTTATTAAACATCAGGTCACTAACTAACAAGTCATTTTTAGTTAATGGGCTTATTCGTACCTATAACCTGGATTTCTCTCTACTGACAGAGACCTGGCTGGATAGAAATGGCTCAGCCGCACTCATTGAGACAGCGCCTCCTAATTCCAAGTCCATCCAAACCACTTGAGCTGACCAGAGAGGGGGTGGAATAGCTGCTGTCTTCTCTGATATCTATACCTGCGAGGAAATCCTCCTCGGAGAATTCACGTCTTTTGAACACCTTGCTATATCTAGAACTGCAGAGCCCCGATTTTGATCAGCGCTGTCTATCGGCCACCAAAATGTGGCTTTCTTGATGAATTCTCTGAGCTACTGTCCACGGTCTCCACTGATTATGATTGTGTAATTATCTGAGGTGATTTTAATATTCATGTTGACAATCAAATAAACCCAGATGCTCAACACTGACCAGATGGCATTTGACCTCACTCAGCATGTTTCTGGACCTACTCACAATAAGTCTGGACTTAGTCATATCAAAAGGACTAAATATCACTGTACCCTATGTCATAGATGTTTCTATTTCAGATCACTGTTGCATTTTGACGTGTCTGCTGTTCCTGTACAACAGAGGGGTACCCGAACAACTAAAAAATATATAATTAACAATAATACCATTGAAACCTTTAAGAGCATTGTAAATGAGATACCGCTGTTCATGGCATCATCAACTGAGGATCCTGTGAACAACTTCCACTCCAAAATACAAAATGTCATTGATAACATTGCACCTGTTACAACTAAAAACAAGGAAAAACAAAAAGCCCCCTGGAGAAATGGAGCGGATGATAGGCAGATTAGAGAGAGTTGCCAGGCAGAACAAAAATGGAGAAAGACAAATCTTCAGATTCATCATGAAATTTACAAGGATAGACTCAATCAATACAATATAGAAATGAAACAGGCCAGACAGTCTTTCTTCTCTAGAATCATTAATGAAAACCTCAACAATCGTAAAGTGCTCTTCTTCACTGCTGATCGACTTATTAATCCACCATCTACAACACCGTAAGAGATGCTCTCCACTGAAAAATGTGAGGAGTTCGCTGCATTCTTCAGTAACAAAATTATAGCTATCAGACCGAATATTAGTGCCTCAACATCCAGAAATGAACCTACCCTTCAGTTCTCCAGCAATATGACTGCTGCCATGTCTCATTTCGTTCCCTTAGACATAAAAAGACTGGATGATATTGTTGGTCAGCTCAGGTCCTCCACATGTGTCCTGGACCCCCTCCCTACCACATTTTTTAAAACAGTTTTCAACTGCCTAGCACATGAGGTATTAGAAATTTGAAATGACTCTCTTCAATCAGGTATATTCCCTGCAGCATTCAAAACAGCTGTAATTAAACCACTCCTGAAGAAAAGCGATCTCGATGCAACAGTTATTGCCAACTTAAGGCCCATTTCCAACCTGCCGTTCCTCAGATACTTGATACTACAAAATACAGTTTACCTTCAGCTTAACAACTATCTAACCTCAAACCGCCTTTTAGACACCTATCAATCTGGCTTTCAAACTCACCATAGTACAGAAACAGCACTTATTAAAGTTCTGAACGATCTACACATAAACACTGATGCGAAACAACTGTCTATTCTTCTGCTCCTGGATCTCAGTGCTGCCTTCGACACTGTTGACCATCAGATTTTATGAGAGAGATTACAAAAATGAGTCGGCCTATCTGGCCCGGTTCTACACTGGTTCAAAACCTACCTACAGGACAGGTAGTTTTTCGTGTCCTTTGGCGATTTTGTGTCAAACAAAGTGGATATTATATGTGGAGTGCCCCAAGGTTCGATTCTGGGACCATTATTGTTTAACCTCTATACTCTTTCCCACTGGAGAGACTTGACAACCTAATCAAGAAGGCCAGCTCTGTCCTGGGGGGCCCCCTGGACCCAGTGCATGGGTCTCCATGATGGACAATTAATCCCACCCCATGCATGAGACTCTGATGGTACTGGAGAGCTCCTTCAGCGATAGGCTGCTTCACCCAAAGTGTGGGAAGGAGCGCTATCGCAGGTCTTTCCTTCCTGCAGCTGTCAGACTGTATAACCAACAGCGCAGTCAGTAGACCACACACACACACACACACACACACACACACACACACACACACACACACACACACACACACACACACACACACACACACACACAACATAGAAAAAGTACAATCCCTGATGTGCAATGTGTCAAAATATGTGCAATACGCTTAGTACTCTGATTCTTATTTATGGTGTTTTTCTATATACTGTATTTTATATTGTTTATGGTGCTAACCCTTATATGCTCTCTATTTTCTGCTGTCACTTTTTGCTGCTGTAACAATGTAAATTTCCCCGTTGTGGGAGTAATAAAGGTTTATCTTATCTTTGCACATATTGTGAAGAAACATAGAAGAAATTACCATAACTATGCAGATGATTCACAACTGTACATATCCCCATCTCCTGAAGACCTACTCCCAATACACTCCCTCACTCAGTGTATTGATGATATTGATGCATGGATGTCATATGTATGTGACAAATAATCTCTTGAACTTGAACTTGAACTTGAACTTGAACAGAACTTTTTACAACTGAACAAAGACAAAACAGAAATACTCTAAAATACATCTTTTGTGCTCAAAGACAGAAAATTACAGCTCATCTCGGTTCTCTGTCCCTGGAGAGCAAGAATGAAGCCAAAAATCTGGGTGTAATCATGGAGGGCGATCTAAATTTTAAGAGCCATATCAATCACATCACAAAATCAGCTTTCTACCATCTACAAAAAAAATTCAAAATGAAGAGGCTTCCCTTCAAAATCAGACTCTGAAAAATTAATCCATGCATTCATAACGAGTAGATTGGAGGACTATTATGGCCCATTCAACGTGTTCTCACTGGGACAAAAAAGTTTTAACACATCACACCTCTTCTTAGATCAGGCGAGAGTTCTTAGATCTCGACATTGGTACCTACTACTCCCGAGCTAAAACTAGAATTGATTTAAAGATTCTGCTACTTGTATATAAAGCTATAAATGGCCTTGTACCTAAGTATATAAATTATACTAGTATACAGATTTCCCTCATACCAACTCTAAAGCAGGGGAGGCTGCCTTCTGTATCTATGCCCCAATTAAATGGAACACCCTGCCGGAGGTCCTGAGAGAGGCCCCCACACTGAACACTTTTAAAAGCAGGTTAAAAACCTTGCTGTTCACTGCAGTCTATCACTGACTTCTGTGTGTGTGTGTGTGTGTGTGTGTGTGTGTGTGTGTGTGTGTGTGTGTGTATGTGTGTGCTCTGCATGCTGTGAGATCTGTTTATTCTGCACTGACTGTTCTTATGATTGCACAGACATTTTCTGCTGCTGTTTCTGTTGTTGCTGCTGTTGCTGCTGTTTCTTTTGTTGTTGTTGTTTCTGCTGTTGTTTCTGTTGGTGCTGCGGTTTCTGTTGCTGCTGTTTCTGTTGTTACTGCATGTTTTGCTGCTGCTGTAGTTGCTGCTGCTGCTACTGTTGTTTCTACTCCTTTTGCTGCTACTGTTGCTACTGCTGTTGTTGTGGTTGTTGCTGTTGTTGTTGTTTTCTGTTGTTCCTGCTGGTGTTTTTGTTGCTGCTGCTGCTGCTGCTGCTGTTGTTGTTTCTGTTGTGATATTACAGTGAGAGGATCATTAGAAGGGTGTGTTTTCAGAGAGAGGGACGGGAGGCAGACGAAGAATGTTTATTAGACCACACGGTGGAGATGGCCGGGGGGACCCGGTCAGGTAGGGATGGAGCAGGGCAGGGCAGGGATGATGATGACTGGGAAGGAGGGGTCCAGGATCCGGGTGGAGAGACCGGGAACTGGGCTGGATGGAGAGGGACGGACAGACTTGATCGATGAGAGGAGACAAGCAGGTTAACCGGGCTGGATGGAGAGGGAAGGACAGACTTGGAGGAGACAAGCACGTAAGAGAAAGATGAAACAAGGAGACATAAACTAGGAACTAGGCCAGTAGCAGTACAACTTGGGTAAGCTAGTTGATGGTCTGGCGATGAGTGACTGGGGAGGTGGAGAATAAATACTATGTGGGTGATGATGGTAATTGATCCGAGGTGTGTGAAATTGGCCTAAGGGAGGAGCCGTGGATGGGTCAAGAGTGGCCTCTAGTGGTGCTGGGAGGCCGTGGGCCTATCAGTTCCTGTGATTGCACAGACATTTTCTGCTACTGTTTCTATTGTTGTTTCTGTTGTCTGCTTCCGTTGCTGCTGTTTCTGTTGTTGCTGTTGTTTCTGTCTGATGCCGCGGTTGCCGCTGTTGCTGCTGCTGCTCTTGTTCCTGTTGTTGCTGCTATTATTGCTGTTGTTGCCGCTGTTGCTGCTACTGTGGGGGCGGCTCTTGGCCTTTTGCTTCTGCGGCGGGGCTTCTCTGCGGCAGCCGCCCCGGGTGCTGGGGGTGGTGGAGGGCCTGTATATCTGGCGGCCTGCTGGCATCGGCGGGATGGAGGGTCTTCTGTGGCCGCAGGGCAGGGCGCTCGGGGCTTTCTTGCAGCCGTAGGGTGTCTACAGGGCTGCAGATTTCGGGGGGCTTCGTGGCCCTTTCCGCTGCTTGGAGGCGCTGGGACATAATACCGACCTTCTACACCAGTACCAATGGGGATAAGTCATGTACAATCACCGGTGGACATCTTACACACACATCAAACAAAAAGTAACCACCAACATTAAAGGAAAAATAAAAAGGTATTGCATGAATTCTTCTGTCGTTTTTAATCTATGTACAGTGGAATGCCGAGGTTTGGGTACCTCAGCTTAAAATGTACGTTACATTGAATATCTACATAAACAGAAGCTGACCTGAACTCTAAACAGGACACCAGCAAGCTTTGCATCACATTCTTTCATCTGATACTGACATGGATCATGTATTCACCACAAATGGATGTTGAAGTTGTTTGCAAAAGAAAATGTGGAATCGTGCAAAAAACAATGAAAGTGGGAATGAGAGAGACCCACCTGTGCATTGAGGCAGAGCAGTGACTGGTCGCTGACAGGACATACCTGAGGCTCCAGCACCAGCTGCTGGAGCTTCGTGTACATTGCCTGGTGGAGCGCCTCGCAGTCGCCATGGGGACGAGCCCCTGTGTAGCCCTGCTGGTGGAGGGCAGCGGACAGCGCCTCACACGTCGAGGTCACTTGCAATGTCGTGGGCGGCCTGGTCCACAGCCTCGTAGGTCCGGAAAGGCTCTGCGGCACTGTGATCTGAGCTGCATTTAGAAGACTCCAGGATCTGGAGCAGTCTGACAAGAAAAGAGGAGTTTGCTTGTACTTTGCTAAGCAGTTTCTGTTGTGGCCTAAAATAAATCCCCCCCCCCCACACACACACACAAACGCATACAAGCGGTTCCATCACACACGCACAAATGCACACACCTGCTTCGAGTGCACCCCAGCACCCTCCTGGTTGCATTCCTCTCTTTCCTCCCTCATTTACTGCCAGATATCCAGTTCCAGTGAGAGCTACCACTTCTGGCTCCCGTGACGTCTTTGTGTGTGTGTTAATTCTGTGTTTGTCTCCCAACTCTACCTGATTTTGGATTAGGAATTTCGGATTGTTCGAACTGTGATATCCTTACTATTTCCTGGCTTTGACCCTCGCCTGAACTGTTTTTCGGATTTTGGAATGTGGACTTTGGCTTGGCTAGCGCTAGTTGCTGCTGGAACTTGGCACTTAAAGATAATATTTTGTTCGTTTCTGGGAAATGGAAATCCAGGTGGAAAATAGTGCAAGTCAAGGAAGAGCTAAAGAATAAATAAATGAATTTAAAGATAGAAGAAATGTAAACCGAGAAGGAAAAATGCGTATAAGGTATTGTACTACTCTAGAAGCTTCAGTTTATCAAACACAGGATAAGATGTAAATTCCTTTGTGCAAGCACATACCTAAGAGTGTCGTGATGAATGGTTGAAAGTCTTGATGTCATCTTGTCGTCTTGGTGATGAATGGTGGTGAATGGTGGGAGCTGGATACGCATCATCAGTTGTGTATCCTTGGATCTTGGGATGTTTCGGCCTCTACACTATACACGCTCCCCAAGGTGGCCAGCTACAGGCTGATCGGACCTGAGCTTGCGTGAGACCAGACTCGTCACGAGAAAGAAAGTCATATTGATGGCAGACTTCTCGAGGGACTATGCATGGCAGGGGCGTCCTACTCCCTGAGTCAAGCCAAAGCTGACCGCATACCTACTGGTTTGCTACTTTGGGGCCCAACAGGGGTCTTTCCTCCTCATAAAAAGCCACTGGCTGCTCCTTTCGGCTGCCTCTGATGCAGCTTTGATGGCTGAGCGCTGGTTCTGGCCTCCGACTCCCAGGTTAGCGAACAGTCTGGTGGTAGATCTTGCCACAAACCCTCGTCAATATCTTATTCTTATACTGCCTTCATGCTGTTTGATTTTATTGAAACAAATAACTCAAAATGTACTCATTAGAAAAGGAATTCAAATCCATCATTGAAGCATATCGATATGGATTATAATATATGTATTCATTTATTATCCATTGAGCCGTTTTGTGCCAGAGACCGAGACGGAGTTTTTTCCCGCAAGCCATTAGAACTGTCAATGCTGAGCTCACCAGGGGTCCAAACACACAGGCTCCGCTACCTACTGTACTGTATGTAGCATACTGTACCGCATACTGTGTCACTGTTCAGGGTTGTTCGTGATGCCGTATTGCTGCGCCGTACTGTTGTATACTGTGCTGTATTATCCCAAACACTACCTCACTCTATTCGCGTTCATATGCCACTTTAAATGCACATATCTGTATATACATAGGCATATTCCCTCTATCTATTCCATTTTATTTTTATTGTATTTTATTCTATATATTTTTTATCTTATTCTATAAGTATTCAACTTACTGTATTACGTTTTAGGAGTCAGTTAGTCGGTCTATTCGAAAGGAATTTTTTACCTTTATTTTTTTCCTAGGACGTATTGCGTGCTATCACCGGGTGCGTTGCATTACATTTCACTGCATATGTGTATGAAAGTATGTATGTGTATGTGACGAATTAAAAAATCTTGAATCTTGAATCTCGAAATCTTGAATCTCCGACTGCAGTCATTCAGTGGCTGCTGCACCCGCTGCCTTGCCACCAGGTGTCGCTGTGTTTCATGTCCCCTCCAAAGAGCCGTAATTGCCGTCGCTGATTGGTTGAGAACGCGCAACGCGGTGACGTCAGACGTGACGCCGGCCGGCGTGATGACGTACGTTCATTCGGTTGGGAGCGCGCGCGCATGTCAACCGGATCCGACGAGGTCTCCCAGCGACGGACCGAGCTTCTCAGTCGGTGAGGTCACACTAAATACATGCGAGTGGCAGTGTTAATATGAATATTATTAGTAAAGTCAAGTATTAAAGGCATTGTCTTCTACCTCACTACCAATGTCGCCGTTACGAAGCATACGTTTGTGATTCGAAGGCATGCTAACAGCTGTATTAGCTAGATAGCTAGCGCCGTCACCTAGCGAGCAGGCTGTAGGTCCAGGTTAGCTTCTTCAGCGCTTTGTAACCGTCAGTCGCTGGTGGACCTTGTCAATAGTGTCACTCAATAGCTGTGCGTTAAAAGTCGGATTCACGTCGTAAAACAATTCATCAATAAAGTGATATTGCGTGCCAAAAAGGTATGTAAACTCAAAAGTCCTGACCGAATCTACAATTAAATGCAACAACTGGATCACAGAAACAGGCCCAACACAAGGTTACATATTATTTATATATTACACATATTTTGCAATACTCACAGTACTATAATAATAAATAGATTGAGGTTTATTATTTATTTTATTGTTGCCGGGATAGATGGAAGTACCTTTTTTCATAAATCAAGTTGTTTCAGTTGACTCTGGGAAGTGGCTCTCTCTCCCTCTCATGTCAGTGATGCTATGTTAAAAAGAGATATTCGAGATGATGGTCTAGATCAGTGTTTTCCCAACCTCTGCTTCAGCACACTTTGAAATTGGAAATAATATCATGCTACACCACCCTTCCTGTTAAATACCAAAAACGTATAACTAAACACAGCAAGCTCCCACTGCACTACTGTGCGGCAGCATAGTGGTGCAAAAATACTGATCTTGATTTAAATTCTCACATCTCTGTTGTTTAAGTACAGATTTTTGTTGTTGTTGGGAGTAACTCTTATATGTTCCGTTCTTGCGCTGTACTTTCATTGCCTCCGGCTAAACATCCACTGCCTCGACCCCACCCGCTTATGATTGACTGTCGCAGTAGCTAACGGGACACAGGGTGCTGGTTCACAATGTTAGACGGGGGTCAGTTTGTGGAGGCTCTCAGTCGCCTGGGCTACCCGGGTGTGTCATCGCTGAAAGGCTCAGAGTTTGACTGGCTGTTTGACTGCGCCCCGGAAAACCTGCACTTCTTGCGCTTCGTCTGCAAAACCCTCAATCACAACAACGTCCTCACTCCGGAGGAGGCCCGCACCTTTCGGGAGCTTCAGAAGTCGGGAAAACCAATTCTGGATGAAGCTGCCCTCAGCAAAGTCCTCAAGACCATTGGACCTTCAGATGAGAGCAATATAAACATCCTGGGATCCTCATCTTCCGCATTTGCAGTTGAAGGGGACGTCTGCGTTGAAGATTTGGAGGCAGAGCTTCAGGCGCTGTGCACCGAGAGGGAGCTCAAGAAAAAGCGTTACAACAAGCTACAGGTTTTGGCGATTGCCAGAGCTGATGCAAGCCTGCGACTCTCTGCGGAGCAGGAGAGTGCTTTCTGTCGGCTGAAGGATGCCAATGCTGCCGTTGGAGCTGAGAACGCTGACACAAACTCTTTCTTAAATAACTTGACTGATGAGGTGAGCAAGCTAGCCGCCTACCTGCCAAGTGATCCGGATGCTAAACTCAAGGAAGTAGGAAAGGGGGAATCCGTGACCCCAGTGAACCCCCCTGGTCCCAAAAGACCCTCACTGCTTCTCTCTCAGCTGCCCCTGGAGTCCTACCTGCACCAAGAGGAGCTCAACACCAAAACGCTGACTGCCTTCACCCAGAAGATGTTCTTCCAGGGAATCTCAAGCATAGTCCAGAGCTCCTTTTCAGAACGCTTCCAGCTACTGGACCTCAGCACCTGCGAAGGGGGGGAGGAAGAGGAGAAAAAAGAGGGAGAAGGTCGTGGGGTGGAACAACAGAGGACAGAGATGGCCAGGCTGCAGTGGGCCCATATTGTGGCCCAGCATCAGGTGTTGAAGGCAGCAGCAGAAGAGAAGAGCATCAAAGCTGGTCTGGACTGGCTGCTGGAGAAGAGCTCCCATGCTAAGGTACGCACAGTTGTTCATAAACTAAAATTTATAAAACTAAACCAACTTTTTCCAGACCTCAAACAGTATGTTTTATCTTGTTTCCTAACTTGACTTCTACTTTTACCCCATTTCTTCACCCTGCCAGAGTATTTCCTCCTCCTCTCTCAAAGCGCGTGAGTCAATGATGAGGAAGGAGCTGCAGGCCGTGGAGGCTGAGTTGGAGGCTTTGTTGCACGGCCCTGTTCCTACTGCCCTCAGGGAGGCCTCAAGGATGCTCAATGTACCTGTGGTCAGGGGAGACCTTGATCTGCAGCTCGCTAGACAGGACTACTACACCTCTAGACAGGACCAGGTTAGTCCCAACATTGCTCATGTTTTAATGTTATATTATAATATAAAGCAAAATTATACGATAGAACTGGATGCTTAAACAAATTTTCTAGTAAGTATAGCCTGATTGCCAAAAACAAGGATTTTGTGTAACGCAAATTGTCTCCACCCAGGTGCGTGACTACCTGCTCGGTCAGAAGGCGTCCTTTGACCTGCTCCTCCTGGCCCTGCAGTTGGAGCTGCGGAGGTGGAACCAGGTGCTGAAGCAGCTGGGAGAGTTGCGCCACAAACTGGAAGAGGAAGGTCGATTTGCAGCTCTGCGCATGGATTCCCTCGCCCAGCCAGATCTGTCAATCAACTGCAGGCCCGCCCCCATCATCAGCTGCAAGGATGCAACCTTTAGCAGGTGTGTGTGTGTGTGTGTGTGTGTGTGTGTGTGTGTGTGTGTGTGTGTGTGTGTGTGTGTGTGTGTGTGTGTGTGTGTGTGTGTGTGTGTGTGTGTGTGTGTGTGTGTGAGATTTTAGGCCACAACAGAAACTGCTTAGCAAAGTACAAGCAAACTCCCCTTTTCTTGTCAGACTGCTCCAGATCCTGGAGTCTTCTAAATGCAGCTCAGATCACAGTGCCGCAGAGCCTTTCCGGACCTACGAGGCTGTGGACCAGGCCGCCCACGACCTTGCAAGTGACCTCCAGTTGACGCGTGAGGCGCTGTCCGGGGCGGCACGCCAGCAGGGCTACACGGGGGCTCGTCTCCATGGCGACTGCGAGGCTCTCCACCAGGCAATGTACACGAAGCTCCAGCAGCTGGTGCTGGAGCCTCAGGTATGTCCTGTCAGCGACCAGTCACTGCTCTGCCTCAATGCACAGGTGGGTCTCTCTCATTCCCTCTTTCATTGTTTTTTACACGATTCCACATTTTCTTTTGCAAACAACTTCAACATCCATTTCTGGTGAATACATGATCCATGTCAGTATCAGATGAAAGAATGTGATGCAATGCTTGCTGGTGTCCTGTTTAGAGTTCAGGTCAGCTTCTGTTTACGTAGATATTCAATGTAACGTGCATTTTAAGCTGAGGTACCCAAACCTCGGCATTCCACTGTACATAGATTAAAAACGACAGAAGAATTCATGAAATAGCTTTTTTTTTTTCTCCTTTAATGTTGGTGGTTACTTTTTGTTTAATTTTAATGTTATATATTATCTATTGAATTGTCATGGAAAAGACTACATCCTGTAGTGTCAGTGATGGCTACAAAATTTCAGCATATATGATGTTGTGGGAGGTTCTTAAAACGAGGTCATGCCAGCTTAACACAGCAGTTGAAAACTGATTTTAATACTTATAAAAGCACAGCATTGGTATTGTGTGCAATGACTAATTAGTGTAAGATCTATTTCAATACAAATATAGTTCAGCTGGTAGCAATTGTGCAGAACGTAATGGCTGCTCAGCAACAATGTCTCACAGTTGTGCAGAAATCCAATAGGTCTAAGTAGACTTAGTATTTTGAAAACAAGAGTTTTGAATAATATGGAAAAGTGTGAACACCACCTTCACAATGGACTGTGTGACTACAGTAAATTTGAAATGCAACACAGAACGTGAGTTGATTTCATAATTTCTTCTTTTCATAAGTCACTCTTGCTGAGGGAAGCTGGTATCACAGGGGTGAAGCTATTTTAATGCACATTTTGGTGGATGGATGGTGAATGAGGGCGTGGCTTTTGGGTGTAAAAACACTGCACTATGAATGTTTTTCAAGTGAATTTCAAATGATTTTCATACTTTTTACATTTTACAATTTTACATGCATGTTTTTATTATGTTTGATGGAATTCTTCATTTGAACGTAACATGGATGGAATGTTTCCTCATATTTATGTTTTATATTTACCCTTCCTGATTGAAAATTCATTTTCTTTCTCCCTACACAATTCACCTATGTTTGAGTGAATTGTCTTGTGAAGAGACCGTTCATCCAAATTTGGCATATATGAATAAATTTTTTGGTGACCTAAAGTTTTAATTTTAGTTGAGGTTGAAGCACAATTATATGTTTTGGGATAAAGCACAGCATTGTGACTTTTCTACATGAAGCAATAAACCTTTCTATGTAATACCTTTTATATTTTTTTCATTGTATCTCTCTGTCTCTCACAACTCCTGTAGGAGCTAACTGCAACACTGGCAGATATGGAGTCCAAGCTGCAGAACCTGCAGAACCTATTACAGGACGTCATGGGGGAGGTCAAGGGTAAACGCTCCCAGTTGGAGCGTGACCCCACCTTCAGGCGGGAGAGGGACCTATACGTGTACTTCCACCTGGACCCACGGCTCCTGCAGAGGGTGGTGGAGGACCTGGAGCGTAAAATGTGTGCCAAGGCGGGACGGAAGTAACAAGTACTGCCAGAACAGAAGATTGGCTGTGGTCAAATAAATTAAAGAAAGATAGTTAATCTGCATCCACCATCTACTCAAATGATTATTATTATTTTTTTTTTAAGTCTTCCTATGGTCTGCAGCCTCGTGAGTGGAACCGCCCACTGACATTGGGCCTGAATCCTTTCAAACTCGTTTGGATCAATTGGACACCTATTGTTGACTGTTGTATCAGAATGTTATCATATATATATATATATTTTTTTTTGAATACCAACACATTTTTCTTGCTGGTATCATCTTGCTGTCTTGCTTTTTTATGTTGTAAAATGTATCTAAACTTATTTTGTAGCTATGTCATAAGTCATCTATAAAATATAGTAAACATTTCTGTAATTTTTTTCCTCTTTCAAATCCAGTCTTTTTTTTGTTGTGTATGTTGGGCAATGTGCAAATAAAAGTGTTTTGTTTTTTTTACTTGCCAGTCAGGCTCAACCCAGTATGATGGAGGAAAATGTGTATCTTAAATTGGGACTGTTTCTTAATCCATGAGTTGGGTGCCAGCAATAACACTTTCACTTCAATCTCTTGCTTTACTGAACTGTTAAAAATGCTTTAATGGGACCTAAGACTGGGCATATGATCCATGATATATTTTTGGAGATTATTCTGATACTGTATTGATACTATTATCTGTTCACCCCCATATATATATATATCCCACATCATCCTCATCTTTAATGATGAGGATGATGTACATCAAATATCAACCCACCAACCCAAGCTGAATACAACGGCTGTTCATTAGGAAGAACTGTCTGTCTTTGTACAATGGTGAAGATGTGTAGACCAATGGAGCCGTCTCATGTGTCCCGTCTAGGCTAACAGAGACAGACTTGATGTTTAGCTGAAGAGGTGGCGGAGAAGCAGTGCGAGCTCTTCAGGCAGGCATAGAAGGAAAGAGGAGATGGAGATGTATGAAGTCCCCAAAAGCAAGTGGTGTTCTGGTCCTCTGTCCGAGTCTGCCCTGAGAGTCCTGGCTGCTCTGCGGGCCGAGAGTCTGAATGCAGACAGAAACGACAGCAACAGGCAATGTGAGTTCATTTGTTTAAACAGGGTACTTGGAATCAAGTGGTAGCATCAATTGAAGCAGAAGAAAATTGTGGCTTGTGCATTAATGCAACTAGTTGCAAGATTTATCTTTAAATTTGTAGTTTATCTTGAACTGGTAGCTAATACTTCTGTAGGACTGCTGGATGGTTTCACGCTGTATCAAGCAAACCCATTAACCTCTTGTTGCTGTGATTGGTGGTTGATTTGGGTGTTGGTACCATATTGCAATAAGCGTGTATGGTTCTGTGACCTTTATTGTCTTTAAATGAGTCCTATTTTACTAATGTGTAAGGTCAACCAAATTCTGCATTGTTCTTCAGCCTACAAAGACTTAACCGTCAGCGAAGATGTTGCAAAGTCCTATTCAGAGAGTTTAGGGTTAGCTTAGCTGTTTCCTCTGGTAGTGGACATGAGTTATGGCACAGACATGGAGAACCAGTGGAGCTGGAGCAGAGCGCAGAAAAGGGAACAAGACAGGGACACAGATCGGTGAGTCAGACCTTGTAGATGCTGCTTGTAGATATCCATCGACAGTCTTTGTGTTAATTATTTCAAGTTGTTTGCTGCTGATAGTACCATTCAGGAACACTGCACAAGATTATTGTGTTTATACTACTGAAAACTGGTTTCATGTGCCAGGTTTGTCTCAATTTAGCAGCTATTCAGGAAGAGTATATAAATGTGATAATGGCAGTTATTTCAATGATGCCAAACTGATTTTACAATTAGTTTTTACACAACTATTTTTTTTTTCAAATTCAGGAAAGCTTATACTTGCAAGAGTGACCTAACATGAGTGCAGTACAGCTCTGCTCTGTTTTTCACTTCCAAATATGACTGCCCAAGGCAATGGACCAATCAGATACAATCAGCACCAAAATATGAGCTTGCTTTCCTTTAAACTCCATGGTCTAGCATCAAGCACTCACTACTCCAAGTGTATAAAACAGTCACAAGTATAACAAAGGTTTCTGCTGTTGTTTAGAGCCTGGTCTGGGACCCAGGCCTCCATTTCCTCTTACAATCAGAGGAACTTCTCCCAGGCACAAGACTACTCATCATCGCAGGCCTCTTCCCACTCCCCGTGGGAATCCTCCAACAAGAAGCAAAGCTCTTCTGCCCAAGACTACAGCCAGGGCACCCAGACTTATTCCCAGAGAGAGAACACTCACTGCCCTTGGTACCAGTCAAGCCAAGCGCTGTCGTTTTCCCAGAGCGGTGTCTGCCCAAGTCTGCCTGAATCACAGTCGCCATCCACTGACATGCTGAGTGATGGGAACCGTCCTTCCTTACATGCACCCTACATACCAGCTCAACACAGTAACCCCTGGGAAACGTGAGTAGTTGATGAAACGTTGGCATTGACATGAATTGCATCCACCCGATGAGGACCTATTTTTATTTACATTTAGTCATTTAGCAGACGCTTTTATCCAAAGCGACTTACAAGGGAGAATAACATTCAAGCTACATTGCGACAGAGACAGTGTAACAATAAATACTGCTAGGTAGTGCTAAGTAATTGTAGGTTAGGAGAGGAGGTACTCACTGAAGAGCTGGGTCTTCAGGTGCTTCTTAAAGACAGAGAGGGAGGTCCCCGCTCTGGTCATTTTTGGCAGCTCGTTCCACCAACGTGGAAATACAAATGAGAATAGCCTGGATTGCCGTGGCTGTATGGCCGGCAGAGCCAGGCGACGCTCATTTGACGAGCGCAGCACCCGGGGGGCAACATGTGCTCTTACAAGAGCATTTAAGTAGGTGGGAGCATTCCCAGCAATCACTCTGTAGGCCAGCATAAGAGACTTGAACTTGATGCGAGCGGCTACAGGTAACCAGTGGAGCTCGATGAGCAGCGGAGTGACATGTGCCCTCTTTGGCTGGTTGAACACCAGTCGCGCCGCCGCATTCTGTATCATCTGTAGTGGCTTCACCGCACAGGCCGGCAAGCCTGTTAAGAGGACGTTGCAGTAGTCGAGACGGGACATCACCAAGGTTTGTACCAGCGGTTGAGTGGCATATTGGGTCAGGTATGGCCTGGCTTTTCGGATGTTGAATAGTGCGAAGCGGCAGGACCGGGAGACGGCGGCAACATGGTCCGAGAATGTCAGTTGGTCATCAATAATGACACCAAGATTCCTTGCAGCCTTGGTAGGAACAAGAGATAGAGAGTCGATTTTAATATCAATGTTGTGATAAATACCTTGTTTGGCCGGGAAGACCAGCAGTTCTGTTTTCGCCAGATTTAGTTGAAGATGATAATCCTTCATCCATGTGGATATGTCAGCGAGACAATCCGAGATCCGTGTCGAGACAGTGGGGTCGTTGGGTGGGAAGGACAGATAGAGTTGAGTATCATCCGCATAGCAGTGATATGAAAAGCCATGTGAGCGGATGATCGGGCCCAGTAAGGTGGTGTATATGGCAAAGAGGAGGGGTCCTAGCACCGAGCCTTGGGGCACCCCAGTGGTGAGGTTGTGAGGCACAGACAGCTGGCCTTGCCATGTCGAACTGAACGAGCGCCCAGTAAGGTAAGATTCGAACCAGGAAAGTGCATTGCCCGTTATGCCAATACTTGAGAGTATGGACAGGACTAAGCTGTGATTGACAGTGTCAAAAGCAGCTGATAAGTCTAGAAGAATGAGAACGGAGGATTTGGCAGCAGCTCTAGCAGTTTTTAAGGCCTCTGTCACAGACAACAGGGCTGTTTCGGTGGAGTGACCACTTTTGAAGCCAGATTGAAGTGTATCAAGAAGGTTATTTCTTGACAGGTACTCTGTAACCCGTCTAGAGAGCACCCTCTCTATGGTTTTGGAAAGGAATGGGAGGAGTGAGACCGGCCGATAGTTTTCGACTTGATTGGGATCGAGTGAGGGTTTTTTGAGCAGTGGTGCGACCCGAGCCACTTTGAAAGCGGAGGGGAAAGTGCCGGAAGTTAGGGAAGAGTTAATCATATGTGTGATTGCCGGGGTGATAGTCGGTGATATGGCTTGAAGGAGGTTAGATGGGATCGGATCTAGCGGACAGGTAGTAGGACGGCTACATGTTAGTAGTTTAGATACCTCACGTTCAGCGAGGGGGGTGAAACCAGGGAACGATGAGCCTAGGGCTGGAGGAGACAGGTTGTGAGTAAGTTGTTTAGTGAATTGGCTGCTGATGGCTGCCACTTTGTTAGTAAAAAAGGAGGCAAGGCAGTCAGCAGTGAGGTGAGTATCTGGGGGAGGTGGTGGAGGGTAAAGCAGAGACTTGAAGGTGGCGAATAACTTACGAGTGTCTGTGGCACCGCTGATCCTATCGTTGAAGCAGTGATGCTGGAAGAGAAGGAGGACAGCAGTGTCTGGTAGCTTGCAAGATCTTCAATTGTTTTGGATTCGTGCCATTTCCTCTCGGCTGCTCTGAGGTCAGTGCACGTTGTCCGGATTGTGTCAGTCTGGTGGATAGTGGACACAGGCTATCCAAACATGAGCTCAAGGTGGAGCAGAGAGAGTCAGTGGCATCATTAACCTGCAGAGAGGAGAAAGTGCCTTGGGGCGGAAGAGAAGAGGAGAGCACAGAGGAGAAGTGGGTGGGAGACAGGTTGCGGAGATTGCGGCGGATAGTAACCATGGGTGGGGAGGTGGGGGTTTGTTTTGGTAGCTGGACATTGAAGTGGATGAAGAAGTGGTCTGAGAGATGAAGAGGAGTGACCCTTAGGTTGTTTGTGGTGCAGCTCCGAGCAAGAATGAAATCAAGCTCTTTGCCAGCCTCGTGAGTCGGTGGAGTCGGGATCTGTCTTAGGTCGAATGAGCAAACCAAAGACAGGAAGTCAGCCGAGCTCGCACTGTCCAAGTGGATGTTCATGTCTCCGAGGACGAGCATGGGACACTCTTGCTCAGGAATTGATGACAGCAGGGTGTCAAGCTCATGTAGGAAGTCACCTAGTTGTCCTGGTGGACGGTAGATGACGACCACATAGGCTTTCACCGGAGCAGTCACCAAGACGGCGTGATATTCAAAGGAGACAAAGTTGTTTAAAGGCAGCAGTGGATTAAATTTTCATGTGTTGGAAATTAACAGGCCAGTCCCACCACCACGGCCAGATGGTCTGGATGTGTGGGAGAATGTGTAGTTAGTGGAGAGTGCAGCCGGGGTTGCGCTATCTTCCGGTTTAATCCATGTCTCAGTGAGAGCAAGGAGCTCCAAGGAGAGATGGTTGGCATGACCAGAAATGAAGTCTGCCTTGTTAACTGCAGATCGACAATTCCACAAGCCAACAGAGAAGGAGGTCTTGGCAGAAGACGTTTGCTGCAGGGACCTGAGGTTACCCGGATTGCATCGGCGTATGGTATAACGAGGCTTTCTGGGTGACCTTGAAGTTGTAGAGATGCGGTAGAAGCACATTTTTGTATGGAGTGAGAAAAAGAAGGCAGGTTTGCCTTGTTCGGTGTCCTTGCTTCGGTTGACGTGCAGAGGTAGACGTGCGTCTTCACACGAGAGCGACTACAAATGGGTCAACGCTTGAAGCTAACGCTTCAAGGGCAGGACCATAAATAGGTGATAGAATACAGCTGCTCATGTGATTAGGGTTGCACCTGGCTAAGAGCACGCCCACATAAGAGAGGACTTACCTGAATAGGGGGTGTGTCTGGAACACAAGCTTGCTGGCAGATCAGCAAATAGCAGTGAAATGTGCAGAGTCAAACCAGTAGTCCTAAGTTGCAATACTACAATACTAGATAGCATAAGCAGAGCAGTAATACACTACACAGCAACCTCAGCACTAGAGCTCGACTCGATCATAAAGAAAATGTTGGCTTCGACCTATTACTTATTACATATTACTTATTATAGCGCATACTTTTGACAAATAATAAATCCAAGAGAAAGAAACCTGCCTCTATGTATTGTCTTGTATCAATAGTCTCTTATTACTGGTTTGTGTGGAAAAATAAAGATTTAATATTTTGAATATCTGTTCTGTGCTCTTAGTCTATGAAGAAACTGGGCCAACTTTCTCTCTCTCTCTCTCTCTCTCTCTTTTTCTCTCTCTCTCTCTCTCTCTCTCTCTCTCTTTCTCTCTCTCGCTCTCTCAGTCTCTCTCCAGGGGACCAGGATCTGGATGGAACATTATTTGTCGCATCAGATCACCAGGAACTCCCTGACCACTGCCCATCGAATGCACAGACAGATAACTGTCCCAATGTAGGAGATGCAGGAGGTTGCGCTAGCCCCCAGAATAGCCTTAACTTCATAGCTACAGAGAACCAACAGAAGGCCCACATTGACACTCTCACGGGGAGAACCAGTGAGTATAGTGGGATTGTGATTCAGGTTGAATTTAAATGTGAGGGAAGGATATGGTGTATATAGTGTATAAAGGGTGATGCACGATGACATGCTTGATACTGAGACGCCACGCACAATACAGACTGGTCCGAGAGCTGGTCGTAAGTCCGAACAGTCGTTAAATAGTCGTTAAGTGAGGAGTACCTGTATAATACAATTTTTTTTTTTTTTTTTTTATCGACTATAATTGTTACAGTTGTCTAACCCCAACCAAAGATATTAAAACCAAACATAATTGTTGTACCTAGGTTCTGATTGTTGAAAGTTCATTATTCAACGTATTATTGAAGACTGGGGAAAAGCCTTGAGGCCTTGAAAACGGTATTCCCATGAACCCTAACTGCATTACAAGTATAGACCACGAGAGGGGGCCACAATACTTCAATCACCACAACCTACTGTAGGACGACGTACTCGGCACAAGCCCAATGTTACCATTACAAACACTTGTCTCAGCATTAATAAACTGCGACATCAGATGCTTCTGAAGACTTAATAACTGACAATAAATTATATCTGATGTCTTACTGTCTATTTAATCGTCAAAGACAGTCCAATCAATATTGGTTAAGATGAACCAAATTTTTGTAAAGCTGGAGAGTGGGTAACCAAGGCTCTATCAATGTATCAATTTAGCAGGCTTCTATAGACTCAATCAATAGCAAAATTATTTGAACTTCCCCTGCCAAATCAACTACATGTATTCTGTCGTAGTTGTGACAATTCTGAGCCAGAAAATGTACTTCCTGTATCTTAGGTGAAGTTTGCAGAATAATATTTCATAATTTTTAATTGAATGTCAAAATACCAACACATTATGTACAAATTATTGTTGCAATGCCTAAAAGCACTTATTCTAGAATACTCAACATTTTAGAAGATAAATCTGCCACTGATGGAGAAGAGACTCAGTATCTGAGTATCTAATAGTCATTAGAATAATTTGTATATAATGTGTTGGTGCAGAGGTTCAACATTTTTACACCTTTAATCTGAAATGTAAAAGTTTGTGTATAAACGTAAGCAAACCTTGCACCAGGTGGTGCTGCAGTCCTTTAAACACTCATTTTACTGCCTTGTACCAGTTTTATATCATCATCTTCTCTGTGATGAGAGAGCGTTTTTGAGGAGGCAGCACTGACCAGTTGAATTGTTAGCATGCTCATGTTACAGTGCACAGGAGGAAGCTGTATCTCTTGCTCAGCTGACAATATGCTGACTCAAGGCGCACATAGGCCTGCTATCTCTTGAATGCACACACAAATTGCCATTTTGGTTATTGCAAAAAGCCAGTTAGGGGGTAGGGATGACAGACATTAAGACATACCGTCAGCACAATTTAGTAGTCTAAATAAATGATGGAAGTTTTTAGTTTCCTTTTTGTGTCTCTTTTATAAAATTTATCAGACACAGAAAAGGGCCAAAAACAAGCACTTTTGAACCCAGCGCAGATCAGTGGACTCATTTATTGACGGATATATGGGGAAGTGACTCTCCTCTGGGGGAAAATTGTCTCTCCTCCCCAGAGTTCTCAGGAACAAGAAGTTGTCCCACAAAGATGTCGTCCGATGAGTGGAGGTCAAGGCAGTCTGGGTTCAAGGCCCCTCCTCTGCATGGAGAAAAACCCCAAGAGACACCCTGCCAGCACAGTGACGATCTGCAAGTACGTCAAAATTAATTAAAATGTAGACCTGTTAACTCCTGCAAATATAATGCTTTTTGTTTATAAGATATATGAGAATTAATTGCAAGGTGCCTCTGTGTATTTTTTTAATATTTTGCTATGTCTGCCATGCATGTACAGAAACTTCAGCATGTATAGCACAGCGCAACCAAGATCCTGTGACGCGAAGAGTTGCTTTGAAAAGGATTAGACTGCTATCTTTATATTTCCCCAGGGGCTCATAAAAACCTATCTAGCGAGTCTGCAATATAGGGGTAGTGTGTTTAAGGAGTGATGGGTCTCCAATTGGTGATACTTACAAAACCAAACCATCTGACAAAAGCAGTCCTCAATACACGATGAAAAATGGACATAGATGTACAGAGTTATTATTGTGGATGAATAGTCCGAACAGAATAATGTGATTGAAGAGGGGTAGAGAAATAGTTTGATCTAGTCTGAACAGAACTATGGAGAAAAATGGATGGATAGAGGGAAGGAGAGTTAGAACTGCTAATGGAAAGACAGAGGGGGAGGGAAAGAAGTGCTGGATTCATCATTTTGCTACAGTCAGCATCACCGCTGCAGCTTAGTTCATCCATTCTGCCATGTTGTCTGTCTCTCACTGTAAGTAAGAGAGGGGTTGCACAGGGGACAGCAAACTACAAGTTTCCTAACCACTACATCCGAAATTTAAATATTGATATTGTGATTGTTCGAGGATCAATACAGCATTGTCTTAGAGCACGTCGGTATCCTGGGATATGAGCCGTGGTCTGCCTTTGAATTTTTCGTCGCTTCATCACAGCACAATGGTCATGGTGGATCGTGGTGTCCACCCCGACTCTGTCAGCAGCACGAGGCTTCTGTTTACAGGAAAATGAAGGAGCTTTAACCCCAGGGAGCAGGATCACAGGGATAACTGGATCCAGTGCAGAGGATTGTGCACAAACGCAGACATAAACACAAATACACATGAGCTTGCACTTGCAAATGAATGTAAGGGGATTTTGGGTATGAATAATGAAGGTTCCGCTAAGAGGCTGTCAAGGTTACGGCGAGGTCAGGAGGTGCTTTCAGGGGTGCGGAGACCGACTCGTGTGTCCATCTGTTCCTTCCTCTTCTTTTTTTCCTTCTGTTTATTTGTCTCTGTCATTCTTGAGTGAATAGGCATTGACTTGTTTTTGTGCAAGACTGCACATTAGTAGTGTGTTCATATTTATGTGTATGTGTGCGAGTGACTGTGTCGCAGCTTGGGGCTTGCTGTGTCAGACTAACCGTGTCTGACTCTGTATGTGACTGTCTGAGTCTGGGACAGTGCTGAGGGCTCAGTAAATGCTCTGCTATTTTTTAACTGATCAGGCCATTCGGAAGTTACGCAACCGTTTTCATCTTAAATTAAACACTCCACTTCTCGAGTTGTCACCAGAGTCACAAATGTACACCTATGAACAATGTGATCAAGGCTGGGGTCATAAGGATGAAGGTCTCTTGCAGCCTGGTTGTAGTGCAAGCCAACAATGTTTCAGCAGGTAGCAATGCTAGGAATATAAGCCCAGCCCCTGCAAGACTTAGTCTAAATTAGTTCTCTAAAATATATTTTGAAATGCACATCGGGTGGTATAGTGTATAACTGGTAAAGGATCTCATTATGTATAAAATGTCAATCGCGAGATCCTGCCCAATTCCCCGCCCTTGTGAGGAGCGTATTAGTCTCTTTCAAAACAGGACGAGCCGTTGTGAATGCATCTAGTCAGTCTGTGTCTCACACAGTCACCCTCCTCCTTCCCTGTCTGTCTGTTATAAAGTCTGCTAAAGAGGGCTCCAAAAGGAGGGCCACACATGCAGATCCTCCTCCAGCAGTGTCCTCTACCTTTGGAATGCAGAACTTAAATCCAGCTCTTGGCTTCAACCTCACTCCTACAAAGTCCAGTGGAATACTGGAGACTCCCAACCTGCGTCACTCCCAAACCTGCTCACCCCCACATCAGCCGCCGATCCCCTCCTTCCCCCTGAAGCGGAAACAGGAAATGCCCTCGGCGAAAGATGCTGGCTCTCCACCACCTAAAATCTCGTTCTCTAACTGCCAATTGAAATGGGAACTACCTCATCCCTCCCAAATCAAGAGTGGGGAACGGGAGGCGGCGAGACCACAAACCATCCCCAAATATCCCTGCCTCCTTCCAGCATCTACTGGACCAAAAGCTGAAAAATCAGACAGGACGGTGGGGGAAAGAAGAGAGAAACGTACACCAAAACAATGCACTAAACATCACCAGGAGCAGAGTGTGCAGAGGTCTACTTCCTTGCATGATGATGGTCTTAAAACAACTGCAGAAGGTTTGGGGAAAAACAGTCTTTCCACTGCTTCAAAACCGCCCAAGCAGAAGCGGGCCAAACGTGATCAAGTCAAAGCCTTCAAAGGGCCAAAATTGTGTCAATGTGCAAGCAAGAAGCAAACCAAAGGTGTGTGTCAAACCACAGTCATGACATCTGACCCCAGAGTGAAAGATGTTGGGAAGATTAATTCGGAGGAACAGGTGTTGTTGCTGGAGGAGGTGGGGCAGGCCAGGGCTCTGGTCCTTACAATGGTGTACCAGGATGGAACTACCCAATTAGATCCAGAGCAGGTGAGTGGGTCGACCGGTGGCTGAACAGGGCCTTTTATAAACATTGTTATAACAAGTAATATCCACACCTGCGTTTATGTTTCCTAGATCAGTGATTCTCAACCTTTTTGATATCAAAGACCCTCAATTTGATACGCATGAGGCCACAAACCCCATACCTGTTCATAGTTAGTATAGTATAGTTCGAGATAACAGTTAATCTATGTTCCAAACAGTCATTACATTGTATTTTTCCAAAGGTGCTAACATCTTGTAAATTAAATAATGGTGGTTTAACTAGTAATCATTTTTCTGCGAACCCCACATTGAAAACCACCGTTCTAGATTGTATTTTTTAGATGCACGCTTCTACTAAAGTAATCGAGCTATGGGACACAGTAACCATCATATGAATTATTATGAACTAAACTTGTTTAGGAGTGGTGCGTTTTGTACTTGGTGAAAAAGATACATGTTAATATTCATGAAACTTGAGTCTTTCACATGTACAGACTTACGTAATGGGTGCGTGTAAAAAGAGAAGACTTCAAAAATTACTTGTAGTGGAATAGCTAGCCACTGATAAATCAGTCCTCAATTCTAATTTTAAGCCATCGGGAAAAACATTCAAATTTATTTTGAAGAATTACATGTTTGTTTCGTGTATCACTGCAGACAAAGCAAAGCTTGAACGCAACCAGTGCTTTGGTCTGTGTTTCGTGTTGAAAGCATCTGTTTTGTGTTTAAAGCATCCCTACCTTGACAAAAGCATCCTGCGTCGAAAGCTTGTTGTTTATTTGCCACCCTTGTGGTTAACCAACCGAAACTCTTCGTATGTTTGCCTGGATGTAGATGCTTGTATGCATGATATAGGAGATTGTTCATGCCTTGTGTAGAAGCTGACACCCCCAGTGTGTGGCCTACTGGTTCTGATGAAGAGGGAACTGGTTCACTGCAGACCTGGGGACTCCCTGGGACCAACTGACAGCTTGTTCTACTTAAAACTGGAACACACACCTGCATGGACCCAGCAACATAAACCCTGCAGCCAACAGCTATTCACCAGGTTGTGTGTGTGTGTGTCTGTCTGTCTGTCTGTCTGTCTGTGAGTGAGTGAGAAACAGTTTAAAATATTGGTAGTAGGGTTGAGTCTGTTCTTCTTAAATGTGTCTGTATGTGTACTCATACTGTAGTTGGCTTTGGATTGTGTGTGTGTGTGTGTGTGTGTGTGTGTGTGTGTGTGTGTGTGTGTGTGTGTGTGTGTGTGTGTGTGTGTGTGTGTGTGTGTACTATTTTGTATATTTTTCTGGTCTGCCCAGGGACATTCTGCAGCAGGTGCTGGCAGCCTCTCATCTGGCAGTGTGCTATAAAGCCAAGGACCTGCTGCGCACCACTCTGCAACACTGCAAACGACACCTCAGCTGGAAACAAGGTGAGGCTGGACTACCACACAATACGCACACATACCACTCACACTACACTTTCTGTGTATTCACAAAGGAAACTATGTTGCAAAATGACTAAAAACCTGTGAAACAGATTTGAACTTGAAGATTACAATCACAAGATTTGAAATTGCCCATTATTTGCATGTGCAGTTTATTATGGATTGTTGAATTTATAAATTATTTGTTTTCCTCCTCACCATATGCTTAACGATGAACCTGCACTGCTTCTACTTCACCTCTATCAAATGAGTTGCATTTATTACTGGCAGTGAGTTTCTTTAGGGACTTGTATATTAATTTGTTGACAAGGAGGTGTTCCAAGAATGGTCACTTATTTGTAATAAGGTTTGCAGCTTCCAAAAGTCGAGCTTCCACAGTTCCTGTAATGGCAGATCTGCATGTTTCTGTGCTCAGTGTAACAGGGCTTTAAAAGTTCAATACATTTCAACCACAGTAACAAACATCAACAGACTATAAATCAAATTCCACTGGCCTCTAAGCAACAGAATGACTAGAGCTCCCTGAAGCATATACTGAGGGCCGCTTGCTAAAAACAAACTCAGGGTATGCAAAACATGGTAAACTTTCCAAACATGGAAATGACCATTTCTTTCTTTGTAGAAAGCAGCTTTATGTTGTTGTTTGACCAGGGCAGACGTAGTTCTGCATATTTAATACATATTATTCACACTTTATGTTACTGTATGTTTTCATCCAAGAATGCAAGTTTTTTCCAATAAATTTCATCAATTGTCTACCCAAATCATTATCATAAGCTAATACTTTGATAGTGGCATGAAATTAATAAAAAAGTTGTATATTCAATTATTTGTATGACAATTGAAACGTATTACCCACGGCCTGGTCAAAAGACATGGTTTTTACAACGCAGTTACACGAGAGAATGACATTGTCTTCATGTTAAAAGGTGACCACACTTTGCTTTTCCACACTGTCCAGTGGTCAGCTGTCGTATTCAGGACCCCCAGGTAGCCGGGTGGCTGCTGGACCCTTCAGACCCTGCTTCCTGCTACCAGGAGCTACTGAAGAAGCACTGTACACAACCCCCCATTACACCCGCCCTGGGCAACAGGAAGGTTAGTTACAGTGCAATGTTCCTTTCGGGCCCCCAACCCCTTCTTCAGTGAGCTGACAGTAGGAAGGAGTTCTTCTACAAAGATGCATTTAAGCAAGCAGGAGTACAAACAGGAGTATTTGTATCAAGAGAAGGGATGGGACAAAGAAATCAAGACGGCAATGCATGTATATTGCTATAGTTCCTATTGCGATTTGTTATCAGTGGACAGGCTCCGTGTGTGTGAGTGTGTGTGTGTGTGTGTGTGTGTGTGTGTGTGTGTCTATACAGTATATATATATTTAGAAACTTGAACCATGGTGTGAAATACCCAGCTGGAAGTATTTTAGTAATAAAGCCGTTTGCACCAGACATCTCTCCCTAAGAAGCACTCCTAACATTGACTAGTTGTGTACAGCCATGGGTCACAGAAAGGTGTGAATTGCCATTTTTTTCCATCTCTATCCAATTGCTGCTCCAGCTCAATTCACTCATTAGTCGCCTTCTATCTCTCTGATTCAAGATGTGCCAATAAGTGTTAATCCTGCCCGTTCTTGGCACATGAGTGGATCCTCTCTCTGTCAGACACACACACACACACACACACACACACACACACACACACACACAGCAAAGAATTTAGCCACTATTTTACGATTAGAATACTGAAGGCAAAATGAAAGGTTGTGGTGGACGGTACACATTAATGTGGTCGGGGTCAATCTAGTTTCTACAAGCCAAAGCCCTCTGCATACAGCTTGATGGATCAGCTGTGGTTGTCTTGATGCATGCAATTACTTTAGTGCCACCACAAACATTGAGTACAAACAACGACAAGCAGTTCTGATTGTTCCAATGGTGAACCACGTCTGCTCCCAGTGCTGGGAAGTTAGATTTCTTTAATAACTCCACATATACTGCACATAAACACATTAATATGTCCTGTCTCTTTTTTTATTTCTATTTGATCTTAGTCTTTCTCTCTTATTTATCTCCATCGGGTTTCTCAGGCCATCTCAAGTCTCTCTCTGCTCTACTGGCTTAACATTGAGCTGTGCGCTAAACTGAAGGTTAGTGCAACACGCACCCACATTTATATGCATTTATAAGAGATATAATCTGCATACAGGCAACGTGCACAAAAGCTGAATGTGTTCGTTGTGTTAAGCACCAGGGACTTTGGGAGCTGTATTCAACCATGGAACTCAGCATGATTCCTGTTCTGGCAGGTGAGATCCGTAGTAGTACACAATACTCAAACATCTGTAGCCTAGACAATATATGTTATGAGTGAAGGAGCAATAGACACGTCTTTCTAAACTATTGCTAAATGCCAAGTTCCACCAAAAAAACAAATTGAATCTTAAGGGACAGCAGTACTTTTAATTTGGACACCTTTAAATATTGATCGTCTTTGAGTCAGACATGGCAGGTATTTGATTCAAAAAATCTAATTAAATTGAGATATTTGATGGTGTTTTATAATGTTTTGAGTATTTCCTGTGGGGGAAATTATAATGTTGCAGCATCAAAGAGACAAACACAAAGAGTAGGAGGACGATAAAACTCCCTAGTAATTATATAATGAAGATTAAAAAAGAATCCTTAAGATCTGGATGCATACAATCAACCTACTTACAGCATCATTTGGGGAAAAAGTAAAATCTTTTAAACTTTCGGGAGAAATCACGGGCCTGACCCTATAGGCAGCCGGGCCTGATAACATGTCACAGATGAGGGAAGGTTCCAGAATTCACTGCGTAGCCCTTCTTTACATTCGATCCAGGTTTCTGGCCACAGGAGGCACGTAACATTGTTCATGGAGTTGTGCAGAATGCTTAACGGTCTTGTTTTCCTTGTTTCAGCCATGGAGAGCCACATAATTCACGTTGACAAAGATGGTCTGAAAAGAACTTCAGACCTGCTGGGGGTAAGACGATTCAAATCGGACAAAAAACAAAAGGTTGCTAGGCGATAGACAAAATCAAATATCACAATTTTTGGACATTACCTCAATATCGACAATATTTTAGGGAAACAAATTGTATTATTATAAAACCAAGCAGGTAGAGGAATTAATTAGAACAGCTAAAACACTGAAGTTCAGAAAATTGTGGTGGTTGGGATGGCTTGAGCAGCCACACTTTATGCTCGTTGGTTGGGCTAACAAGCATCAGGTTTATAAACCCATCCACACACTCATTTTGGATAGGAGCCCTGTGTCATGACATGTTCCACCTAGCCTCACCGCTACAATAAACTGGTGTTTACAACCCCCTGTCGTTTGTGGCTCTGTGCCGGAGGTCCCGGAACACTGGCGCTGCTTCTCCGGTGGAGGACCAGGGGAGAAGCGGCCCAGCGACCGCCACAGGTAACCGCTGGCAGCTAGCTTCTCCCCCGGGCCACCAGCAGACCCCCTAGGTGCTGCTGCTGCCAGCCGAGAGGGGGTTGGTCCTGGGCCACCTGTTGGGCCGCTGGTGGCTCCAGGGCATCTTCAGATGGCCCTTCTGTGTCCCTTCCCAGTGCCGGAGAGTCCCTGCTCAGGTGCCAGTGTGGCAGATACGCCACCCAAGTGGCGTGTTCAGGGACCTCCGGCACAGAGACACAGACGAGAGGGGTTGATAACACCAGTTTATTGTAGCAATGAGGCTAGGTGGAATTAACCAGGCTCAGATGGAACATGTCATGACACAGGGCTCCTATCCTGAATGAGTGTGTGGATGGTTTTTATAAACCTGATGCTTGTTAGCCCAACCTACAAGCATCAGGTGTGGCTGCTCAAGCCACCACATCCACCTCAATTGCATTACTTTAGTGTAGCCTGATAAACAACATTTAACTCACAATATCAGGATAACTAAAATCCCAGACAATATTTAATCTTATATCACAATATCAATCAGGTTCTTACTCGGTCCTTCGCGTGCTTGATTTTTATCCTCAGAAATGAGTTGAGTGAATGAGTAAGTGCTCAAATACCTTTAGAATAACCACTTTTGTGCTGAAGTTCTTGAAAAGTCCTTGGAAAGAACAAGTGGTATTCTCCCCTATACCTATCGTAAGGTAATAAAACAGTTTCCAGATTCGCTTTTACAACATGGATCATGCCAGGGGAATGTAAATGTGGTCTGTATAATAGTAGATGACAATGAGATTAATAATAGATTTATAGATATACTGTATATAATAGATATACTATTATAAATAATAGACAATGCGACTGTGATTTATTCTATTTTAATTAATAAAGATTACATTGAAAATGTATTACATTTGTTTTGAAAAAAAGTCCTTGAAAAAGAAAGAAATTCTGCTTAAAAAAGTACTTTGAAAGTGATCAATATCATACTGTATATCCCTGTCAAGCAGTTGACAACAACTCTTCAACTATTTCCTTAACTCACCCTGGTGTTCGTAGTTTACACTGCATGGTGTAGGTACCGTGTCGGGGCCATGTTCTCAGCTCACCGGTGTGAGGTTTTTGTCTGGCTGCTCAAACGCTGTAACGAATTGTGAGAGTAACACCTGGCAGCAAACACAAGCAGGAAGAAGAACATAAATGTAGGCAACTGTGAAGGATACACCAAGGAGAACCAAGAGGAAAGAGATCTTTTTAAAATGTTTCTGGAAAGTAGGAGTAGCAGTAACGATGTGGTGGTTGGATGCAGGGGCCTGAGCCTATTCACACGCAGATATCAGCAAGCTCTTAAAAAGATGAGACGCACTCTACTTAGACACACACAAATTTGATGTAAAGGTTATACAAAATAATACTTTATCTTTAGGAATAACATTCAGATAATAATAATAATAATTTGATATTTGGCATACAGTCAAACAGAGATACAACCATGCACACACTGCTGTAGAATTCTCACTGCGTGGTCGGTGAGGTTAACCTGTGTGCTACAGGAAAACAAAGAGTATTAAAGATATTTACTCTGCAGAATAAAGAGAAAGATACAGCCATGCTTCAAAACAGTATAATATAATAATATTACCTGTACAAAACATGTGAAACATCATTCAAAGAATTGATCATCTGCATTTTTCTCTCACAACACACAACACACACATCCATTGTTAATCACTACTATAGACATAGCCACATTCAAAATCCCAGGATACACGTAAACGCTCGGTGCTCCAAATTAACATTTTCAAGACACTGTCACACACACACAGACACACACACATACACACACACACACCATATACTTAAAAGTTATCTAGTTACCAGCGGGGGTGTTGTTGTGGAGAGTGTCCTGCGTCTCGCTGCGTTTCTATAAATAGGATGGAGAGTCTCTTTCCTTCAAGAGGCTGTCTGCCTTACCAAACTGGCAAACAAACACACACAGATACACACACGCGTGCGCACGCACACACACACACACACACACACACACACACACACACACACACACACACACACACATACAGACACTAGTTTATAGTTTGGTTGGTGAATTTCCTTCTGAGCTGAATTCAGATCACACAAACACATGCCAACTTGGAGAGAGAGAGTTAGAGTTTTTAACAACCTTTATTTACCACATGTGGTATCTATTGATTCTAGTGGCACAAGCACATAAAACTGAAAGACAATAGAGAGAGAGAGAGAGAGAGAGAGAGAGAGAGAGAGAGAGAGAGAGAGAGAGAGAGGATTCACCACTTCTACACATTGTCACACACCTGGTGCAGATGAAAACGATAAAACAAGCTTGAAATTCCGAGGGATCACCTTGACTCCATCTTTTTCCTTCCTTCATTTCTCATCCATTCATCCCTCCCGCTTTACTTTCTCACCCTCTTTTCTCACATTCTCTCTTTCCACTCTTTACCATTTTTTACCCGCCCCCTCCCCGTCTATCTTGCCACCTTATCTATCCCCCGCTTATTTGTCTCTCTTTATTTCTCTTTTTCCATGCTCAGTCATCCCTCTCTCTCTGGCTCTGTCTCTCTCTCTTTCTCTCTCTCTCTCCATCACAAGCCGTTCTGAGGGGCGACGTTAAATATTGATGAGGCCGTCTGGAGTCTGCCCAGCTCAGAGGAAGAAAGAGACAAGTCATAGCCAATCCAGACAAAGTAGAAGACGAACATGTCTTTCTCGCTCTCTTGCTCCCTCTTTATTGGTTTCTGTTTTTCTTATTTCCCCTCTCTCTCTCTCTCTCTCTCTCTCTCTCTCTCTCTCTGCCCATCGTTCTGTCCGTTTCTGTGCCTCCGTCTTGTGTCGCTGACAGTTGCTGGCTTCGTGTGCTGCCTCTTTACGGGGATCTGTCGTTTAGTTTATCTTCTCAATCCTTCCCCGTCAGTCTCCTCCGCCCTCAGCCCCGTCTGGCCGTCGTTAACTTTCCCATTTCCTAATTTGCTTCCAGTCCTTCCACTCCCTAAAACCCCCCCCTTCCCCACACCACCTCTTTCCACCCCCACTGTCCTACTTTCTTTTTCTTTCTTTTTTTTTTAACTTTTCTACCATGTCTCTCTTACTGTATCTCTGCTGGTGCCTCTCCTATTTTTTCTCCCCTCCGAAGAAACAAACACACACTCTTCCCCTTCGTCTGCCTCTCGGAAATGTACACATTCGCTCATGGATTTCTCTCCCTCCCTCTGCTATTCTCTTGCTCCTCTCTCTTTCTCTCTCTCACTCTCTCTCTCTCTCTCTCTCTCTCTATCTCCTCCATTCTTTCCCCCCCGCATGTGTTTATTTAAGTGCCCATCCAGTCAAGCCGTTGCGCTGCGTGTGGGCAGCACCCGGCTAGTTTGTTTGTGCAAAACAGCAAACGAGGAGAACTTTGTATCTCGCCCACCCCCCGGCCCCCTTCTCCATCACTTTCTCTCCATCTTGGGTTTCCTCCTTTCTCTGCTCTCCTCTCTCCTCCCCGCCTTATTACTCTTCGGTCCTTTCCTTTCTTTCCTCTGTCGTCTTTCACCCATTCGTCCTATCTTTCGTCTGTCCTTTCTCTTTATTCAAGAATTTCTTTCATCCCAAAAAGAGCCCTTTTTTCTCTCTCACTATAACTATTTAATTTATTTTAATCTCTTGCCATCGATCCTTCAAAGTCCCTTACTTTCTCCCCCTCTCCCTGTTGTATTTCCCCCTCACCGTCTCTTTGCCGAAAGCTTCTCCCTTTTTTTTGGCCCCCATTTTGCCTCTTTTCTATTTTCCCTGTAGGTCCCTCTCTCTTAACACTAACTCTCTCAAAGCTATCCCCATCACAGTCTCTTCCCAATGTTTTTGCTGCTGTCTGCTGCATCTGACCGTAAAATTCAACGGTCGCTTCTCAGGATCATTGCTGCACTCAATAAACCCCACTTTGCTCTGTTTGTTGATAAATCAATGTGTGTTTGTTTCTGAGTGGGAGGATTCTGTGTGTCATGTAAGGTGTACGTTAGAATGTCCTCGACTAAGTGTATACGCACAAGTTGGAATGGCTATGAATATTAATTGACAAAAGGATGTGAATGGATGGAAATAGCACAATATTAAATAAATACAAGTTATAGAGATTGAATGATCAAATAAATAAGTAAATATTGCACATTAAACTAGTAAATATTAAACTAATAATAACAATAATGATGAAAAAATAATGAACACAGTGTACAAAACAATAACTCAGCAAGACCATGTTAGACATAAGATACATGAGATACTAATAACTTAAAATGATAGAAAAATAGATAAAAGATGAAAAAAAAAGCGTACAACAACCACTAAAACTACCAATTGTCTGCTTAATCCCTCTGTTTTTCAATCTCACACTTCTTTGCTATCGTTCATCCTCCTCTCAGACTAAGCTGAAGCAGTTGGAGCAGGAGGCCCACCAGGCAGCAGGACAGATGTTCCTGGTATCCAGCAGCACCCAGCTAAGAACTGTGCGTGTGTGTGTGTGTGTGTGTGTGTGTGTGTGTGTGTGTGTGTGTGTGTGTGTGTGTGTGTGTGTGTGTGTGTGTACATTTTGTGTGTCGGTATGTGTGTTTGTGCGCTGGCTGGACACCATAGAATCTTTGGTATTTAGGAAACCGAAGGTTATCTGTGTGTGTGTGTGTTTGGGGGGTGGGGGGGGGGGGGGTGTCTGAAGGTTCTCTTTGAGAAATTACATCTTCATGAGCGCTGTGAGAACAAGAGGCTCCCGAAGACTGTCGCTACACAACAGCAGTCGACATCAGAAGCCACCGTGAGAGCACAGAGCACACACACACACACACACAGACAGACACAAACGTTTGCACATGCACATGAACGCAGAGAATCACAGACGCACACATTCAGACGAGTACTCGCACTCAGGAAAAGGAGAAATGTCAGCTTTGTTTAATCTTTGGCACCACAACAAAAAAGCACAGACACAGACCCCAGATACACCCGTTGTCCTTTTCACCGGGAGTTTACGGTGCATAGTGGCACACAACACGACACCTGGACAGGTCATTGCATTCCACAGCTGTACTACTCGCAAAGTATGCTCAGTGATGAATTCTGTGACAAAGAATACCACCGTAAAATAGTATTTCCTGCCTTTTGATGACGTCAAAGCAGTCAGCTTGCTTTCAAACTTTGAGTTGAGCTAAGGAAAAGTCTTCATTTCCATCCACACCTGCCTGTTTTCCGGTGTCCTCTGACAGTTGTTGCAGCTTCAGGATCTGCATCCTCTCCCCAAGATTATTCTGGAATACAGGCAGGTCAGCCAGAAGCATGTTTTATTCGTATTGTGCTTGTTTGTTGTCTCTGCTTTTAGGCGAGACAAAGTTGGACAGAGCCTCATGGGGTGTAGTTTTAAAATTCTAAACATGTGCTTTCTTTGGGCCTAGGTGCATAAGATCAAGTCCACTTTTGTTGATGGGATTCTCTCCTGTACAATGAGCAAGGTCAGGTTTGCATCTGTTTTCAGGACCCTCTGTAATTTAAAGCTTCCTGTAGCAATGCATCATGTAATAACACAGCATTTTGTAATGACTCGCCAAAATGTAATAAATTTGATCATTATAAAATAACAACCGCATTTTATAATAACTTTGCGTTCAATAATCTTGTACGCATTTTGTAAGAATTTTTGCCTATAACCTATTTCATAATGCAGTGGTTACAGCTCAATGAATATTGTGTAAAATTCATCATTATCTTGGCATATAATTTCCTCCATCTAGCCCTGACCTGCTTTGAGGGTGTCGTTCCACTCTGCCCACAGCAGAGAGCGCTGACAGGCCTATCTGAGTCTTGTCGCACTACGCTTCATGTTGCTCTCATCGGGCTTGTTGTCCTGCTTACCGACATTGCTGCAGGGGACACAGATGCTAAGATGTTGATGCTCTCAGTGCTTCCAGAGAGGTGCTTGGAGAAACCTTAAGATAAAACCTGTAATCACGCCGCAGTCTGTATCTGGATTGGGGAAACAACAGAGATGTCTGTGCTGTGGTGAACTGCCAGTCAGTCATGTTCACGGCAATGCAGCGACTTTACCTGGAGAACATCTAGTTAGCTATGACACAGACCGTGTGTTTGCGATGTCTGCTGTATCTACTGTGTATCTAATGTCTGCCTTCTGTCTCTCTCCCATGATGTCTTTCTGTCTGCCACCCCGCTACTTTTTCTCTTTTTCCAACATCACGTCAGAACTACATCTCCTCCAGGTGGTACCAGACCAGTGCTGTAACTGGCAGAGTTACGGCCAAACACCCGGTGAGTTCAGTCCCCTCTATTCCTCTACACCTGTTTATATATATATATATATATATTAAGCTCAGGAGGCAGAGGGGGTCGTCCAGTAAGCGGAAGGTTGCCGGTTTGATCCCCGGCTCCTCCTGGTAGCGTGCTGATGTGTCCTTGAGCAAGATCCTTAACCCTCTAACTGCTCCCTGGGCGCCTCTATATGGCAGCCCACTGCATCTCTTTTGTGTTTTGTGCTCGTGTTTTGTGCTTTTTGTGCAGTTATTTTGCCCCAAAAACATTTCTAACCATGGGTCCTAAGAAAGTAAGTGCTGAGGAGAAGAAGAAGCGGATGATGTAGATTGAATTAAAGCATGAAATCATAGAGAAACATGAGAGAGGTGTGCGTGTGATGGAATTGACGCGGCAGTACGAGCGTGGTACTTCTACGATATGTACCATACTGAAGCAGAAGGAGACGATAAAGGGTATTACGCCAGCCAAGGGCGTTAAAATAATGTGTACGCTGCAGACCTCTGTCCATGAAAAGATGGAGAATCTGCTGTTGGTGTGGTTGACGGAGAAGCAGCTCGCAGGAGATAGCATGATGGAGGCTATCATCTGCGAGAAGGCAAAAATGATCTACACTGATTTGCTGCAGCCGATAAATAAAAAATACCGCTTTATTTTTTATACAATCTCTTTTTGTTTTATTATGTTTTTATAGAATATTTGTTATTTATAAATATTTTTTTCTTATTTAAAAACACGTAACAAAAAAAAATTTGGGTGGTTTTTTGGGGACTGGAACGGATTAATGGCATTTCAATAAATTTCAATGGGGAAAATTGATTTGCTATACGAGCAGATTGAATTACGAGCTCTGTCACGGAACGAATTAAACTCGTAAGTCAAAGTACCACTGTATATATAATAAAGTAATGCAGGTTGGCTAGTGTCCATGTCATATTTGCTGAATCATATTCAGAAAATATGATTTGTGATTGTAACCACTGATACAGAGTGCACAGATGTACTCAATTCTGCTGTTTCTATTGCATTTTGAATGCCACTACTTCCGTAGTGGCACCAGCATCTACAGCATCATCCTGTGTTCTAGTTTTATTATCCAGGAGGCTTCCTTCATTCTGTGTTGACGGTGGCCGTGCCCACATCTGCTCTCTTTTCATTTTAATTCACTTTGAACCTTTGTCGTAGTTGGTTTAGACAATATAGGATAAAAGCCATGGTCATGTGATGTAGCCACACATCATTGTTACCAATTGATCGAAGGTATGCACAACCAACATGCAGTAGCTATAGTTCCACTGTATCACGTGTGTGTTTAAATGGGACATAGAGATGCGAGGGAGAGCGCGCGCGTGTGTGTGTGTGTTAGAGAGAGATTATGAGTTTGTGAGTACATTTGTAAAATTGGAAGATTATGCAAAATTCAGTACTGTGCATGCAAGTCTGTGAGTGTTTTTTGAGTACGGAAGTATAGTCCTAGCACCGCTGTATAGAGAAAGAATAGATGAACTGAAAGATTCACACTTGTACGACACACACACACACACACACACACACACACACACACACACACACACACACACACACACACACACACACACACACACACACCTGTATACGCACTCATGCACATGTAGCATAAAACCTAGGAGTGGGAAAGCACAATCAGAGTGCCTCAGATCTTAGAGGAAACTCTCTGTCCGCTCCTTCCCTCTTTTGGTTCATCTTACTTCTTCTCTCTTTCCCTGTCTCTCTCTCTCTCTCTCTCTCTCTCTCTCTCTCTCTCTCTCTGTTTGTGTCTCTCTCTCTTTCTACCACTCAGAGGCAAATTCAGAAAGAAATGGATTGTGGCCGCTAATAGCACCATGAATTGCGCATCAATTGCGTCTGCTATCGGCGCCATCTTAGCGTCCTAGTCACGAAAGATATAGCACTGACGATAAGCCAGCGCAAGTACGGCCATAAAGTTTTGCTGCTGAGTGCAATTTGCCCTTGTTCTGATCACAATAATCCATGTGGAAAAGTAAATAATCTGTGTGTCATCCCACTGACACACGGATTATTTACACACACGGTGGAGATTATAAAATAATGGAAATGTCCGGCGTGGGACGGCGACTGATGACCCCGGGGTCCCCATGCAGGGGAGGCCCCCTTATGCGGACATGGGCAACAGAGATTATGGTTACTTTGTTTTACAATGGTTTTACTTAGTATTTTTAGGTTTATGTGCAGTGACTATAAAACATTTAAATAGTACGAGTAAATCTATAATTTATGTATATAATCTATCATTCTATCTATATCTGTATCATATCTATATATCTATTTATATATATATATATATATATATATATATATATATATATATATATATATAGTTCCCATGGAATGCAGCATCACTTCAAATACATTTTCCGACTTCTGTGTTCTGACAAGGCAATTCTGCACGAAGCAACCAATACACACCAATGGAGTCTATACCGCGCATCTCTCCCAATGCAAAAGCCACCCAGAGCCACACCCTGTACATACAGTATATAACAAATTGGATGATGATGTCAAAAAGAGCCCCCCCACTCCACCACCCAGCCCGCCCCACTCCGCCAATGTTCGGTTACTTTCGGTACATCGGCAGCGGTTTTTCACTAATTCCTGCGCTAAATATAGATTGATGTGAATCAAACTTGCCCCGAATCCAAGACACTTCATTCCTTTCCGTGGGTTTGGCGGTTGCTGTGCACCAGACACTTTCAGCCAGAAAAATGCCTCAAAAAAATATTCATAAAAATCCGATCAAATACAATCGGGTTTCAGCCCAGCGGGCTAGACCCCTAAAAATGGACAAGCGCAAGAATTTTATTTTAGAAAAGCTCGAAAGGATCATTTAAAAGTCGGCCAGTGGCTACTTGTGTCTCTTTATCTCTCCGTGTAACCGTCTTGCTCTGCCTGGTGCCATTTGTCTGCCCTCGCCCTCCACATTTCAACAGATGGACAGATTTAACTGTAGGAAACTCTCTGAAAGACTGACAGCTATGGAAAAACACATGCTTTGTCCCTTTTTTTTGTTACTTGTCAGCAGGGTCATTCTCCCTTATCCCTTCCTTTCTTCTGCTCTCTCTCTTGCTCTCTCTCTCTCTCTCTCTCCCTCTCTCAGCATGGGGAGGTCGATAGCTCATCTCTGCACTCAGTCGTCAGGGTTCGGCGGTCCTGTCGCAGTGTGCTTCTCTGACACGCGCACACACACAGAACTTTTCCAATCTCACTAAGCAATTTGTGGCCGGTCGGAGCCAAACTTTGAATTGATAACGCTGCCTACTGGTTGATATGTGGCTGTAGGACAGCTGTAATTTAACATGGCAAAGTCCCCAGTGCTCATGCCCAGATTTAGAACTTGATGTGTCCGTCTGTCTGTCTGTGCATTCATGTCTGTACAAGCATGCATTATTCACAACCCAAAACAATTATTGCAAAATTGTTGTTGAGGAAATTGTTGTCCTTTTTTTTTTTTACCACCAACTAGCTTCATCATCGAGAATAACCCAATACAATCTTTACTTGTGTTTTTAGACTGGGGATCTCTTATCACAAGCAAGCTTACCACTGATCTAACTCACATTGGAAATAAATAAATAAATCACACTTTTGAGATTAACTGACAAACAAGTGGTCGAGAGACAATTAGAAAATATGTGAGTAAGAAATGACATTGGCTCTAAAAATTATTTCTCATACTCCTCCAGCACAAGAGGGGATACTGTTTAATGAGGAGGACATGAATAGGAATTAAGGGCATCTCAGAAGACAAATCACAAACCCTTCCTCTTGCTCATATCAAAAAATTCAGGTTTTTGATTTTTTTAACACCGGCAATAACAGGTTCCCTGCATACATTTTTCATGTAGTGTGTAGTTGACTTACTGTTTTATACATAGTGAAGCAAAGAAATTCTGAGTCACATCACGTCTATTAGAGCAGTTCAAGGAGCAAGTGAAAATAATTCAGTTCAGAGAAGGTTTGTAGGAAGCGTTGGATGAAAGTTTGAACCTTACAGTGGAACATAAAGTAGTTATTGCTGTTCTCATGGAACTTGTACAATCTCCTCATCATTGCCCCCAGGAGGGTTAGACTCCGATCAAACCTAGTTCCAAATTAAACCTACTGGTCTGACATACTGAGAAAACTCAAATACGATACTTCCTTCATCCCTGAGGGAAGCACGAGCACTTCTGGGACTGATTGATCAAGTGCCTTACATAAAATTATTTCTGCCTGGCATATTTACCAAAACAAGTCTGTACTTTAACGTTTTTTTTAAGAATGAACATTAATGAAACATCCATGATTTGGGAAAAAAATGTTGTTAATAAACCCAAATTAATAAGCCAGTATACTGAGGCAAAGCCCCTTGTTGAATCAAACACTGCAAAGTGATTTTGTTTTCATTGCCATATTGTTGAGACCATGTTAATAAATAAGTTGGAATGAGTTATAAAACACAAAATAACTTTTGGAAGAGACCTTGCTGAAACCAGCATGTTTCATTGCTCTTAAAAATGGAAATCCATAAAATCGTCTGTTTTGGGTGGATTCCACTACATTTCCCAGAATTCCATTGGAAACAGCAAAATTTGCCTCTTTCTGTGTATTGGTATTCGATTTTTTGGTGGCCGGTCTCTGAAATACGCCATTTTCTGCTGATCCATTGTTCAGTCTTGGGCACTTGAGGTGACAGGGATATATTTATGACGCACCGCCTACACTAGACTGAGAAAAACATGTTACAGCGGTTCATTACAAAAAAAACCCCAAGGGTGCTTTTTTGTAATGTTCATCCATATGGACAGTTTACTGACCAAAACTAGCTATGCTGGTTTATCAAATTTGCCTCGGCTGCCTTTCACTTCTTGCAGTGCCTGACCAGTGCATTCTTTCCACGAAAAATGGACCCAGTCACAAACAACCTAAATCAGAGTATGCATAACGCAAATGTATTGCCTGTGTCTTAAAGTGTCAGTTAAATAAAGCTGTATCAAATATGGGATTTTAAACCAAATAATTTCATGGGTTACTACTTTAAACACTTTCTTGCTGATGTTGCTGTACTGTGCAAAATGTGCTTTCTCTTTCGGCGTATGGTATTAGGGGGTAAACGGGGTGAAGCCAGACTGCAGCAACAAAAGGCTGCATGGATTAAGGTTTTAGAGAACAGGGTCTGTTGTTTAAGCAGGAGAGACGGAAACACCGTCCTGCCACTCAACCACGTCCCGTTTTCAGCTCCTCTTCCCTCCCTCTCGCACTCTCTCCCCCTCTCCCCATTCGTTTCTCTTTCAGTCTGCCTCCCTTTGAAACAAGCAAACAGACATATTTACGCTCACACACAAACCTTATTCCATGCCGGTGTCATTGATCGTGTGGTCATGGAACCAAACGAGAGAAGAGGTTGACCTTCCTCCTACAGTACCTTCCTTTTTTTTTTTTTTTTAAACCTGTGTTGTCAGCATGCTGGGCATACAACACAGAGTATTTGTGGCCTTGCATCTAGGACAGTTCAACTTCTCAACCTGCAATGCTACTCTTTATTCATTCTTTAATCGTCAAGAACTGCGGCAATAACTCTGTCCAGCTTTTTGTTACACAGAACCACCTCCTACAGTACCTTCCTTCCTCTTCATCCAACCCTCTTTTGTGTCCTTGCTTCTCTTCCTCCCCCAGACTCTCTCTTATCTCTGGCTAGCTTTTCTCCCACTCTTCAGGTTCTACTTTCATCCACTGTGGCATTTCTAGGTTAAAAGTGCCCTCCGAGACAAGTGCCCCACAACATTTTATTCTGACCACAGACAAAAACACACATAAGTGAGATGAAATTCAACTGGCTTCAGCTGTGATTTTAGTTGCTGTTTTTTTTTTAAGTAGAAAAGGAAGCTTTCTTGCTGTTTGTTGTGTTTAATGTTGTTTCAAAGGATTGGTGCTGTTTGTTGTGTTCTTCCCTTATCTCAGGCTGCCTCTCATATACACACACTCAGATCTGAGTATGTCTCACCGTCTTTTTGTCTTCGTCCTTTTCTTCTTCTCAGTCTGTCGTCTCTGCTACTCATCAGCTTTAAAGGCACTCCTGCAATTCATAAACTGATTCAAATGCAAGCCACTTCAGCATATTTAGCCATTATGTACATGAACATTTGAACATTACGGGGCTTTCCAACGTTTACATTTTTTTTTTTGCATTTTGCATACCACGACCTGAGACAACAACCTATCCAAAGTTGAGCCAGATTCAGCTCATTCGAGATAAAGGATTAAAGGGGACCTATCATGCAAAACTCACTATTTAGATGCTTGTGCACATACATGTGATGATGGGCCTCCTAACACACAAACGATGAAAAAGGACAACCCAGTTTTAGTATTTTTATGAAGTGTCTGTTTCAGAAAACATGTCCTGAAACAAGCCTTGTGTGTCAGTACTACGTAGCATTTAAACTCAGTAGAATTAGAACCACCCTCCATCTGAGTAACTCCACCCATGGCTGGAGCGCGACCGGACCCGCTAATCATGGGAACTGCTCTGTTGTTGGCGTCACAGACCAGCACACATATTTTAAAAGAGAGGGGAATTAATACCAACTGTCCGTGACAAAACTGCAGACAAGGGAAATGTAAATATTTGCTGGGCGTTTGTGTTTATGTGTGTCCACGGTAGCTTGTTAGTGCTATAGGCTGTGGCGCGCAATCCGCTTTGAGTTTCTTCAAACAAAACCATAGATATATTTATTTACAGACGTTTCCGTAATTTAATGAATTTAATCAAGTTGCTCCGGACACCACAGTGAAAGTCGGATTCAACTTTTAAATTAGGCCTTGTAGTTCTAATATGAGTGAAGATTCAGCAAAGGGAGTGCTTATTTTTCGTCTCAAATTTGTCCAGATTCAGATTTTGGTGGACTGATAAGGTGAAATCAGTGAAAGTTTATGTACTTCATACAGCGGAACCCAGAGTAAAGCTCAAACCCCATTGACTCACAGAACCCAGGGCCTCGGGAGGGTGGTTCCTCCCATTTAAACACAGCGCCAGGAACACGTTGGATTTTGTTACGCTCACTGACTCAGAACAGATGTGAACCCATAAGCACGACACAAAAACAATCCAGAAGTCCACAAGATTTATTCCTAAAGACAGGCAGGGGCCAATCCAGGAGACCAGCCAGTGAAGGCAAACTTCTCCGCCAGGGAATCAGGATCCAGGGAAACAGGCAGAGAATCAGGCAGAGGTTCGCAGGGAAGGTACAGCAATCAGGTAGTAGTGCGGGAGAGCTTGTGCAAGAGACAATCTGGCAGAGAACAAAGGGAACTGGACTGGTATTTATACTGAGGGACTAACAAGGGAATGAGCTGCAGGCGGGGGAAACCAGGTGAAAGGAAGGGAGTGACAGCAAAGCAAAAGAGCGTGGGTGGATCTGAAACGACATGGAGGTCAGTGGCATGGCATGAGGAAATGACCAGATGAAAATAAAACATGAAAACAAATATAAATACTCGGAGATCGGGGAGGATGTGTGACAGATGTTGCCTGCATGTCATGACAGACATGACATGCATGTTTAGAAGGGCTAGAATACATAATCTCATTGCAATTTTCAGCAAAAAAAAATCCAAGTTAATAGACCTCAGAGACCTATATTAACTTGTGTAAAGAGGAGCATAATAGGTTCTCTTTGAGTCAGATCTGAACAACAGATTACATGCAAGGGGAATGAAGCTCAACTGCAACTGCTCTGTCATATTGACTTCTAGAAAAAACAGTTCCCATTGGAGTGAAAGCTATTTGGTCTTGGGGGAAAAATGCTGTTTGTATTGTAGCTTCTACACTTCCACTCGACGTATTGTCACACTGTCTGTTTAAATGGCTTTAGGGCTTTTCATTTGAGATATAAGTTATATTCAACTCTTAAAGAGCAGTACTATCTCAAGATTCAAGAGGTTTATTCGTCACATACATATACATACTTTCATACATATATGCAGTGAAATGTAACGCAACGCACCCGGTGATAACACACAATACGTCCTAGGAATTTCTTTCTACTTGACCAACTCACTGATTCCTAAAACGTAATACAGTAAGTCGAATACTCATAGAATAAAATAAAAATATATAGAATAAAATAAAATAAAATGGAATAGATGAAGGGAATATGCCTATGTATATTGGATAGGCAGTTATGTATATACAAATATGTGCATTAAAGTGGCATGTGAATGAAGAGAGGTAGTGTTTGTGGGATAATACTGCACAGTATACAACAGTACGGCGCAGCAATACGGCATCACCTAACAACCCTGAACAGTGACACAGTATGCGGTACAGTATGCCACATACAGTACAGTTAGGTAGTGGAGCCTATGTGCATGGCTCAGTGAGGACCCCTGGTGAGGTCAGCATTGACAGTCCTTATAGCTTGTGGGAAGAAACTCCGTCTCAGTCTCTCTGTTCTCGCTGTGTGACTGCGGAGGCGCTTGATCGACCGCAGCAGCTGGAACAGTGCATCGTTGGAGTGATGAGGATCCTTCATGATCCTGCGGGCTCTGCTACTACACCTCCTGGTGTATAAGTCCTGCAGGGAGCGGAGGGTAGTTCCAGTGGTACGTTCAGCTGAACGCACCACCCTCTGCAGGGCCCGCCTGTCCTGAGCAGTGCAGTTCCCAAACCAGGCAGTGATGTTGCCTGTCAATATGAATTAAGTTCAACTTTTTTCAACCCTAAGCGCAGCTTCTTTTGTTGTAACATTTTCTTCTAAAGCCATACCTTTGTTTCACATACTAGACTGAGACAGACACACTTGTGTGAATGCGTTTTGAACAAGTTCGCCATTCACCATTAATGATTTAAGTGTGAGAGAGAGAGAGAGAGCGAGATGGATAAACAAACTAGGGATTAGTACTGATAAGCATATCAGCAGGGAGTTCAATCATTACTCTCTAATTAGACCAGGCAGGTTCCTCATCTCTGCTACCTGGAGCGGCTTCTACTAAACAAGGACATTCCCCCACTTAGAGAGAGTGTTGTGTGCTTGTGTGTGTGTAAGAGAGAGAGAATGAACGTGTTTTACTATACTTGTGAGGACCCGTCTCTGAACTGAGAATTGTTTTGTTTTAGAAGTGCACCAGAAACATGGGTCCTCCCTTACAAAGTGTATTTACTCACTTTGATACCAGTACAAGAATGTGTGTGTGTGTGTGTGTGTGTGTGTGTATGTGTGTATGTTGCATAACAAATGGTTTTAAAGGGGTAAGGTCCTCCAACCAAAATAATTAATAAATCCCTGTGTCATATGTACTGTATGCTCCCATGTGCAGCCCTCTTATTAATTGTTTTATTTATTTTTTGCATTTGGTGCATATGCCATTAACACCGTCTCACTCATTTATTTGTGCTTGTGTGCAAGCGTTTCATTTCTTTTTTTATTTTTTGAAGGTTTTTCTGAACCAAGCAGTATGTCCTGCTGTTCCGATTTAATGGCACAGAGCAATAGGTTAACAGGCCGAGTGCCAATCCTTGTTTGTTCCCTGCTGAAATGGATTTATACGTGTGTGTGTTTTCGGCCTGTTTGTGTGCGTGTACTGATGAGTTATTAAAGTGGTGCAGTGTGATTAAATTACCCCACACCAGCACAGCAATACTGCGGTCCCCATCTGTTTAACATGACAGCCCTCTGGGGCACTCTCTCTCTCTCTCTCTCTCTCTCTCTCTCTCTCTCTCTCTCTCTCTCCCTCTCTCTCTCTCTCGCTCCCTAACCCCAATCCCTCTGCCTGTGTCTTTATCTCTAAGTGCATACCTCATTCTCTCTATGATATGCTTGTTGTGTCCCACCCTTTCCCTTCTCTAGACCTCTCTCTCTATCTTGCTGTCGTTTTCCTCCTCCTCCTCCTCCTCCTCCTCCTGTCTATTTCTTCCCCCTGTCCCCAATCAGGTCTTCTAGCTATGGGAGCACTGTGTAAACTGCTCAAACACTGACATAACATATTTCGGGTCTTATCTTGTCTGTGTGCATGTTTCTGGGAGTGTGTGTGTGTGTGTGTGTGTGTGTGTGTGTGTGTGTGTGTGTGTGTGTGTGTGTGTGTGTGTGTGTGTGTGTGTGTGTGTGTGTGTGTGTGTGTGTGTGTGTGTGTGTGTCTTGTGTTTGTGTGCCTGAAGCAGTGAAGTGGGTGTTTTTTTTGTGTATAATTACTGGTCTTGGAGGGATGCTGCGCCATGCTGCGCCTCTATCGCCATGTCAACAGCGAGAGCTTAGCAGACGCAGAACTCTGAGTGCAGCCATGTTTAATGAGACCTCCATGCTTGAGTGGATCCACAATTAACATTTGTGCAAGCATTCAGAGCTATGAACGTTTCATTCTCATAATAACAACCTGCTACCAGTGGTGTCTGTTTTTTTGTTCTCGTTTGTTCACAAGGCACAGGTTGGCAACTTCACATCAAATCTGAATAAAATGTGCCCGATTAGTCTCTTTTGTATTTTCCTCTCAACCATTAATAAGGGCAAATTTTCTATTGAAAGAAAATAGGTTGTTGATTAAATGTTGAGTCTTTTGATGATTCAGTTACTATTGCTTCACAACATTAGAAAAGATTGAACTATTACCCGCACAAATGAACAAAAGAAAATAGCAAAGACACAAAGAATGAATTAAATCCACAAGGAATTAAGTGGTGATGAATCAGTCATGGTAACATAATCATATTTTTCCACACTGAATGATTTACATTTCACAAGTACGCCTTTTGCTTGTTTACTTAAATACACATGCCCACTCACTCTTGCTCTGGCGCAACGATTGACACAGAATGGAACCCCATTCACAGATTTGAAGAAATACGCAACACAATCTGCATTTGTCCGTGTTATTTGTGCTGTTGGGTAATAGGTTTTGATGGTGACCAACTGATAGGCAGAGAAAACATGTGAGCATCTCCTTCCTTTTAATGTGAAAACAAATACACGTTTCTACACAAAGTAAAAACAGGCGAAGAAATGGTGTTTCATCCAAAATATGTTCTGCTTTTCTTTTGGGATAAAAAGCTGGCCCTTGAGCGAGTAAATGGTTCTTCACACTAAGTCAGTCACTGAGTCTTCAGAAGGTGTGTGTATTCTTTGAGTTTTCAATCCTGTAAAATTTTAAGCTCAATGTGAACTGTACAAATATGAGTCTTGTACTGCGTTTAACACATGTTCTATTGAAATTATAATGATTTGTACCATTTCTGTCCCTCAGTTTCAAATGAATCATGGAAATTTGCCCTCGCAAGTCCAAAATTGCAAGGCTGTGCTAATTCATCAGTTACAACCAGAATAGCGGCTCTCTGTTCATCAGAACAAGCGCAAGTTTCACACTGAAAGTGAGAACTATGAGGAGGCCCTTATCATAAGCACAGTTATACATTTTTGGCGTTTTTAACGGTTAACAGGATAGTGGTGTTGAAAGTGTGCCGTGGGATTATTCCATTGTAAAAAATGTACCGTGGCAGAAAAAAGATTTGGAAACACTACTCTGGTAGTATGTGCAATCTATTGAATCTATTCTGTCCAGGGAGAATAGAGGCTGTGCATGTAAAGCTTGTAGCAAGGTGAGGCCAAATCCATGACCCAGTAGAAGATTAGAAACTCTGCTCTCCGGCTTCCACTGTGAAGTCTTAAGTCTTAAAAGAAACACAAAAAAAATCCCTGATGTTATTTCTGAGGCCGCCATAGGAGTCTTCACAATTCACAAAAAATACTGAACAAACGCTTGATGACAAAAAAGGATAAATTAACAGACTTCCCAGTCAAAGTCAAAATATATCCGCATTGCATATGTAGGCCAGCAGTAATTCATATGATTTATTAGTATTATTTTAAACGTTAAGTTATTCCTATTTTACTGAGGTTTGTTAAATGAAAAGTGCATTGCAAATGTGCTGCATTTTTATAAGGCATCATTATTATTATCAACACAGCTTTGATTATGATGACTGTCATTAGATTATGATGAGTTATTAGTCAGACAGCCGTGACTCACCCAGACTGCCAGTGTGATCCCACTCTTCCACAACAAGGTTTGTTTTAACTCTGCATCGCAAATCAGTGGAACACACAGGCCTCACATGAGTCGCTATGAATATTTCAACCAGTAACAAACAATTAAATGGTGTTGGCAAGGTCAACAGCTCTAACAGGTTCTTTGGCACCGATCGTCATTGGAAGACCATTATAAGGGTCCATGCACGCTCATCGGATGACCCACTGGGGCTCATTGTAGGTTCATTATTCAGCCATTGTTGGGCTCTGAAAAGGCGGCAAAGAGCACAAACATTTGATTGTTATGGCTTGTCACGGCTCACTGTGTCAGCGGAGGACAAAGCACACAAACAAGCACATCTGCATGATTAAGTGGGCCATTCACTGAGCCCAAGAGCGGGAATGAGAAGGGTGCGTGTGTTTTTGTGTGACGTGTACTATCAGGTGTGCGCGTGTTTTGTGTGAGCCAGCTAGTCATTGTGGTTGCCACGCTGCCGCACTTGCCACCAATAAAAGCTAACCTGTTGTCATAAAGAAAAGTGTGTTGCTTGCTAGTTGTCAAATTTGCATATTAATGTCACATTGCGGCGATTCACCGTAATCTAGTGATTCCAACCGAAGACACGTTTTTTTTTTCTCCCTTGTTTAAGAATATTTATGTCTTTCTCAAGCGTGAATGTCAAGTTTAACAGAAACTGCTCAAATGCTGAACAGAAGACTGAGAAATTTGAAAAGATTTTTCACCAGGATCTGAGACATGCAATGTTTTTGTTAAAGGTTCTTTCATTAATTGTGCGTGTACGTCATACATGTACATATGTGCATATTTAAGCCTTTTGGATGCATCTGTACCAATACACTTTCCTCAATTTGTGTGTGCGTGCGTGTGTGTGTGTGTGTGTGTGTGTGTTTGTGTTTGTGTTTGTGTGCGTGTGTGTGTGTGTGTATATCCCCCTGGGATTATTAAAGTATTTCTGATTCTGATTCTGTATACGTCAAGACATGATCACCGTCATCTTGTTTATCCCTGAAGTCTGGCACAGATTGTATCTAATTTATATTGAACAATGTATATAGAATGAACTGTATATCTTTGTTCTTATATTAAGTTAAGCCCATTGTGTTCAGTTAGATTTTGTTTTGTCTCAGTCAGACTCCCTGCAGTGTGTGCTAATGAACTTCTTCCCCACTCACCCCAACACAGTGAGGGTGATAATGACCCAGACCTCATGAAGAGCAGTAATATGGCGTGCCCGTCTCTTTGTGTTCTGGTGTCTTGTGTAGCGGTGGCAAGATTCACCCTCTTAGCAAATGAGTGTGTGAGCGGATCTGTGTCTGTCAGCCTTTTTTAAATTTTATTTGCATATGCTGTTATTTTTTGCCTGTGAACGCACAAGGCTGGACAATGAGGGAAGTGTTGCAGTGATTTATTTTGTCCAGAAGGTGGCATCACCACCAGACTTCATATCCTCATAAGCGTTTGGAACGCCTCATCCTACTGCTTTTAACTTCTGGTACCTTGACAGATTGGTTGGCTTTGGAATCTGGAAATTTGGAAATATGACGATGTTCTCTGAGATAATACAGCGATGCACTTGTCCATGTAGTAACAGTGAAAGAAGTACTCTGTCCTTCTACTTGCCTAAAAGTACAAATACCCTGACACAAAATGACCACAGTACTCCACTGACATTTCTGACAATCTGATTGGATTGGTTCCTCTTGATTTGGCTTGATTGGCTGTTGATTAGATTGCTTTTTTATATACACACTACTCACAAAAAGTTGGGGATATTCGGCTTTCGGGTAAAATTTCAGGATGAACCTAAAATGCAGTATAATCTTTACAGGTGAACCTAATTTGACCTTCTCTAAACTTTTGAATGCCCATGTCCAACTGTTCAATGTTTCAGTACTATTTGCACAACTGCTGTTCTCTAACAAGGAGCTGAACGGCAAAATTCACAACAGGTGTTTGATCCATGAATCGACCAATACATTTCCTGGTTCAGTTAGAATTGGTATTTAAACAAGTCCTCTTCATCATGCTGTTCACATTTTGACATCATGAGACCAAGACAACACCTAACAACTGATCAACAGTACCTCGCCATTGTGAGGCTTCAAACAGGATGTTCTCAGAGGGAAGTGGCCACTGAGCTTAGAGTGTCACAGAGTGTCATCAGCAGGTTGCAACAGAGATACAGAGACTGGAAGAGTCACAGAAAGGCATAGAAGTGGACGTCCTTTGGCCACATCCCACACTGATGAGCGCTTCATTGTGAACAGTGCCCTGCGGAACCGGATGATGATGCCACTCAACTCCAGGCACATTTAAGGGAGGAGAGAGGCACCCAAGTGTCACGTCAGACCATTCAAAACTGTTTCCATCAGCGTGGTCTGCGTGCTAGACGACCTGCAAGGATACCTGACCACATCACCAGGCACAGGCATCATCGTCTTGCACGGGTCAGGGAGCATTGACGCTGGACGAGGGACCAGTGGCCTCAGTGCTGTTCTCTGATGAAAGTCAATTCAAGCTGAACAGAAATGATGGCCGCCAACGATGTTGGAGACGTCAAGGAGAGTGCTATGCATCAGCCACTGTTGTAACCAGAGGAGCCTTTGGTGGTGGTGGTGGTGTTACAGTGTGGGCAGGTGTGTCTAGTCAATACAGAACTGTCCTACACATTGTGAATGGTACAGTGACAAGCCCATACTACCTGAATAACATCATTAATCCAGTCATTGTGCCCCTGCATGAACAACACAGGCCTCATTTCATCTTCATGGACGACAATGCTCCAGTTCATCGAGGTGGCATCATTAGGGAACAGCTGCTGGAGACTGGGGCACCTCAAATGGAGTGGCCTGCACTTTCTCCAGACCTGAATCCAATAGAAAACCTATGGGATCAGCTGAGTCGCCGTGTCGAGGCTCTTAACTCTGTACCCAAGAACCTCAATGACCTGAGGGCCGCCCTTCAAGAAGAGTGGGGTGCCAGGCCTCAGCAGACAATAAGTCGACTTGTGAACAGCATGAGACGTGGTTGTCAAGCTGTAATTGATCCTCAAGGGCACATGACAAGTTATTGAGACATTTACATTTTTTGTTGTGGTATACCCACCACTGTGGTTGGCTTTTGTTTCAATAAATTGTTTGAGATGAGGAAATCACCTTTGCACGCTTCTACTTAAATGCTCTACTTTCACGATATAATATCACTGTAGCGTGAACTTTTTACATTTTCCATAAATTTCACCCGAAAGTCAAATATCCCTAACTTTTTGTGAGTAGTGTATATATAAAATATAAATATAAATCCAGATTTTAAAAAAAAGTATTGTGACTGTTAGAAATATAGAATAGTAAAATGTTTTCCTTGCAATATAGTGTAGTTAAAGTCAGAAATCTGTGAAACTGAAGTTACACATACTTGAATAACGCACCTAGGGTTACTTTGCACCACTAACGTGCATGTGTGACAGAGTTGACTATTGATCATGAACTGTGTGTGTGTGTGTGTGTGTTTCCAATCAGTGCAGGGGACAGAATGCTGATCCAAGCAGGTTTACCTTTTCCTCTCATCCTGTATCGTTTCCCCTTATCCCTTTTCCCAGTTTGTTTGTCTCTCTGTCTATAAGTTTAGCATTGTCTGCCTGTCTATCTCTGCACTTGTACCTCTGCCTTCAAGGCAAAAAGGCAAAGCTGTGTGTGTGTGCGTATAAATAAGATAATGTTTGTATAGCTTTATGTCCATAACTCTTATTGCTCTCCATCTTCAAGTTTTATGCTCAGATCCTTTCTTTTCTTGCCTATCTGCACCATTAGGGTGTTACAACATCTCCTCCAGTTCAGTATAATGACAGTTTGGAGTCATGGTTCAGTATGTTTTCAGCATGTCAGCACTATAAAATAAAAGTGTCAACCCCTGCCCCGGGACTGGACGGCATCCCAGGCCGGGCTCTGCAGGCGTGTGCTGATAAACTGGCAGAGGTGTTCACAAGCATCTTAAACCTCTCCCTGAGTCAGTCCGCGGTCCCCACCTCCTTCAAAGCATCCACAATTGTTCCTGTCCCCAAGACGCCAGTGGCCTCCTGTTTAAAGAACTACCCCCCTGTTAATAACAATAACAATAATAATAATAATAGCATCTTTATTTATATAGCACCTTTAAAAACACAGTTTACAATATGCTTTGACGGATGAAATAAATGCAGAGTATTCAGATCATACATTTAAAAGGCAAAGGAACATTAATAAACAGGAATTCAATTCATTCAATAAATTGTAAAAGCGGATAAAGAGACAAAAAAAATGTATAAAATACAATATCATAATAAGAAACAGAAATAAAAAGAAAAAAAAAGAAAAATAAATAAAGAAGCAAGTAAAAAATTAAATAGATAAAGAAAGTTGGCAACATCAGTTAAAAGCAGATCTACAAAAATGGGTTTTGAGAAGTGATTTAAAAGAAGTCACTGACTCAGCCGCCGTATCTCCTCGGGCAGGTCATTCCAAAGTCGAGGGGCCCTGATAGAAAAGGCACGGCCACCTTTAGTTTTTAGTCTAGACTTTGGAACAGCCAGGAGGGCCCCGTCTGAGGATGTACGGCTGCGCACTGGCTAATATGGGGTCAACATATCTGTTATGTAGCTTGGAGTCACCCACCCATACGTGGTTTAAAGGAGATCAGTAAAATCTTAAAATGGATTCTGAACCGAACAGGGAGCCATCGGTGAGAAGCCAGGATTGGGGTGATGCGATGTTGTCTGCTGGAACCCGTAAGAAGCCGAGCTGCTGCATTCTGAACTAGTTGGAGGCGAGAGAGTGACCTTTGGTTGATGCCAGAAAGAAGGGATTTACAGTAGTCTAGTTGTGAGAAAACTGGGGTGTGGATTACTTTTTCCAGGTTGCTGTGTGGTTGTTTGGGTCACCAGGTCTCAGAGGAAGGTATATCTGTGCCGTCACCTGCGTAGCAATGAATTTGACATTACATTGTGTCTTTGGATAATTTGGCCAAGAGACAGCACATAGATTGAAAATAAAATTGGACCTTAAATAGAACCTTACGGTACACCACCGGTAATTTAAGCTCTAGAGGATGAGTTATTACCTATGGAGACCGGCAAAGGTTCTTTCTAAAAGGAAGTGTCACAGTGTACAGTGTCCTTGATGCCAACCTAGGTGTTAAGACGGTCAATTAAAATGACGCGATCTACAGTGCCAAAGACTGCACTTAGATCTAAAAGAATTAAGATTGCACTTTCCCCCCTGTCAGCTGCTAAATGGATATCGTTGGTTACTTTGAGTAGGGCAGTTTCTTTACTATGTAAAGCTCTAAAACCAGACTGGAATTTCTCAAAGATGTTATTATGACAAATAAAAGCCAAAAGCTGGGTTGATCTTCTTCTTCTTCTTTCAATATAATAATAATAATAATAATAATTGTGCATAGCATCTTTCCAGATCTCAAAAATACGTTATAACCACTCTTCCTCCATTTCCGTTCCTTTCTCCTACAGTCTCTCTTTAGCTCCTGGGTGGATTCATTTAGCCAGGGCTGCAATGTTTTATTTTACATTTTGTCTTTGTATGGGGCGACAGAGTCCAGGAAAGTCAGACACTTGTCATTAAAATGGGAGACGAGCTCCTCTGTGTTCAAATCAGTTAATGGCAAAGCAGCAGCACTGAAAAGCTCAGAAAACCTGCTCACTGACATAGAGTTAAAAACACGGCAGCCGACAGGATTGTTGTGAGTGATTAGAAAAGTTCGGATAAGACCACACTGAATAATGCTTTATGATCGGACACACAGATATCCTTTGTCTCAATGTTCTCAGGGCTGAGACTACTTTACAGTAATAAGTCAAGGGTGTGCCCCTTAGAATGTGTAAGTTCTCGTACTGCTTGAGTGAGGTTAAAAGACTCAAGAACCTCCCTAAAATCAGGAATAAAAGTCTGGCTGGGGCAGCCGACATGTATGTTAAAATCACCTAAAATCAGAATTTTGTCATATTTTGACATAAAATGAGATAACGACTCAAATTCTTGGTTAAATGCATTATGTGGTCTAGGCAGTCTGTAAATTATTAAAATGATCACCGGATCCTTAGATTTTAACGTAAAACCAAGATGTTCAAATGATGTAAAACTTCTATGTGTAATGGGAGTGCTTTTAAAATCCTTTCTATAGATAACAGCACCCCCACCCACCTCCTGTCTGAGAGCCTGGGTTGGTGGAGAAATCTAAAATCAGGTAAATGATGGTGGAAGGCATAACAGTCCCGTTGAGGAGAGCTGAGTGGGCAGTAGGGGATGGATGAGGTGACTGTAATAGTGGGGGGTCAAAACCAAAAAATAGTAAGGATATCACAGTGGGAACAATCCAAAATCCGTAATCCAAAATGAGGTAAAGTTGGGAAGCACTGACGTGACAATCGGAAGCCGCAAGTGACACTTCCACACTGACATCGCTCATCATGAAGTGCTTTGAGCACCGAGTCAAAACCCACATCTGCTCTTGTCTTCCTGACACCTTGGACCCTCTCCAGTTTGCATACAGATATGACCCAAACAGGGTCATATGTAAACAGGATTACGCCATCGCCTTGGCGACGCATTGCGCTCACCCACCCGGATAAAGGAAATTCATACGTCAGAATGCTTTTCATCGATTATTGCTCGGCATTCAATACCATTATTTCCCCAAAACCCATCGCCCAGCTCATCGATCTTGGACCGGAGACCTCCATCTGCAGCTGGAACTTCGGCTTCCTGACAGGCAGGCCGCAGGTGGTGCGAATCAGCAGCCACGCCTCCTCTTCGCTGTCCCTCAACATGGGCGCACCGCAGGGCTGTGTGCTCAGGCCCCTCCTGTACCAGCCCTGTTCACCTACAAGTTGTGTGTTGCCAAGCGCAGCTCAAATGTCATCATTAATGTTTGCTGATGACCATCCTGTCCTTGACCTTGTCCATCCTGGGCCTCATCGCAGACAACGATGAGATGGCCTACTGAGAGGCGGTGAAGTGCACTAACCAGCTGGTGCCACGACAACAACCCCTCTCTCCATGGCAGAAAAACAGAAGAGATGATCATTGGCTACAGGAAACAGCAAGGAGGTGGACACCTATCCATCCTCATTGGTGATGCTGTGGTTGAAAGGGTCAGCAGCTTCAAGTTCCTTGGAGTTCACATCACCGAGTTCACATCACCTTAACTGGTGTTGCTGCTGCTAACCTTATACCTAAACTTAACTCTCGCTTACCTTATACCTCAACTTAACGTATCCTTATACTACGTAACGTAAGTTTCCAGATATGCCAACCTTATACTACGTAAACTTTACCATCTCTAACCTGAGTGACCTTTCCGGGTCCGGTGAGAGCTACCACTTCCGGTTCTGGTGACGTCTTTGCGTGTACGTCGCTGCTGTTGTTGCTGCTGGTGTCGATGTTGCCGCTGCCGTTGTTGTTGTTTCTGTGGCTGTTGTTGCTGCTGTTGTTGTTTTCGGTTGCTGTTGCTGCCACTGTGGTTGGTGTCGCTTTTATTGTTGTTTTTGTTGTCTTTGTTGTTGCTTTTGTTGTTGCTGTTGTTTCAGGGGCATTCTTTTGTAATGACCGGCTGACAACTACGTTCTCTCTTTCTTTTTTGTATTTCTTCGTAAAGCGCATTGTGTTGCCCTGGTATGAAATGGGCTCCATAAATTAAGTGTGACTTGGCTTGACTTGACCTCTCCTGGACCCTACACACAAACCCCGTTAACAAGAGAGCCTGATCAGCGGCTCTAGTTCCTGGGGTGACTTAGAAAGTCTGGTATGAACGCCAGCATCCTCACAAACCTCTACTGTGCAGATGCACCACCAAGAGCTTGCTGACCGGCTGCATCACAGTCCGGTACGGAAACTGTTCTGCTCACAAGTCACTACAGAGAGAAGTGAAAGTGGCACAGCACATCACTGGCAACAGAGTCCCTGCCATTCAGGACATCATCCACCAGCGGTGCCCGTGGAAAGCACACTGTCATCACTGACCAGAGCCACCCAGCACGCAGACTGTTCTCCTTGCTACTGTCTGGTAGACAACACAGGCACATGGCTGCAGACTTAAAAACAGTTTTTGCCACCAAGCCATCATGCTTCTGAACTCATAAAAGTTGGTACCACTTCTGTGGTGTGGGGGTGGTGTGGTTTAAGCAGCCACACCTGTCTTGTGTCTCGGTAATTGGGCCCAGGATCAGGAATAGCTATTCGCCAGTGGCTTGTTAGAGTAATCAACGAGCAACAGGTCAAACCCCCATCACGTCAAACACAGGAGAGTAGCCCTTGTCGTGTCATGCTTTCCATCTGCTCCAGGCTTGTTCCACCTTGCCCACTCTCCACAATAAAACAGTTGTTTTTTTCTGTTCACCTTGTTCTGCTCACCTGCTTGTTTACACTGTTTACTGTGGATATAAAAAATTGCACTATTTCACAGACTGCTGCTATTCAACCAGGACTTATAGAAGAAAAATAATCTTTAACTGTCACACAACACACCACACTACAACACATGCACGCACACACACGCCTTGGATGGTGGCCGGTGAAATGAGGCCTCTCTCTTCTTGCTGTGAGGCAGCAGTGCAATGCACTGCGCCACCGTGCTACTATTATATTACACTTGTCACTTTTATCTACATCGATCTCACTTTAAATATGTATACTGCTCTTATATTCTATTTCTATTCTATTTATATCTTATATTTTATTCTTAATTTTATCACCATCCTTACTATATTTTTTTTATTACTGTTCAAGTTTTTTACTGCTGAGCTGACCCGACTCTCGCCCAGCATATTTTATTGTATTGTTGACCCTGTGTCAACCTCAATGACTAATCAAACTGAAACTGAACTGAACTGAAATCATTTCCATTGGCTTACACAGTTGATGTCTTACGCATTGCTAATGAACTCTGTAATGTTCACTGGGAAACTGTAATGTTTACAACTAATCGGCTAGATTAGATAGATTAGAAAGATAGAGGGAGGGAGGGAGGGGTGGTTCTACCAACTCCTCCTTCTGGTCGGTGGTCATCCTACTGGTGTTTGCACCTGCTATTTTTACATCAATACCGGGTATTTTTACACGCGTTATAAAGCCTGTCCCGGAGTGATTTATATGAAAGAAAATGAAAGACGCCTCTGATAAAACAGGCAATACACAATAACATAATCATGAGATGTGAGCTGTTGCCTCAGCAGGGAGCGAGAATAATCGGACGAAAAAGGTCTGATGTGGACTTAGTTTGGCTGCTTCCTGCTGATCTTTCAGATGACTCACTACTCTCTACAGTACTGTGTGCGTAGTGTATGTGTGGCTGTGGGGGTGGGGGGGGTGTGTTCCCGTGCACGCCCTGTGCGGATTTCTGCTGTCCTCACTGCAGCATAGTGCATGATGGTAAAAGCTGAGCCGGCACATCTGACACACTGAATCACCTGTCACACCACGAGGGCAGCACCCACACATGCACACGCATCACACACAGGGTTAAATCAAATGTGTGCATCATTACCTGCAAGACACACCCACACACCCACCCTCTCTTCTACACTTTTTCTCTCCTTCTTATCCATCCTGTCTCCCATACATTTCTTCCTCCTTATCTCATTCCTCTTTCCATCTCTACCACACCCCACATCATCCTCGTTTAATGACCATCTTCTCTCTCTCTCTCTCTCTCTCGCCGCGACCCTCTTTACTCTCGCCGGGACCCTCTTTACTCTTTCTCCCCTTCTTAATATCCCTCTCTCTGTCACTCCCTCACTTTCTCTCTCTTTGGTAAATAATGAATGAGCGGTAGAAGCAAAGAGCTGTTCTCTCCGTGTGACACACGCTCAACCATGCAGACCCCAAGCCAAACCACCTCCACATGTGTGTGAGACTTCTGCATTTGTGTATTTCTTCTGCCTATGTAGCCATCACACCTAATATGTTGATTTGTGCAAGCGTGCGTGTGTGTTTGTGTGTTTTGTGAATATTGTGTATATTGATGCTGATGTATGTGTCACATTCTAATCAATAAACCTTGATTCAGCACTTATGCATATACATCACACACACGCACACACACACACACACACACAGACACACACAAACACACACATCAATCTTCCTCAAGTAAACACTAATGCTTCATCCAGGTGCTATCATCAGTGAGTGGGTGTGTTTATGTCATGTGTGTGGGTTTGGCTAAGCAAGAGTGTATCCTTTTCCTGCCAACCCTGCTATCACATCGAGGGTGTGTGTGTGTGTGTGTGTGTGTGTGTGTGTGTGTGTGTGTGTGTGTGTGTGTGTGTGTGTGTGTGTGTGTGTGTGTGTGCACCGCCGCATGGTGGTGTGTGGATTTACCTGGATTACAGAGAAACTGCTGAGTCTGGCCAAGCCTCTCCCTATGCTCCATCAATCTGCTGTGTGTAGGTGTGTGTTGTTTGCGTGCATGCTCTGTTTTTGTGTATGCGCATAATGTAGATGTGCCCTTGTCTGCATCTCTCCGCCTTTCCTCTGAAGTCTTGCCTGTCCGTGTGTGTGTGTGTGTGTGTGTGTGTGTGTGTGTGTGGCTATGAGGCATTTGCATGCACATGCTTATCCAACTGGCGTGGTCCTGTTAAGGTCTTAATCAGGGTACATCAAACACAGGAAGATGTTTGCCTGATGTTTTAATTCATTTGAACATGTCGGATTTATGTGGATAGACAAATTGTGAAAACTTCACCACCCGAACTTGAGGAATCCATTCATTTCCACCTCATGGGGAGGAATGGTTAATTTTATTTACTTTAACAGCAATCCTTTTCATAGATTGTCTTTTGTATTTATATAGCATTTATTATATTTAACATATATAACATAGGTTATTTAAATGCTTCTTTAAAAGTATTTAGAGTTAAATCATTTTGGTTCTGATATTTTTTTCACCCCTCTTGTGAATTTTGGTTTGGCTATGTCCCTATACAGGATACTGTATGTTCCGTCCTGTTTTATTTGGGTACAGTAAGTCCATTTGGTGTGTCTAGTTGTCTTTATATTAACCCCTTGTGGCAGTTTCGTCTACCACAGGCCATCCAAGTGGCAACAGGGTTGTAGACACATCGATTTGTTGGAGAGCGAGGGGTAGAATTAGCCCAGGAGCAGATAGACATGTGTCATGACCAGGGCTCCCATCCTGAGTGTGTGTGGAGGTGGGGGCTTTACCTGTTGCTCATTGGACCAACCAACGAGCAACAGGTATACAGCCACCCTGATCCTGGGCCCCCCTCAATGCTAAACGGAGCTCTGACTAATTCAGCCACTGTTTGACTGTGAGAAAAACCACTTCTGATAAACCCCCGCTTATTCCCATAATCACACTAATTTAAACTAAATGATCACAATAACCTGATCACTATAGTAATTGAAGTCGACCAATAGAGAGAACATCTCTCGTCCTCTGATCTGAGCCAGAGCATTGGAAAATAGCCTGGCACGTCACACAGAATTCTGGAAGAACACTACAGACATCAGCAGATGTTTTACATCTTCAGTGAAAGTTAGCCGTGTTTTACACAAAAAAACAAGAGCGGTAAAATATCTGCTTACTTGGCTTCTGTCACTTACTTTGAATTATGTAAAACCCAGTGTTTATAGATATCGTCATCCGATGGGGGGCTGTGGGGACAGTGCATGAGCAGGGTTTTACACATATTGTTTAGTTTAAAGTAGTATACTGTTAAAGATAATGTGCTTATGAAAAGTTGAAGTGAGCGATCCGAGTACATGCAGACAGAGGCGCCAGACAGGTGAAAAATGAAAAATAAAAACAAAAGAAGTCAAGTCAAACAGTCTGGGATGTAACACTTCCTGACATCCATAAACCTTTATGAGAAATAATTTGAGAGACAGACAGACAGACAGACAGACAGATAGATATATATATATCGTAGATAGGTAGGTAGATAGATATTAAAAGGTCAGCCTTGAAATTATGTTTCCCGATTACCTTCCAGCAATCCTCTTTGGAGTCATGACAAAGTAAGGGGAGATGTTGTGTAGGTGACCTTCACTTGTGTGTGTGTGTGTGTGTGTGTCCTAGTTGTCTTATCTTACAGAACTATGTGAAAATCCTGATACACTTTTAAGATATACACAACAACAGGACCATGAGATTAAATATCCATCCATGAATATTATATTCATGTGTGTAAATTAAACATTGTTGAAGAACAAGTATAGGGTTGTTGTCGGATGTTGTACTTGAATTTCCCCCCAGGGATTAGGTAAGTGCTCATCTTATCTTATCCTTAAAGCCACAGTATGTCAGGCCTCCAACTCCATTCTCCAACTCTCTTGTTTACATTCTACACACTCCAGAACTTCCAGGCCCTCCCAAGACAGCCAGTTCACATCACCAAGAAGCAGTACATTCCAGGTAAGACCAAGGTGTGGTTGGTCACACACACACACACACACAGTTAAATTGTTGAATGTAGCATGAAATAGAGTTTATGAAGATGATAAAAGTCAGTTGTGAAATTAGAGGAAAGAAAAAAGAAACAGGCTTTATTCGTCACGCAACACACCACACTACAACACATGCTTGCACACACACACACACATGCTTTTGATGGTGGCTGGTGAAATGGATCCTCTGCATTTGACCCATCCTGGCTTGTCCTTCCTCCGGGAGCAGTGGGCAGCATACGTGGACGCGCCCGGGGACCAGGTGATAAGTGTCCATCGCTGGTCAGACGATGATGGGTGCATGTTTTTGGGGGTGGTCCTTACTGACGTGAGGTGGAGGAAACCCCATGTGAGCACGGGGAGAACATGCAAACTCCACACAGAAAGGCTCCTATTTGGGAGATAATCTGCCCGGCGCACGGTGCCAACAGCGCCCCAGGCGGGAATCAAACCCAGGACCTTCTTGCTGTGAGGCAGCAGTGCAATGCACTCCACCGTGCCAGAATGCATGTACTGTAGGTCAACCTTATTGTGTGTGTGTGTGTGTGTGTGTGTGTGTGTGTGTGTGTGTGTGTGTGTGTGTGTGTGTGTGTGTGTGTGTGTGTGTGTGTGTGTGTATCTTTATGTGTGTAGTTTGTAGGGATGGGCATTTAAATTTATTTTAGTGGTTGACGACTAACAAGAATTTCAGTTGACTAGCCGTGACGTCATCACTCCCCGCCCCCCCAACATATAGACCATTAACTGCATGTAACTATGAGGGATACAACGGTACACGGAATGTTATTGAACCGTTCGGTAAGCCCCATACGGTTCAATACGCACACATAAAACCGCGGGCAATTCTAATTGATAGGCAACGCCTCACCCTATGTTTTGGGGCGCGGTAGCCGACGTTGTTAATAGCATTTAATAGTAAATGTTGTTAATAATCCATCCAATGAGTAATTTCTGTGTTACTTTGTTTTCAGGTTGGGTTAAATAACGGCACCCTTTGCTCCATCACACCGCCATCATTATTTCATTTAAAAACACTTTCTTCTAGGTTTACTTACAGGTAGTTTCTGTTTCTCTGCTCCCCCCACGTAGCTGTCCACTGCCCTTATAACATGATGCGTGTGCTACACTTATTAGAGTCTGGGCGGAAAAATCATGTTTAAAAAAAAAAAAAAAAACACAATAAAAGAAAAGAGAAGAGTTGACGTCGCTGTCCGAGTTGACTAATCGATAAGTCGATTAATCATGCCCATCCCTAATAGTTTGCCACTGTTTGTTTGATTCCTTATTGACATGTAAATGATAGTGTTTTAACATGTTGACAAGAATGGGTTCTGTGATGTTTAGAATCTTTTTTCTGTAATTAAAGTAACAAAAATAGTTTATTCTCAATTAAATGGCATCTCTTTATATAATTGGTTGACTAATACAACTGTTGTACCGAGAACAGCCTTACCAGTCTGCAATAGTCACTTCACAACTCCTGTGTGATAGCACAATGGTGGATGCATTGCGGGTATTGACCAAAATATTAAGTTCCATCTGCTCTTCCACATCAGGACATCTGACCCCTGACCTTGCTTTTTTACTGCGTGTGCCTCACATTCAAGGCACATAAACCTCACCAGCGGCAAAATGCTACACACTGCATTGAGGCATTCATTTCCGATGGCAGACGGCTCAAAAATGATAGTGTTGCAATGCCCCAATGTCAAAGTTCAAATCATTTCAACTTTAACCCAGTTGATGTTATCCTTTTGCAAAACTTTGGTTAAGAAGGGTTCAGCAAGCAGCAACGCTCAAAGTGCTCCTAACTCTTTAAGAATTGAGGAATAGGTTGTATATATCGACGATAATCAGTGTCAAAATAAACAGTGTCTAAAGGAAAATTCTGGTATTTTTTACCTAAAGCTTTTTTTTGGGGATCCCAATGTTGGTTTTCCTTTAATGAGTTTCAATAATCATCAACAGCACATATTACTTACACATTACTACAACAAAGACACTATTCTGCTCGTTCCAATGTTTTCTTATAATGCCCACATGAGCTGACATTCACCATCAGTCTATCAATGTTTTCAGTCGTCTATCAATCTGTTATCATTAAATCCCTCCATTCACCCTCAGTCGATCATATTTCCATTTGATTCGCTGTCAACCTGTAATCTATCATCCAAAAATGTGTGCATCCATCTATCAATCCATTCCTCATAATTCCATTTATTCAGCCTTCCATTTATTCATTGATCCATCTATATATCCATCCTTCTTCATCCCACAGTTTTTGGCATTTACATGACCTGGCATTTATGTTGCCCGGTCATGCTGTCAGTTACCAGGTGGATGTCCAACTCTCTCTCTCTCTCTCTCTCTCTCTCTCTCTGTCTCTATGAGTGATTCATAGGTGCTAGCATCAGCACCCTACTCCCTCTCAGATATCCAAATCCCTGCGTCATCAAATCCTCCTCCTGTCTGATGTTTTTCTCTTCCTTTACATCCTTCATTTGACCCTATCTTCCTCTCCCTTTGTTGTTTGACTTTCGCTTAGTCCTGTGAGTGGCGGCCGATGAGTGTGTGTGTGTGTGTGTGTGTGTGTATGTGTATGGGGGGGCGGTGCATGCATCTATACGTACATGCATTAATTTGGTTACGATATATGGAGCAGTGCTTTTGTCAAAGTGACGTGCGGTGTCAGCCGCTCAGCACTGCAGGTACCTGAGTCTGACCCTCTCTGACTGTACTCTGATTTGTGCTTCTTGACTTGAAGGATGTGTTGGCACTTGTCAACCCAGGCTTTGTTAAAGTGTTCCCATCATATATAACAGTCCATAGCACAACCTCGCTGAATGTTTTATTCTTGGGAAACTTGCTGCTCTGCTGCAGCCTCTCACTGTGCTTAAATGCCGTCCAATGGGGCAAAGTAAAAAATAATGTTAAATCTCATTTTCGAAAACGGGAAGACCCAGAATGGTCTCATTAATTGTATCCAGTTTTACAGGGTTTTATTGACTCTTTTGCACTTTTGCAAATTGCAAAGGCTCTTTTGACTCCATCCACTCCTCGGTAAGAGGCCAGAAACAGGAAGTTATGGCACAACCTACTGTAGCCATCATTACGCTTTGGATGTACTGCAGCAATTGCAAAGAGTACTTTTTAACTAAATGTGATATTATGTCTTGTTTTTCACCAATTCATGTTTTTTAAAACATGTTCAAAACTACACTAAGAGACAAGGGACTATAATGCAAGATTTTACAGACTGGGTTGAAAAATAGTGACGCTTTCCTTTAGCTTGACTTAGTGAGATACCATAAGAGATACCATTAAGTCAGACATAATCTTTCTCTGTTTCTTTTTGCCAGATACACACATGGAATATCAGAAGTAAAGCATATTTATGTAGACAAGTGTTTTGTCAATTGACAATATCAGGTGTAAATGTCCTAACGTTGTCCAATTAGGTTCTGACACAAAGACCTCAGGTCTAGTTTTATCTCAAATGCTGAATGACATTTCCCCTCACTTGCCTGGGGCAGTAGAAGTGTCGTAACAGGGCAAAATACGTTCTGCCTTCAATGTTAGTCTTTATGTAGTTAAACCCATATCAAAAAGGATTATAGCTCAAGGATCATCAGTATTGCAGACGTATTAAAAGCTTATGTGTCACCCCATAAACCACTGGACAAAAATAATATGAGCGCTACAGTAACTATGTTTAAAAATACATGTAATTTGAAGACTGAAATGTTTTGCCCCTCAGAGCTTTGTGTTTGGTCCCCGTAGGGAAGGATGCAGAGGTGGTGACCGTTCATCCTCGTGCCATGTTTGTCTCTAAGGAAGGCTGGAGCTTTCTAGCTGCAGGTAAAGTAGGTCAATGTAAGGCCTTAAAGCACAGCAAGAAAAATAATTCATCATCTTTTTAAATTGAGCAGATTCTGACTCAGAATCCAAAATGAAGGTTTAATTGTTGTTCTCGTTGAAGCATTACTATATTATTATTATTATTATTGTATATGTTTCATTATAATTACTATGCCTCCGTCTGATATTATTGTTATTGCATATCTGCAAAGATGATAGAAATACAAGTTGAATTCTACGTACAGGTACTCCTCACTTAACGACCGAGTTGTATTCCTACAAGCAGGTCGTTAAGCGAATTGGTCGATAAGCAAGGACCCGAGACTGAGACTGAGAATGGTGACGCGCGATGAGATGCTTGACGCTGAGACGCCGCGCACGCCGCGGTATCGTACGCAGCGCACAATACAGACTGGCCCGAGAGCTGGTCGTAAGTCCAAACAGTCGTTAATGAGGTAGGTCGTGAAGTGAGGAATACCTGCATATTGATGGTTTTGAAGTATACTTCATTGATGGGACCTGTTTCTACATGAATGTGATATAATACGTGACATGAGGACTACCTTGAAGAGAAGAATAGTCCATTTCAACTATCACATGTTCACAACTTTCAGAGTTTGTCTTAAATTTGCTTGGGGACAAAAACCCTCACTTAGGCCAGGCTGGCAGATGGCGGCGATGAGGTCGGCACAAGGCCGAGTGGGGCACTAGTGCCGGTTGTGTGGGCGGCAGCCTCCCTCTGAGGGTAGAGCTAGGGTGAGGCTGTCAGAGCGGGAGGGCTCAGGGCTGGAGGGGTGTTTGGGTAGATGCGAGGTGTACAACGGCGAGTGTCTGCCATCCCCGGCTGTGGGCTTTGTTGTGGGGGGCTTACATAACCATGCTGATATCCAAGGGTTAGAGCAGGGAAAGCAGGAGGATGAGAGGGAGAAATCCACATGCACACTGGGACCTGGTACACCCCAGAGAGATTCAAAGGTGCACACACACACACACATACACACACACACACCCACCCACTCATTCACTCTATTAACACACAAACCAATGCACACCCAAAAAGACACCCACAAATTTACAAGCCAGCACACATTACAAACACACACACACACTTACAGCCAAAGGGTGCCATAGAAACAGCGCCTACTGGCATGTCCTCACACTGCTCCACCCAGAAGTCCTCTGATGTCCTTCCCAAATGGGAGCAACTGCTCTCTGTGTGTGTGTGTGTGTGTGTGTGTGTGTGTGTGTGTGTGTGTGTGTGTGTGTGTGTGTGTGTGTGTGTGTGTGTGTGTGTGTGTGTGTGTGTGTGTGTGTGTGTGTGTGTGTGTGTGTGTGTGTGTGTGTGCAGTGCTTAATTTGTAAAATCAGGAGGTGCCGGAACACAGAGAGGTTGTCGACGCGGCACAGGATGCACGGGGCTGTTTTTTGAGCACCTTAACCCTAACCCTTTTTTGTTCAATTAGCAAACGTTAATAAAAAAAAATAAAGCTGCCCCCTCCCTGTCCACAAGTTGAATAATCTTTTTTTTTTTCTTTTTTTTTTCTCAGTCAGTGTGCATTACAATAACAGGATAAAACAGATAGAAGCTTACAAAACAACAGGGATAACATCAATGAGGAATTATAAATAAGGGGAACATAAATATTATTTATTTATGTTCGTACGTACATCTGGACATGGATGATTCACTTATTTTTATGTGAGTAAATCATCCACGTCCGGACACGGACGCGAACACAGCTCTCTGTGCACCCAGATGGCAGAGAGCAACACGGTGGAATGAAGCACAACTCGTGGACTCGTTAAGATTATTTTCTGCGCGTAACTCATGAAGAGGGTCATCTGGGGAGAGAGTCGTTGAGAGCAGCCAAAAGGACAGTGGCAGACCTCTCACCCTCTTGTCAATTCAGCCAGTGTCTATTTCCAATATGTTTAGTTCCATTCTTTCATAATAATGTATGACTCTACCACAAGGTTATGAAAATAAAGCGTTCAATTGCTGTCAGTCCCAATTTGCACACTTATGAGGACATTCCGATGAAGGCATAGACATGTTCACACACAAATTCACTCAAACATTTATATAGCTAAATTGTTAAACACGATCAGTGTAATGCTGTAAAACAACCATACTGGTCAGCTTTGTCCTGTTATTTCATCTCGACTAGCTCATTACCTCAAATTGTGTTCTAACTGAGCATTGAGCTTTACACCACTTGATGCATTTTAATATCCCAGAGTTCAGTTTTCAGTATCTTAACAAATGGGGCAGCTACTCAGCCAGCACTTCCTGGAAACCCTCGTTAACCAACCACAGACCTCAGGGAGCCTTACAGACTCTCAATGGGCCTGTTTTAATACGACTCTGGCGCTATTATTCACAAGTGTCAGTCTTCCGTGAGGCCTCACCCAAGGCTTTTTCCTGCATTGTAGCCAGTTAGCATTAGTTATGTATGAAGGTGCGGCATAGTGACCTCAATATGCGCAGCTTGAAGCACCAAAAGTGCAAGTACAAGCAGTAATATATTCTGTAAAAATCCACATTAATTACAAAAATAGTTTATTATTTGTTGTTGTTTTTGAGGTTCACTGTCTCAGCAATAAGCTTTCCAGTAGTTCACTTGGAAGTGACTTAAATACTGCAGGACCTACTGTACAGCATTTAAGGCAGAGTAGTTCACTTCCAAGTGAATGTATGTGACATTTCTAGTGGGGCTTTCCCAATATGAATACAGTTATGAATGCCCAAATACTGACAGACAGACAGACATTTATGCAAGAAATGATCAAACTATTCAGGCTGTGTTGTCGGAGGTCAGTAGTTTATTATTATTATTAATTTGGTAACTTTCAGCTGCAGGTGTTCACAAGTATTTACATGGATTTGTTATTGCTTGTGTATTAGTAGTGTATTGTTTTGAAGTTGCTCTCTCATTTTACAAAGTCCATAAGTTCTTTATGGCGGCTAATTTACTATTAATATAAAGTACATACTTGCAAATTCATGACAAATTGAACTTAAAATGACTTTACTGGTCATTTCTATTATGATGTCCTGCATTTTCTTGATGGATGACTCTTCCTTCTGTTTTTCTTGATAGTGTTTCAAGGTCGTAAGTGTGTTGGTACACCTATACATATTGTCTACTGTCTGTTGTCAACCTACAGACTCGTTGAGTATTTCTGTAAGTTATTTCTGCTTGGATCAATACAAGGATTCTTGGTGCCGTTTTTGTCACAAAGATGATCTCTCAACCCATTGAGAATGCACACACACACACACACACACACACGCTGGCACAGACATTCGCTCACTTTCACAATCTGACACACACACACACTATAATTGACAGACACACAGAATAGACAGACTTGCACGTGCAAAATGTTTATCACAAGTCCATTTTAATCTCTTGATTTTTCTCTGTCGCACATGTGAACAGCTACTGTCATATTGCATACTCTCTCATCCTCTCAAACCCATGCACACACACTCCTAGGCTTAGGTCAGCAGTATGATTCTGAATCTGCCAGCTACGCTGAGGGGGGAAAGTGATCCTAGTCATTAAACATTGATGGGTGGATATTTTTAGTCTCTCTCTCTCTCATCATGACCAAACCTTGCCAACCGTGCACCCACCCCTCTATTTCTCAGCCTCTCCTCTCTCCATCTACTACCTTTAACCCAGCTTCCCACTGTCTACTGTTGGAGAATTCTCACTGCGTGGTGGGTGAGGTTAACCTGCCTCGCTATCAGGCCCAAAACCGAGAGTATTCAAGATACTTATTCTGCAGAATAAAGAGAAAGATACAGATGCACTTCTAAAGCGTGATGCTGTTCAGTCTAGTTTTACATTCTAAAAAGCCAGCTTATTTACAGAGAAAAGGTTGTGCCTACTCTGAGAGTAGCCATGCTGTTGCCTTCAGTAACAGCTGAAAACATGTTTAACAAAGAAAAACATCAAACACTATCATAATAATAAAGCATACATTGAGTGTTTACACAAATGGTCCCTTTACGAGCTAGAAAACACAGATAACAACTAAAACAGCTGTGCCAGTTGTGTGCAGGAATGTAAGATCTCCTGATAAAGAGGAGTCAGGAGTAGTCACCAACCAAAACATATGCCCCTTAGCATTTAGACATCACTTGGTTGTAAAGCAATATCATTCATGAGCATTGATCATCTGCATTTTCTCTCACACTGCCCACCCTCTACATACCACTCTACACCTGCCAAACAGGACCAAGATGAACCACAGGCAAAAGTAGAGGGGTCCTGGAATGGCTGCCTGTTTGAATGCGCACACACACACACACACACACAAAGAAAGCGATGTCATGCCCTTCCTGCCCTCATCTGCCCACCTCCACTGTGCCATCCCTCCCCTCCCCTTCCTTCATCATTCTCTCTCTTCCCACATTACCAGAATACCTGCACAACACGCTGCTTGATTCTGACTCGCCCTAAATCTTTGCATTTTCCCCTCCTGTCCCCTTTCAGAGTGTTCTCCGCCTGCCTTTGAGTATAAGGGACAAACAGGGTTGAAGACCTGTGTGTGTGTGTGTGTGTGTGTGTGTGTGTGTGTGTGTGTGAACAGAGAGATAGAAAGAGGGAGAGTTTGAGGCTTCTGTCCAGCTGACAAGAGAGCTGCGCATCCATCAGTGTCTTAACACATCTCCCCAAATGGCCGTCACCTTTCACACTAAATACGTGCTTTCATCTGACACTTTCGCTTGGTGTGCGTGTTTGTGTGTGTGTGTGTGTGTTCGTAGCTCATTCTGGTTGTCGCTGCCTATGTGTATGTCTGTCTTTCTGTCATCCCGTCTCCCTCTATCAATGGACGCCAGTTTGATTTGTGTATATGTGCGGCCTGGCTGAGATTAAAGGAGAGGTTTAGCAAGTCTATATTTTGTCTGTTTTTCCCCTCTGTCTGTCAGCCTTTCTTCCCTGTACCCTGCGCTTATCTCTCTGCTTACTGTTTGCCAGCGCCTCTGGCAGGTCTTAGAGGATTTGGTTGCCAAAAGCCTTTTTTAGGGCGAAACATTTCTGTAAGCTTCATGTGATTTCTATCAGCCATCTCCGAGTCATGGTCACAGGTTCAGAGAAGGTTTAACTAAAATGACCTTGTTTCAAGTTTTATAATCCCTTTTGTACAGTGATATATCTTTATTTAATGCTCCAATTTCATTTGAATGCTCCAAAGTAAGATAATAAGTACACTTTCAAATCTCATTTGCTTTGGACCGAGCTGCGCTTAAATCATCAGTTTTACGTTGTGCTTTGATTGTCTTAATTTCGAACTGATGGTTCCGGGTCGATGTGTTTGTTCACCTGGGTGCTGGTTCCTGATTAGAGCCCGGTTAGAGCAGCACAATGAGATCAATGACTGAGAGCGCTAGAGAAAGAATACAGAGAGCTCCTTCGCAGTCAGTGATTAGAATGAGAGGCATTGGGAGAATCTTTATAATTTATTATGTGGGATATGGCTATTACATTGGGAGATGGATGCTGAGGATGGAGCTGCCAGGCAAGAGGAAAAGAGGAAGGCCAAAGAGAAGGTTCATGGATTTGGTGAGGGAGGACATGCAGAAGGTATTGGAGGCTGATGATCCGCTGTGGCGACCCCTAACGAGAGTAGCCCAAAGAAGAAGGATGTGGGATAGGGCTCTAATGAGCATAAGGTTGTATGTATTGCTATTGTGTCACTGTAATTACATAAAAATCGATTTTGTGTGTAGTTTCTATTCTTTACACTTGATCTTTACCGTACATTTTTGAATTTCGTGTACCTGATGCTGGATAACTGAAATTATTTTATCCCCCAAATCACATAAATCATATTGCCCTATATATATATATATATATATATATATATATATATGATGTTTCTTCACCATGAACTGAAAGTCTTGGTCCCGATCATCCCCTTGTGTAGCTGTGGTGCCTTTTGTCGGTTTCGGAATTGTCGTTCTGATGGTTCTCTCTCCGTGGTTCTCTGGCCGTCGTTCGCTCCTTGCCCGCCACTTCTCACTCCCCAAGTGAGTCCAGCCTTCCCTGTTTAAAAAAGGACTGGTTAGTGATTGGGGATTATTTGCAGCTGCCTCACCTCCAGGTCTGAGTCAGCTGCCGATCATAGTACCGTTTGCTGAGAACTAGCCATACCTTTAGCCTGTTCTTGAATGGGCGCTGTCCGTGGTCCTGCACCCTAGCCTCCGTGGAGCCTCTTTGTGACCCATGGGCTCCACAACATTATATGTATAGATATATGTGACCCACCGCATACCTTAGGGTCATTTGGTGTCATTTGATTTTTCCGCATCATTTGAAAGTGAAAATCAAGCAAATATTTTTAAAGCTATGACTTGTTAAAGACATGGTTGTGGCAAACTGTGATTCTGAGATAATCACCTTCAAAGTTTTCCCCCCACACTTGGCTTCATTCAGCCAGCTCCCAGAATGCAAATGACACCCTGCTGAATGGGCTAATCTCTGCTTTGTTCTTGTGTTTTGAGGGAATGTTGAACAGGGTCATCGACACACAACATCTTTCGTTTTTAAAAAAACTTTTATTCAACAGTAAGAATATACATGTTTTATAAAAGTGGAATTATTTAGGAGTTTTAAAGGGCGGACAACACAACAAAATGAGTCTATCATAATATGAGTCTCTGAAAATCATCTTTGGTGCGTCATTTTATATATAAATGAGCGGATGCCCCAACCCTACCCCAGCTACACTCTGAGAGCCTGGTTGGGGCCTCCCTTCATTTTCTTTTCGTTTGCAGGTAAACTTGAGAATCTTGTGCATTAACTACTTGTTCATAATCTGCCAATCACCAACCTCAACGGACTTCATTATGTCATCAACTTCTTCCGTTGTAACAACAACGGGTGTATTGTCTCCTCCTGTGGTTCTTGAAAATATTCAGTTTCATCGTCACATTCAGGTTGACATCTGCTGTTTGAAATTTTCTCCAAGTCCAGGATAATATCAGATTCAGCTTAGCTGTTGCTCTCAGCGTCGCTGTTGGAGAACTGATTGTCATCGCGGACAATTAAGTCCAGTGCGCGCTGCTAACACTGACTTGAATCTATCGCATTTGTCAGATTAAGGTCCGAGATATGATTTAGATCTTCCTCCACCCGCTTCCCGTAATCCATAACAACACGGAGATGAAAGTTTTCACAAGCAAGTGAAACCCAAGGAACAACGCTCATCTTGTTTATGGAAGTGACGTCAGCATTTCTTCTTTGATGGTACACGTTAGTACACGCCCCCTCCACAATGACGTCTCCGTGTGTGTGTAAAAGTAGTACGATTTAAAGGTTGAACTGTATCAAAACGGTTTCACATTGTGACTTCACATCACATGGAATATGGAGGAATGATCTTCACCTGGACTGTTGCTTTAAAGGAAACCATCGATCGGCGCTGTTCAGCGTCTCTGTAAGTGAACTGCGTTTCCCCATATAATCTAACAGGAATATTTAACTCCACGGTTTAACATTTTTCTACTGTTTATAAATCAAACTGGGCTTTGAAAATACGTTGAGAGATTAAAAAAAAACAAAGGAACACGAATCTGGAAAGATCTCATTTCCCTTCAAGAAAGGTTTTTTCAACTTATTTGTCTGCTCCTGGCGATTTTAGAAATGCGTAAGATAGCGGGTTTTGCTGCGGTGGGTCACATATGTATTAAATGTGTATTTGTATCGATATATGTGTGTGTGTGTGTGTGTGTGTGTGTGTGTGTGTGTGTGTGTTTATGTTTCAGACTTCTGCCAGGTAGAACTGCGTCTCCTGGCCCATCTGTCCTCTGAACCTGAACTCTTGCGCGTATTCGCTGATCCCGGGGCCGACATCTTCACCAGGCTGGCCTCTCAATGGTGAGTCACACGCCAAGACATCCGGTATATACAGCAGTGTGTGTATGTGTGTGAATGTGTGTTTATATACTGTGTATATATATATATATATATATATATATATATATATATATGAAGTATATAATCTACTTTGCCTCTCCTTCTCTAGACACCCAGCTATATCACTTCAAACGCTAGTGGCAGCCTTGTTGCCTTGACTACCCAATCAACTGCTTCTCTTACTATCTCACTTCTTATCGGTCCGTTTTATGCTGACAGGACACCCCCGGGCTGGTCACCCTGGTGATTACATTGCTGCTCTCTTGAAGCAAGTGTGCCTGTTTTTTTCTGTGTGCATCCGTGTGGGTATGCTGCTGCTTTTGGGTGTCTGTACCTGTGTCGCCCTATGCCTGTGTGTGTCTTGTGAGTGTTTTTGTTCATCTGTGTGTGTGTGTCTATTAGAACCAGCCGTCATCGTAGCCCGCAGACATATTTCCGGTAAGCCCCTTACAGGACTCCAGATCAGCCCTCCATCTAACAGGTTTGTCCCTTTGGCTGAGAGGGTAGAACAGCTCCATGTTAACAAAGGCTTAGGCTGGTGGTGAGGGGACTCGTCTAGCTCCTAACCACCTTCTTCCCGACGCCTTTCCAGCTTCCCCCCTAACTGCACACCACTGTGATCTGAGAGTAAAATACAGTTTAGGAGCACGTCAGTTAACGGTGGCTCCCGTCTAAATTAAAATCGAAATTGGGTGTTGGTGTGATTGCTAGAATTAATCTGCAGGAGCGAGTATACCTTTGCTACAGTGAACTGTTATTTGACCAGCAACTGAAGTGCATTTATAAGGGGTGTAACTTCCAGACTTTTCAGTGATCTGTAAATTATATTTTGACATCATTATTATAATTATTATTGCTGTCACAGCATCTGAAGGTAGCGGAACGGGTCCGTAGTGGTTTTCAAAACTCACTCCAAAAGCAACTTGTTGAAACATTGACAAAAACACTTCCATAATTCCTATGAAACTCAAAAGATATCAAAATAAGGGAATAGCCATAAAATGGTTAAAATTGGCATTGAACCACAGATGGAATCGAACTTCATAGGACCATGGACAACTCCACAGGCCGCGGCCTCTCCTGTGCAGCAGCCCAGAACTCTGTGGTAGAGCAAAATATATGAAATGAACTGTCATTATTTCTAATAATATAGTAATATTAAGATTCAGTGAGAACTAGAATTTCTTAAGTAAAATTTTAAATATATACACGTTTTATTCATGTAATAAATGAACTATGTGGAAAGAGTATGTTTTAATATAGATTTACTCATACAATTTAAATTGTTTTATAGTCAATGCACATAAGCCTTAAGTTACTACCCCCGACCTGTTAGGCATGGGAGACCCCGCTACGCAGAGACCCCATTGGGTGTCTCCGTGTAATGAGGTCCCTTGCAATTGCACTCAAGGAAGGGAAACTTTATGACTGTGTTTGCGCTAGCATATCATTTGCGCTATATCTTTTGTGAATAGGACGCTAAGACGACGCAGATAACGGGTGCAATTGATGCACACTTCATGATACTATTAGCGGTCGCAATCCATTCCATTGTGAATTCGCCCTTCAGTATTTCTTCACTTTCTTCTGTACTGAACTTCTGGATGGTCTCCGTCTTCTTCCTCCTTCCCACCTCGTCTCTTTCCCGGTGCAGGGTTGTTCTCCTGCTCCGCTGCCGTTCTCTTTATCGTCCAGTATCCCTTGCCTCCATTCTTGGTTCTGGGTGCACTGGGCTCCTCTTTCTCTATGTTTTTTTTTCGATGCTTCTTCTCAGATCCCTGTCCTCCCATTCAGGAGCAGGTCTTCCATGGTTTCCGTGGTTCCTGTACCCGTAGTTACTGTAGTATGAGCAAATTGGTTAGCCTCCAGGTCTTTGCCTTTTCCCCCTTCATCTTTCCCCCTCATCAGGGTGCCTGGGCACAACCCCATGTGAACACTCACGGATGGTGATGGTTGCAGGCCTTGCATCATGACCCTTGTATCTCTTCTCACAGTGGTGCTTTCCCTGCGGCTTCTCCTAGCTGGTTTGGGATACTTCCCTTCCCCTCTCTTTCTTTACGGCATTTGTTATGGGCTTCAGAGCTTTGGGACCTCATTCTTTTGATTGTGTGTGTGTGTGTGCGTGCGTGCGTGCGTGCGTGCGTGCGTGCGTGCGTGCGTGCGTGCGTGCGTGTGTGCGCCTATTATAACCAGTTGTCATCCCAGACCACAGACATTTTTTCCTGTCATCCATCTCGGTCCAGCGTGGCCAAGGGTGGCTGGATAAATACATTAGGTGCTCAACCAGACCCTACTACCTGCTCTCCTGAGGGTTGAACACCATTTCTCTCTCTCTTCTCCCTCCCTCTTTCTTTCTTTCTTTCTTTTCTCTTTTGAGTCGCTTTTGCTCCATCACTTATTTTTTCCTATAAACAGTTTAGCCAGATTAGCAACGTAGTAATACTGTCACTTTCATGCTGCTCCTCTCTCTTCGTCTGTTGTATTCTTCTTTATCATTTACTTTTTGTTTCTTGTTGTTTCTACTCTTCCCCCCTTTCTCCGGGTCTTACTCACAAAGGTCAGCCAACAACCAAAGATGTAATGGAACGATTGTGTGTAATCTGTTGTGTGATAAATAAAAGATAAAAAAATGATTTGGTGGTTAAAAATCTGAGATTCATATTTCACAGCCGTTTGATGCAGATTACTCCCTCTCCAGGAGGGGGCGCCACTTACTTTGGCCATATGCCCTCAGTAAGGTAGGGATGGTAAACACTTTATCGGCTCATTTTAATATGTTGAATGGGTATTGTGTTAGTAATTTCAGTCTTATATTTGAATTCATGAGGTCTTAATTTCAACTTAAACATTTTGTCTTATTTATATATATATATATATATATATATATATATATATATATATATATAAGCTCTGAAATCCATATCAGCCACAACATTAAAACAACCTGCATAATATTGTGTAGGGCCCCCTTGTGCTACTGGCACAAGGGGGCCAGACCAGACGGGCTAGACTTCACTCCCCATGTGCATCACTGAGCCTTGGGCGCCCATGACCCTGTCGCTGGTTTACCGGTTGACCTTCCTTGGACCACTTTTGGTAGGTACTAACCACTGCATACCTGGAAGACCTGCCCTTTTGGAGATGCTCTGACCCAGTCGTCCAGCCATCACAATTTGGCCCTCGTCAAAGTGGCTCAGATCCTTACATTAACCCATTTTTCCTGCTTCCAACACATCAACTTGTGTGTGTGTGTGTGTGTGTGTGTGTGTGTGTGTGTGTGTGTGTGTGGGTGCACGCACTTATATATGTGGGCTTGTGTGTGTGTTAGAGAGATGGAGCGAGACAGAAGTTATGAGACTTAGGAAGTAGAAAAATGTTAACAAACTTGTGTCACAAAATGCACAAGTCTGCATATTCTAGCTTGAATAGGAGTATGTTTGTACAGATAACACGCGCATTCATGAGTGTCTGTCTGTCCGTGTGTGTGTGTGTGTGTGTGCGTGTGTGTGTGTGTGTGTGTGTGTGTGTGTGTGTGTGAGATGCTAGCTAAACAGTAATTTGCAGTGGCAGCTCCCAGTCAACCCCTTGAGCAGCGCCACTTCTCAGACGTGTCACCCTGCCCTGTCTGATCACCAATACTAGGGCTGTCTGGAAGTCACATTACATAACTGGCTTCTCTGGATCTCTGTGTGTCTCCCGAGTACCGCTTTAGTCTTTTGGTCAACCCCCCCCCCCCCTCTCTCTCCTCAGGAAGGGGGTGAGTGAAGGTGAAGTCACCCCTGAAGAGAGGGAGCATGTCAAGCGCATCGTGTACTCTATGGTGTATGGAGCAGGTGAGCAAACACATTTACCCAACACACACTCACTATTTGCTAATATCATACACACACTGACATCTACTGACATCTACTGACATCTATCTATCTATCTATCTATCTATCTATCTATCTATCTATCTATCTATCTATCTATCTATCCATCTATCCATCTATCTATCTATCTATACTGTATATACTGTATATATATTAATAATATACATATACTGTGTATATATATACAGTATATATATTTATTTATTTATTCATCGATAGATACATATATATATCGCTCGTATAGATAGCACTTTAATTACAATAACTTAATATAAAAAATTTACAATGGCTTGATGAGTTTTATCTCTTTCGTCACGCCCAATGTTAAAATATGACGTCGGTAAGGGAACCCATTCAATATTCTTCTCATTTATCTATTTCATTCCCAAAGGTGGGTGGATGGCGTCCACCCTAAATGACCCCTTGCACGCCCAGTATTCACTCATATCATAAACCAAACTCCTGACACACTGTACGCATATCTTGCAATGTTGAGAATTGGCACAAAGACTTAATATTTCACCGCTTACATGACATTTGCTGTTATGTGACTCATTTGAAAATGAAACTTGAAACACGCCTCCCCATTCACATCCTTGAGACAGTTTATATTGATTAACCATCCGATGAGGTGATAATAGACCTGCACCGATAATATGACAGTTCAGTAGGTTTTAATGTCTTTAAGTTGCCGAGACAGGGGTCTTATTGGTTCACTTTTAGAGGACAGTAAATGTGTTAGCAGCAATGTGTCATTTACTCAAGACCAGAAAAAAAGCTTCACCACTGGATGAAAGCCTTGTCGCTGTCCGATTTGTGCTTTTTTCACCTACAATCCACAGTTTTGCATCCTCCTACCGTCCATCTCACAATTCCCATGCCATTGGGGGAAAAAGGCAACAAGAGCTTGATTCAGTCTTTAAACTAACAAATGTAGCATTTGTTCCTCCTCCCTTTAAAATTTGCCCTCTGGGAGATAGCGGGTTTCCACGGGACAATGACGAAAGGGAAGCGGCTTAAAGAAAAAGGAAGAGAGGGTCTCAAACCTCCCATGATTCCAAACTGGAGGCTTCCTTTTGTGTTTCTTTCATGTTATTGATCACAGCTCCGGTACGCAGAACTCCAGTCGAGAGGACAAGATAAAAATACAGAGAGCAGGTCGAGATGAATGTGGAACAAGCGGCTTCTCTGTAGCACCAGTGTCCCATTTTAATATACTATATATTTTGCACTCCCTCTTGATGCCTTGATCAGTTGAGCCAAGCCATTTATACGGCCGCGGTGGGAATGCAGGTCACGACAGCATAAGTAAATATTTATCTCCGTGTTTGTGTGTTGAGCGTTTTTGGAATCGGGGTGAATTGCTCCAGTCACTGTGAGCGATAGATTTACAGATGGTTGGTCAAGGCCTTGTGTGTGTACACTACGCCTCCGTCTGTGAGTTTGTTCATAGTCTCTTTATGATGTTTTTTATAAGACCTAGAAAGTCTGTTTTTGACCAGTGCATGCATGCGTGGGTGTGTGTCTGTGTGTGTGTGTGTGTGTGTGTGTGTGTGTGTGTGTGTGTGTGTGTGTGTGTGTGTGTGTGTGTGTGTGTGTGTGTGTGTGTGTGTGTGTGTGTGTGTGTGTGTGTGTGTGTGTAACCTTGCACTTCCTTTCATGCATTTGGCTCAGAGAGGTTAATCGGTCAGCCTACTCTCTCCATTAAGTTTTATGACACCTGCACCCATTACGTTCTTAAGTGACTCCCTATGTCATCCTTTGCTACAGTATACTTGTTTCTCGCAGAACCCAATAGGAAGAGCAGTGAGAAATAGACCCTCTGCACCATGCACTTAGATAAAGTTGTTCCCAAAAGGCCAAACAGCAGTGGGGGCAGCAAACTACTTTTTCTGCATTTTAAAAGTACGGGCATGACCACGTCTTGCAGTGATACAATCAATAGATTTGCGGGTATGCTATCATTTTATGGTTGTGACAGCCCTAATTTATGCATTTCTGCTCTCTAGCTTAAGCAGCTTCTTTATGAGGTTGCCTTTGCCAACGACACATTATACCTTAATTGATAGCAGAGAAAGAAACAAATATGTTAATAAATGTAAGCGATGATCAAAACAAGAGTCCAAAATATATATTAGCAGATAATTTAGAATGGAATCTGCAGACTGGAGAAGAGGAATTGAAAACACCCATGCGTGTCAAAAAGAAAAACCTCAGCAACCTCACAATCTTGCATTCACCCACTTAAAACATGTGACACATGTAGGGGGACGAGTACACAACACGTGCAGTGGCAGTTCCTCTCTACAGTTAGACAAGGCTTCTTGTTGCATATGAAGTCTTCTAAACATGTTTTGATAACATTTTCTATGAAGCCTTTATCTATTATGCCTTAAAATGATACTCATAATAAAACCGCAAACTCTTTATTATTTTTAACATTAAGTTTTAGACATCATTGAAAGTTACCTCAGGACAGAGTTAGTCTGCAAGTGGAGTTCAAGTTCTCAACCTGCAATGCTACTCTTTATTAATTCTGAAATCATCAAGAACTGCTGCAATAGCTCTGTCCTGTGGATGACCTGTAGGATGACTAGAGCACAGCCCCTGGTTATAGAGAACCACCACCAACCCCCCTCTTTGGAGAACTATCTATCATGTTTGGGTCTATAAACAACTGATCACTACTCCAAGAGGGGGGAATCACCACGGTGAGACAAATAAACATAGAAACAAACAACATTTACACAAAAACATGAACACTGGATGACAACATGTATTGAAAAACAGTGAATTACGTCCAGGAAAACTGGAACTACAACTGGTCACGTGGCCTCTTCCTGTCATAATTATGGCAGCAAATGAGGGAGGAAAGGAGAGGAATGCAACCAGGAGGGTGCTGGGGTGCACTTGAAGCAGGTGTGTGTGTGTGTGTGTGTGTGTGTGTGTGTGTGTGTGTGTGTGTGTGTGTGTGTGTGTGTGTGTGTGTGTGTGTGTGTGTGTGTGTGTGTGTGTGTGTGTGTGTGTGTTGTAAGATGTCCACGGGTGATTGTACATGACTTATTCCCATTGGTACTGGTGTAGAAGGTTGGTAATATGTTGCGGGGCCTCCAAGCATTGGAAGGGGCCCAGAAGCCCCCCCGAACTCCGGGAACTCTAATTTGAATATAATTCCCAAGAGGCCAAATATTTGATGCCAGAATTGCAGTTTAAAAAACTGCAGAATTGTTTAGTGTGCCAAGGACTCACTACACAAACTCTCACAACGTCTCAAAAATTATGCCTCGCCCCCCCTTGACACCACTAATCAAACTTAAGAGTGGTTTCATGAACACCATGATGCAGTCACATGCCTACCATGACTTTCCCAATCGCCTGATCTAAACATTGGACGTTTATGGGAAGGAAGGGAGTGTAGAGTGGAAAGCCGATTTCCACCTCCTTCGTCTCAAAGAACCCTCTCCCCTCCCTCAAGACTTTTCTTTCTGAAGAATGTTGCAATATCACGCTACACATAGTTCAGGACTTGTATGACGACACTCCAAAAAGGGTCTTGTGCCTCTACTACTCTTTAGTTCCTCCACATAAATATGTTGCTAGGTGTTACCATTATTTTGCTGTCCTAGAAAGGGTTTTTGCTTTGTTATTGTTTCAGGGCTCGATGGGGATTCTTTCCGACTTGCTCTTTTATACTTTTAATTACTTCTAGGAGACTGTGAAGTAATTAAAAGTATAATTTTATTTTCCAGGTCTAATAATACTGTGTATTATTTTTTAAAACAAACAAATAGTCAGCTTGAGGTCCAGCAGCTCTTCCCTGTCTCCGTATAATCGCCACTCAAAGTGATTGCTGGCTTCTATCGTTCGCCATCAAACTTCCTATCAATCAACGTGCACAATAAGGTAATGTGGGAGACGATTAATGTAGAGTGACAATTTGACAATTATCTGTCAAATATATTTGACAGATAATCTAAAATAGACAGACTTTTATTTCTCAATTTCACTGAGGTGTGAATGTAACTTTTTTTTTTTCTCATGAGACCCAGAATGTATAAATGCATGTTAAACATACAGTACATTAATGCGACTGTAGGAACGGACAACTTACATTGTCTTTTGAGGAAACAAAAACTCCTTGAAATCTGATGAAGAAAAGCGGGAAGGGGTCATCGGGATTGAGACCGACAAAACGCAGTAATAAGATTAAAGACGAGCGAAAGAGAGACAGAACCCAGGAAGTGACTTACAGATGGAGGAAATCTGAGATGGGGTAAGACGGAGCAGAGAGAGTGGGGGTGGAGAGGAGGGAATGTAGGGGAAAGGGGAAAAGGAAGGCGGAGAGCGAGAGGAAGGTGATGCCTAACAGACAAAGAATGAGCAGGGGTGGGGGCACTCTGGAGACACAGAGCTCCTGGTGGAGAGATGTGTTTCCATGGTTACTGAATACTAAAAGAAAGCATTTCTCCATAAGACAATAATCAGAAGGGGGAGGGGAGGCTAGTGAGTTTGGTCATGGCACACATAAATAGGTCAGGATATAAAGAGGTTGAGTAGTGAGCCATATGTAGAAGAAACAATATAGATGCAGGGAACATGGAAATATGAAGAGGACTACATGGAGCGGAGATAGAATATGTCAATATAATGACAGTATATTTCCTGAATTTCATGATAGATAACTCATTTACTCTGTTAATAGGTCTAATTAATTTTTGGATATGTGTCAGTTCACCAAATGATCATTTTTACATCTTCAAAAGTGTCCACATAAGGGCAAAAAAATGCCTTGGGTGAAATCACTTAGTGGCCTTTCCAGTGCTCTAGTTCTCCATGAAAATGACCTAAGAGGAGTCTAGCTTATCTTAGCCTAGAAAAGAAGTAGAAATAGAAGGAAAACGCATCAAGGTGGTTGTGGTGGTGGTGGTGGTTGGGGGTGAGATGTTAATTGGTCAGATAGATGATAATACACCACTTTATTGATCTCCAGGGGGGAAATTTTCAACTTGTGAATCTGACTTTTTAAACTTGTCAGCTTGTCAATTCGGGCAGGTGGTGGGTACAATAAAATACATTGTGGTGGGTGCAATACATTGGGAGACGGATGCTGAGGATGGAGCTGCCAGGCAAGAGGAAAAGAGGAAGGCCAAAGAGAGGGTTTATGGATGTGGTGAGGGAGGACATGCAGGCGGTTGGTGTAAGGGAGGAAGATGCGCAGAACAGAAGGTGTTGGAGGCAGATGATCCGCTGTGGCGACCCCTAACGAGAGCAGCCCAAAGTAAAAGAAAGACTAGTATGTCATATAAGTACTGTATATATAGATGGAGGTGAGGAAAACATGGAACTTAGGAGCAGAGGTGAATGGAAAGAACCAGGCTGGCAAAAAGAGGGTGCAGGGGGCATCAATGATGAGGGTGTCAATTCTCCCAGAATTTGTTCATACATGTAAAAATAATAATAATAATAATAATAATAATAATAATACGTAATAGGTCATTGGCAAAACTATGTATACTCCTAAATTATCTTCCAGGGAACAATATATTGTTATCTTATAAGAAAATGTTGTGTGTGTACAACACTCCACCCAAAGATACATGGACACAGGCTGAACCTCTCTATCTCTTAACTTTTGCCTGTTTGATAATACACATAGACACACACACACACACACACACACACACACACACACACTCACACACATTAGTCATGTTGCCGTCGGGGCCTTGTCATGTCAGTTAGCGTCCCGTCATTTTTTGTCTGTGACAGCCACACGGACACACTTGCCAGGACAGATACACTCCAACAACTTTGGCTGTCTCTCCAGGGCTGTATCAGTTCCACTGTGGATTCTGGGCACTGATGTTGTCATTGATTGTTCAGCAACAAGCGGTGCTTAAAGCAATCACTGAAAGAAGCGAAAATCGAATCGACCCTCGCTCTGAATTCTCTAATTAATTCACACACGATCAGTATGTAAGAAAATGTTTCCCCAAATTAAGTTTGAGTTGCTTTAAACCAGGCACCACAGCATTCAATAAAAGAGTAGAACATGCCAGACAGAAAGAACCTAGTGAAAAAGTATTACTATAGTATAGTAACATATAGTATAGTAATGTGTAGTGTAGTATCGTAATATGTACTATAGTAAAGTAATGTGTACTATAGTATAGTAATGTGTAGTATGGTAATGTGTACTATAGTAATGTGTACTATAGTATAGTAATGTGTAGTATGGTAATGTGTACTATAGTAATGTGTACTATAATAATGTGTACAATAGTATAGTAATGTGTAGTATGGTAATGTGTACTATAGTATAGTAATGTGTACTATAGTATAGTAAAGTAATGTGTACTAAAGTATAATATTGTAATGTGTAGTATAATATAGTAATGTGTACTATAGTATAGTATAGTATAGTATGGTATAATATAGTAATGTGCATCCAGGAAAGGAAATTATTTCAGCCATTACTGGCAATGAAAGATGCTGCAGTGATAGCTAATCATTTTAAAATATGGATATATAGATAATAAGTAATAATAATAATAACATAATAAGAAAAAAATGAAAAAAAATAATGGCAATATGCAATCAACATGAGGCTAAGGATCGACTTGAATATAGAAAATAGGGAATGGATACACTTATTGATATCGTGTGTGTGTGTGTGTGTGTGTGTGTGTGTGTGTGTGTGTGTGTGTGTGTGTGTGTGTGTGTGTGTGTGTGTGTGTGTGTGTGTGTGTGTGTGTGTGTGTGTGTGTGTGTGTGTACATCCATACATCTCATCTTTGCATTTTTCTGGATTAAGCATTGTAAAGGTTGTGTAACACCTGTATCAGTATAGCTATTAATGTATCAGTGTTATGACTGGCCATTTTTGTTAAACCACTGCTCTTTAGGAATATATTCAACAAATATTATTATTCAATATTATAATGATTTAATGCTCACACTGGACACATGTTGTGCCTACTGTAAAATCCTTCACTTGCATGTGCATGCGTGTGTCCTATATTTTTGTGCAGAGGGCAAGGCAGAAGTGTGGCGCCACAAGCAGTTTCAGATTAGAGGCTTAAATGGCCTATGTTGGACCCACTGTCCCCCACGTACACACATGCACACACACACACACGCACCGCAGAACCTCCTTCTGGCTGTCTGGCACAATTCATTACTCATCCACAGCCATGTTTTAACACACAATCCTTGGAGCTCTATTTTAACACACACTCCCACATCTACTGAGGTTGTGTGTCTTTGCTTGTCTCCTTTTAAACACACGCACGCACGCACGCACACACACACACACACACACACACACACACACACACACACACACACACACACACACACACACACACACACACAACATAACACCTATGGTCACACCCTGATACTGCTTCAATCGCACTTCATCTTCATCCCAACATCCTCCATTTGTTGTCCATTTGGCTCGTCATCCAATTGACTCCAATTCTTTTACCCATTTACTTATCGTCCCTTTTTTTTAACTCACCTTTTGCAATTTCAACTGGACACTTGTTCGAGGTTTAAACGTGTAGGGGATTGAAGGAAAAATCTCCCCCAAAAATACTTTTGGTTACATGGTATTTGTGTGCTGTGAGAAGGTCTGCATATTGATTTGTGTTGCTGTAAAATAAGAGTTTTCCTGGTTGTTGTGTATGTGCCCTATTTACACAACTATGTTATTAATGAAAACAATAGTCCTTTTTTATAGTGCAGGCTATACAGTACACTAGTCATGTACAGTATCTCTTCATCGTCATGAGTTTCTTCCGAGCCAGCTTGGCCTGCGGTCATTCCGTCAGATAGTCACAGTAACGAAAGCAAAGCAATATGCATTTAAAAAGTAGAATAATCAAATAATTATGGGGTAAGAATAAGCATTCCTCAGCTAAGTATTTTCCATCCATCTTTTAAAGGAGTATATAAATATTCACCATCAGTTTCTTACACAGTTGGCCGGTTTTCTACATTCCATCTTCCCTCTAAACTTTTTAAAACTCTTTAAATCTTTTTTTAAACATTAAAATAATAAAAATCTGTTTGAAAACAACTAAGTGAAGTAAGACTAAATGAAGGACTATTTGAAGGCTGAGCTGAAAAGAAAAGTTTATAGCATTCGCTTGAAAGTACCTACAGACTCTCCACTATTCTTTGGTAGCTTGTTTGATAGTTCGGGAGCGTAGTTAAAAAGACTTTCAATTCTGAAGGAAACCGGGAGTCAATGCAGTGTAACTAAAATTGGAGTGATGTGCTCTCGCTCTCTTGCTTTGGTTGAAAGTCTAGCTGCCTAATTCTGAATAAGCTGAAGTCTCTCAATGGACTTTTTCAGAAAGCCAGCAAAAAGGGCAATCGACTTGTAATAAACGCATGAGTTCGCTTTTCAGCATCTTTCTGGGCTAGTAAGGGCCATACTTTGGCAGTGTTTCTAAGATAAAATAATGCTGTTCTGGTCACTTTCTTAATCTTGGAGTTAAAACTTGAATCAGAATCTAGAACAACACTCAGACCTGTTTCTTCTGATTGGACCCAGGGATTCAGATTTCAAAGAGTTCCTCCCTTTTGGCTTTGGGGCCGACCAAAAGGATTTCTGTCTGATCTTATCTTCATTTAGTTTTAGGACGTTTTTACTCATCCAAGCATTTATAGCAAGTGGACAGGTAGTGAGAGCAAGATTTGGCTCCACAGAAATATACAGTTGTGTATCTTCGGCATCGTTATGGAAATTGACATTATGTTCTCTGATAATATCACCTAATGGAAGCATGTAAAGTGAGAAAAGTAAGGGCCCAGGGCAGCTCCCTTGTGCGACACCAGAAGTTATATCGTGTTTCTCTGATACATGATATAACATCTCCAAGACAGATAAAGAACGTACTCCCTTTAATGCCAGTTCTGAACCAGTTCAGGACTCGTTCAGACGGACCAGCCAAGTTCTTCAGATAGTCTTTGATAATATTGTGATCAATGGGGTCAACTGCTGCAAAACCTGAAACCTTGTTGACATCAGCGCGAAGTCTTAAATCACTGATTATTTTGGTGAGAGCAGTTTCCGTGCTGCGATTGGCTCTGAAACCTGACTGAAATTTCTCAAAAATGTTGTTTTCATTTACAAAGTTTTACATTTGATTACAGACTACCTTCTCAAGTACCTTACTGAAAGAGGAAAGGTTTGATATGGGCCCGTAGTTACCTATGACCCACACAGTCCAGGTGTGGTTTTTTCAACAGCGGTTTCACAACAGCAATTTTAAAAGCATCAGGAAAAACCCCATTCTCTCTGATGACACGATTGAAATCCTTTTAAAAATAAATATATGGACTTAAGGAGTGTCGTCATTCCCCAGGCCGCGAGCGGCTGTCGGAGATCCTGGGGGTGAGCGCCGAGCAGGCCAGCCGCTTCCACGACAGCTTCTTCCAGACCTACAGGGACGTCCAGGCTTTCATCCAGAGAACCATCCAGCAGTGCCACAAACAGGGTGTGTGTGTGCGTGCGTTTGTGTGTGTGTGTGTGTGTGTGTGTGTGTGTGTGTGTGTGTGTCATAATGAAATTATCGGCTCCAAATATAATCGTATGATCAACTTATGCATACAGACACACACACACACACACTCACACAGGGAGCCCTGCTCCGCACCTCGGTGTATGTGTGTTTTACGTGAGCGTGGACAAAGATGTGCTTGCATTGGCAGGACTGTGACAAACTACCCTGGATCAATACCTACGGTGGAGTTGGGGGGGGTGGAGGGGTGATGGTTTGAGCGGGACGATCCATTTATATTCTGACTGAAACGCCAACACAGCACACCAGAATTCCCGTACACACACACTAAATACTGTATACTCTGCACTTTAAACCCCGTCACATGGAATGCGTTGACCTTGTGTTGACAGACTGAAGAATGAGGGTTTTTTTGCATGAAAGGGGGGATAAAAAAATGCTCAATAATGTTAATACATTCAGTATGTAACATGTGTGCATATGCTCTGTGTGCACCAAAGTGCAACTGCCCCCAGTAAGTATCTCTGGGCCGCCCATCTCTCAACACGCATAAAATAACTAAAAACAGGTCATTTGCTGTATCGCTTCCATTTCCCCAACAATGAAACAAGGGGAAAATACCAAGAAGGGAAATTTATATAAATTAAATACATGCTTTTTTTTTTATAACTATTTGTCTTGTGTCACCTTTAGTGAATATCACTCTTAACTTTTTGGTATCTTTCTTAGGCAGTTATTTGTTCTTGATTACCTTGCCATTACCTTGCCTGGAAGCTCTTATTTTGGCTTGAATGCCCTCACAGTGTGGTAAACATTGAGATTTAGGTCAGGGGCCGAGGTGATAATCACACTCACACAGTCACTCATCACAACGTGTCAACTCTCCGTCACGGGTGGAGCTTCCCTTTATCAACTGGCACAACCCATCACGTCCTAAACACCCATAAACACCCACACTTTTACTGATCCCCTCAACGTCCCCTGAAATCAGCCTACTAATCCAGGCGGCGTAATGGATGCACCGCTCAGAGGCGCAGTGCACTGATTGCCACGCCTCCCGCCAGGAGAGAGCTACGTTTTTCACAATAGTCGGCTTGCTCTCAGCTCATCGCCATGGCGATGGGCCCATCAGAGACAGTTCGGGCATCCGTCTGCCCGGCCTGTCAAATGCACACACTTGTTTCTTCTGTCTAGCTTCCTGTCGTTCCTATCAGCTCTCGCCCTGCAAGTCTCCTCCTATTTATATTCTGTTTTCACTCCTATTCCATCCCTCTCATTCTGCATGCTTTCCTGCGATCATTGATCCCCGACCAGAGAGGTAATTGATCGGTTTAAAGATCCCTCCCTCAGAGGAGACATCACTTCCAGCGGACCCCTGGGCTGTTTTTAGGTGCAGTGCTGTGGCTGGTGGAATACAGCTTACTGCAATAGGCTATTATGTCGGGGCAGTATTTGATAAAACACCTATTTCACTTGAATAATGCAAACATGCTGACAAACTGGGCTCTACTGGGCTCTGTCATATGTATGGTATAGACAGACAGAATGTGGCACCGCCTCAGTTATGGTTCAGAAAATACACACTGCGATGTAAATAAGCTGTAGCTGTAGCTCAGGCGGTAGAGCTGGTCGTCTAGTAATCTAAAGGTTGCTGGTTGGATCCCAGGCTCCTCCTGCTAGCATGCTGTAGTGTCCTTGAGCAAGACACTTAACCCCTAATTGCTCCTGATGGCTGCGTCCGTCGGTGTTTGAACAATTGTAAGTGGCTTTGGATAAAAGCGTCTGCTAAATGAAATGTAATGTAATGTAATAAGGAGGACAAACATTGTCAGGTACATAACATAAGTGTAAATTTTCAACTGTGGGGAATCGGTGTCCTGGGTGGCGCAGTGATGAAGGATTACAGTATCACAGGGTCACAAACATAAGCAGGTGAAACTCAAGAGGAGCTAGTAATGCACGACAAAGCCACAAGGTTCTACAGTTGCAGCACCGCCACAGATGTGCAAAGTGCAACTGTGTCATACAGGACGGTAGTAAATCATTTCGGTAGACGCCAGCCAAGGTCAAGATGGAAAAAGGAGTAGAGGAAGAATCAATAGAAGAGAGGATGTGAAGAGAAGGTAAAAATATGTTTATGATGAAAGAAATCTACCCAGACGCTGAAAAGGAAAACCATTATGACCAACTAAAACATATTGACATGTGGCAAGTGAAAAAGACTGCACACATAAAATAATGAGGACCAGCACTTAAAAATTCAGGTAAAAGCAGGACTGGAGTGTGACTCATTTTCAACCCAGGAGTTTGATCTTAATCACCAGCCCACTTCGGTGAGGCGGTGTTATGGTCCATAATGGACAAAATTGACAGTTTTGTCTCTTAAGCTTTGAACACGTATTGTACAACCTCTACAACCTTATTCAGTGTGCATGGGTTTGACATTAATCACGAGCTTATAGAGCTTGTGCGTAATCAGCGGGTGTCATGACATTTCACTGCATATATGTACGACCTATGTGTATGTACAGTATGTGACAAATAATCTCTTGAACTTGAACTGTAAAAAATAAAAGTTCAAAGAGTTGTCTATTAAAATTTTTAAATTTCCAAGTTCAATGACATTGAAATGATGACCAAAACAGTCATTATTGTACATTCTCAAATGGTTCTAATGTCTTAGAAATACAATAACGGTGAAGTTGAGCTATTCAATCGTTTTTCTGGGGACCCCACGTTGAGAACTGCTCGTCTATCAGTCACATTGATATAGGCGTTCTGCGATAGAAGTCCAGCGATGATAAATAGACACGATTACTTATAAAATTGTTGAAAACCAAGCTATCAAATGCTCATTTTTTGTAAAAAAAAAAACAACAACTGGATTTTCGATGCAGCTGTTGCTTCAGATTCATTTGTGATCTGCCACAGATTCAAACAATAGGATTCAATTTGTTAACTCAACCCACTGGGATTATGAATACACTTCTGATCAATAAATGCAGATAACAAAAGAGGTAAAGATTAAATGGCAATTTCAGATTAAAAAAATAAAATAAAAAGAGATATACTGATGTCAGATAAGGATGAAGCGGTACTCAATATATGTTACTCATGTTTTAGTAGTAGAGCAAGATATGGTACACTGCTGTAGTTTCAAGCATTTTAACCGGCTGCGTATCACAACACATTCTAGGGCTGGTCAAAACAAACGGCCTCTTTCACCCACATTCCCAGAGCATTGATGACACACGCCAATGACTGAAAACACATACATCACATACCACAAAGTATAAAAACACAAATGCATTCCACCACCGCTACTTACGGTTTTACCTGTCCGCTGAAATGCGTCGTTGTGTGATGTGTTGTCTCTGACACAATGTGGCCCAGACATCCCGGTCAATGGGCCCCTCAAAGGGAGGTCACATTCTCAGTGAAAAGGTCAAAAATGTGGTTGCATACAAAGTTAAAGTGCGCGTGTGCGTGTGTATGGAGCGTCGTCTGTGTGTGTGTGTGTGTGTGTGTGTGTGTGTGTGTGTGTGTGTGTGTGTGTGTGTGTGTGTGTGTGTGTGTGTGTGTGTGTGTGTGTGTGTGTCTGTAACCCAGGAGTTATAACCCACTTCAATGTTTCAACTGATCACTTCCCATTGAACCGTTGAATCTGGAGCTCCACCAGACATTTAATTAACTTCTTCCGTTGAAAAAACATTAAAGATCAATTCACATTTCATCAGTAAGGTTTCTGTAGGGAGTATGAGTGTATTTCTTCTCAGTCATACATCAGACATGCAGTTTTCCTGTTAACAAGGTGGTAAATATTTCCAGACCCAATAAAACGTTGTATCCCCACCTTTCTGTGCACAAAATGCTTTGCACGCGTTTGTAAGATAATGTTAATAAACAACGTAAACAACAATATGGGATTATAGAGGGCTTGGCGGGGGCTCTCTCTAGGAAAGGCCGTTGCAGTTTGACCTTTTGGTCCTGCTGCCCTGGTCTTGACAGATTGGGATGAAATGAGTGGATGGAGGGATTTTGGAAATCCGCAGGAACATATCCTAACCTCACGTTTGTTCTTTGTTAAGAGTGTGATGATGACCGTCGTAACCATCTTCTTATTCATACAGTTCATTCTTGTTGTTTGGCGGGTTTCCCAGGTTACGCCGTGTCCATCATGGGGCGTAGACGCATGCTGCCCCTCCTCTGTTCCTCCGACTGGGGGCTCCGCATGCAGGCTGAGAGACAGGCGGTCAACTTTGTGTTCCAAGGTAGGTTGTGTGAAGGTTTGTTTTATTTCCTACAATAGTCTGTAACAGGTTGCATACATTAGTAGCCTCCCAACCCTATTAGGCCATGAATCTAAGACCATTGACGACCTGGACTAAACCCATGTTTCTCTAACTTAACCTGAACTAAATCATACATGTACATGTGTCACTGCTTGGTTATGGGTGTGTTTGATTTGTGTTGTGTGTGTGTGTGTGTGTGTGTGTGTGTGTGTGTGTGTGTGTGTGTGTGTGTGTGTGTGTGTGTGTGTGTGTGTGTGTGTGTGTGTGTGTGTGTGTGTGTGTGTGTGTTTCCAGGCTCTGCAGCTGACCTGTGTAAGATGGCCATGATCAAGATTTTCTCCAAGGTTTCCACCTCCAGTTGGCTCTCAGCCAGGTAGCAGCAACACCACACACAAACGCACACGCACTTTTGCAAATGTCGTCTTCAGCGCCTCCTTCAGATAAAACCAGGCATTAAATCTATATTTATATCCTTTGTCAATTTTTGGTTGTGCGGTATTGTCATGACATTGAGACACCGGCCTAAATTCTAAATGAATGATTATCGTTAATGATTAATGAGGATTTATGACCCAAAAAAAAAATGTTTTTATCGTTTAACTACAGTTTTAGTCTGATGTCATACTTTAAATAATCATATTCTTCATATAATCATTCATAAACCACTCATTTAATGTAATAATTATGGATTTTGTGTACATGGTAATGGATTATGGATGATTATCCAATAGATAATATAATATAATATGATATAATATAATATAATGGATGAGGATGATCGCCCAGCCTTCAATACAAATATTATTTGGTGTAAGTACCACAACTAACACTTAATGCTACAACTACCACAACTGAATACTTGCCAAAACGGATAATATTGATAACTCTTCCATGGCACACGGGGTTGAGTTAGCAGTGAATATTAGTATCTCCTCTACAGATGTCTGGTGTTTCCTGAGATGTTTGTTTAGATGTCTTACTGTGGATTTCTTTCGTGCGTTGTTTATGTTTGTTTTTCCTTTCTATATGTATTTTCTGGTATATCTGTCTGCCTGTTTCCTGCAGACTAATAGCACAGCTCCACGACGAGCTCTTGTATGAAGTGGAGGACTCTCAGGTGCAGCGGTTTGCAGGTAAGGCAGCGAGCTCAGTGCGTCCCTGTACACATCCACTTCAGTTGGCGATACCAATGACAGCTAATGAGCGGTCACGTTCGTCACCTTCTACTCCAACAGCGCTTGTGAAAGGTACGATGGAGTCTCTGCAGCACATTGAGCGTCTTGGAGTTCATCTCAAGGTGAGCGAATGGCCGTCAATGTATTGTTGACGCTGCATAATGTTAACTCCTCTGTCTACCGACGAGGTCAAGGAGGAATACGGAAACATTGTTCTTCAAGTAGAACATACAATGATTGCCCCTGAAGCTAAGTTACTGGTTTGATTTGGTTGAGCATGGATAGAACATCAACACCTTTTTGGAGGACGGTCTGTGTTCTTTCTTGTAGCGCCTAGCATTTTCCCTGCGTAGTATGGCAGGAGTCAGGTGAGTTATGAGTAAACCCTGACTAAATGTAGGTCGCTGTGGACGAAATTAGTGTGTGTGTGTGTGTGCGCGCGTGCGTGTGTGTGCACGTCACACACGTGTGTGTTTGTTTCCCAGGTTCCCCTAAGGGTGGCAGTCTCCAGTGGCAAGTCGTGGGGTTCGATGTCTGAGCTAAGCATCTCCTCAACATCTCCTCCCTCTCTCTGAGTTCTCCTCCATCCCTGCATTGCTTTCTTTCCCCTCCTCGGTCTCCACAGTCTTCCCTTTTCCTAATCATTCTTATGTTCAACCTCAACTTCCCCTATTCATCAATCCTTCTTTTGCCTTTTTCTTATTTTCTCCTCTCTTCCCGCATCCAAATACACGTCCGCATGTTCCTCTCTCTGGCTCTCTCTCTCTCTCTCTCTCTTTCCACGCGCCCTGCATCCCCATCCCTATGGAAACCAGGCAGCTGCATCTCCTTCGAGCTCCCAATTCTTGCTTTCACTCCATCCGTATCCGTGGGCAACGGCAGGAGCCACCGACTGGATTGTGCCAGTTCCTTTTTTTTTTCTTTTTTTTTTCTCTTTCTTTCCTCTGTGGAAGATCTGTGTCCTCATCCTTGCTCCTCTCACCTTATTTTTAAGACCGATGCTGTTTTACTCGCTGAAGTTCTGTGTGAAGCCTTTCACAGACTGCGGAGTCATTATTTGTTATGAAAATAGACTTCTATATACTGAAAGGCGGCATTTCTGTACACTGTTATCAAGAATTTGATTTGAAGTTCAGTTCTATGTATTGTATGTATTGTCTCATCTTAGTAATAAAGACTCTTGACTTTTCCACCTGGGTAGATTTTTGGATTATTTTTCACACATAGACGCTATGCCCTCTCTCTTAGCCTGCAGGAAATAAAGATAGTTCACCTTCAGGATGTTTCCTGAATTTGGTGTTATTTCAGCCTTCTGGATCTTAAGCCTCTTTCAGCGTAGAGGTCACTTGATTATCAATCGCGCACCAGACTACTCTTCCTCTAATAGTCGAATTACTATATTGTTATTACATTAACAATCATCACACAATACATTTGCTTCTGTTCAAATGTAGGTTAACCTCAGACATACTGTCGTATTTTACTGAGGGGTTTGAAAAGTGTCCAACCTTGAGCTCTCACTGGGGTCTGCGTGAAACGCCAGTTGTTTTACCGTGTGGCTCCTGTGTTAAAGCCATCAGCCATCTAAGTCACCACCAAACACATTTCCATTGTAAAGCTCTCACTGGTATCGGTTGCATTCACAGTGACTCACTGATTTAAACCAAACAATCAAATTATACTCCTCTGGAATATCTCTCTCTGGCTCTCTCTCTCTCTCCCTCTCTCTTTCTTTCTCTCTCTCTCGCTCAATCAATCTCTCAATCTTGTCTTTTGCCTCTGGCTCTCTCTCTCTCCCTTTGTTCAGGATACGTAGATGTCTATAAATGTATGTCTGAGCATCCTGAGAATCCTCGGATTTGTGCCATTTTTAAGAAAGCCAAACTACTGTTGTCTATTTAAATTGTCACCTCAATTTTCCCACTAATTAGTCATGAATCGTCCTTGATCTCCCAATATTTATATTTGTTTTCATGTTTTGTTTTCGTCTGGCCATTTCCTCATGGCATGTCACTTAGCTCCATGTCATTTCAGATCCGTGGTTTCCCCCGCCTGCAGCTCATTCTCTTGTTAGTCCCTGAGTACAAATACCAGTCCACTTCCCGTTGTTCTCTGCCAGATTGTCTCTTGCATTACGCTGAGCTCTCCCGCACTTCTACCTGTTTCCTGTACCTTCCTTCCAAATCTCTGCCTGTTTCCCTGGACCCTGATTCTCTGCCTATTCCCTGCTGGATAAGTTTGCTTTCTCTGACTGAACTCCTGGTTTTGACCCCTGCTGCCTGTTTGTTGGAATAAACCTTGTGGGCTTTGACTTCTGACCTGATTGTTTTTGTGTCGTGCTTATTGGTTCACATCCGTTCTGAGTCAGTGAGTGTAACAGTGCAATCTGGCCAGAAATAAACCCAGCCGACACACAAACTCTCAAACGAAAGATGGCGGCACAGGCTCAACAACACGAGGCACAACTCACTGCCATTGCAGGGGGCTCTCCAGGAATCCTCCGCACGCCATGACAAACGTTTGGAGACTCTCTGTGGCCAGATCCAGCGACTCACTCTGGTCAGTCAAACAAAGGCTGCTGCATCATCTACCAGTTCTCCTGCTCGTGCCGTTTCCAGTCCAGAACCTCACCTCACCACTCCTGAATGCTTCTCCGGAGCTCCAGGTACCTGCTGGTCCTTCCTCACACTCTGCTCGTTAACTTCTGAACTGCAACCCCTCACGTATCCCACTGAGAGGTCAAGAGTGGTTTTCATGGTCACTGATCTCACAGGACGGGCTGGGGACTGGGTTTCCGGCAGAGTGGGAGAAGCAGGACATCTGCTCTTCAGTGACAACGTTCTCTGAGGTCCTCCGGAGGGTTTTCCGACCACACTATACCTGGCCGTGAGGCTATTTGTGGACTTTTTAACCTGGTCCAGGGGGAGTGCCAAGTTATCGACTATTCCATTGAGTTTCGGACCCTCACAGCAGAAAGCGATTGGAATTTCTGCTGGCTGACGCCAGCAGTCAGCCAGCCAGTCTTTCTGATGTCAAGGACAAGCTGGCGGCTCGGGACCCACCGGCAGATCTGAATACTCACATAGCCATGGTCATCCGCATTGATGGATGTCGCCTGGAGCAGATGTAAGTGAGGGCGCCGACCAGTCATTCCTGAGGTCTTCTGCGACCACCAGCATCGCCTAAGCTTCCTTGTCTGATCCTACCTTGACCCTATCTTAGTCCCTAGCGACTCAGCAGAGCCCATGCAGCTCGGCCGGACCCGGCTGTTGTCAGTGGAACGACAGCGCCGCTGGAGGGAAAACTAGCTGTTGCTCTCTGTACTGTGGCCAGGGGGGCCATTACGTGTCCAACTGTCCGGTAAAAGGAGGGGTTCATCAGTTAACCAGAGGGTGCTGGTGAGCCGTGCAATCCACTCCGAAATACCCTTTCATTCCCTGCTCCTTGCTCCATGATCCCCTTCTTTGCAACATCACTCATTCTACTGTTCCTGTACATTGGCATATCAGTTTACCATCATGAAAGTCTTACATTCCACCTGATAGATTCTCCTCAACTACTGGTAATCTTGGGTGTCCCTTTGCTCTTGACACATACAGTAAGTCGCAGATTGACTGGGGAAGGGTTTCAATTCAGTTCATATTGCAACTCAGTATGCCCCAGATCTGCTTTGTCTCCTGTCACTAGTTCTCCTCCTCCGGCAGATTTCCCTGACCTTTCTGGAGTACCTCCTGAGTACTTGCAGCTGAAGGAGGTGTTCGACAAAGCTCGGGCCTACTTGCTTCCACCTCATTGGCCCATTCTGCCCCTATGACTGCAGTATTGAGCTTCTTCCTGGTTCTATGCCCCCTACGGGTGTCCATCCCCTAGATGAAGGCCATTGGAGGCCTTTGACCAGGAGTCGTTGGTGGCAGGTATTACTCAACCTTATTCATCTCTTCTTCTTTGTGGGGAAGAAGGACAAGTCACTGCGACCCTGCATCGACTGCCCCTGGTCTGAACAATACAGTATAATGGTGAACAACAGATACACTCTTCCATCCAGTGCTTATCATCTGGTCCGCATCAAGGAGGGAGATGAATGGAAAATGGCTTTCAGGTGTCCAGGATTCCAGGCTTCTGGAGAACAAGCTGTTCATAAAGGCAAGGAATTCCATGTGTCCGAGGTCTCCTTCTTGGGCTTTGTGGTTGCTGAAGGGAATGTGCAGATGGACCCAGCAAAGGTTCAGGCAGTCATTGAGGGGCCAGTACCGGCTTCCAGGAAGAAGTTGCAGCAGTTATTAGCTCAGCTACCAAGCTGAGGCTCATCCTTTACAGTCAGAGAAGATTCTGCCACAACCTGCATAGTACTTGTGGTTATCTGGGAGGTGGAGCAGAACAATCCATGTCCCAGCATTGCCCTGATGCCCTTTTTGTGCCAGCCGTACGACTCAGGTTCTGCAGTGGGAACACTCCTCCTGGTTAGCTTGCCATTACATTACAGTTAGCAGACGCTTTTATCCAAAGCAACTCACAATTATTCAAACACCGATGGACGCAGCCATCAGGAGCAATTAGGGGTTAAGTGTCTTGCTCAAGGACACTACAGCATGCTAGCAGGAGGAGCCTGGGATCGAACCAGCAACCTTTAGATTACTAGACGACCAGCTCTACCTCCTGAGCTACCATCCCCACGGGGCTAGCCAGGACTCTCTCCTTTCCCCAACAACATTTCTGGTGGGAATCCATGGATTGGGACATCCGGGAGTTTGTGACCACATGGCCACAACAAGAACTCCCGTCAAGCCCCAGTTTGTCTCCTGCAGCCTCTGCCCAGTCCTCGTTGTTCCTGGTCCCAGGTCTCTCTGGACTTCGTCACTGGGCTCCCCTCATCAGAAGGTAACACTACTATCCTCACTGTGGTCGATTGGTTTTTCAAGGCTGCTCACTTAATTCCGCTGCCTAAATTACCCACAGCCAGTTTGCCTTTCCTGACTGATCTTCTGGTTTTGACCCCTGCCTGTTTGTTAGAATAAACCTTGTGGACTTTGACTTCTTACCTTGTTGTTTTTGGCTCGTGCTTATGGGTTCACATCCGAGTCAGTGAGCGTAACAATTTCAGGGTTTTGTCGATTTTAACGAGGGCACAGAGGTGGCATTTGAAACATCCAGCAAATTTACCAACAGTCCTGCCCTTTCGAACATTCTCATTCCTTTGCTTTCTTCACTTTTTCAACCGATTGGCCCTTTGCTTTGCCCTGTTAAACCAACTGACAGGAATGTGCGCTGTGTGACAATGCTGATGGGAGCGAAGACTCTCCAGCTTGGTCAGTGGGAGAGATTTGGAGCCTGACCAATGGCCAGTGTTATGGAAATCTACCCCTCTTGGCCGTTATTGTTCTCAGCTTGAAGGGTGCAAGGCCAAACCCCCCCTTGGAGAGGGCAGCATGAGAGTGGTCTGCACACTCAGACTGGGAGCACAGACAGATTACTCTAATTTATTCTCTTTTTTTGGCTTTCCACACATCCTGTGGCTCCCTACAGATGTAGCAGTGGCGCATGTCTCATCTGTACCTTTTTTTATTTTGTGGAGTCTTGCACCGCCGCTGTAAGAATATTTTTAATCCTGTCTTGGTTCTTTAAGATTAGACACTTGAACATCGCCCTCATTACGAGGGATAATCAGTACCTGTGATTATCTACTCAATTCAAAGTGTAATATGAAAACAATGCCCCGAATCACTGCAGCTGCCAGGAGGTCAGATGGTGCCGGCTTTCACTTTCCTACAGAGATTATATCACTTTCATTGAGTGTGGGTTGGGGTTAGGGTTGCTTTGGAAAATAAATGGCGTCCCAAAAGAGCAGATTATGAGTATGGTCTTGTGGCCACGATAGATGTTTTTATTGTAATGACCTTGTGCCATTTATCAGAAGACCAGACTTAAAGATCCCTCAGAAAATGGCCTGTTGCTAAGGGCAACGTCATTAGCTTCCTCGAGCTGCCGTCCCCATGGCAACGGAGGGATGTGCAAATGAGTAAAACCTTATACTGGTTTCCTAAACGGTTTTATTATGAGAGTTTGAAGTTCTCTTGTCTTTTGTTTTCTTCCACTCCCCTCCCTACATACAGGACACATAAACACCTTCAAAAAAGAAAATCTGCATTGGAACATGTAAAAGCTTCATTGCATCGTTTTTAATTGACACAATATGTACATCCAGTTTTCAGTCATTGTCACCATTATCATAATGCAAGAAATCTCCTCTTTACATCTATACAGTGTTTCCATTGTTGTCAGTAGAAAAGAAAGGGTTAATAATAGTAATCATAATAATAATAATTGTAAATAGTACTACTAATCCCGGTACGGTGACACAACCATCCTCCGAATGAATAACAGAAAAGAGGATTCAAAGTCAACAGACCTCAACTATAAAACCAGTATGGTCACTATAGCCGCACTGGGGTCATTGCAGCCTGGATAAGTCAGCTCCACTACGATCCCCCCCACTCACACCTTCATGACATGACATGCTTAATCTCTCGCGCTCGACGCCCTTCGGAGTTGCTTCACCTATTTGTGGTTCGTGGCAAAACAAGCAAGACCGGCGGGGGCCCTGGGACTGTCCTTGAGAACCTCGGACCCCGCGTCTCCCTTTGACTGAGCCCCGAGTCCGCTCATTAGACCGTAGGCCCACGTAACCTCTAGCCCACAGGGCTCCCGATGCTATTTGCTTGGTTGGCCTACTTTCTCCCTCACACACTTCAGTCCAGACCCCCCTCGCCACCACCCCCCACTTCCCCACCCAACAAGACAACGCCCTTCCCAACAGGTCCCCTTAACTCTCCATACAGTCCTCTCGGGTACAACATAATCCCCTGCCCTCCTCGTCTTTTCCCAGCACCACTCTCCCTCATCCATCCGTCCTCCCATCCATCTCGGTTTACTTCCCCCATCAGGGCCAGTCCACTGACCCCTCTGCCTCCCTACATTGCAGCTGCATTCCTTTCCCCGCCATGCTTTGTCTGGGTCGGTTTCCTAGCAACAGACAACAGCCATGACAAGGTTCGGAGGCAGAAAGATTTCTTGTCATTCCCCCTGCTAGCCAGCTAGTTAGCTGACTCATTTCAGGGTCACAGATATTGTGTTAGACGAGCGCTGCTGCTGCCGTTTCCTTGGCGGGCTTTCTCCAGCGACTCCATGGTTCAGGCAGATCGGAAATACAGTGAGAGCTGTTTTATCTGAGCAGCTTGGTTTAAATGCAGAGGCGCTGTAGGTCCCGAAAAAGATGGCTTGTAGCATCGTATCGAAAAGTGACCGCCATTAGTCTTTGTAGCGTTATAGTTTGGGTTGAGATGCTACAGAGAAGGACATATCCACTACAATCAGAGCTTCTTACAAGTACCGTATAGAATCTTTTAACTATTTTGACACTTCCAATCCCACAGTTTCTGTTACAAAAGGATCAAAAAATATCCCCCCAGATGCTATTTACAGTAGAATACACTTTACAACTTTACATTTGCTAAATTTTGGTTTTAAAAAGCATGTTGAATACAACCTTGAAGAACAAGTCACACTGTTTCAGTCCAGCGATTCTGGCAAAGGCAGAATGTTGTTATTACAGTTTTTTTTAAACTGGTGATGCAGGTTTCAGAGATACATGTGAACCAGAAGGCTTTGTGAATCAGTACAGAGCGGCTTAGCTACAAGACCTGGGGCGGAGATCACTTTCAAAAGCCTGCGATGTGCCATCTTTTTCCAATCTGCCTGAACCACCACTTCACACTGTAGAGCAACCTTATTCGCCCCTTTCAGTCACCCCCCACCACCCCCTATTGACATCTGTATACATATGCAGAAGTACACCTGTATATTTCAGCATTTGCAATAAATAAAAAAAAAACACCCTCTTTGTAACAAAAAATACAAAAAAGAGAATTGTAGTACAATCAAAACAGCTCCTCGGGGTTCTACGTGATGAGCAGTGGTGTTGCCATGCCGACATAGAACGCGCGACAACATGCGACATCACCACCCCCAGTGCTTAGTACAGTATAAGGGATAGGTCAATTCAGCATTCTGCCTTGATTTTTTTTTCTGTTGTTGTTGATGAGTTCCTTGAAGACGGTTTCTCGATATATCTTGGTTTTTTTTCCTCTCTTTGCTGTTGTGTTTATTGCTTGGTTAGATGGCACGTGGGCAGGATATTTCCAAAGGAGACTGTGTACGTACAGAATCATGTTGAGCAAAATGCAGCCACAGAAGGAGTAGCAGTGCAGTGACGACTGTCATATTTGGCAAATTCCACCTCCGGAGGCTAGCCAAGGGGTTATAGCGAGAATTATACTTGGCTGCATCATGACTTGTATTTATGGTAACCATACATATGACTTGTCATACGTGAGGAAAGAAAAACAAATATTTTTTATATTTATTATTGGAAATAAAGAAAAAGAAATCCATTCTTTCATAGCAAAACAAGACACAGTTGTGCTACAAGTGCTTGTGTGTTCGTGGCGCCTGTGGCCTCCGTCCAGAAATAGTCTGTATAAGCCACAGCGGATCTCGAACGATCTCAACAGAGGGATTGAGAGAGAGAGAGGGCGGGGGGGGGGGGGAGTCCACACTCTGGAATTCTGTATCCCCAAGAAACCTGCCTCTCGCACCCCCCGTTCCCCCTCTCTCCCCCTCCCCTGGCCTTCATCCGACCAAGTCTCACCTTCCTCCCTGACTCCCTCAGGCTCCTCGTAAGGTGGAACATTCCGGGGGAGGCCCGTTCTCTCAGACGGGGGAGAAAGAAAAAGTCCATCAAGGTTGTTTGAAAACCAGCACAGATGATAGCGAGCAGTAAATTATACATAAGCTGTATGTACTGTTATTTACAATCACAAAACAAAATCCTTAATACCTAACGATTTAGTCACATTTTCCCTCCTGCTGATAATGTAAAAAAAAAAGGAAACATGAGAAAGATTTGATATGAAACATTTCTAAGACCTCAAACATTGGCAGTTTACATTCATGCCCATGGGTGCATTGTCCAAGGCTGTCGCGTTTGGACACACACCCTAAGTTAACCTTCGTCAAACCCCAAGAACAGTACATTTGTGCATTAATCAGAATGAAATACCGACCAAGGGAAACACTGATATATACTGATATTAACCAAGCATCTTGGTTGGTTGCTTAGTAGGCCAAATACTGAATAAGGCCATGTCGAAAGACATTAGAAAAATACTACACGAGTTGAGGTTGTAGCCTCAATAACCACAGCATGTGCATTTGAATCTGCCATCAGATAGAGGCCATTGGATGATCATTTTCAGGGGCTCTTAGCGCTCATAAGACAGAGGCCTTTAGAAGTGGTTCTCAGTCCTTATGCAGCATACCTCTTTCAAACCTCAACCAATAGCAAAGCACACTCACACTGTCCCTAAATAAAAACCCAACACATAGAAAAAAAAAAAAATCCTTGAAATCATTTTCAGATTGTACATCAGCAGAAAACCTCAGAAGAAATTGGTATCGCACTGAATTTACACTGGTAAACATTGCATTCATGATTATTTCTACATTCTACACAATACTGAGTATAGACTACCAGTATTAAATGGGAGGTGAAATTTTGTTGGGCATAGCTTTCACGGGCTGTCATGACTTTAGTAAATGCATCGTAGATAGTGCACCGTCTTTACAATTCCAAATCCCCCACTTTCCACCATGCACTTTTTAAGATTTTGGTCTTGACAAAGCCGTTTGGAATAATTTGACATTGTTTGCTATGAATATGTACGAATATGCATCATATTATGACCCTACCCTACTTGCCTCTACTACAACACACGCACACAAAGCACTAATATTAACTTTCGTCAGACAGAATAAAATTAAAACTTCAGGATGGTAGCAGCAGAAATGGCTCAGATTTTATGGACTTGGCGCTCTTCTACTAGATCCAGGAGAGACAACATCACGATGCCCTCGAAGCCATACCTCTCACTCCTCTACCTCTCAGTTCTGCCTCTGGTTTTTAACCTTGTAGGATTATGGAGGGAAATCTCAGTTTGGCTCAATTTGAAAGGATAACGAACATGTGCCCTCCGGACACATCTCATTTCACATGACTGGGAAAAGGGGAAGGGGGGAATGAGAAGCCTTTTCAGCAGACGGTGCACTTTGAACAATGTGCTCCTCTCTGCAGTCTCTGATCTCTGTGGTTAAAAGGGGGATGTGCCAGAAGTGACAGAATGAAAAATATGAGGGTTTCTTTTTTTTCTTTTTTCAATGGAAATATTTCAAATTTTGTAGCCATTATGTTGGGTGTGCTCAATGATTTACAGTGAGAGAGAGTAAAAACAGAGGGCTCAGTGCCTTGCCCGAGGGCACTTTCCTTTGTCTTTCACTGCGGCACACAAAACCATCAGCTGCCCATGTATTCTCTATATAGTGCGGCAAAGTGTTTTCTAATTCCCCTTCAGGTTTGCTTGTTTCAAACGGATCTACAACGCGGCCGTACCCAAAGGCTTTTCACAAGGAACTCCAACTGGAGTAAGGGAAATTGATTAACTCTCTCTTTGCATGCAAAAGTGTCTCCTTTTCAGCTTCTTTCAAGGTTAGAATTCGACTTTTGGAGTGCGTTTAGGGTGTCCCCGATGATGTTCAGTGACCTGCTAGTGTCATGTTTGGAATAGCCGAACCTCGTCCGAGAAGGGCAGAAGTTTCAAAGCACTACAAGGCTGGTTCTTGGCGTTAATTTCAAACCCTGGCCACGATTACAGAGAATCATATCAAAGAAAACAAAAGAATATAAATAAAAGGACAAGTCCTCGATTCCACTGTATGCCATGTGCTAGGAGTGTCTCCTCTACAAGTCCTATTTGCATTCAAAGACACATTTCATGCAAAAGTTATATATATATATTTTTTCCAAACAAAGAAACACATTTCTTTTTATATGTTCATCTAAAAAGAAGCTTATTTTCTTTTTCATTTATATATTTTTTCAATATATATATATATATATATATTTATTTATATTTGTTCGTTTTTTTTTTAATCTAGACTTTTCCAGGGCAGGCACCGTACACACACTGGGTACAGAGGCATGCCACACTTGCATTGCTTTTGCATTCTACAGTTGTTTGGCTGGCAGGCATGATGTCATTCAGGTAGCGCAGTGGTGGCTCAGTGTATCGCATCTAAAGACACACACACACACACACACACACACACGTAGATTAATTATTCCCACATTCACCACTACCGTGTCCGTCACTATCCCCCTCCACGCTGCTTGGATGACATCACAGTTGGGACAGGGTTTGGGGGGTGTTCCAACAAGCTAATGGAGTAATAAAAGCAGCGCAGCAAGGCTCTGTGGTGCATGCAGAGTGACGGGGTGGGAATGGGTTGGGGAGGTCAAAAGTCAAATGGAGAGTGGGGGGGGTTGAATGAGAACAGGGGAGGGTGCAGGGGTCGAGCTCAGGGTTGCAGTCAGCTTTGTGAATCGGGGGGGGGGGGGGGGGGGGGGGGTTTGGGAGAGAGGGTGGCGGGGTTGGAAGGAGGGCGATGTCATGTTCATGACGTTCAAAGTATTTTCTTTGATTTTTTTCATTTTTTTCTTATGTGATTTTTTTTTTCCGGCTTTTTCTGTTTTTTGTTTCGACTTTATACAAGCAAGTGCGATTACATGGTTTTTCGGCTCAGAATGGAGTTGGGTTGAATCTCTCGTCTTCTGCTGGTCGTATGGTACAAGGGTGGCGATGGAAAGAGAGGAGATAATTGTCTTTTTGGGGGGGAACGGCTTGCTACATGAGATTCTAACTGTATACACCATAGACATACATAAAGGGGGATGTAATACTAATGCCGATACGTACTGGTATGTTTGTTTGTTTGCTAGTTGTGCTCAGTTAAGTACTGTCGGTTTGCAAATATTGCTAGTAGTCATGTCTTACCCAAGTTCTTCCCCAATAACCTTGATTTGAGTCTTGAGTCTTATTATGAGCCTGCGGTTACAAAATGACAAATTTTCAATCAAATACCAAACATATTCAAAATGTCTAATCTTCAATCAGTAAACAATTTATAAGTGCACATAGAAACCTGTATTGTTTGGCCAGATATTACTTGACTCATAGCAAGAAAGATGCATGTGTTCTCATGCATCCAACATGTGAGTTTAATCAAAAACAGTTGAATTGTTTGCCATATATTTTGTCGAAGCTGGAATATTATCTAACCGCAGCCCCAACAAAAACACACACACACACACACACAAACAATCTCTCACACACACACACACACACACACACACACACAGAAAGGTTGTGCCATGCATCTACATTGTATCTCGCGTTCTGTCTGTTGTGACGTAGCGGAAGCAAAGCTCCACCCCCCGTCATTCCAACCAATCGGAGACCCTCTCCACAGCCTCGACAAGAAAAGGCACGAAAGCATGACCGTGCTTTCAAGAGAGAACAGTAAGGGATGGGACAACTTCACCAAATCAGATAATAAAGGAGAATAACGCAGCGCAGGCAACAAACTGTGGGAGTCTCGCGCAGCGTTGTGTTTCCTGTGCACTTTTATCTGGATACAGGAAACACCCACCTCTCCCACCCCAGTCTGCATTTCTCTCGACGAGGGGGTTGGTAGCAGACGCTTGCTGTGCTTCAATACGGTGTCTTGAGATAAAGAAAAAACTGACCTAGTCTCTCTTTGTGTGCGTGTGTGTGTGTGTGTGTGTGTGTAACCACGCTCTGCACTGAACACATGGTTGACTGTAGAGCTATCGTGTAAAAGGTGGTTTCAAAGGTGGCTTATCTCCACCGCCCTCCTCCCGCACGCCTATGTTTTAATTCAGCTTTCCCTCAAAGAGCCCTGTGTCGGCCCCCGTCCCGTCCACGCACCCGTCCACCAGTCCATCCATCCCCCCTGCTCTTGTCAAAAGAGAGCGCTCAGCACATCGCATGGCCAGGTCTTAACCGGCTTGTTCAATTCTCAAGTGGGTGGGGAGGACAGCCGGATGGAGTGGAGGTGGGGAGGAGAGAAGAGGAGAGGGGAGGGGAGGGGGGTGGAGTTGGTGTGGCGGGGGAGGTGCAAAGGGCAGGATAGTAATGAGAAAATATTGATCCAAGTCGCACGGTGCCAAAGACAAAGTAGAGTGGGGGTTGGGGCTGCCTAGCTGGGAATGTGGGTTCAATTAGCGCGGGACGGCGGTGTTGTGTTTATCTGTCCAGGATTTCTGTTCGCACACAATGAAAAGAGAAAGGAGAAAAAGATAGTAGGAATAGTCATAAAATTTAGGTGGAAAACAACTCTTGTTTAAAATGTCAAAGTATAATACAAAAGAAATGACAAAAGCATGATTGCAGTAAAAAAGGAAAAGTTAGTGACCTCATGGCGCAGTAGTAGATGTGTTAAATAGGAATAGACATTAACTCTAATGGTACAAAATAAATAAAAGCAGTCGGAGGAGAAGACCCCGTCTGGACTGGCGCGGCAGGTCGAGGAGGGTTGTTTTTCTCTCTCTCTCTCTGTGTCCCCGCGCTCTCGCTCTCTCTTTCTCTCTCCGTCCGTTCTTCATCTCTCACTCACTTCCTCTCCCCCTCGCGCCCTCTCTCTCTCTCTCTCTCTCGCTCTCTCTCTCTCTCTCTCTCTCTTTCTCTCTCTTTCTCTCGCTCTCCCTCCCTTTGCTTCCTCCCTCACTCCTCGCGGAGCTGCAGGCGGTAGCGGCTGTAGCGGATCTGGAAGAAGAGCCGCTCCAGTGGCGAGCGGCTCATCCCGGGGAGGCTGTAGTCCTCACTCCGGCCTGACCGGCGGAAGCCCAGCGACTCATACAGCTTGTGGGCGGCCAGCTTGACGGCGGTGGTGCCCAGGACCACGGCGGCGTAGTTGTTGCGCATGGCGAACTCCAGCACGCGCCGGCCCAGCGCCTTGGCGATGCCTTTGCCCCGGTAGCGCGAGTCCACCGACATGCGGCGCAGCTCCACCGTGTTGTCGTCCTCGCGGCCCTGTGCCGCCACGATGCCCACCACGCGGCCCTCCAGCACAGCCACCCAGAAACAGGAGCCTGGGGGAGAACACACACAGAGGAACACACATGGTTAGTCCACACCATGGTTGGGGCATAAACACAAAAGAACAAATTGAAACTACACACAAAGTTGAATTTAAACTCCCTAACGAGTTGCGCCCCCAAGGGATGGCGGTTTTATTGAACACAATAAAGCTTTCTGTTTGACTTGTAGTGGTCAGATTGTCATTAATGTTTGTAGGTTTAGTGTCGTCCTTGCTTTGACAGGACTGGGTAATAACTTGGCTGTAAACCCGGCAATAAAAAGACCTAGTCCTCCTCCATCGATGTGATATAATGTTCAATTTCCCTGGCCTCATCTGGCCACTCCATTGAAAACATTCTAGGGGCACCATTGTCCTTAACCTAACCAAATAGTAAGGCAACCATTCTAGATAGAGGTCTTCAACTACCAAGGTAGGGATGAACCAACCCTCAAACAAAGTGAAACTAACATCAGTTTTTTTCGGGGCAGCAGCTAGTTACATGCAACAAATGTGTGTCAGTTGCACTTTGGGGCTGAAGTTGAGCTTAAATGGTTTGCTTGAAGTTAAACGTAAAGAAAAGCTACATCAAGTGATGCTGAAATATAAATATTGATTAATCAAGGAATGCGACACCAAAACCTTTGAGAGAAAAGCAATGCAACTCCAACTGATTTATAAATATTGCTTGTCCAATAAATGCATTGGGCGTCACAAATTCACAAACAAATTCAAAGTGATGTAAAATAAAGAGTTTGCAGAGTCTAAAAAGACAAACAATACATACATTACTGATAATAAAAAGCAAACGGGTGGACCACAGCAGGAGAGGGAGCTAACACTGTGACTGGTCCAGCGGGCACTCATGAGAAGGAAGCGGAGGGTGGAGATGGCATTGATACAGCTGATGTCTCCGCGAGAACACCAAGGTAATGGCAGAAAGGGATGGAGCAAGTCCTTCCTAGCCCACCTTAAATGTACCCGTAATTATTTACAACCGCTCTTTAAAGCAGGAAAAGGCAATATTATTGGTCACAAATGCAAATGTAAATCCAGCATCCGCAGCACCAGACACTGAAGTTGCATGTCCGTTGGCTGAGGAATCAATCAATGGTGTTGCAGGGACCAGAGACTGACAGGTGCTTAATGGCATTATCCACTCAGTGAGATGCTGACAATTAAAAGTACGGTCATGACTACGCTGTCACGTCTCCGCCCGGCGGAGAACTTTGACCCATGGAGAGCCACACCAACTGAGAAAGAGAGACTAAATCAGTGTTACTGTCTGGTAAGAAACCTACCAGCCGCAAGAAGCAACTTTACACAGTCCTTTTGAAAACCCCATCTTGTCCTCAAACTGTCCCTCGGGTCCATGAGATTTGAGGCGTCCTTTTTTTCCAATTACTGAAGAATTCAAATAGCTTTGGAGTTTCACCCCGACAGATAACACACTTCATTTTGTCCGACGCTCCAGAGAAACAGTGTGTAGGGGCCGATCTGGAGCTCATGGTCGAAACATCAGATACACAGACATACAGGAGCCCAAACCGATACAGATGGCGGGCCCGTGTAGACACGTTCAGAAGGGCAGGTGCTCAAAATTTTTTAGAAAAGGCGTTGGGGGCGGGGTAAGCGAGTAAGTGAGGAAGTGTCCCTGTTGCATAGGGGCCCCCCTATGCGCACCATCGTGGGCGCAATGACTATCTTGCCCAGAAAACTGTACCTCAGCGCCCATTCACACTTCGTAAAGCGTGCCTGATAAAAAGGGCGCCAATGGACATCAAGGGGCAAAGGGGGCAGGTGCTCAGGCACCCTCCGCCCCTCCAACATTCGCGCATCAAATCAATCTGACCCACAACACAACAGCCCCGATCGGCAGGCCCTGTTCCTCCGGCTGCGGGGGCCGACGCACGCTCAAAAATCATACCGTCTCGACGTGGATTCGACATTTAAGCCCTGGGGTTTGTGATGCCGTGGAACAACTCGCCGACTTTGCCGGGGAACGCGATGGCTTCGTAAAGTTTGGTGCCGCGTTCAGCAGCAGAAGTGCAGCTCACTGGGACGACGCAGAGTGCCAAAGAGATCCAGAATGTACTCTGTGTCTAAAACATGTCCATGTCGATGTTTCCGTTAACCGCCGCTCTTTGCGTTGCCGTTGCGATTTCCGCGTTGGATAAATCCATGTCTCAAACTCTCAAACCGGGCTGTAAAACGAATGTACGGCTGTGAAATCAGCCCGCGCTGAATCGCAATTGTGAAGCGCTGGAAGACAGACATTCAGCCCACATTGACGCTGCTTGATTTGCTTCGGTAATCATAATCTTTCAGGTGAAACACCCACGTTGCTCGGTTCTGTTGAGTAACTATGTTCAAACAGCTTTTTTTCTGCCACTTTGAGCTGTATTTGCGGGCTTCACCTGGCAGCTGCTATGTATTTGCACTCGAAATCTCATGTGTTTGCCGTAGGTAAATCTTACTTCTCTGTGAAAAAATAAAACCTCTCTGTGCGTTCTCTGACTTGGGGAGCACTTGCGCGCACACACACAGACACACACACACACACACACACATGACGTCACATACATCACACCCAGCCAGGCGGTGACATTATGACCATGTTTCTGGAGTGCCCCCTCCCCACACACTCTATTAAGCTGACCCTGAATCAAACAACTGTCACATGTAGGTCACCAAGGCAACGGGCGGCACCGCCCAGCCACATTCTGCCCTGCCGACCAGAAGGGGTGACATCATCGTTGAGAGTGTGTGACATCATTGTTCGACCTTGAGATCAGGCATTCCTCCGTAATTGCCCCTCGAGATTTGTGACTGTGGAGCAGGCGAAAAGACGCTTTGAGCGTATACCTCTTCAAAGACCAATACCACCTCAGTTTGGAAGTGTTAAGTGACTTTAAGTCTTTGAATGAATGTACTGGCAAAAAAAAAAAAAAAAAAAAAGAGTGTACTGGCAGGCACCGAAACAGCATTTTTATTATTACTATAATATGTGGTAACATGCATGTCCGCTTGTGTGCTGCCAGAGTTGACGGGGTGGGGGTGGGTCACTTCCATAAACCCTTCGTGACCATCTGCTTGGACTGCGCCTGTGCCAATAAAGCATGCGCGCCAACCTCCCTGGTGTGTGAGTGTTTGTTTGTGTGTGTGTGTGTGTGTCTGTCTGTGTTACTTAACACTACCACTCAAAGTTGACTCCAATTATCCTGATTCTAATTCGACAGAATTTTGGAGGTGACTATTGGTGCTTCTCATAGATGTTTACACACAAGAAAGCCCGTTGATTAGAATAGCTGGAACAGTCGATGAAGTACTATTTTACTGTGACGCGGCCTTAAAAAACAAAGTTTAAACTATAATTTATTGCAATAACACGGCAACCAAAATCTCAGATGAGCACCCAGCCCCACTCAAAAGCTCATTTTGATCACTCATGGGGACGATTCGCTTCATTCTACAGACACAGATGGGACCGATGAAGGTCTCCCTTCCCCCGTCTCGAGAAACTCTACATCTGCCGGATGATCTGACATTGCTCCTGGTAAAGCGCGCGCCGGGCGGCTCTAGCAGCACTGAGCTACTCTAAGCTGTCATTATCTCCGTCAGGGGCCGCGCTCCCCGGAGACGGGATGACGGAGAAACACTGGGAACGTGAACGTGAAATTAAGCGAGTGCGGGAGGAATAAAAAGAAGGTGGGCGGGGCGTTGTTGGAGAGAGGAGAACGGTAAAATCCTGTTATGTGACGCTCCAGCATTCAACTCATTAACATTGGGGGCTCTGCGGTCCGGGGAAGAAATGCTGTGATATTCAAAGGCATATTCAAATCGGGAGCTGAATGAACTGAGATTTGGGATGTCGAATGGCAACGAGAAATGTGGCCGTGTATATAAAACACAATCATCCCCCTGTTAATATGCCTTGAATTGACTTTCTACTTTCACTTTTTTAAAACACAGACAAAAGCTGCCCCTCCCCAAATTCACAGCCTCCCTCCCTAATTGCACCCAGATTTTTTTCTCCCACCCATCTCTATGCTGAACAGGAAATGCGACAATTTATGGACAAGGCGGGAAGAGCGACAGGAATGTGTTGGGGGGGGGGGGGGTTGCTTCTTTTTCGAGACACACGGCGTGTAATCACAACGTCCGAGAGACAGCCTTCTTTTTCCTCTTGGATGGAATTTCTCTGAATCCCGCAATTTAAAGCGACCGCGGGGTTAATTGATTAGAGAAGTTGAGGGAAGCGGGCGGGGGAAAGGACAAAGAGGGAGAGATAGAGGATGAGATGTGTTCTGACACACACACACACACACACACACACACACACACACACACACACACACACACACACACACACACACACACACACACACACACACACACACACACACAGGCATGCAGTTCAGCCTGGCTAGCCAGTCCTGGAGTGTTAAGTGGGATGTCATGGTCGGTCAGGGCTGGGCGACACGTTCTATATATATATATATTTTTTAATATATTTTCAAATGACTCTCCAATAAGATGTCGCACCCCCCCCCACTTTAATTGTCTCAAGCCCATTCCGTAAATGCTTCAATGTACTCTAATATACAATTCTTAGTTTGATTTAATTAAAAAAAAAAAAAAAAAAGTACTGTCATTTAATATCACAGCCTGATCTGAACGTAGCGGAGAACCAGTGTGCAGCTAAAAGAAGGAGCTGCAAAAGACCCATCCGTGACTAAGGTTGAAAAGAGCAGACAGTCAGAGGAAGAGAGAGAGTGGGGGGGGATGGGGGGCTGGAGTCAGTCGTCCCGACCAATGGAGACGAAGGGAGGGAGAGAGGAGTGGGAATGGGGGAGTAGAGAAAGAGTGGGCAGGAGAAGGGAAAGGAGAGGCATCGCTATTAACGGTAACAGCGGTTGGTCTGAAAGGATCCATTATACCCTCCAGGGCGTGCCAAGCCTACGGGGGAGGGTTGATGGTTGGAGAAACGTCAATAATAGGTTGAATCTACCATGTTGCAGTCGGAGGCGAGGGGAGGCGAGGGGGGTCAACCCGCTGCATGCAAATTAATCGTAAAAAGACAGAAAGACACAGAGAGACAGAGAGAGAGACCTCTCATTTCCCGGTGCGCAATTTGATTATTGTTCCTCGACGCCGCCGATCTGACGTCGCTAAATCAGAACGTGAGAGAATGAATTTGTCTCTGTGCCCGTGTGTGGGAGTCAAATGAGGTGCGATGTTGCGATATGAGCCCTGCAACCTCAAAGAACGCGCGCACACACACACACACACCCACACCCACACACACACACACACCCAGAACGCGTCTAACAAGATTACGCCCTATTCCCTCAGATGAAACCTAGCCGGCTAATTCGGTTGATAAGCATTCAGTCTAGACAGCGCCTTGGTGCTCTGCAGTTCACTCCTCTCTGAGCCGCACACCTCTCAAGGAACTCCAATTAATGCTTGTAAGTGTGTGTGTGTGTGTGTGTGTGTGTCTGTGTGTGTGCACACTTGGGTGTAAGGAGAGGAAAAGGGTACTGATGATGAGATGTGTTGTCGTGGATTGCGCCTACATTTTAGTCATTTGAGTTGGTAATACATTTTTCTGATGCCATGCAAATTCTACATCCAGCTAGCTATGTTTCAGACATTGAAAGAAACGAGTGCCTTGTGTGCTCGTGTCCTGTGTCAGCAGTGGCCTTGAGCTGATGCTCCACCGAGTCAAACTTATTTATACTTAATCAGAAGCCACTAAGGTGCCCGAGGCGATGGGATCTTCAACTCGTGCAGACATGAGGCAGTGTCATACCGCACCGTCATGATGTCTTTCGCGCAACAATCCCCCAACATACAGGCATACATTGTCATAAACACACGCACACGTACACAACAGGCCCCACCCGTTCCTCCCGTCTGGGGTCAAAGTGCACAGTGGGAAGTATAGATCAGCCTGTCACATCATAGCGGCCACATCAGCAGTTTCTCCTTCTGCCGCCCCTGGCGGAGCAGCGAGGGCTAGGGCAGGCGACCGGCAGTGACCGATACGCCCAGTGAATGCAGGCATATTTATTATCTGCATGCAAACACACCACAGTGTTGTCAGCAATGAATTATTCAACGGCACCCTTAGCGTGGTGATGCACAAAGCCTCCACCATCAGCCCGGCCTATAAAGTACACCCAGTATTTGAGGGAGATCCAAATTGACTCGTGTGTCCAAGTAGAGGCCTCTCACACATACACACATCTCCACTGACTCTTTTAGCATTAAAGGAGTAGTGCCCAACCTTCTGCCATTACTTTTTCTGCCACAGCCCATCAATACCTCTATGCATCCATGCAATCGTTTTATGGACATGCTATATGGATGTCTCTGTAAATGCATGCACTTTTAACGGCACTTTCATTCATTTACTTTTATCAGTGCACTGGGGCCTCTGTCTCTGTGTTGCTACAACTCTGGCCTTTGTAAGCGTTGGAGGTTATAGGCCAGGTCATGAACCCCTTTACCTCCTCCCCAGTGTAAACTACCTCACCCAGACTGACGCCCTGTATTTGGCTTAGCTTCTTCCAGAGGAGGGAACTCGTATGCGGGAAGATGTGGGATTCCATTTTTTTTTTGAGACGGCTCAGATATCAGGGAGACTTTTGAAGGTGAAAGACCATCGGGGTCGGTCATCTGTCGGGATCGTGACCTGTGATTATTGGTCAGTGGAGAAAACACAACGCAGAGCAATACCAGGGATAACGATGCTGTCTCTGCGAGTCCGTCCGATGGGGGTCTTTGTTCGCGATCGATTTTACCGGGCTTTAAAATATCACTTGTCTTGTTAAGCAGTAAGATCACGATGTATTATTAATTTGTTACCTCCGCTTCCTCCCCACACACGTCGACGGTAGCTGACTGTATCCTACACAGGGACTAGCGAGGCTACCTGCCTCAAAAACAAGGTCACCTAACCACTATAGTTGGCGGGCAGCAGAGGTGGACAGATATCGACGCTGGAGGCTAAAATAAGGTTTCCAGAATCCGAGGATGCTCCCAATCCACAACTACAAAGAGCCAGAAATGAAGGAAGTTAAATACACACAGAACCATGCTCCGTGCCTCTCATAGAGATCAATGGATTATATGTCAGTGATAATGTTCTAATGACCCTGAACTAACAGTCTAAACTTTCCCATAGAAGTCTGTTGGCACATGTTGATTCTTGGTTATTGTTTCTGCTGAGAAACAACCCCTTGTTTATTTTAACTACACATTACTGTACAGAAACGTCGTTCTGGAGTAAGGAGTGCTATTTCCAGGGGTGGGAGGAAACTTCACTTCTTCTATGACAGAATGATGGATAACCCCAGTCCGTCCTCGCCGCCGCTAACACCACACACACATTCTCAACACAGTCAATGTGGGAGGGAGAGGGGGAAGATGGAAGCACGTTTTATGTTTAAAGCACAAAGCAAGAGGCCTCACTTGTCAGTAAGAGCCTCGCAATTCGTCATCGGTAAGGATCGAGCCTGGTGGTTGGTCACCAGAGAGTTGGGACTGTGGAGATAGCGACAGGATACGAAAGGGCCAGAAAGAGGGAGGAAAAAGAGAAAGAAGACAATGATGGCGTGAAAGAAAAGAGAGACAAGAGAAGACGCAAAGTAGTGAAAGAGAGAAAATGGGGGTTGGGCAGGAAGGGGAGAAGCAGGGAACAGAGGGAGAGCGAGAGAGAGAGAGAGAGAGAGAGAGAGACAAGAGTAGTGAAGGAAAAAAACAGGATCAAAATTACACAGGGAAGCAATGAAGGAAGAATGTTAAATTAATCCAGTGTTTGCCGTGGTGCCTCCAACTGACAGGCTGGGCAACCCCTGGGAAATCCTCTTTGTCTGCCACTACTGCCTTCCTCTGGCTGTACCTCTCTCTCTCTCTCTCCTTCTGTCTCTCTCTCCTTCTACCTTGTTCTCTCACTCTCCTCTCCCTCTCTCTCACACACATACGCACCCATCATCACACACAATGACATGTAGGAGCGAACCCCTCCCCCGACACACAACGCCTCCATTTTCTAGCTCGCGTCACCTCCTCCCCTCCTCCCCGCCTGCCTCCCCCACTCCGTCGCTTTTCGTGGATCTCTGACTCTCTCTATCCCTCTGTCGGACCGTTTCCATTTCCGTCTTTTTCGGAGCCAAATTGAGCGCAGCCGGTGGCGGTGGAGGACACTGCCCTTCACGCAGTTTTACCCCCGTCTAGACATGCAGCCGAGGGAAGACTCTTCTGGATCCCGGTATTCCTAAACGGATGTTATTGGGCCAGGGACAGGAGGAGCGCACGTCGACCAAGGTGTCTAATGTCACCTTGATGATATTACGTCCCATATTTCGAGCGCTACTTTGAAGCTCCAGCCTAGGCGTGCCGAAAAAGGGAAAGGGGTGCAATATTCGGGGTCACCTTGGCGTGCGGGGCCGTCCGTCAGTTTAATCAGATTTATTTACATTCTTTTGTTGACGGGGCAGGGAAGAGGGGTGGGCTCCGTGGGCTTTGGCAGACAGAGCACTGCATCACCACCGCTGATTTTGATTTTCGATTTGAGGGTTCAAATGGGTGAAGTGGACTCTCCGGTATCAGTCAGTGGACTGTTTCCTCGGTCTGAGAGCCTTGCCGTTCCGGTGACACGCTACGGGGACACACAAATAGCATACGTCATTCTGATGAGAGAATGACATGAATACATGGTTCTGAGTCATTGTTTTTCTAAGAAGCACAAACGTTGACGCAAAAACAATGACTCAATATGGACATTTTGAGTCTGACGGGACACTACCTCGATATGGAAGCTACCGGCGGTCGGCATAAACAGCTGCACATTCTGGTGCCTGTTTTGGGGGGGTGTCTGGTTAAGCTAGTATTATTTGGAACTTGTTGGTTACCAGTTGTCATCTTGTACCAGCTGTAATGCTTGTAATGAGACTGAAACCGGCTTCTAGTAAGGGCTGGGTATTGTTTAAAAAATGACTATACCAGTACCAATACCAGTACCCTTAAAGTGATGCTGATACCAATGGAGTACTTCATAGGGTACCTTTTCTCCCTACTATACCCATCATGAAATGGAAGCGTTCAGTGGCCTAAAATGCCACCACATGATTTTTACACAAATACATTTTGATAGTGTTCAAATTATTGAAATATTTATCAAATAGCTGTACAGAACTTGATGAAGTGTTGAATGAAGTATTTGCGCATTTTAAACAAATAGCCAGCACAGTAGGAATGATTACAGCGAAGAAAACCCGACTGTTGATTTAAGAAAACCCGACAGTCTCTTTTGAAAAAATTGTGACCCCACATTCAATTGACGAACGCTTGGAGTGATTGGCTGCGAGTAAAACAGTACAAATAGTCTTTTTTTTTCTAGATCTGGGTACAAAAAGGATGGAATGCATGTATCGTTTGACTGGAGAAATTTCGATGGTGTTACTTGGTTTTTGGTTATTTCGGTATACCGGTATACCAATACCCAGCCCTACTTCGAGTACCATCTAAGTCACTGTTCTTTGCCCTTTTAGAAAAAAATAAACTCTTCCCGATGGCTTGGTGTCATCTGTTTCTGTCATAAACATGTCTTCAGAGGGCGCCTATTGATTTCCGGATCGAGAGCTGTTTGATTGATAGTGTGGATATCATCGGAGTGGGGTGGTTTTTATTTTTTTACCTTGCACAGTCATTCTCGTAATACCCTTGATGATTAACGGCTGTTCCTCAAGACTATTACATATTACAGCCCCCTCCCCTGTTAAATACACACAACACACACAAACGCACACACACACATTTTATACAGTGAGTGACAGTGGTGACAGCTGGCCTTTAGTGGCAGTGGAATGAAGCGATCCCAAGACACACACACACACACACACACACACACACACACACACACACACACACACACACACAGGACACACCTAGGACACACAGATGGGATGAGGCTATTGATTAGTGTGATGTCGCAGGCTAGTCAGGGCATGTAGGCGCTAACACTTTACTTGATGGTTTTTAGGGCGGCCCTCCTCCGGCTCCAACTCCTGTCATCATTGTGTTTTAGTTCTATTTTAAGCCAATCTGGAAAGTTGCTTGAAAGTTGATCAGAAATATTTGGCTTTCACTACCTAAGCACAGAATGCAATGCATATTAACTATGGCGTCTCCTTATTATTTTTTGTTAAGTTCTTCAAATGGTAGATATGCCCGTTTTAAGTATATCGAAAACTCTACGTCTACATTTATCTAAGTCCATCAAAATGGAAAGGTCGGCATCAAAATCTTTTTCCGATCTCTCTTTCTACATAGTGCTCTCTGTTTTTCCCCTTTCCCTCCATTTCAGACTCCTTCCCCAAGGGTTGGAAAGGCGTCTGAAACAACATGTACCTTGCCCTGAGACCAGTGATACAAATTATAAATGGTATTATTGGCGGTGAAGCTTTCGCTCCCCTGGGCAGAGACACTGCCCATTACATGGTGGTAGCACTGATTTAAGGTGACAGTTGTTCACATTCCTCTGTCCTGTACCCTCACCGCACACCTATCCATGAATAGAATCCCACAACAAACACAGGGGCACAAACACATATTCCGAACGGACACCTGATGCATGTAAACAGACACACACGTGATGCCAAACACCTTTCCTATACACATATTCCCTGTCATGCTACCCCCCCCCCCCAACACACACATACACAATTTACCCACATGCACACACACGCACTCACATACCAAAAACAATGACAATGACGTTAGCAATCTCTCTCCATCAGGTCTGTGTGTTGGGAGCCCAGGTGGGCTTTCCCGTGTGCCCATTCACTGTGTGTGGCTGTAATCATTAGCATTGTCCAAAGGCAGCGGTGCCTGACCCCCGCTAAACCGTCACAACCCCGCAGCAATAATGGGAATGCTAAATTGCAATTGTGTATGCAGTGGATTACCATGCCACTGGGTACAATGTCCGAAAAAGGGGGGCGGGGCGGAATGTGTATATGTGTGTGTATGTGAGTGTGTGGGGGGTGTTGGATTTGACCTAACCTGCCTTACATTGTTCACATGGCTGAGGTTAATAAGGGACACAAGATGCCATCGGGTGCGTGTGAGTGCGAGTTTACACGTTTGATTGTGTTGATTGATTGTTTTTTGGGGTTTTTTAATGTGCGTGTGCGAGTGAGAGACTGTGTGGGCCAGTTTGAAACTCAAAGTCTCAAGGGCGCGCTTAAAGCAGGTGCGATCGTACTGTCACCGGCTGGCTCACTTTCTGAGGCAAAAGCGACTCGTTTCGGATCAGGCGTTCCACATCGATTTTTCCCAATTAGAAGCCGAAGTGAAGGAAATGAGCTCTGCTGACATTGGCTGCACTGCAGTAAATGTATCAGCACTTTAGTCCGCGCAATCGATAGTGGCACCCCACTCCGTAATCCAGTAAGAGGGGAGGGAAGAGGTGGAGGAGAGGAGGGCGGGGGTAGAAAGAAAGAAAGAAAGAGAGAGAGAGAGAGAGAGAGAGAACGAGAGAGAGAGAGAAAGAAAGAAAGAAAGAAAGAAAGAGGGAGTGTGAGTGGGGAAGGGCGGCAAAGGGATAAGGAGGAAAGTGAGAGAGGAAGGGAGAGTGCAGATGGGAGCGGGAGGAAGCAAAGTGTGGGTCCGCATATTTGATGAGTTGATGAGTCTCCCTCTGCAGCAGCTGAAACCGAAAGCTGTAAGACCCACCCAGCCCATTTCTACACTTCGCAGCACGTGCGTGTGTATACATGTGCGTGGCAGTGTGTGTGTGTGTGTGTGTGTGTGTGTGTGTGTTCCAGTGATGTGTTTAATTATTGGAGACAGGGCTAAATGACCTACCTTGCTATCAAGCGAGCATCCAATGTCCCTAGACTTAGACAACTTCTCCTGTGTTATCACCAACAGACATGAAGCACATTATGTTGTCACCCAGTAGTAGTCCCCCTCTTTTCTTACCTGTGGGTTTCATGTAATACGCTTCTATGTCGGCCATGTCCGTGTGAAGTGCACAGTCCAGATAGCTGAGGATGACTTTCCTGCTGTAGTAGTAGCGCGCACCCATGAGAATGAAGGGCGCGCAGCAGGTCAGCGTGACAGATTTGGTCACAACAAAGCACATTACTAAGGAGAAATGGAAGAAAAATAAACGAAACCTGTCAGAAAAGAGAATCACATGTTTGATTTGGGAAGAAATCCTGTCCCACTCGGACAGAGCAAGAGAAAAAACAAACAGTGTCATTGATACTGCATGTATTCGGGCATCAATAATGTCAAGGTTATTTATGAAAATCTAAATTGCATTCATCACATGTGGTTTTGTGGAGTTGAGGAACAATGTTTCGACTGTACCGTTGAGTACGGCGTCTGACAAAACGAATGTTACGTTATTATGGCACTACAGTTGCGCATGGCAGGGCTCTCGTCACATTGAACGCTTCGATCTGGTAACGTCGTGTGGTTATCCGGTTGAGGCGCTGGGGGGCGCACAAAACAACACAGGCGGTCAGGCGCTGCATGGCGTGCGGTGTGCGTGGCATGCTGGAGATACTCCACAGCGTCACGACGGACGGGGGGCTCCGTGCTGAATGCGGCGCGGGTGTTCTCATCCATCCTTTTAGCAGGATTAAAATGCACAGATGAATAAAAGCGGGGTTTTTGTTTTGTTTTTTTTGGGGTGGAAAAGCATGCGTGTTTTAGAAGCAACAACGTGCACGGGTTCATTTAAAGCCTCGACGATAACGACGACGGTGTGTTTTATTTTGATCGGTGTTTTATTTGTTTATTTATTTGTTCTTTTTTTTTTTTTTTTTGTTGATTTAAAAACAACAACAAAACAAAAAACCCTCAAGACGGCTTTGTCGTGGGGCGGCGACGCATCAAGAACGCGACGCGTCTGCGGCCGCGAATCTCACCCGAAATATAAACAAAGACGAGACTCGCGTCGCCGTTGCCGATCGTCAAATATTCATTCATTCGCCCATTCATTCACGACGCCGGCGCGTCGTGGCAAAACCGGCAGACGGAGCAGCGCGCACGGAGGCGAGGAATGCCGGGGAAGCCAAGTCACTCGAGAAAACAAACAAAAAGAAGTAAACAAATAAAGGGATCCTTCGACGTTCCCAATTCCCCACTACTACTACTACTGCTGCTGCTGCTGCTGCTGCCGCCGCTGCCGCCGCTGCTGCCGCTACCGCCGCTAACCTCCGTGTAATTCGCTTGGGAATTAACGCACGGGGCGGAGCGAGAGTCGGGAGCGTCCGTTGGCTTTTTTTTTTTTTGAGTTGCAAATGCAATTCTCACTGGAATAATTGCATTCTGGTAAAAGTGTTGATTTAGGTGGAAGGAGCACATCGTGGACTCCGCAAATCCCATCGCCTTATTCTCTCGTAATTGATTAATGAGGCGGAAGAAGAAAAAAAAAAAAAATGCGTGAGAAGTGTGTATCTTCCTATTTCTTTCGAGATCATACATTTTGGGAGACTGCGTAAGTGTATATCAGTCACACGTGGATCCTTCCAAGGGCGTTGGTCTTTGTTTCCACATGAATTTAGTCCTCGGTAATTATTTTCAGTTCGCGAGTGCTTCGCCGGAAGGACTCCCAAGTTAAAGGGTTCGTTCGCTCTAAACGAATCGCTCGCGAGTCGTGCACCACCGGAGGAAAACGTATAGACGCCGTGCGTTGATATATAAAAACAACAAAAAAAAAAAGAAAACCCTCGGAGCCGTCACACCACTTTGCATTTCACTTTATTTTCTTTCCTAAAGCTTGTTTTTGTTGAACTATATCTGCTTGAGATTGCAATAAATCTATAGTGAGCCCTCGGTGCCAATGAGGTATCTTAACACACACAATGCCTAATACTGCGGTTACTTACATGTGAGCAGAGCGTATAAAACCTGTGTTCTGGGCTGCTGTCTGAGTCCTCTGAACGCTGTGTTGGGAATCCTCTCCGTGATGCCCTCGTAAAAGATGCGGCGCACCTCTCCGTGGTCGCCGCGCTCGAACTCGCGGATCGAAACCGCGTCTTTCCTCCCGTCCCTGTCCTCCGCGGCGGGGTGCGGGGACGCGGGAGCGGCGCTCCACATCTGCGAGGAGGACACGATGATCGAGTCTTTTTTGGTCCCGGGTATAGCATCGTGTTCGTCCGCAACGATTTTAGTCTCGCAAACCATTTTGGGAGACGAACAATGCATGCAAACCGCCCGCAAGAACAACTGCGCTTTGGAAAAGGGGAGAGAGACGAAAAACAAACAAACAAAAAAAAAAAAAAAAAAAAAAAAAAAGAAGAAGAAGATCGGGAATGGATGGAGCTGACGTTTCTTATTTTAACCCCCCCAAAAGAAAAACAGATAAAGAAAGGAAAAAAGACTTGGGGAGGGGGGTGTTCTGCTGCAACCCTGAGCGTTTCTGACGACCAAGACTTGCCGGCGTATTTCAAGCACTATTTATAATGGGAGCAGCGTGTGGGTCCAGGGTTCTGGGGGTGAGGTGGGGGCTCCTCCCGGAGCACAGATTGGTGGACGGTCGTGATGCGAGACTCTGGAACGATCCGTCCGTCCCCCCCCCCCCCCCCCCCGCGCGCGGAATCTTTCAAACGACTCTGCAGTCGGGAGTCACTCCCAGGCAAAGGAGCGGGCGAGCGAGTTAATCGTCGACTCAAAAGGGATGGAAACCATTGGAAGCCGAGGCATTTGGGCGTGATTCGCGTTCGGCGTGGTCGATTTGCCCGTTGCAATCCACCCAAATGAACAATGTTGAACGTGGATGAAACGATCCTCGCGGCAATCCCATTTGCAACTCGGCTCTCCCTCCCACCGTCGCTCACCGTTCACTCGGGAGTCCTGCCTCGCGTTATACCGACGGAGTCAAACGAGCGACGGGTCGGTAAAGTGACCGAATCTTTTCACCGGGTGACTCGTCAAAAAACCCCCCAACTCGAAGAACGAGTCGAACCTTCCCCCGCCGAGCGGACGGAGGGCGTCACGTGACGCTGATAGGCGCAGTCGCCCACCTCCCACCGTGCAGCCGCACCGCCGTCTGTGTACACCCCGCCTTGCACCCCGCACATGTGTGTTCCCACTGACGGCGGTGCGGTTGTGCCGTCGTTCCGTAACCCAATGATTTAATGCCCGAGCAGAACCCCCCCCACCCCCCCCCCCCCCCCCCCCCCCCGCGCAAAACCCCCCCCCGGATCTGGCGCCTCCAACCCCGGGCCGCTGCTCCGCTCCATCCCCACCGTGACTGACAGCTCTGCTGCAGTGCGGTGCTTTCCGCCTCGCACCGCCTCCTCGGATCCTCGCCGTCGCGCTAGAAAAAATAAAAAATAAATTAAAAAAAAAATAAAAAATTCTCTCAATTATTACGCAAACAAAACCATTTAGCCTCGCGCACCGGAAGGAGCGTTGCGGGGGGTGGGGTGGGGGGGGGGGGCTCTTTTGTTTGGGGCTGACGAACACCGCGTGGCCGCTCCGCGCTCCGTCCGCGCCGGCCGCACGGTTCTCACTCGCAGGCTGCCTGCGCTGCCGCTGCGTTTCATTCGCCCTCGGACGCGGTGCGAGCGGGGGGGGCTCTGCATGGCCGGGCGGCGCGCACGCCATTGGGCGCCGTCTTCCCCCGAACGGCTTCCGGCTCCGCAGCATCAGCACCCCGCTCCGCTGCAGGTCCGCCCGTGTGCGCATGCGCGGGCTCCACCGACGCAGCCCGCACAGCTGTAGCGCCGCTCTGTTAAAATGATATATGTACCTGTATTGTATTTTATTATTATTATTATTATTTTACTTGCACTGTTCTGTCAACTTCTGCTGCTGTAACAGCGGCAATCATTTGTAAAGGTCGTCTCTTGTCTTGTCTTTTTTTGAAATCTAAGTACTTAAATAACTTATTTGTTTTACGGAACATGGCAAGCTAGAAGTATGCTGTTGACGGGACTGAGATGAAAACTTTGATAATTCCTCTTCTTTATTGTATCAAAAAACAGTAAGAGTGGGAATTGGTGATTATTATTATTGTTATTATGAGGCCTATTGTATTACAAATCAAAACACCGTAGGAATATATTACATCACACAAAATCATTTGAAGTTTGAGCAGTGTCATCCTGACACCAATATCAGCTACAAAAAGAAGAAAATGTGACCCACCATTACCTGAGGTAAATTGAAGCCAGATCTGGCCCCAGATAAACTGGCATAGGCATCATTTTACATGGCTCCACATAATCTGTATTTCACTTTTCTGTTTTGGTTTTCTAAATAGACCTCCCCAAGCCCCCCAATGTACTCTGTAACGTGTTTTGTCATAATTATCTAATTCAGGTGGACCCTGAAGCTTAACCACCAGGCTGAGCTGAAGGATGTGTGTGTGTGTGTGTGTGTGTGTGTGTGTGGGGGGGTGGTCTCCAAAAATTCTGTAACATGCAGAGGGTGGGGGTCCAAAGCAGTTCATTAGTGCATCAGTCCAAGGGAATCCTTTAGAAAATGGCATTCCAGGATGAATTTCATGGGGGGGAAAGTAGCGGACAGTGAAATCCAGTCTTGAATATTCTTATGGAAACCTCGCATTCCACACTAGCTGAAGTAAAACAGCTCCAGGGTCAAGTCAGGTCCCTTCTGGTTCTTCTCTGACTGCCCGTGCGGTGACCTCTGATCCATCATGACGGGGGGGCAAGTGTCTAAGATCCAGGCCGTAACATACTTAGACTACATATGTCATTGAATCCTGACAGCGGTGATAATTAAGCGTTTATTCAGTTATATGCAGTAATTGCGTTAACATCCTCTAGATTCAGTTTGGAACTGAAGTCCGCATTGTCCAAAGGTTGTATGGGACAGTATTGGGTAAAATCAAAAACTAGAAATATATAATATTATAATAACATTATGTAATTTCACACATCGCACCTCAGTCGTCACAGAAGAAGAATCAGTTGATCTGACTGGTTTTGGGATTTTGTGATACATGAGGCCAACCTTGCACCCTGTCTCCCTCTTGTGTAGAAGGTTTTGTTGTTCAATTACCATCTGAATGCAGTGATCGTGCGTGTGTGCATGTACAGTACGTGTGCGTGCGTGCGTGCGTGTGTGTTTGTGTTTAACAGTATTTAAACCCTGACTCTTATTTTTTCTGCAAAGAAAGTTTACTGCCAGTAATGTGATCTGAGCTCAGCTTGACGCACATTGCTCCCCTTACACCCTGTGACCTTGACGTGGACTCCCAGTGTCTCCGAGCTTCAGGGGGCAAGTGATGCTAAATAACAGAAGGAGCGAGGGGCAGTCTCCCCTTGAGGAGCAAAGCATTTCCGAGTTTTATTTTCTAAAAGAAGACAATTCAAAGAAAGTGCTGCAAGGCACCAGCCAACAAATAGACCATGCCACAGAACTGCAGGCGATTCCTGCCCTTGTCCTTTGTGACAGATGTAAGCTGCTCCTTTCCTCTCAGCCCATCAAGAAGAACAGTTTTTTTTTTTAATAATCTTCTTCTCTGTCTTCTTTTACGCAGAACTAGGCAGGACTAGTCCAAAATTGCTGTGTAATGAGTAATTTATAAAGGCCCTGCAAAAACATATATGCATATTTAATGCATTATCATGCGTATCTCTTATTCATGGTGCCCTGCGAGCACTGGATTTCACAGACTACTGAAGATGCAGCCACTGGCCAATGATCAGAGTGACAAGGCAGGGCTTAAAGGGTAGTGCATTCCTTCAATTTAGACTGCGGTTCCAGGGCCCTTTGTGCATTTTACATAGAATTCAAGGTATTCTGACTTATTATATACTTATTATATACTGGCTTATTGGTATAATAATGCCTGTAATAATACGTGATTATTCTTTTAATAAACAATTTATATTTGCTCCACTTTCCCCCACTCCAAGAAGGTCAGTGTGCTCGATCAGATCCGTGGCAGTATTATGCCGGAGGTGCGGCAGAGATGAAATTGATAACAAAGCAATTTTCTCAGGGGCACTTCGGAACGGGAGAGGTTTTCTTACAGGGGTAAGCTTAAGATGCCGAGCTGAACAGTATCCGCAAGTAAAAGTCAAGAAGCCTCAAAGTATTTGTCGGCTAATGCTCATTAAAGTCTACCGACAATATTCCAATGGGCCGAGATTGTGATACTTTCCTTTTGAGAGTGTTTGGCGCCCCCTGCTGGTCTTGCAGTAGACCGGTGGAGACTCTGTTGCATTATGTCTTGAACTGTTTTCTTCAGCACCTGAGATGATGATGATATTTCTTCCTGATCAGCTTTGTGTGTTCCCTGCGGGCTCTGTCTCAGAGTGCTTTAATTATTACATTTACAGAATAATGTGGAGACGTAACAAAAAGAGCGAGAAAAAAAAAAAGGAAGGGAAAGAAAACATTGACCCTTTCAGGGTCAAAACCCAATTGTTAACGGAGAGCATTTAAGATAACTACACCTCCTAAATGATGGAATGGAGTTTTGTAGCATTGTTTGGTTGATCCATCTGTGTGTCTTTGTGTGTGTAAATGTAATATTTTATTGTTCATGAGACACAGAACTCTCCCCCGACGTATAAAAATGCGACCCCCCCTTGTTAGTGATAAAGGCCTTTGAGCAAAATGATGGGCAACCACTCCCAGTGTTTGAGGTCATGCTCTGGTCCAGCTCCTCCCTCATCCTCTCAGACAGCAAGATGTCTGCAGTAAATATTGATGTGCTTGGCATTAACACTGTCTGGGAAATTCGCCCTGATAGTCAGCGAGGCGGGCATTCCCTTGCAGCAAGGTCAAACAAAAAGGTGTTTGTGTGTGTGTGTGTGTGTGTGTGTGTGTGAGAAGCTGCAATGGCAATGGGGAAAGTGGGTGAGGATTTTTTTTTCCACCCCAGGCAGAGAATTGAAAACATCGTTGATCATTAGCTGAGCTTTCTCCGGGGAGGATGAAGGAGAACCCCGGCAGCAGGGCGCTCCTTGATGCTACCGTGTGGATCTTTCAAATTGACTCAGCGGCTCCTCCGTCTCAAGTCTGTGTGTCTGCAAATCCTCCCCGTAAGCCTCGAATTCCTTGTTCCCTCCGACGAAAGCACCCAAAGTGAAATAGTTGCTAGCAGGTGTCATTAAATGGGAGCTGTCAAACTTACATGGGTTGTATTCGTGTGTTTGAATACTTTGATGCAGTATTTGGGGAGGGTGATGATGAAGGCCTGCATGGGGCGGGGCTGTTGATCCTGCCAGGTCACTGCAGGTGGGTTGCCGGCCAACAGGCGGGGTGGCCAGCGTGCAGACGTAGTTTTATGTTTACTATTGCTGCATATCTTAATTTCACCCGATGTGCTGGCGCTGCAGTGATGCTGCTTTAACAGCCATAAGGGGGGCGAAGGATGGAGAGTGGTGCATTATTGCGACATGCCCGATGCTCCGCCGTGACGGAGGGCTCCTCCTAGTGGCGAAGATCGGAACCGCGCCCCCTTGAGTTTATGGCCAATCTCTTGGTGGGGGGGGGGGGCATCAAGCGCCGCAGGACCTGGAAACAGCAACCCTGAGACTAGGAACACACACCCTGAATAAAATCAGTGAGATTTTATCTTTGTTCTGCAAGTTATTCAACAAATGGACCCTGATATTTGATTGCTCTCGACACAATGTGCTTAAATAGCTGGAGTGACAGTAAGAGCTGACCATGTATTTTGGTGTTGTCACCCTTTTTGCATCATTTCACCCCCAAAAAAAAAGATCCTAGTATGTGCAAATGTGTTAGGAAATTCATTTGACTTGTCTTTTCTCGCGCACAGGCACCATGGGCTCTTCTATTGAAGATGGTGGAAAGGTTGGAACGGCGACCACAAACAAGTTCAAGTTCAAGTTCAAGAGATTATTTGAATAAATAATCAATATCAGTATTCATGCCAGCACTGTACAGAGCTTTGCTTTCAACTCAACAATGGACTAAAGCTAAGAGTCGTCTTAGTGTCTGGAAGAAAAATACACATTATGCAACTTGTCTATGTAAAATTAAAGCAGATAAGATTAAAAGGCAGTTCTTGTGGAATAACTTTTAATAAATAACACTATTCTCAAAATAACAAAACAATACCAACTGTATGTGCCTTGCCCCATCCTCCATCCCACTAGCAATCATCCCATCCTCTGCAACTCGTGAATCATCTAAAGTTTATTTTCAAGTATATGTTACTTATAGCAGTCTACAAATGTATACATATGGTCTATATTTACAATTGGTAAACAATAATTGCTCTGAATTCATGCTACAGTGCCATGCTCAGTGGAGAGTACAATGTATGTTTTTTGTTCTTCAAATAAAACCCACCTTCTCCATACAGGCAAAAAAAATTTCAGAGATCTACATTTACAACAACAACATTAAACTTTGAAGATTGATCTTGTCTTCACTGAAGTTCTATTCTGTGTGTGCAGAAAGACGAGCGATGTGTTGAAGATGGTTCTATACAACGGCTGACAAAGTGTTTAACATACTTCTTGTCTTTCTAAACACACCCAGTATTAAAACATAATGATGGTCGAGGTGATCATAACGATAGCATAATAACCGTTTTACCAAAGGCAAACTTGCCAATGAATCAATATTCTCGATGCTCTCATAATAGTGCAATGCTTCCCTAAGTATAAATTACACATATTGTTTATTTACTAAAAGTACAGGTAACTGTCTAAATCTATTAGAAAACTCTAGGGTGTGACAGGTGGTGCTACGTTTTAAAGTGGAAAGTTGTCATAAACCTTAATCTCTTTCAACAAATTTCACAAGTACATTTAACAATGTATTTTATCAACGTTAAACAAATAGGACTGGATCACACAGTAACCTTTGCTCTGAGTGGGTCACATGAAGACAAAAAAAACCAAAACAATAAGTAAACAAAACTGCAGACATGTTTGTCGATTTCTTGTCAAAACTTCCACAGATTTAGCCTAAATAAGGCAAAGTAAAATATGCATGGTAATGCATGAGTTCGCGCCAAAGCCCGCATCAGAGTTGACGCGGGAGAAAATAAAATAAAGTGCCTTGCACATCGATAAATCCTGGTGGATACAAAAACACAATCGACAGGCTTGGGTTGTGGTAGTGGAATGTGACGAACACACACGAGGGTCACATAAGAAGTTCAGCGGAGTGAGTTGGTTGGCATGCAGTCGCACAGAGCCCTCCTTTCTGCCCGCAGCACCAGTGTCTCAGTCTGGTAAGGAGTATAATGAGATTAGAAGACTATTCATGTGTTAAATATTCCTCTAAATAATTAAAGTTGTCCAATATTCAACACTTGAAAGAATGATGTTATTGGCACGTATTGACAAGTACAGCAAATTCTAGAAAGACGATTTCATACCATAATCTTCCTATCGAGAGGTTAACAATAGTCAGATCAAAGGCATAAAACGGAGGATTTGTCTCACCCGGGCGTCGAGGTTGAAGGCGGTCTTCTTCAGATCTTGCAGTGCCCTCTGCATGAACTCAAATGCGTGGCAATCCACACATGGCCGACCTACGCAAATAAAGCACGAGGAGGATTTAGGATTTGAGAGCTGTGACCCAGAGGAAAGTCAGCAGCTCCCGACTGTTCGGGTTTGACTTGGGGTAGCTGTGTTACGGTTACCCGTGAAAAGTGCAAAGTGGGGAGAGGCTTTGGTGCTGCAGCATCACATAGAGGCCAGGGTTGTCCAAACCTGGCCCCTTGCCAGACTATGCGCCGGATGATTTCAATAAACAAGAAAATAATAATATTTATAACAATTATCTGACTGCCAATAGTACACTGTTGTGCAGACTGTGTTCAGTGCACAGTAAGGCGACGGAACATCTCTCTTCCAGCTTGCCGACAAAAAGTGCGAATCTTGCAACAAAAAAATGTAATGCACCCTCCTTGGTTGGAGTGAGTTTATATATTTTGTGAAAAACAAAAGATACAATAATATAAAGATATAATAATTTTGCTGCGGGCCCCCTGCAGCTCATTCACTGACCCATAGGGGGCCACGAACCCCAGATTGGCAACCCCTGACATAGGTAACCTGGTTTAAAAAAAATATATATATATACACATTTTGAGAACACATACTCAATTTCTCTTATCGAAAGTCAAACGCCCCCACCAAAAAGCACGGGGCAAAAATAAAATCCAAACACACAGCACATTGCCCTCCAGATGCACGTACTTTCTGCGGGGATGACGGTCCCCGTCTCCTGCTCGGCATCCGCTGCCCCGTAACAGGCGATCTGCACGGCCAGGACCGCTGCCACCACCTGCAAATATCCGCTGGACGCCATCGCGACTCGGACGCACAACGCGGTCACCTGGAATGTAGACAAAAAGGAGAAACATCAAATCTACGCCCCGAATCGGCAACGGGGGGGGGGGGGGGGGGGGGGGGACGGAGGGGACGGAGGGGACGGACGCGTCCAACCGCCGCAACTGCGACGCCTGCTCGGCTTTGTCTTGCGCCCGCAGCGTGAATTCTCCGTGCATGTATCCGATCAGCGCCTCGGGGGGACCCGCACCCAGACATCAGCGTACATACGCGGACACATCACGCTGCGAGTCGGACTCACAATCGATGGTTTTCACCGGAGAGAGGAGCGCAGTGCCCGGGCCGACGTCCAACCTCCGGAGGAATTGGGTTGTGCGTGTGTGTGTGTGTGTGTGTGTGTGTGTGTGGGGGGGGGGTCGTCGGCGGAGCGCGCATGCGCACCGGGACAATCGCCGCTCCGGGTTCCGGACGGGGGAGAACGCGTCAAAATAAGACGTCGACGTTTTTTCAGTGTACGTCATACAGGTGTGGTACAGGGGCAACTACGCGGTCTGTGCAAAGCAAGGCAGGTGGAGTGATAAATGATGATACGATCCAAGCCAGGAAAACATCAAATACGTGTTTGGAGGTTGTTTATAATATAACCTCCAAAATGCGGGTTTTTTTTTTTTTAAACAGGAAATGAGCATTAAATGATGAATAATTTATTCAATTAGTTAAAAAATACATACTTTTTTTTTTTTATTTGATCATTTTTGGCAAGACAAGCTGGGAAGTATGTGCAGCACGTTAGGGTGATGAAGGATAATGATGGGAATGTGCTGACGAGCGAGGAGAGTGTGTTGAGAAGGAGTGGAAGGAGTACTTTGAGGAGCTGATGAATGAAGAAAATGAGACGGAGAGAAGAGTGGATGATGTGGGGATAGTGGATCAAGAAGTGCAGCAAAATAGCAAGGATGGGGTGAGAACAGCATTAAAGAAGATGAAGAGTGGAAAGGCAGTTGGCCCAGATTACATACCTGGGGAAGCACGGAAATGTTTAGGTGAGATGGCAGTGGCGTTCCTAACGAGGCTGTTTAACACCACCCAGGGAGAGGATGCCGGAGGAGTGGAGAAGAAGTGTACTGGTACCCATGTTCAAGAAAAAGGGAGACGTAGAGAGCTGTAGTAACAACAGGGGAATAAAGTTGATCAGCCACAGCATGAAGCTATGGGAAAGGGTAGTGGAGGCTAGGTTAAGAGGGGAGGTGTGGATCAGCGAGCAGCAGCATGGTTTCATGCCAGGAAAGAGTACTACAGATGCAATGTTTGCTCTAAGAATGCTGATGGTAAAGTACAGGTGAGGCCACAGGGAGTTGCACTGCGTCTTCGTGGATTTAGAGAAAGCATATGATAGGATGCCGAGATAGGAAGTGTGGTATTGCATGAGGAAGTCGGGGTGACAGAGAAGTACGTAAGAGTGGTACAGGATATGTAGGAGGGCAGTCAGACAGTAGTAAGGTGTGCAGTAGGCGTGACGAAGGCATTCAAAGTGGAGGTGGGATTGCATCGAGGATCAGCTCTGAGCCCTTTCTTGTTTGCAGTGGTGATGGGCAGGTTAACAGATCAGGCAGGAGTCTCCGTGAACTATGTTCGCGGATGACATTGTGATCTGTAGCGAGAGTAGGGAGCAGGTTGAGGAGAGCCTGGAGAAGTGGAGGCATGCATTACAGAGAAGAGCAATGAAAGTCAGCAGGAGTAAGACAGAATACATGTGTCTGAATGGGAGGGAGGGCCGCGAAAAGCTGAGAATACAAGGAGTGGAGGTGGAGAAGGCGGATGAGTTCAAGTACTTGGGGTCGACCATCCAAAGCAGCGGGGAGTGTGGGAGAGAGGTGAAGAAGAGAGTACGGGCAGGGTGGAGTGGGTGGAGAAGAGTGTCCGGAGTGATCTGTGACAGAAGGGTTCCAGCAAGAGTGAAGGGGAAGGTCGACAGGGCAATAGTGAGACCAGCTATGTTGTACGGTTTAGAGGCTGTGGCACTGACAAAAAGGCAGGCGGCTGAACTGGAGGTGGCAGAGTTGAGGACGTTGAGACTTTCATTGGGAGTGACAAGGATGTGCAGGATTAAGAATGAGTACAATAGAGGGACAGCTCAGGTTGGACAGTTTGGTGGAAAAGTGAGAGAGGCCAGATTGAGATGGTTTGGACACATGTGGAGGAGAGATGAGAGTTACATTGGGAGACGGATGCTGAGGATGGAGCTGCCAGGCAAGAGGAAAAGAGGAAGGCCAAAGAGAAGGTTTATGGAAGTGGTGAGGGAAGACATGTAGGCGGTTTGGTGTAAGGGAGGAAGATGCGCAGAACAGAAGGTGTTGGAGGCAGATGATCCGCTGTGGCGACTCCTAACGGGAGCAGCCCAAAGTAAACTATTTTTTATTTGATCATTTCATTGCTGTTTGAAATAGCTGTCCAGGCTATTCGACCAAGTTGTCTACGTTGGCTCATAGAATTTGAAGTATCAATTGATAGAGAAAAAGTTAAAACATCGAAGTGATGCTGTGGATGATGTACAGGTATGTGGCTCCTACTTTCACGTCACTCCAAGTGATGCAAGACTCGCGAACGACTCGTTCGTAGCGAACGACTCTTTTAAACGAGTCGGGCGTCACGCCGAGTTAATATTCGGCTCCCAGATTGAAATTAATTACAGGGGACTACGTTAAAGCCAAGGTAAACGGGCCGCGACGAGACATGATTCCTATCGAACGTGACTGATTTACAGTCTGGATTAACCCCGCGCCGCGCTGCGTTCCACCAAAATACCTATTTTCGAGAGCACTCAATTATTCTCGGGGGAATTCCATTCGCCAAGCTCTTCTGAATCTCGTCCACCGTGCACTACACCGGCTGAATCAAAGGAACGAAGAGTTGAAATCGAGCGAATCTTTTATTATTATTACTATTATTATTATTATTATTGTTATTATTATGATGATGATTTGAACAGAGTGACTCGCCAGGAACCGAATCGTAAAGAACGAGTCGAACCTCTCGCCACCGCCAGAGCGGTGGGTGGGGTCCTAGCCTGTGCTTTCCTTAGGTGCCCGCTAAAATGCCCGATCGCGAAACGCCTTTTTTTCCAAGATGGCGTCGATGAAGGACAGCGACACTGGCCTGTGGCTTCACAACAAACTCGGCTCCACGGACGAGCTGTGGGCGCCTTCCAGCATCGCCTCCCTCCTCACGGTGTCGGTTATCGACAACATACGGCTGTGTTTCTCGAGCCTATCCCCTCCGGTGAAGCTGAAGCTGCTCCTTGGGATGTTGCATCTTCCCAGGCGGACGGTGGACGAGGTGGGTCGCTGCGGCTGCTAGCTAGCGTCACGATGCGATAGGTAGCATTGCGCTCGCAAAAGATGGACCGAGCTGCCGCGGTCGCTCGTTTATCCCGGCGCCGCGGGTTGTTGCGTCGGCGAGCGGCCGAGGGGAGGTTCGCCAGCCTGACGTGCGGCGTTATGTGCGGGCTGGGTGACTGACCGAGCAACAGGCTGATCCAGCCTGTACGTCCAACTCCGCCCCGCACGCCGTTCTGCATAACGTTTTCATTCCAGATCCCACGTTCTGCTTGCGGACGTGCGCAGAGTCACATTTTTTTTGAAAGTGTGACTTTAATGCAGAGAGGTTTTGTTTTTTGATTTTTTTTTTTTTTAAGAATTACTTTCTATTTTTCAAACATTTGTCGGTATTTTTTATTTTCCCATATATATGTCAGTCGTATTTGTCTCCCTAGTCTATTATTTAGCCTCCACGGTTCATAAAGACACTAGATATTATAGATGCTATAGCGCTGATGCTTGTTTGTATGTTTTGAAGTTTGCTGTCTCAAAACAATTCTAAGCTGCAGGTCAAGACTTAGAATTGCAGTTGTCTAAATGTGGAAGGATGTACTCCAAATCAACTCTATAATGAAGGATTTGTTTGCATATATATGTGTGTGTGTGTGTGTGTGTGTGTGTGTGTATATATATATATAAATATATAAACTTTTTTCCCCAGATTAAGTTTATTATATAACTTTTTATTACTCACCCAAAAAAACATATATATCAAAGTTGCCTATTCCCAGGCTTAAATACGTAGCACGATGAGGCGTTTGAGAAGTCCTGTTGAGATGTCAAAGAGACGCACAACCCTCAGTCCAACACAAACGCCCGCATAAAACCCGAAAACCCATTCTGGATGTTTCCAGATGAAAGAGGCCTTGTCGGAGATCATCCAGCTGGCTACGGTGGACTCCGAGCCCTGGGTGCTGATGGTTGCTGATATCCTGAAGTCCTTCCCAGAGACAGGCTCTCTCAATTTGGACTTGGAGGAGCAGAACCCCAATGTACAGGACATCTTAGGGGAGCTTCGGGAGAAAGGTAGGCACAAATCAGTGCTTTCTTTGGTGTCGTTTGGCTGAACGGAGGAAATTATAATAAACTGGTCCCATGGACATGTGCAAAATCACATGAATCGCATCAGGTGCAAATGACCTCCAGAGAATCTGCTGTCCCAAAAAGAAACTCAAATTTTTGTGGCTAAGGCCAAACAATGTTACAAATGATAGAGGAGAAGGTAGGAGGTATATTTCCATTAGTTCACAGATGAGTTACAAGTATATCTTTGTCATACTTGTCTTTGTATGTCATCCGGTTTTACTGGAAGTTATTTGCACCTGCTCTGCAGATGATAGTCTTAAGACGTGTCCTGCTTTGGTAACAAGCTAAGACTGCTTACAATGAATCAGCCTTCATCATATTTATTGGTGCTGAATAATTAATCAAATTCAAACCGACATCCCAATGTGATAGAACACAATTTTCGAATAGCAAAGGCTGTGATGAAAAATAAGAGTTTTTTTATTTTATTTTTATTATTATTATATATTTTTTTAATGTTACACATTCTAACCCAGTGATACTCAACCCGCGGTTCTCAAGCCTCATGCGGCTCTATTGTAACTAATTGCGGCTCTTTAAAGGGTTCATTAAAGAGGGGGGTTTGGTGGTTGTTCTGTGAAACAAAAAGCTGTGCTCTTGTCATCCTACACAGGACAGTTATTGCAGCAGTTCTTGATGATTAAAGAATGAATAAAAAGTGGTACTGGAGGTTGAGAAGTTGAACTCCACTTGCAGACTAACTCTGTCCTTGATGCGATGGCATACAAATACTCTGTGTTGTATGCCAAATATGCTGACAGCGCAGGTTAAAAGAAGTGAAGTGTTATTTAAGATAAAAATAAAAATTAAAAAAAATTCTAGAAGATTATTTCAATAAATTCTGTCAGAGACATTGTCTGCAGTATTCAAAAATGAATTTCCATTTTGCTCCTCAACCGCATCTATAGAGATCTGTTTCCTGGTAGAAACAGAAAGAAGAAACAGAAAGAAGAAACAGAAAGAAGAAACAGTCTTTATTCGTCACGCAACAGTGATCAATGATCTGTTTACTGAGTGATCAATGGCTGATCACCTGGTTTCCAGTAGCAATTCGTATTTAATTACATTATTACCGTATATAAGTTATAACCTGGAGCCACAACTAATCACCGGACTCCCAACCATGCCATGCAAGATCACCACGTTCCAATCCTCCACGCTTACAAGCACCAAACAGCCTCCATGCAATTAAGTTGCATGCAATTAAGTTGCTAATAAATATTAGGGCAATTAAGCCCTAATATTTATTCTTAAAAGGCTTCATGTTGCATGAAAAGTTCAATTTGAAATTGTCATTTCCGAAGGCCTTTATGCTGTCTCATGCTGAAATAGCAATATTAACCATGCACCACATATTTCTTTACTCTCAATTCATAAGATCACTCTCAGGAGCTCATTGAAGTTTTAATCGCTAAATTAATTCAGTGTGAATTATTGGATTGTTTGTTAATGTGGCCAACAATTGCTCAATTCAATTTCTTAAAATTTGCATCCTCAATCCAAGCCGTAGCTGCACGCTGCCTGTTACATGGATTCACTAATCAATCCCACTGCCGTAGCGAGTTTGGATGCGTGCTTCGAGGGGAAACTGGTTAGATCTATTTTGTTAGACTTAACAGTCTGATTCATCCTTTATATTCTGAGGATTGTACTAAATCCTAAGAAAAAAAACACACCTTTTAACAGGCTTGTCACTATAGGACTTATGAGCCAGCAAGATGTTATTTGCCATTTTCTTGTATTTTGTTTTGAATCACACTGTCCAATAGCTATTGCCTTTCACCCAGTGTTTTCTGTGTCCACGTCCTCAGTGAGTGAGTGTGAGGCGTCGGCCATGTTGCCCCTGGAGTGCCAGTACCTGAACAAGAGCGCCCTGACCACGCTGGTCGGACCCCTTACCCCGCCGGTCAAACACTTCCAGCTCAAGCGGAAGCCCAAGAGCGCCACGCTCAGGGCAGAGCTGCTGCAAAAGTGTGAGGATTATTTAGAGAGGAATCCACAGTTCTTACTTGCTTGAAGTGGGCTTATAAAGATGGGCTACTTTATGGGCTATAAAGAATACTGTTAAAACAGTTAATAGAATCATCTATCTCATAACTTACCCCTATTTCTCCTTAATACTTGCCCCTGTCCTGTACCAAATATATAGTACTTACCTTTAATAACTTATTCAAAAATCTGTTTTAACATTAGTCAATATTTGTCTTAAAAGGGTCTTTTAAAAGTATTCAATTGAACTAGCACCTTCTCAGGCACCCTGGCCTAACAAACGCTGGTTGAGCCACCACCTTGTTGTCGAGCAATTTCTTGCATATTTGGAATAATGAAGAAATTCATTTTGAAACTGGTTTGAATATTAGAAAACCTCTGGATGCCTGACTTCCTGTTTCTCTATTTCAGCCACAGAGACGGCCCAGCAGCTGAAAAAGACTGCCGGAGTGCCCTTCCACGCCAAAGGGAGAGGCTTGGTCAAAAAGATCGACACCACGAGTACGTTTGAGTCGGGACCAGTACATGTGCAATGTTAGAAACATCTCCTTTACAGTGAAGTCTTACTTCGGCTTCCATGTTGAAACCAATCACTGCATAGCGGATAGCCAACTGAACTGTCGAGACATTCAGAGAGAAATTACATTAAGCTGTTGATCACAGAAACTATTTTTGTATAAAAAGTTATTTTCTTGCATAAATTATTATTAATGCAAATATTAACTATATATATATATATCTTAAATTTATTCTGTGCTAATGATTGTTTTCTTCACAGCGCCTCTCAAGGGGATCCCCAAGGCCCCTTTCCGCAGACCCACCACTCCCAGTATGTTCAGCCCCCCCAGTAACCGCACACCAATTGCCCCAGCACGGACCCCCCTTCGCAAGGAAAGGGGGGTCAAGGTAATGTTCCAGGCTATATTCTATTTCTTTTTATTTCATGAATATTTTCATTCTATTTAGTGTAAACTCCGCCCTTTGTGGCTATCGAGTGAGTTTGGCCCTCGTGCACATGCGCAGCACTGAAAACTTTAGTCCACACCCACCTGCCGTGGGTTACACTCACGGACGCACCTTGTGTATAAATTGGATTACACCCATTGAATTGGCTCCCACTTTTTTCTTCAGTGACTGCATGCACCATCTGAAAAGAATAATTAAAAGAGCGAGAAGAATGGCAGCGTCAAGCATTTGAGTGTGTCCAATTTGCGAGAACCCCCCCCCCCATACGGGCCGCACCCTGGTCTTCCGCTCCCATCGGCGGGGCCTAACCTGCTGGAGGAGTACACCCAGGTGTCCCTGGGGTACTCATCTCATCAGCGATTTCCCTGCTGGCCGTAGGCGCTCTTCTCCAGGGGCTTCTGGATATCAGAGAGGGCGTTAGCCTACCAAGGCCTGGAGGTTCCCTGGATGACATGTCTCGTGTGGACCGTGCACACGCACCTTGATTCGCGCTGAACAGTTTATTTTCAGGGCGTCAGAGATATATGGTCAGTTTGGCTTCACAGATTTATAGGTGCTCCAGATAAGATGCAGCTGCATTGGCGGGAGGAGGCCGAAAAGGCTATATACTCCCACTTATACGGTTTGGAAAACCATGGGAAAGTAAGAAATGTGGGTCGTGAGGTCGTGTACTTCATTATGTGTGCATATATGTTTATGTGATTACATAGATTTAGATATATTGTTACATGCGCATCGGCCATGGCCCAGGATACTTCTTTATGTTTTCCAACCTGTCCCGTTCATTCCCGGTTCCCAGGGCCGAGTGCAAAAGGAACAGCTGTCGGCTATTCTGATTGTCCCAGAGCACACGGGCGCATCATGGTTTCCATGCCTGCAGCTGTTAGCAGGCTGGCCATGGGAACTACTTTGGTGCAGGGATGCTCTCCCCCAAGCAGAGGGAGCGATCAGGAATTACCCGGGGATAGGCCAGCACCTGTAGGTCTGGCCACTGAATGGGAACGCTTAGAGAGGCTGGGTCTCGTGCGCACTATGGTGTGTTAGGACGGCAGGACGTTGTGCGCAATCTCCAGGGCACGGGAGCCGAGTCCACCAGAGCGTCTTACTCTGACAAATGGGCAGCTTTTCTGTGCTGGTGTGTGGGGGTAAAAGACCTGGATCCCATGGCATGTCCTCTGCCTAACTTGCTTTCATTCCTCCAACTATTGGTGCTCCAGCTTCTGGCACAGTTAATACATATGCGTCCGTTATTTGGTCCTGTCACGAGGGTTTCAGTGACAGTTGTCATGCTTTCGGTGTTTAGTCATCCCTTGTTGAAACGCTTCCTAAAGGGTGTACGGAGACAGTGTCATGACACTGTCATGCTCCTTAGTTCCTCAGTGGGACTTGGCGCTGGTTTTGCATGTGCTGGTTAAAGCCCTCTTTGAGCTTGGACCAGGTTCTGCTAAAGTTTCTGTCAGCCAAAAGAGCTCTGCTAACGGCTCTGACATCTGCAAAGAGAGTTCATGATTTATCTGTGTTTCCTGTGGCCCCTTCATGCCTCAGGATTCAAGGATGGCAGCTCAGCTATTTTACGCCCTAACCCAGCTTTGTGATAACCAAGTGATAACTCTGGATGAATTCTTTCCTCCCCCTCACAACTCTTAGGAGGAAGCCGCGTCTATCTCCTCTGCCCCGTGTGAGCGCTGTCCTGCTACATTGCACGGACAGCGGCCTTTCGTCTCCACTCCTCACAGCATTAGAATTGATTTGTTCCCAGCCTTTTTCCATCATAGAGAATTTATTATTCTACTATTGTGTGCTTACACATGACGCAGTGGCTGAACGTTGAGTGTTAGTGATTCGATATTGAAGCAGGTATGGTTGTGCTTGTGGTACTGGACAGTCTCAGTGGGGCCCAGACTATATCCTGCTCCGTGGGAAACCTAACATGAAAAACAGACACATTTTATTTGATTGCTTACGCCGTCTTGCACTTGTATCTGGTTGGATTTAGAAACAGGGGATTGTTACAGAAATTAAGGGATGGCTTAAATCTGCAGTGTGTCAATCGGTGGTCTTAAAGAGGCAGACAGACGTTGGTTTTACTTGTAAAAGGGTCTCATCAGATATGTGCTAAGGAGCAGCTCTCTGAGTCAAACAGTTTATTTTCAGGGAGTCAGAATATATGGTCAGTTTGACGTCACAGATTTATACATATTCTAGATAAGGTAGTCTAGACACACTGAGTCTGACAATGAGGTGCTGTTCTTGCTCTTGCAGCAGCATTGGCGGGAGGAAGCCAAAAAGACGATAGCGTACAGACCCCTTGTACGGTTTGGAAAACCATGGGAAAATTAGAAATATGTGACTGAGAACGTATGAGGTTGTGTTCTTCATTATGTGTGTGCATATATGTTTATGTGATTGCATAGATTTAGATATATTGTTACAGGATCATGCACTTAAGTTTGATGTTGCTGTAACGGTCGATGTATGCTTTGATTGTTTGTACCCTCTAATGTAAGTTGCTTTGTACAAAACCACGCATGAAAGAAGTTCAGTTTGGTGGCTGGGGAGGGGTCCACACTCGTGGCTGGGAAGGAGCTGCTCTTGTAGTTAGTAATAGTCCGCAGCCCCTGCCACAAGCATCTGGTTTTATTTTTTTATTTACTTTTTAAAATCAGCATTGGGAATATTTTTGAGGGGGACGTTAGTGAGTGGCAACGTTTGAGGACATGTTTTCTTTGCACTCCGCACCAGGATTATATTTATTTGGTTTAAAGCAGCATTATGTAACTTTAGGTATGCGCACCCCTATGGTTTCTCAGTGCAAACTCAGGACAAACTCCGCTGTCAACAAATTTGAACCTTATCAGTCATGTTTCAATAACAGTCTGTTACAAGTGCAAATATAATGTACACCTAGGTTAAAGCGCCCCTTGCACATATCTCGCTGCAGAGCCGCAGGGAGGGATGGCTCGGCATGGCAGATGAAATGAAAGAGGTGCCATTCTCCATATAACAGTCAGTGTACCATCAAAATTATTTTGAGGCTCTTATTTAAAAGATAATAAAGTTACATAGTGTTGCTTTAAATCTGTCCCCCCACTCTAAAACTTGGTCAAAGTTAGAGTGCCTAATTTTAGTCATACTTCAAGAATTTCAAGATGTTTATTTGTCACATACATTAACAAACGAGCATACATATATGAAGTGAAATGACATTGCAACGCACCCGGAGATTATGAACAATGAGTACTAACTGGCACAATTGCTAATCAATGAACTAACTAATCGAACTGATTCCTAAGACGTAATTCAGTTAGTAAATATAATAAAATAGGAGTGAATAAGGTAATAACCTAAGTGGGAATACAAAATAGTGGAATACACTTATGTATATACAGATATGTGCTGTAAAGAATAAAGTGAGGTAGTGTATTGAGATGTACAGTATACAACAATACAATCTCAATATCAAATCAATGCAGAAAGGCTAGAAACCTAAACTAGGCCAGGAAGCCCCGGACTCACCTGGAAAGAGAAGGAGTACCTGGCTGCAGCCTGCAGATGGGGCGAGGTTTAACATTAAGTTTAATTCAATCAACCGTGGTTTGATTGGTTTAACTGTCGAATTTGGTCAGGGGTAAACATTGATTGTGATTGGATGCCAACTGTGAGCGTTTTGTGTCACATTTAGCTTTGTTACAATGCATTTTACAGCAAATCCAAGGTATTTTTTTATTTTTTAATAGTTAGCTTAAGAAGTAGGAGTTTGTTTTTTTTCAACCCATAAACCCATCCTTCAGTTTATCACAAACATTCAAAATCACCAAATTTGGAAATGGATAGTTTTCATTGGACAGAAAAGACATGAAAAATTCTAATATGAGAAGTTACTTGTAACTATAGCTTTCAGATAAATGTAGTGGAGTAAAAATGTACAACATTTCCCTTTGAATATCGTGAAGTATAAAGTTGCAAAACATGGAAATACTCCAGTTAAGTACAATAACCTCCAACTTGTAGTTGAGTAAATTTACTTTAGTTACATCCCAATGACGAGAAGACACGATCACCCAGATCTCCACTCGCACCACGTGCACCCAGTGTTTCCCTGCAAAATCGTGACTCCACAAGTTTTTACTTGAATTTGTTCCAATCATGACGAGCAGATTTCGTGTAGACCGCACGTCAGCTGAAAAAAAAAAAAAAAAAGCCCCTGAGGTGCCAGAAAGTGAGTGGAGCCTGCTGCTTTTATAAGGTCATCTAAACCATCAAAAGCGTTGGGTTTTATTTAAAAGTAACATTTGCATTTCAAGTTTTCTTTTTGAATGTGGAATGACATCATCGGCCCGTGGGTGAGGTGGTCTGGCAGCCGAGGCGTATGCTGTTGACGAGCGACCTAATTGGAGCCGCACGTCACGCTAGCCCAATCAATGAGGCTGCCTTTGTCGTTTCCTGTGCGACGGGCAAATGTGCAGCCCCGCCCCCCGCATGCCCCAGTTCAGCCAGCGTAAGGGCGTCTTTTTGCGGTTGTGCAAATCGAACTTGCCTCGAAATGACTGTCTCTCGAATCTGGCGTCAAACCGGCACGAGAACTCTTCCCACACACTCGCATATCGGGGAATGAGACCCGCTAAGTGTTGTTAAAAAAATAAAATAAAAAATGTCTGAAGTCGTTGTGGTTGTTTTGCTTTCAGCTGTTAGACATCTCAGAGCTGGATATGGTCGGCGCAGGCAGAGAAGCAAAGAGGAGAAGAAAGACGTTGGGTAATTCCCTTCCAGATGCGGTGTTGTCAAACCGTACTTCTCTTTTACTGATGGTTATGACCTCAGTGGAGGAGAGCGTGGGGTTTCATTGTCTTTCTGCTTCTTTGGTCTCAGACACGGAGGTCAGCGAGAAAGCGGCCAAAGAAGAAGCCGTGCCGGAGAACGCCACGCCGGACTACGCCGCGGGTCTTGTCTCTGCGCAGGTAGGCTCAGCAACTCTCTGTCCTTCTACCTCCTTGATTTGGTCACTTTCGCTCTGTTTGGCTGAACCTCAGCGGCTCATCTTTGTGTTGCAGAAACTCGGAGCGCTGAACAGCGAGAGCGCCCTCCCGTCAACCAGCTACCTGCCGGCCACGCCCAGCATGGTGCCCTCGTCCTCCTACATTCCCAGCTCAGAGGCACAGCCAGGTACTTCATTTTTTCAGAATATGAAACGAATAAAAAATAACATGGATTTAAAAATGTGTAACAAAAGATTTTTTTTTTTTTATGATTACATGTCAGGCGTATTATTGGACAACGCATTAAAATGAATGAGAAAAAAAAAAATACATTTACATTTTTTAGGTATGAGGTTTTTTTCATCCATCTTTGTTGCCAAGTTGGACATATTGACTATGTAAAGTATGCGTATTGTGAGGAATTTTAGGTCACATCTTCTCATTATCAGTAATTTAAACTTCATCATGACTTTGTAATGTCATTTCCTGACAGTAAACGCAGCTGTAGACTGTTGGCTGAATTAGCCGTTTCTCTCTTCAAAAGCAATTTTTTTTTCATCCTTATTTATTTTTCTTTCCTCCTCAGCGAATGCGGGCGGATCCGGCCGGGATGCGCTCCAGTCTGCTCGCCAGCCAGAGGAGTCGACGGCGGTGGCTGCGGGCGTAGCGGGCGCCGCCTCCTTACCAGGTCAATACAAACAGAGGACGCCCATGTACAACGCAGGCACCACGGCCAGCCCTGCCACGCCTACTTCGCCCAGCACACCCGCCTCCACACCCGCCAGCAACGGGCCGCCGGCCGCTGCCACCGCCAGCCAGCCTGAGACCCCCAGCCAGCCTCCCAGCACACCCCAGACGCCCACGCCCACACCCGCCCCCACAGCGCCACAGCCCCAGCCCAAAAAGAACCTCTCGCTCACAGTGAGTAGAAGCCTCAAAGTTGACATTACAATGACACTGTATCCATACTCGGCTAAATCCTTGTATGGATAGTATTAGTTCTACTGTTAAACATATACATGTGCGTGCGTACGTACATGTGTGTATGCTCTGGGAGAGGTTATAAATACTATACAGACATTTTTTATTTTTTGTTTGTGTTGCAGGGGAATTTTGTCATTTGTTTTTGAATTTGATTAGATGGCATGGTCTTCTATGGTCCCACCAGTGAAACGGTGATCTCTGGAGCTGTAAAACTAAGAAGTAGTTAAGGATAATACCACAAATGACAGGAAATGGAGTACAGAGTGGAAACAATGTGAGTTGTATGCCCCGTAATGACCTGTTTGTGTGATCTGCTCCCCAGAGAGACCAGATGTACGCCGCGCAGGAGATGTTTAAGACGGCCAACAAGGTGACCAGACCAGAGAAGGCTCTCATCCTGGGCTTCATGGCTGGATCCAGAGGTACCACAAGCTGTCCCTCCAGGCCGCCCGATCAAAAATACACCCCTTTTTAAAAATGATTTATCCCTTCTATAACACTGCTCAGCGCCTTTCTAGATGTAATCTAACATTGTGCATCTGCCCTTTAGCCGGACAAGACTCGCTTTGAGTTGAATATGGCTGAATTATCGTTTATTAAGTTCATGTTCTTGCTGGTGGTTTCGATCGACACCAGAAGCAGAGCAGAGACATTTCAGGGATCCCACGCGTCCTGGAAAACCTGGCATTTCCTAATGTCATGGAATAATAATCTTTATTTGTATAGCACCTTTCATACATGACATCAAATAATAACAATAAATGCAAAGCACAATGCGTTTACAAAGTAGAATAATACAATTAAAATAAATTCAATCAATGAAAAACAGGATGGGAAGAAAAATCTAACTGACAGCAAAATGCACTGCAAGCGCCTGTAAAGTGATAATAAAAACAATGTGTTGTAACCACCCAGCCAAATGTGAATTGGGGGGGGGGGGATGAAAAACCCACGGGATTAGCATGAGTTCACCGTCTCCCTGAGGAGACCCTTTTACTCAAGGTTTTTATATGAACTCTGGGCTGTTGGCTTGGATTATTTCACCACTGATGCTCCATTTCCGACAATCCGACCTGGTGTTTATATAGTGTTAGGGCGGGGCCACGCAACGTATGAACTCGTATACGTCATTGAGTCATGATTTAGGCCCGCCCTAAAAAATGTGAGCCCCAAAAACTCCACAATTCAGTACTATTTCGATTATTTGGTTGTTGGAAGTATGTGATCAACGGTTTCAAATGTCTAAATCTTATAATATACCTAATATTAATGTTTTTGAACAATGTTTAACCTTATAGATTAAATTGTGCTCAATTATTTTCAGTGTATTCTTACTTTTAGACTAGTCTAACTTTAAACTTCCGGGAAATTAGTCATACGGTACATCCCAAATGAATATAATACTCATTTTTAGATTTTGGGGTCATCATTTAAGACCATGAAGACGCGATTGTTCCTCAGCAAATTATTTTTTTATTTCTATGGAGTCCTGGATGTTATCGTCATGACAACAAGCTGGATAAATACAGCTATCGGGATTAACACCTTAAATTTCTCTGCATCATATGCTCTGATCTTATTTAATTAACAAGGTTTGGCAAAGTTGCCCAAAATTTGGCCTTGATTTATTTTATCCAATATGAATAATATGATTAAATGGCTTAAATTAATTCAATTCCTCTGTGAAGTGTTTAGGCTGATTAGACTTTGACGTCAGACATTCTGAAGGCGGCAAGGTAGAGGGCGGTGCACGTGGTACCGCCCTAACAGGGGCGACAAAACTCGCAGGAGAGTTTCTCCTGAGAAGAGGCATACGAAACGAACAGAAATAAGTGAAAAGAGCCATGTGAGCGGAGAGGCTCTTTTTAATATGAATTCATTAAAAGGACGTCTCTTGAAGAGAACCTGTGAACCTGACCTCTCCCTGTTCCCCTCCCCCGCTCAGAGAACCCGTGTCCGGAGCAAGGCGACATCATCCAGATCAAGCTGAGCGAGCACACCGAGGTCCTGCCCAAGGCCGACGGCACGGGCAGCACCACCATGCTGGTGGACACCGTGTTCGAAATGAACTATTCCACAGGGCAGTGGACGCGCCTCAAGAAGTACAAACCCATCACCAGCACCTCGTGAGGCGTCACCACAGAGACTCAAGGACATTCGCAAAGACACACAAACACACTCACACAAAAGCCCCACACATGGCCACACGCATACGGCATTCTTTTTTCTTTCTTTGGGGGGGGCGGGGCAAATCAAACAATGTACTTGTGGGGTCTGCGAGGGGCGGGGCTGAGGAGAGATCCGAGAAGAGCGATGATCCTCCCCCTCAAAGTTCTGTTGCATTTTCCTCCCAGCTGTTTATCGCTCTTGAGGTTTTTGTTTTTTTGTTTGTTTTAAAGTGCTAATCTCGGAAGATTTTCGTTTCAATAAATGTCTCTTAAGTCACTATCCGTCGCCGAATTAGGTAACACAAAAGGTAATTGAGCCAATGGCCCACTGATGAAAGAAAACTGACAGTTTCTCCTACCACACGCCACCCAAGTGGTGTTTTCAGGGCCCTTGGCACAGAAGATGGTGTGTTGTAAAGACCAGTTTATAGTATGGAGTTGGCCAGTTGGATTTGGCCAATAGCAGAAGGAGCATGTCATGACAGGGCTGCTTTCCTGAGGGTGTGTGTGGGGATGGGGTTTTCAAACCCGCTGCCCGTTCGACCAACCAACGAGCGACAGGTATGCAGCCACTCTGATCCCAATCACCGAGATCCAGGTCAGGTGTGGCTGCTTAAACCAGACCGTCCCCACACCGCAAAAACCCTTTCATTGGCAGTATCGTGAGTATTAGGAACCAGGTGTCTGTGGCCACTTTCCCACCATGCATTTAATTTCATGTGGACTGACGACCTCGACTGGCCTGGCGACGCCTGCAATTACCGCTTTCCGAGATTGCCACTTTAAAGTCTATTCTGATTCCTGAATGTTGTGAGCGAGGAGGGGGGAGGCGGGGGAACCATTCCAAAGGCCGGCTCCTTTTTTGGAGGTCCGCTCACATGCCGAGGCGGAGGAAGGCAGAGCAAGCTGTTGGCGTTTTTGTTTTTTTTTCTGTGTAAATGTGACGCTCGCAGCTCACTCTTGCTGCTTTCGGACGGAATCGAGGAACGGTGACGTCACGGGTGGACTAGGATGAACGATGCTGTTGAGTGCAACTTGGAAGTCTCGGGGCAGTGTTTAGTGTTCATCTATCGGAAGAAAATAAAACCAAACAGACTCCAGAGTGTGACGCATCTCCTATTTTGTTTGACTGTATGTTTCAAGGGTTTGATTCCTCATGTTCTACCGCCCTTTTTTTATAGCAATTGTGATTACGACCCATGTTTTTTGTTTTTCTACATTTGTGATGACCAGCCGAAGATGTGCGTTGATGAGGTTCAGACCAGTGTGATCTTGTTTAAAGGTGCAGTGTGTAGAGTTTATGGAACAGACGAGGCAGAAACAGTATATAATAGTCATAAGTATGTTTTAATTACTGTATAATCCCATGAAAATAAGAATCGTTTCGTTACCTCAGAATGAGCCGTTTTTATCTACATTGGGAACGGCTACAGAGGTTTCACAAAAATGTTGCTGTGTTTCTTCAGCAGTAGCCCAAAACAGACAAACCTAACACTGGCTCTCGAGGGGACCTTTTGTGAGTCTGTGGCCACCGTCTCTTCCACCAGGTTCAACAACATGTCCAACATCGCTGCTACTGTTAATGCCACTAAACTCTACACACTGCACCTTTTAAGTGACTGATTATTTGTGCTCCTCCTGTCACTGCTGATCAAAGGCCTACTCCAGCTCTTGCCCGTGCCAAGTGTCTATCTAACGCTTAGGCAACACTAAGGTAACCAGAGCTAAACAAAGCAGATTCTCACCAACGGGGGCTGCCAGAGACCATCAATAACGGAGCGTTGAACACGGTGACTCAGTTGGGAGTCTCGTTGAGGACTTTAGACTCGCTCAATAGACTTGTCGAAAGGCTTTAGTTATGACAAATGATTTCACTTCAGTGAGTTGTTGTGCCAGCTTGGGTAATCTGCTCTTTTTTTTTTTTTCCAAGTATCGTTCTTACTAAAGCTTAGAAGTTGGACTTTTTAGTGATTAAAAATCCACGTTCTGTCTAAAGCGTACAGCAGTGACTCTGGAATCCACGTATTGCTGCAGAAAGTTGTAGAAAACGCAAAATGGCTCAAAACACTGGAGGGGGGCTTTTCTTAAAGGGGTCGGACCGGATTCTTGATGAGATTTACCTCTTAGCTGGCTTTCCAAACCAACCTAACACTGAAATAATCAAATCGGAGGGGGGATTAACTGCCAACTTTTATTTTGCTTTTATTAAAGAAGCCAGATTAATACCAGCGTATGACGAGTGCCACAAGGACCTAATTGGAGTTTAAAACCAAATTTTAAAAAGTAATCATGTATCGAAGCTTGTGCCCATCAAAACCAGAGTGCCTGCCGCTAAAGACACGCTAAATGATAATATATTGATTAACATCTCGAGCATTTTATCAAAGAACAAATATCTGATTGTAACATTTGGTGAACATTGATTACACAAATGTAGATACATCTACAAACTATCCAACTCCAGTCTTGAGTCCTGAAGTGCTATGGTTGTGATTATTTGAGTATGTATTTGGATAAATGTCTTACTCCGCCTCGCTCAATTTGGTTAGAGTTTGGTTACTGCATGTACTGCCGACCGATAACCAAAATGCTGATGTGTGTGGTTTCAGGTGGCCCCGGGGTCCCTCCAGCCTCCGAAGGTGTCCTCCAGGTAAAGCGCCACAGCGAGGGGCGGGCGGCCACCACCTGCACCCCCATGGGAAGTCCCTCCTCACTCAGCCCCAGTGGGCACTGGGTCACCGGCAGGCCAAGGATGTTGATTATACCTGTGGAGGTAGACGGCCGGGTGAAGTGGTACCATCTTAGAACCATTAAAGAATAAAAAAATATATAGAAATAAAGAAAGTGATGAAATGCATAGATAAGGTGTGTGCAGGGGTTGAGCAGCTACATCTGACTCTCGTTTGGTCGAGCAGCAGGTTTAAAAACCCCATCCACACCCACTCAGGATAGGCTGCTCCTGGTTAATTCCACCTTAGCCTTCGCTCTACCATAAACTGGTGTTATCAACCCCCCGTCGTCTGTGTCTCTGTGCCGGAGGGCCCTGAAAACGCCACTTTGGTGGCGTATGGTGGAGAAACTTCCACACTGGCACCTGAACAGGGACTCTCCGGCATGGGGGAGGGACACAGAAGGGCTGCCTGAAGACACCCTGGAGCCACCAGTGGTTCAACGGGCGGCCCAGCACCAACCCTCTCCGGACTGGCAGCAGCAGCACCTAGGGGTCCGGGGAAAAGCGGTGCAGCAACCGCCGTAGGTAACTGCTGGCAGCTAGCTTCTCTGCCCAGCAGGCATCGCTGCAGCCAGCCCAACCCTCTCCAGACTGGAAACAGCAACACCTGGGGGGGTCAGGCTGAGGACCGGGGGAGAAGTGGTGCAGCAACCACCACAGGTAACCCCTGGCCGCTAGCTTCTCCACCCTGGAGCCGGGACCATCCAGCAGCCAGGCTACCCCTCCAAGCAGCCCCCGCAACAGCGAAGTCCGGCCACGCCGTCAGCAGCCAGCGTAGCAGCCTGAGGCCCCACACTCTGGAAGGGAGGGGGTTGCAGTCTGTCGTTGCCCTGGTTGAAGGAGGCCGGTCGACTTTGCTGCTCCAGGGAACTCAGGTCCTCTGGAAGGAGACTTATTCATTTTCTTTGAAACATTTGTTTGTATAAAGTATGGGAACCCTGTTTCACAGTCCGGTGTCTTTATGATTTTAGGTATAGGAACCCTGGGTCAGAGTCTGTCGTTTTAGCTATAGCCACCCTGTGTCAGAGTCCGTTTCAAACTATTTCGGCCAGGAAGAATGCCTCAGTTTGGTGTTGGGGGTATGTGGTGTGTGGATGGGTTGAGCAGCTACACCTGATGCTTGTTGGTTGGGCTAACTAGCAGGCGGTTAAAAAAAAAACCATCCACACACTGACTCAGCTAGGAGTTTGTGTCATGACATGTTCCATCGGCACCTGGTTAATTCCACCTAGCCTCATCTCGACAATAAACTGGTGTTAACAACCCACTGTCGTTTGTGTTTCTGTGCCGGAGGTCCCTGTGCATGCCACTTGGGTGGCGAAAACTGCCACAAGAGACAATTTACAATCTTAAGTGTACAACTCTAATACAATGTTTGCATATTTGGTCCAGTACTTCTTCTCGGTGAAATGGTGCAGATTTCAGCGATTGTGTCACATCTGCAAGCGCAACAGGGGACAATGTGACAAGTGTAGTGTCGCTGACCTGTGTAGTCAAAGGGTCTAAAGAGAGAATGGTGGTGTTTGGGTGCCACGTTTGGATGTGGGGGATAGAGCAGCACCCAGTCGCTCCCGAAATGCTTATAATGCTCAAACGTAACCATTTACCATTATACCAAAACTTAACCATCTAACATTATACCTAAACTTAACCATCTATAACATTATACCTAAACTTAACCATCTATAACATTATACCTAAACTTAACCATCTATAACATTATACCTAAACTTAACCATGTAACATTATACCTAAACTTAACCATCTATAACATTATACCTAAACTTAGCCATCTAACATTATACCTAAACTTAACCATCTAACATTATACCTAAACTTAACCATCTAACATTATACCTAAACTTAACCATCTAACATTATACCTAAACTTAACCATCTAACTTTATACCTAAACTTAACCATCTATAACATTATACCTAAACTTAACCATCTAACATTATACCTAAACTTAACCATCTAACATTATACCTAAACTTAACCATCTATAACATTATACCTAAACTTAACCATCTCTAACATTATACCTAAACTTAACCATCTAACATTATACCTAAACTTAACCATCTATAACATTATACCTAAACTTAACCATCTAACATTATACCTAAACTTAACCATCTAACATTATACCTAAACTTAACCATCTATAACATTATACCTAAACTTAACCATCTCTAACATTATACCTAAACTTAACCATCTATAACATTATACCTAAACTTAACCATCTAACATTATACCTAAACTTAACCATCTCTAACATTATACCTAAACTTAACCATCTAACATTATACCTAAACTTAACCATCTCTAACATTATACCTAAACTTAACCATCTATAACATTATACCTAAACTTAACCATCTAACATTATACCTAAACTTAACCATCTCTAACATTATACCTTAACTTAACCATCTATAACATTATACCTAAACTTAACCATCTAACATTATACCTAAACTTAACCATCTAACATTATACCTAAACTTAACCATCTAACATTATACCTAAACTTAACCATCTATAACATTATACCTAAACTTAACCATCTATAACATTATACCTAAACTTAACCATCTAACATTATACCTAAACTTAACCATCTCTAACATTATACCTAAACTTAACCATCTAACATTATACCTAAACTTAACCATCTATAACATTATACCTAAACTTAACCATCTAACATTATACCTAAACTTAACCATCTAACATTATACCTAAACTTAACCATCTAACATTATACCTAAACTTAACCATCTAACATTATACCTAAACTTAACCATCTCTAACATTATACCTAAACTTAACCATCTATAACATTATACCTAAACTTAACCATCTCTAACATTATACCTAAACTTAACCATCTAACATTATACCTAAACTTAACCATCTATAACATTATACCTAAACTTAACCATCTAACATTATACCTAAACTTAACCATCTAACATTATACCTAAACTTAACCATCTATAACATTATACCTAAACTTAACCATCTCTAACATTATACCTAAACTTAACCATCTATAACATTATACCTAAACTTAACCATCTAACATTATACCTAAACTTAACCATCTCTAACATTATACCTAAACTTAACCATCTATAACATTATACCTAAACTTAACCATCTAACATTATACCTAAACTTAACCATCTAACATTATACCTAAACTTAACCATCTAACATTATACCTAAACTTAACCATCTATAACATTATACCTAAACTTAACCATCTAACATTATACCTAAACTTAACCATCTCTAACATTATACCTAAACTTAACCATCTATAACATTATACCTAAACTTAACCATCTAACATTATACCTAAACTTAACCATCTAACATTATACCTAAACTTAACCATCTATAACATTATACCGAAACTTAACCATCTATAACATTATACCTAAACTTAACCATCTAACATTATACCTAAACTTAACCATCTAACATTATACCGAAACTTAACCATCTATAACATTATACCGAAACTTAACCATCTATAACATTATACCTAAACTTAACCATCTAACATTATACCAAAACTTAACCATCTATAACATTATACCTAAACTTAACCATCTATAACATTATACCTAAACTTAACCATCTAACATTATACCTAAACTTAACCATCTATAACATTATACCTAAACTTAACCATCTATAACATTATACCTAAACTTAACCATCTATAACATTATACCTAAACTTAACCATCTAACATTATACCTAAACTTAACCATCTATAACATTATACCTAAACTTAACCATCTAACATTATACCTAAACTTAACCATCTAACATTATACCTAAACTTAACCATCTATAACATTATACCTAAACTTAACCATCTATAACATTATACCTAAACTTAACCATCTATAACATTATACCGAAACTTAACCATCTATAACATTATACCTAAACTTAACCATCTAACATTATACCTAAACTTAACCATCTAACATTATACCGAAACTTAACCATCTATAACATTATACCGAAACTTAACCATCTATAACATTATACCTAAACTTAACCATCTAACATTATACCAAAACTAAACCATCTAACATTATACCTAAACTTAACCATCTAACATTATACCTAAACTTAACCATCTAACATTATACCTAAACTTAACCATCTATAACATTATACCTAAACTTAACCATCTAACATTATACCTAAACTTAACCATCTATAACATTATACCTAAACTTAACCATCTAACATTATACCTAAACTTAACCATCTAACATTATACCTAAACTTAACCATCTAACATTATACCTAAACTTAACCATCTCTAACATTATACCTAAACTTAACCATCTATAACATTATACCTAAACTTAACCATCTAACATTATACCTAAACTTAACCATCTAACATTATACCTAAACTTAACCATCTAACATTATACCTAAACTTAACCATCTCTAACATTATACCCAAACTTAACCATCTATAACATTATACCTAAACTTAACCATCTAACATTATACCTAAACTTAACCATCTAACATTATACCTAAACTTAACCATCTAACATTATACCTAAACTTAACCATCTAACATTATACCTAAACTTAACCATCTCTAACATTATACCCAAACTATACCATCTATAACATTATACCTAAACTTAACCATCTAACATTATACCTAAACTTAACCATCTAACATTATACCTAAACTTAACCATCTATAACATTATACCTAAACTTAACCATCTATAACATTATACCTAAACTTAACCATCTAACATTATACCTAAACTTAACCATCTAACATTATACCTAAACTTAACCATCTATAACATTATACCGAAACTTAACCATCTATAACATTATACCTAAACTTAACCATCTAACATTATACCTAAACTTAACCATCTATAACATTATACCTAAACTTAACCATCTAACATTATACCAAAACTTAACCATCTATAACATTATACCTAAACTTAACCATCTATAACATTATACCTAAACTTAACCATCTAACATTATACCTAAACTTAACCATCTATAACATTATACCTAAACTTAACCATCTATAACATTATACCTAAACTTAACCATCTATAACATTATACCTAAACTTAACCATCTCACATTATACCTAAACTTAACCATCTAACATTATACCTAAACTTAACCATCTATAACATTATACCTAAACTTAACCATCTATAACATGATACCTAAACTTAACCATCTAACATTATACCTAAACTTAACCATCTATAACATTATACCTAAACTTAACCATCTAACATTATACCTAAACTTAACCATCTATAACATTATACCTAAACTTAACCATCTCTAACATTATACCTAAACTTAACCATCTAACATTATACCTAAACTTAACCATCTAACATTATACCTAAACTTAACCATCTAACATTATACCTAAACTTAACCATCTATAACATTATACCTAAACTTAACCATCTATAACATGATACCTAAACTTAACCATCTAACATTATACCTAAACTTAACCATCTATAACATTATACCTAAACTTAACCATCTAACATTATACCTAAACTTAACCATCTATAACATTATACCTAAACTTAACCATCTAACATTATACCTAAACTTAACCATCTATAACATTATACCTAAACTTAACCATCTCTAACATTATACCTAAACTTAACCATCTATAACATTATACCTAAACTTAACCATCTATAACATTATACCTAAACTTAACCATCTAACATTATACCTAAACTTAGCCATCTAACATTATACCTAAACTTAACCATCTATAACATTATACCTAAACTTAACCATCTATAACATGATACCTAAACTTAACCATCTAACATTATACCTAAACTTAACCATCTATAACATTATACCTAAACTTAACCATCTAACATTATACCTAAACTTAACCATCTCTAACATTATACCTAAACTTAACCATCTATAACATTATACCTAAACTTAACCATCTAACATTATACCTAAACTTAACCATCTAACATTATACCTAAACTTAACCATCTAACATTATACCTAAACTTAACCATCTAACATTTTACCTAAACTTAACCATCTATAACATTATACCTAAACTTAACCATCTAACATTATACCTAAACTTAACCATCTATAACATTATACCTAAACTTAACCATCTATAACATTATACCTAAACTTAACCATCTAACATTATACCTAAACTTAACCATCTAACATTATACCTAAACTTAACCATCTATAACATTATACCTAAACTTAACCATCTATAACATTATACCTAAACTTAACCATCTCTAACATTATACCTAAACTTAACCATCTATAACATTATACCTAAACTTAACCATCTATAACATTATACCTAAACTTAACCATCTAACATTATACCTAAACTTAACCATCTATAACATTATACCTAAACTTAACCATCTATAACATTAAACCTAAACTTAACCATCTAACATTATACCTAAACTTAACCATCTATAACATTATACCTAAACTTAACCATCTATAACATTATACCTAAACTTAACCATCTAACATTATACCTAAACTTAACCATCTATAACATTATACCTAAACTTAACCATCTATAACATTATACCTAAACTTAACCATCTATAACATTATACCTAAACTTAACCATCTAACATTATACCTAAACTTAACCATCTATAACATTATACCTAAACTTAACCATCTATAACATTATACCTCAACTTAACCATCTATAACATTATACCTAAACTTAACCATCTAACAACCTGTAACAAGGGTCTACGTTGCTCCCCTTTGAATGAAAACAAAGCTGTAAAAATGACTGGAACCAGTGACACTGTTCATTTCACCAGGTTTATATTATGGACGTTTAACTTGTCAACTCCTGGTTCAAAGTGATCGTTATGTTCAAAATACCAAACGTAGTTTACAGAGGATCCGCTCCCCGAGTTGTGCAACGCCGCCCAAACCCAAGCCCAAACCCATTACGTCGCACCCACCCAAATTCCACGTTAAACCAATTCCAGGTCGCCGCTGACGCCGCCCCGTCCGGCGGGCTGCGGCCTGGACTCGGAGGAGGAAGCCGCGGGGACGTCGAGCGCCAGCGTAGAGGACCCCGAGGCGGCCGCCGAGGAGTCGGGGGAAACGTGTGTTCGCGAAGATCGACTCCGCGCAAGCGTCGCAGTCGGGCGAGCTACAGCAGAAAGTCCACGACCCTGGTGGTTGAGCTGGAAGGTCCAGGTCAGAGCACCGGGGTCTCAAGTCACCGAGCCGTGCGGGCCAGACGTGACGCTCACCCGGAGTCCGGGCAGACCCGCAGGACCTGTCGACGCGGAGGAGGGCTTGGGCGACGTACCGGCCTGACCCTCCGTGCGACCGCGCGGATGCTCCGGGATTCGCGAGGGCTCGATCGCGGCATCGCGGCACCGCGGCACCGCGGGGTGGGTGGGGAACGCTTCGGCATATGCCCCATCCCGATGTGGCGACCTGCTTATACAGCAGCGCGCCACGATCGATTTGAAATTTGATCATTCATTTTTTTTTTTTTTTTTGGAGAAAATGACCAATGGACACTCACAACTGACATATGTTTGCTTTTCCAGATGACTTTGTTTTTACTCGGAGGTGGACTTTTGCACATTGAGTGTTTATATTATTTTGGACGGTGACTTTGAGATGAGCAGAGCAGGTCCCTCTTTCTTTCCTTCCACTATTCCTTAGTGTGTGTGTGTGTGTGTGTGTGTGTGTGTGTGTGTGTGTGAGAGAGTCACCCGTAAGGAGTTCTTTGAAAAGTTAGTAACCGGTGAGGTACATGTTAGTGTTAGGGCTCGAGGTGCTCAGGGCTCCAGGGGCGTTTGGTTCTCATCTGTTTTTGTGTTGTTTACTCACTGATTGTATTTCCCCCGCACGCAACTCAGTCAGTGCTACAATCCAATGTGAACTGCAGCCTGTTACACGTGAAATCTATCACTGTCCCATGGGTTATCGATCAGGTTCATTTAGGTAACGCGCCGGAACGTAAGCGCGAAAAACAAGCAAGTGATTTGCCTTCTTAAAATCTCTTCGTCCAGATATCACATCCCTCCAGGAAACGCAATCGAAGGTCAACAATCCAGCAAGATTCAAGAGCAGCTGGGTGGACCGCGTCTTCCACTCCCATTTCAATTCCCAACCAAGAGGACCAGCCATCCTTATCAGCGCGGGGAGGATTTCACCATTATCGTTATGGTGGCAATGTGGTTCACGAGTCGTAGTGTGACGATGAGAAGACAATGGCTCATATCGTTCTCATCACCCAGATCTCCGCTCGCACCGCGTGCACCCAGTGTGAACCCCGCAACATCGGGACTCCACAAGTTTTTACTCGAATTCGTTCCCACCGTACGAGCAGATTTCGTGTAGAGCGCACGTCGACAGAGAGGAGAGGAGAAAAAAAAAAAAAAAGGCTCCCGAGGCGCCAGAAAGTCAGTGGAGCCTGCTGCTTCTATGCGGTCGTTTTATTTAGGAGTAACATTTGCATCTCAAGTTCGCTCTTTTTGAGCGGTTGTGCAAATCGAACTCGGCTCGCGCGCGTTGTTAGTGTTGTTAAAAACAATGTCTGAAGTCGTTGTGGTTGTTTTGCTTTCAGCTGTTAGACATCTCAGAGCTGGATATGGTCGGTGCAGGCAGGGAAGCAAAGAGAAGAAAGACGTTGGGTAATTCCCTTCCAGATGCGGTGTTGTCAAACCGTACTTCTCTTTTACTGATGGTTATGACCTCAGTGGAGGAGAGCGTGGGGTTACATTGTCTTTCTGCTTCTTTGGTCTCAGACACGGAGGTCGGCGAGAAAGCGGCCAAAGAAGAAGCCGTGGCGGAGAACGCCACGCGAGCACTACGCCGCGGGTCTTGCCTCTGCGCAGGTAGGCTCAGCAACTCTCTGTCCTTCTACCTCCTTGATTTGGTCACTTTCGCTCTGTTTGGCTGAACCTCAGCGGCTCATCTTTGTGTTGCAGAAACTCGGAGCGCTGAACAGCGAGAGCGCCCTCCCGTCAACCAGCTACCTGCCGGCCACGCCCAGCATGGTGCCCTCGTCCTCCTACATTCCCAGCTCAGAGGCACAGCCAGGTACTTCATTTTTTCAGAATATGAAACGAATAAAAATAAACATGGATTTAAAAATGTGTAACAAAGATTTTTTTTTTTTATGATTATAGATAACGCATTAAAATGAATGGGGAAAAAAAAAGCCTTGTTTCAGGCCCTCATATTATATACATTTTTTAGGTTAGAGGTTTTTTATCCATCTTCGTTGCTCAGTTAGACATACTTGACAATGTAAAGTATGCGTATTGCGAGGAATTTTAGGTCACATCATTAGTTTAAACTACGTCATGACTATGTAATAATAGAAAAACAGTAGTACTCGGATTCTTATTTATGGTGTTTTTTTCTTTATATTTATATTGTTTATAGTGCTTACCCTTATATGTTCTATTTCCTGCTCTGCCCTTTTTGCTGCTTGTAACAATGTAAATTTCCCCGTTGTGGGACTAATAAAGGTTTGTCTTATCTTAAATTCAGGCTGAATTAGCCGCGTCTCTCTTTAAAAGCAATTTTTTTTCCCCCATCTTTTATATATTTTTATTCCCCCTCAGCGAACGGGGGTGGATCTGGCCGGGATGCGCTGCAGTCGGCTGCCCAGCCGGAGGAGTCGGCGGCGGTGGCGGGCGCCACCTCCTTACCGGGTCGGTACAAGCAGAGGACGCCCGCGTGCAACGCAGGCACCCCGGCCAGCCCCGCCTCGCCCGGCACACCCCAGACGCCCCCGCCCACACCCGCCCCCGCGGCGCCGCAGCCCCAGCCCGATAAGGGCCTCTCGCTCACGGTGGGTGGAGGCCTCAAAGCCGACATTTCAATGACCCCGTATCCGTACGCGGGTAAATCCTTGTATGGGTGGTGTTGTCGCTTCAAAGATTCGGGCCGAAGTGTGTGATTCATTGCGGTCGAAAAGATTCACGACCGTGGCCCTTGAAGGAGAGCGCCTCAGGCTCTTTAAAAAACTCTGGGTCCCAGCCAGGCGATCTTATCTTACTCCGACCTTCAAACTTGGAAGGAATGGAACAGAACACAGGCTGATGCGTACAAGTTTTATTGTGTATCAAAAAAGGGACAAAACTCGGGAGTGGGTTTCGCGAAACCCGAGCTGATCTCTTCCGTTGTTCTCCTATCTTTATAGTCATGGCGGGGCGTTTGCTCGTTTACATATCTCGCCTCTTTTTGTGTCCGAAAATAATCAGAGATGTGTTTTGAGCCAATTGTAGTCTTGTTTCTTTGTTTAGCTGTCCTCTGATGTCGCTTCTCAGCCAGCCAATCACAGCCTTCATAGCCGAAACTGGGTTAAGTTGTTAAGTTTGGATGTTCTTGCATCGATTTAAGTTATAACATATTGTGGGTTTTCATGTTTGGTGACTAAATTTAACCATAGCAGGTTACGAATTAAACCACAACAGTAGTATTAGTTCTACTGTTAAACATATACATGTGCGTACTTACATGTGTGTATGCTCTGGGAGAGGTTATAAATACTATGCCGACATCTTTTATTTTTGGTTTGTTTTGCAGGGGAATTTTGTCATTTGTCCAGAACCTTGAGAAAATTCCTTTGTGAATTTGATTAGATGACATGGTCCTCTATGGTCCCACCAGTGAAATGGTGATCTTTGGAGCTGTAAAACTAAAAAGTAGTTAAGGATAATACCACAAATGACAGGAAATGGAGTACAGAGTGGAAACAATGTGAGTTGTATGCCCCGTAATGACCTGTTTGTGTGATCTGCTCCCCAGAGAGACCAGATGTACGCCGCGCAGGAGATGTTTAAGACGGCCAACAAGGTGACCAGACCAGAGAAGGCTCTCATCCTGGGCTTCATGGCTGGATCCAGAGGTACCACAAGCTGTCCCTCCAGGCCGCCCGATCAAAAATACACCCCTTTTTAAAAATGATTTATCCCTTCTATAACACTGCTCAGCACCTTTCTAGATGTAATCTAACATTGTGCATCTCCCTTTGGTGCCGGACAAGACTCGCTTTGAGTTGAATATGGCTGAAATATCGTTTATTGAGTTCATGTTCTTGCTGGTGGTTTCGATCGACACCAGAAGCAGAGCAGAGACATTTCAGGGATCCCACGCGTCCTGGAAAACCTGGCATTTCGTAATGTCATGGAATAATAATCTTTATTTGTATAGCACCTTTCATACATGACATCAAATAATAACAATAAATGCAAAGCACAATGTATTTACAAAGTAGAATAATACAATTAAAATAAATTAAATCAATGAAAAACAGGATGGGAAGAAAAACCTAACTGACAGCAAAATGCACTGCAAGCGCCTGTAAAGTGAAAATAAAAACAATGTGTTGTAACCACCCAGCCAAATGTGAATTGGGGGGGGGGGGGATGAAAAACCCACGGGATTGGCATGAGTTCACCGTCTCCCTGAGGAGACCCTTTTACTCCAGGTTTTTATATGAACTCTGGGCTGTTGGCTTGGATTATTTCACCACTGATGCTCCATTTCCGACGATCCGACCTGGTGTTTATATAATGTTAGGGCGGGGCCACGCAACGTATGAACTTGTATACGTCATTGAGTCATGATTTAGGCCCGCCTTAAAAAATGGGAGCCCCAAAAATGGTCTAACTCCACAATTCAGTACTATTTCGATTATTTGGTTGTTGGAAGAATGTCGGTTTCAAATGTCTAAATCTCATAATATACCTAATATTAATATTTTTGAACAATGTTTAACCTTATAGATTGAATTGTGCTCAATTATTTTCAGTGTATTCTTACATTTAGACTAGTCTAACTTTAAACTTCCGGGAAATTAGTCATTAGGTACATCCCGAGTGAATATAATACTCATTTTCAGATTTGGGGTCATCATTTAAGACCATGAAGCCGCGATTGTTCCTCAGCAAATTATTTTCTTATATCTTCTATGGAGTCCTGGATGTTATCGTCATGACAACAAGCTGGATAAATACAGCTATCGGGATTAACACCTTAAATTTCTCTGCATCATATGCTCTGATCTTATTTAATTAACAAGGTTTGGCAAAGTTGCCCAAAATTTGGCCTTGATTTATTTTATCCAATATGAATAATATGATTAAATGGCTTAAATTAATTCAATTCCTCTGTGAAGTGTTTAGGCTGATTAGACTTTGACGTCAGACATTCTGAAGGCGGCAAGGTAGAGGGCGGTGCACGTGGTACCGCCCTAACAGGGGCGACAAAACTCGCAGGAGAGTTTCTCCTGAGAAGAGGCATACGAAATGAACAGAAATAAGTGAAAAGAGCCATGTGAGCGGAGAGGCTCTTTTTAATATGAATTCATTAAAAGGACGTCTCTTGAAGAGAACCTGTGAACCTGACCTCTCCCTCTTCCCCTCCCCCGCTCAGAGAACCCGTGTCCGGAGCAAGGCGACATCATCCAGATCAAGCTGAGCGAGCACACCGAGGTCCTGCCCAAGGCCGACGGCACGGGCAGCACCACCATGCTGGTGGACACCGTGTTCGAAATGAACTATTCCACAGGGCAGTGGACGCGCCTCAAGAAGTACAAACCCATCACCAGCACCTCGTGAGGCGTCACCACAGAGACTCAAGGACATTCGCAAAGACACACAAACACACTCACACAAAAGCCCCACACATGGCCACACGCATACGGCATTCTTTTTTCTTTTCTTTTTTTTGGGGGTGGGGAATCAAACAAACACTTGCACTTGTGAGGTCTGCGAGGGGTGGGGCTGAGGAGAGATCCGAGAAGAGCGAAGATCCCCCCTCAAAGTTCTGTTGCATTTTCCTCCCTCTGCTTTTTATTGCTGTTGGAGTTTTTTTTTCCTTCTTTTAAGTGTCTCAAAGATTTTCATTTGAATAAATGTCTCTTAAGTCACTATCGCTGATTAAGGTAACTGAGCCAATGGCCCACTGATGAAAGAAAACCTTTTAATTTGCAGTATTGTGAGTATTAGGAACCGGGTGTCTGTGGCCACTTTCCCACCTTGCATTTAATTAGTTTATGTGCACTGACAACCTCTTATTTTGTGGAAAATTACCGCTTTTCGAGATTGCCACTTTAAAGTCTATTCTGATTCCTGAATGTTGTTGTGAGTGAGGAGGGGGAGGCGGGGGAACCATTCCAAAGGCCGGCTCCTTTTTGGGAGGTCCCCTCACATGCCGAGGCGGAGGAAGGCGGAGCAAGCTGTTGGTGGTTTGGTTTTCTGTGTAAATGTGACGATCGCAGCTCACTAGGACCAACGATGCTGTTGAGTGTTGACTTGGAAGTCTCGGGGCAGTGTTTAGTTTTCATCCTCTATCGGAAGAAAATAAAACAAGACTCCACAGCATGACGCAGCTCCCGTTTGGGATTACACCCCGTGTTTTTATTTTATTAAAAACAATTTTTTTTTTACATTTGTGATCAACAGCCGAAGATGTGCGTTGATGCGGTTCAGACCAGTGTGATCTTGTTTAAAGGTGCAGTGGAAGGTGTAATGGAAAAATACTGAACTAACCCTATAACTGCTTGTAATCCCATATCTGCTTTTCTAACAACAGGAACATTTCTTTCTGTTGACCCTGTTGTCGGGCAGCTCATAATTACAAGTTAAGTTGAGACGTTCAACTGCTGAAACAATTGCAACTGCCTTTGTGACCTATGCATATGACTTCACCCTCAGCAACTGCCTTTGTGACACCCTCACAGTAATAGTCTGTGTTACGTAGTTGATATAAACCATATACAATAAACTTAGGTTAAGTGACAGTTGTTGTATTTACTGTTTAACCTGAACTATCAGAGGTTTCACAGAAATGTTGCCGTGTTTCTTCTACAGTAGCCTAGAACAGACAAACTTAACACTGGCTCTAGAGAGGACCTTTCGTGAGTCTGTGGCCACCGTCTCTTCCACCATGTTGCACTGTCATCGCAACATCGCTGCTACTGTTAATGCCACTAAACTCTACACACTGCACCTTTAAGTGACTGATTATTTGTGCTCCTCCTGTCACTGCTGATCAAAGGCCTACTCCAGCCCGTGTCATATGAAGTGTGTCACCCTTAGGTGACACTATGGCGACTACTTCTTTGGGCTTCTCTCGTTAGGGGGTTGCCACAGCCAATCATCTGCCTCCAATACCTTCTGTTCTGCACATCTTCCTCCCTTACACCAACCACCTGCATGTCCTTCCCACCACATCCATAAACCTTCTCTTTGGCCTTCCTCTTTTCCTCTTGCCTGGCAGCTCCATCCTCAGCATCCTTCTGCCAATGTAACTCATCTCTCCTACACACGTGTCCAAAACATCTCAATCTGAGCTCTAAGCACTAAGAAAATACCACGGTGCTTTATAAATACATTTTAAATAATTTGATTCGATTTACATTGAAAGAAAATAAGAGGGTCATTATGATGTAAAAAATGGATATTAAAATTACAAAAGCAATCACTCCTGTTGATGTAGTGCGAAAGAATAATCCCCTTATAAAAAATATTGCAAAAATATTAGGAAAATGGAGCAAGCGTTGGCCTGACATTGAACAACCATGGCCAGTTGAAGGAACTCTTAACCTGGATGTGATTAAAACAATGCAGGTGCTTGTGTCCACATATAAAGTAAATCAAAAGAAAGGTAAGAAGGGAAGGAGACGCACAGAGAAAAGACAAACAGAACTTGGCATTCTGCAACTGTTCGAAAAGGAGGGACAGAAATTGTTCGAAGCTGCAAAAGAAAAAAGGGAATGAAGTAGACAAGAAATAAAGAAAAATGATAAGGAAACAGAAAATTGATGGAGAAGATTACCGCACCCTTCTCACATACTGTATCTAAAAAGAAGCCCCCACCTTTTGAGAAGGAGATGAAGTTCACTGATGTTTATCCCCAGCTCCCAGTGATTACACAGGAGGGCAACTATCTCTTCAAAGATAAGGATGAGCAAATAATCCAGATGCGCAAGGCTAAAACTGACATGATAAGACCAGTAGGAGGTAAAAGATACACGTTAGTCATCGTGGAAAGATTTTCACGGTGGCCTGAGGCATGTCCAACCAAGCGTAAAGATGCTCAGTCAGTTGCCAAGTTTTTGTGTCGTGAGGTCATAAGCAGGTGGGGACTCCCAGATCACATATCCTCAGATAACGGGAAAGAGTTTGTGGATAGAATAGTAAAATTAATTCTGCAAAAACTGGGAATTAAACATCGTCTAGGAGCTGTTTATCATCCGCAAAGTCAAGGTGTTTGTGAAAAAATGAATGGTGTGCTGAAAAATCTGTCAGAACACAGGTCTGAATTGGGTAGAGGAACTTCCGTTGGCATTGATGGTGTGTCGTTCAAATGGGCTCCGTGTTTTGCGCTTGACACCTCATGAGTTGGCTACGGGTAGACGGGTGCCAACACCTTGTTTGCGCACAAGTGGAAAGGGCCTAAGTTTAGCGCTTTTAGAAGATGAAATGCGAGTGTATGTTAACTATATGGCTGCACTGCATAAGAGAATACACACATGTCTCTGACAGGCAAAAACAAGAGGAGGTGCTAGAGAGACTTGATGAGCAAAGAGGAATGCGGTGCAACCTGGAGACAAGGTATTGGTGAAGGTGTTTAGGAGGAAGTGGTTTAATGAACGCCGCGAAGGACCATTCGAAGTTGTTTGCAGTACAGGAACTGCGGTTCAGGTTAAAGGTTCTCCTACATGGTACCATTTATCACATTGCGCCAAAAGAAGAGGCACCACGATCACAGAGCAGAGATGTTGAAAGCTCAAGAGAGCCAACAGAAGCTGCAGACACAGCAGAGGTTCATGAGGACCTCCAACGTCAAGACCCAGAAGAAGGGATTGACGATGATGTGGGTGTGCATGATGATGTTGAGCACACTTTTGATGATCCCAGGGATGAATTGTCAGTCCCTGAGCAAGAAAGACACTTTTGTGACATTGATTTACAACATGTCCCAGAAACAACAGAATCTAACTCGAGAAAGTATGAGTCATCAAAGACTCCAGAGGGCTGAGGTACCTCTCCAGGAAAAAACACAGACCCAGTCGGACCAAGGAGTTCAAGGCCAACCCGAAAAAGAGTTAGACAAACGCGGTCAGTTCAGCTGCCATGTCAGTGTACAAAATAAAATAATGAAAAAGGGGAATTCCGAGTCCAGTGGGAAGATAACCATGGTAAGGTAAGTGACTTGTCGGGAACATCCTCACTAGAGAAGTATGTGCCACTAAATGATTGAAGAAGGCTGAAGATAGAGGATGACTGTAGTCTTTATCTACGTAGATCCCAGATTAAAGATCAAGGAGGCTACAAGTGTAATTATTATGATCCAAAGAGACAGTTGGAGAGAATCGTTGCCAAACTAGAGACCAAGGAGTATTCCCAATAATGAAGCTTGTCAAGAGGATTCCGGGAAAATATTTGCTTCTTGTTATTTATTCATGTCTGAGCAGAATACTTCTCAATGGGAAACACCCACTTCCTCGGGGGAGGCAAGATTTGATATTTGTGATATTATTGTGTCATCTTTCATCTTGTTCTTACTAATTTGCTCAACATATGGCATTGTGGTAAAATATGATCCATGAGTAATCCACTCCAATTGCATTTATATTGACATGTTCAGATGATGTCAGATGGGGTCAATGATTTTCTTGATCCTGAGTGGACATCAGAAGACATGACTGAACATCTTCATGCTTAACAGAAGCGAGAAAATCAGTTGAAAGCATATGGCTTTGATTCCTCGGTGCTGCAAATAGCAGACCCGTGGGCAAAGAGAAATTTGTGGTTCCAACAGATAACTCACTCTGTTAGAATGACTACTAATTCAAATTGTCCGTGTGTGGTGAGAGTTCCAGCTCCGGGCACATGGCCTTCAATTCTAGAGACAGTATTGGAACCTTTGACGCCTGAATGTCAAAGTTATGCGTTATCGTGGCTTCTATTCAAACAACAAGCAGCGAATGAAATATGGATGTCTCTGTCGGTCAATCTATTTATACCTGGACGTAGGTGTTTCTGGTTGAAAGAATTATCATATTTAAATCTTCTTGATAAGTATGAAGATATTAGAACAGCAATACCTGATGCTATGGAAGTGACACCTGCGAAAGGTAGAGCTTGTTTTTGTTCAAATGATTCTTATGGTGGAGATGGTATGTTTATGGGGATATCAGAATGTGAAAGCTACATGATGCAATTTGGACAAAGTGCACAAAGGACGGTTGATGACACATATACAGTGACCTTTCATGCACCACATCCTCGACAAAGTAAAGCTTTAAGCATAAAGAATCAAACTTTACTGGGCAAGTGACTATAGGAACATTTAAAGATATTTGGTGGGTATGTGGTGATAAAGCATACTTATTTCTGCTGTATGGGTGGATTGGATGTTGCTATATGGCACAGTTGAAACTTCCTTATGATCTTTTTGTTATCCGGAAGGGACAAGAGCTAGAAGAGTGTAACTCTACAAAGACTTCCGAAAGTAGGAAAAAAAGAGAATTGGCACAATTTCACAATTTGGAGTCTTATCATTGGAGGATATCTTTCGGAGAAAAATGGGCTATTGGATTGTTTCCATGGTATGGGGTTATATTCTTGGGTGATCATATTGATAATATCACATATACCTTACAAGGGTTTGCAAATGAGACCATGAGAGGTTTTGAATATTTGTCAAACACCCAGAGGAGTCATCGATTGACGTTGCTGAAACACGATATGGCTCTTGATTATATTTTGGCCATACAAGGTGGCCTCTGCGTGGCTTTAAATCTAACCGGAGAGGCCTGTTAAACGTTGATCCCTGATGTCGTTGATAACATGACCAATGTCATAGATGCGTTGAAACTTATAAGGGATGCGTTTGGGCCATCAGGAGGAGCTGGGTGGTCAGCTAATGCTTGGTTGCAAGATCGATTAGGACCACTAGAAGCTATAGTAGTTCAGGTTTGAGATGTTTGTGAGTGTGTGTTGTTTTGTTTTGAGATGGGTATGATATTGAGATGGGTAGGAGTTGTAATGCCGGGACAAAGTGTTCAGATGCCACTATTGGGTGGTAATGACATCAGTGAAGATGAGGAGGAAATAGTGATTAGGAAGGAGCTAACACAAGTAGAGAAATATCCATTCTGAATATCTGATTCCGTCATAGACTCAATACTATTTTTGACTGGGAAAAAGCATCGACAAAGGGGGGAAAAGGAAAATGTAAATAATATATTGGAATAATGTTTAAGTATAATGCAAAAGTGAAATTATTATACTGTATTTGAGTTTGACTCAAACATGGACATTCAAAAAAGGAGAACAAAAATGGACGGCGGACCCTGAATGAGGACATCATGATCAGGGGTGTCAAGTGAAATATCATTAAAAGTTGTTTGTGTTAAAAAGCAACAGTTCAATACATTCATATGTGTCCTGCAATATTGTTGTTGTTTATTACAATTTAACCTGTATTATTGATGAATATTCTGTATTCTACACTAGATATTTTTAGCAAGACATATTAATATCTAATATTGTTTTCTTTGAAGTTTTCTGTAACAGGGTGAGGTGGATACATTGGAACCTCAGGTGTTTTCTTTTTTTGCGGTTTTGAGGGATATTGGTGTTAGGCGGGGAAAGGTCTACTAGAAGGTCCGATGGGTCGACCAGCCTGACTTTGGACAAATTTTTTGATTTATTTCTGAGTTTCTAAATGTATGCATTTATATGTAACATCCTATACAGTTTTCTAAACCCCTTTTCTTTTTCTGTTAATTGATTTGGAGTACAATAGGTGGTTGCCTGGGGCGGAGGGACCGTGAGAGAATTTTCCTGTCTAGATTGTCTTCTCTCTTCCGAGACTTTGCGTAGTCTCGAAGGGGGGGATATGAGGTGTCTAGAAGGGTTGGGGTGGTGAAGTGCTTCCATTAATATACGGAGACCGTCAACAGTAGAGTGTCTATTTAGAGATCCCTATGAGAAAGAATGTGGAGGAGGCCCCTGTAAGAAGGGAAGTGGAATGTGCGTAGATTTATGTCAGACAGGTACTGAACTGTGACCTATGTATTGTGACCAGATGGGTTAAGTTATCTCTGTGCAAGTATAAAAGACAAGTGTTTTGCTCCATTCGGGAGCGACTGCATTGGCTCCCTTCTCTCCCAGATATCCATGGCAAGTCTGATTTGATGCTGTTCTTTGTAATAAACGAAGTATTTTAATCAAGTCAGCGTCAGCGGAGACTCCTTCTTCATCAACACATCAATGTCTTCAAGAAACTACACATTTTATTTATTTATTTCCATTCATCAGCTTCGGTATTCCAAACAGTCAATGATGAAAACATTGTCGGGGACAGACCAACCTGAACCAAAGGAACCAGAAAACCACAGAGGGGGTTTACGTTGTGCTTCTTCTGGAACATGATCAGATCTGTGTACGCCTTGGCGACTGCGACACGGAAACAACAGCGCAAAGAGAAACCAGTGAAGTGGCGACACGGACAAAGACCACATTTGTTTTTCATCCAAAGACCTCAACAATGAGCGATAACCATTTGCCGATGACGGCCGGTGCGCGCACGCGATATTTCATATAAGCTCCACAGGACGATATCGTTGACTAAATCACTGCACCTAAGAAAATATTGAGAAAATAACACTAAAAACATTAAGAGAGTACATTAACAGCATCGATAAAGTACTATCCTATTTAAAAAATGTTTTATCCCTTTATATATATTTACAAATATTGCACAACCACCACAATGTAAAGTGTTTTTTAGGTTATGTATATTTCCATTGTTTATTAGGTTATTAGGTTAATTGTATATTATGAGACTTCATTGGTGGTTGCTGATTGATAGGCATATTTTATTGTTAATTTTAGGTTAGATTAGGTTGTTTTATTTAAATTGTTTTTCTGTTATTGTTTGATTTATTTCATTTTAGTGTGTCGGTTTTAATTGGATATTTATTTGTTCTTCAGCTATGTCGTACTGTATATTTACCAATTTTTCTTTTATTATTATAATTCTTAGGTTTTATTTTGTTGTTTATGGTTTTTGTCCATTGGAAAATACAGTTAGGGTGTTAGGGTTTCCTATCTAGTAAATTCTAGGTATGTGTATATTGATTTTTATTCCTGCTTATTTTATTTCTAGGCTTATTTTATTATTTTTGATGATTCTAGGTTGATCGCATTGTCTATCGGAAGGTTATTGTAATAGCCATTTTTATTCTTTATTGTTTACATTTAGGTTTATTTGTATTGTTTATTCAAATTAATCCTCATCTTGACTGCATATTGCTGACTGTTTAAAAAGTCTAATGAGATTATGAGGAGGTATATTGTACAAGTCCAATTGAACATCAACATTGTGTATTGAACACTCACATTCAAATTTGTTTCCGCTCTGTTTGGCCTCCGTCATCCTGGTGGTGAGCTTGGTCATCTGGGGCAGCACGTTGTTCAGCTTGGCCGCTTCCCTCTGGCCCTTCACGATGACCGGAAACAAGGCCAGGCGCGCCAGCAGCGTTCCTGTGTGAGAGGAGGAGGCCAGAGCGGAAAACAGGCAGAGAGAATATGAAGAAACACAAACTGCAGGAAATAATGAACACAATACAATTCTCCCATGGGTTAAATTTCCTTTTTTCTTTTGTAATTAAGTAGTGAGTGAATGCAAAAAGCCCACATTGAAAATGAACTCATTTGGGCTGTAGAAACTGCATGTTGATCATTTTGGGAGGAGTCGGAACTATTAAGTTTCAAGGGATCATACAAACCTCTATGTATAATTAAAAAAATAATAATAATTATAATAAAAAGGTTTGCGTTGCGTCCTTGTACGTAGTACATGCCTCTGTAAAGGTTCTTAAATTGTATCTGGGCCGAATCGAATATCCTTATCCTTAATCATTAGCTGCGGAATGACCGTGAAGTCTAAATTGATGACACAAATCTGAAATGGTTTAGGTTCATTCTTGCATTATAAAATGAAATTCGAGGACTACTCTTTTAAGGCATTATTTCTTTGAATTTTCAAGGTCTTCATGCAAAACAAATAGAGTAAATTTTCAATGTGATCTTTATTAATCAAAATATAATTTGAGTCTCATTGTTTATTATTTTATTAGTATATCTAATAGTATACCCCAACATATCTATTATTAATCTCATTGTCACCTACTATTATAAGCGTCTATTTCCAACCATGCTGGATTGAATTAACATTTCCCTGGCATAATCTATGTCGTAAAAGCGATCCGGGATTTTTTTTTCATTACCTAAGGATTTGAATAACAAAACCAGGAGGAATTGCAGGTTTTAATGAGCGTGTTTTTTTTTTTTTTAAGGCTCAGCACAAAAGGGGCTATTTTCAAGGTATTGCGGTACTTCAATTTCTGAGGATGAAATTCAAGCACTTCAAGCAACGGGTAAGAAACCTGCTAATAGATTGTTTACCTTACCTGCGACGATGGCGCCCCACCAAGGCATGCCCAAGTCAATGTGCATAAACTCCAGCATGTTCTGGAGTCGGTAAACTTTCACCGATTTCACCTTATCAGTCCACTAAAAACTGTTTCCGAACGTATTTGAGGCAAGAAAGAAGCGAAATAAGAGGAATAAACAATCCCGTTGCGGAATCTTCCCACATATTAGATCTACAAGGTCGAATTTAAAAGTTTGTTCCGACTTTGGCTGCCGTGTTCTCAAAGCTTGTGGCCGGACACGCATATGCACCCCGACGCGCCGGGAGTCTTGGACGCTGGGATTTTTTTTTTTGTTTCATGTAAACATTGGAAAATAAAATAAAATAAATAAATACATCTACAATAAAAACACACCATTTTTTTTTTTTGTTTGTTTTATTTGGAGAAAGAGAAAGAGAGCGGATGGGATGGAGCCGGTGACCATATAAAGAAATCTGTGACGAGCTGACGTCAGCTCATGCAGAGTAGAAGAAAACACTGAAAAGCGATGGTTCAGAGCGGATTGAAGACTCCACTTTACATTGGCATCGGTTTACCTCATTATTTGACACTTCTAATATGAACCGACATAGTAACATTATATATGCCAGAAAATACGGAAAAGCATAATAGGTCCCCCCTTCAACGACAAGAGTCAAGGAAAGGGTTCCCGGTGGGAGGCTTCACCCCATCCTACATTAGATCACACATTCATATTTTATATAGTTGAAAATATTCATTAATTTCTGTTTTAAAGGGGCGATCAGTAACAAAGGAGTCCTAGTAGAAGCCAGAGGAACTACACCCACATTGGCAATCGCGTCTCCTCCTCTTCCGCATTGACCCCTGACCGAGGCCAGACCTCTCTGCTCTGCTCCCTCCCGCCCCCTTGAGCTACGTGTCCTCAAAGTGACACAACGTATAAACTGCTGCCAATCCAATGACATTTCCTTCATGTCCAGTTAAGATCATACATACCGTGGCAAGTTGTTTGGAATGCAGTGGCACTTTGACTTACGAGTTCGATTCGTTCCGTGACAGAGCTCGTAATTCAATCTGCTCGTATAGCGAATCAATTTTCCCCATTGAAATTAATTGTAATTCCATTAATCCGTTCCAGCCCCGCCAAAAAACACCCCAAATTTTTTTTTGTTACGTGTTCTTAAATAAACAAAATGTTTTTTCTAAATAACAAATATTGTATAAAAACGTAATAAAACGTAATAAGAGAGAATGTAAAGAAATAAACTGGTTTTATAAAGTAAATTTACCTTGGAGATCAGACGACTTGGACTAACGGAAGATGCTGGCGGAGGTGGAGGCTGGAGGAGACAGGCGGAGGAGGTTGGAAGAGTTTGTTTCGTGCTTTTTCAGTCGCTTTCGTTTGTTGCTACACTTTTTTGCTGAACTTAATTGCTACCATTTATTTCAATTTTTTTGTTCACTTCACTTTCGCTTAACTCAAAAAAAATCGCCAATTCCATCACACGCACACCTCGCTCACGTTTTTCTATGATTTCATGCTTTAATTCAATCGACATCATCCGCTTCTTCGTCTTCTCGGCACTAACTTTCTTCGGACCCCTGGTTAGATTTTTTTTTGGGGCAAAATAACTGCACAAAACGCACAAATCGCGAGCACAAAACACAAAAGAGATGCTTCCACGGTCAGGTCACCACGTAAGGTGAACGAGTAAGACGCGGGATGCTGGCTGGATTCGCTCGCCACGCCAACTAGCGGCGGCGTACCTGAAGCTCGCTCCTCGTAACTCACAACGACGGCTCGTAACTCACTGTATTTAGAACGACCCCCAAACCTTCAGAAGGTTTGTACAGCTATATACGTTTGCTGCTCATTGTTTCGGTTGCATGACCTCATGGATGTCCACCGCCGAAACTGTTTCAGTGCTTCCTATCTCTGTGATCATGAACAGAAAAGTGAACAAAGTCTGCGTGTTTTGACCGGCATTTACTCATTGGAAAAACCAGTGAGTGTAATATTGTCATCGTTATTCATTTATACAACATCAGACACATATTACCTTCAAGTTTCTTATAGTTTTTCAAATTAGAAATGTTCTTACAAAGCTTGCATCTGCTTTGGCCTCACAGTGGTTACAATACAGTTGGTCATCTCCAAAGACTCGCGATGGACTGAAAAATGCCTCCAAACCATCCACCTGTAAGAAGCGTAATAATTATTACACAAATTTACTTTGCTTATGTTTCCAGTGATTCTTTGCCAGTGGTACTCCAACTTTTGTTTGTACATGGTTGTTTAAATATGTTATACAGTATATGTGTTTCTATAGCCACATACGACACTGTAGTTTGAGCCATCCTTAATTGGAAGCTGCAGACTCCAAAATCCACCTTCTGTATCAGTTCTTTGGTTGCAGCCACAACAAACGATGCTGTGGATTAATTTGCCATGGAAGATCTGTGAACAGACAAAGCACAACGTGGTCAAACGAGCGGCGTTTCTGTTTGTAACTGCGTACTTAAATATTTGCCGCGTAAAATCGAGGACCTACCCGAGACGCCTCCAGGCTGGAATTACTCAGAATCTTTTCAAAATACTCGGCTGCATCTTGTTGCTTGTAGACTGAAAAGTGCATTAGTTGTTACTTTGGACGGTCGATCAAAGACGGTTGATTGACTCACAACGCAGGCCTACTGTTACTTTGTGAAAGGATGGGTTCCACTTTTTTCCACCCAGGCCTTCTTGAAAAGCTCACAATATTCAAAATATGTTTGAAATATACACCAAGGTACAGTATGTGGGACCACAATGTGAGTTTCACGTTTTCAAAAAGTAGATCGGTTGTTTTTATTTAGGACTTAAACGTTTTTCCCATTGAACTGTATTGAAGCACTTGCAGCAGAGTGGTAAGTTTCTCAATAGTCAAGCATTGTGCGAGGTTGTTATAATCTGTTATAAATGATGAAACCCAACACTTTAATAAGATAGGATAAGATAGTACATTATTTATCCCCCGAAGGGGAAATTCAAGTCTTAAGGCATAGGTTGAGAAATAGCGAACCTATCCTTTAATATTTTGATTTTCACCCACCTTTTTGGATCCCCAGTCTTCTTGTGATGGCATGCGTTTCTGTTGTGTGTCTCTTGAGCGTGTCAAACAAGATGTTAAGCTCAGAGTCGATATGCGTTGTGTGAGGATTGTCATGGCAGTATCTACAGTAACAAATATATATACGTGTGATTAGAAGTTTAACCTTGACAAGAGCTGATATCAAACTACTGCGTTTAAGGTTAAAGTGGTAATCCATAAGATCATCTGTTTTGGGAGGGTAACACTAGACACATTTCTTTGAATTTCATTCAAAACTGCAACGTTGGTGGGGATATTTCTCCATTGTTCTTTTTGGATGTTCATCCATATCAACAGTTTACTGGCAACAACTGGCTTCACTTCTTTATCGAATTCACGGCAGCTGCCTTTTTTTATCATAATGTACGCCAAAAAAACATTATTACATTTCACTGCAAATATGTATGAAAGTATGTATATGTATGTGACAAATAAAAATCTGGAATCTTGAATCTTGAATCTTGAAACCTTTCAAATGGTGCACATTTGAAAGTTCAGTAGTAAAGATCAACATTGTAAAATGCAGCAGAGAAACATAGAATTAACATGGGATCAGAGTTCAGGGGAAAAACCACCCTGCACAATGCAAAGATAGAAAACAAAACATACTTCTCCACAGCCTCTCTGAAATCTTTGGTCATGAACAGAACTTGCAGCACACTGTTGAGATAGCAAGTTGCTCCTTGGTTTCTCAAGCCGTGGTAACACACTGCGGGGGGAGAGGCTTTAATATTGGATATAAACTGAATAACTAATACAATTTTTCATACTTTAAATCAAACACTATACCTTGAGAGTCTGAATAGTTCGTAGATTGCTTTTTTTTCTGACGGCGCACCACATTGTTGTCCTTTGAATCAAACCACATAGGAAACTTATATTTAGGTTATGATCATTTATAATACACGAAAAGGACAGAAAAGAGATATGCGCCATTTTTTAGTGCCACGGACAGTATTGGCAGAGATGCACTTGGTGGTGACGGGTGAAATATCCTAAAATACAGCATCTTGATCAACTGACCGTTTCCAGAAAGGAAGTTGAGCGTCTTTCTTCCCCGGGCTGAGTGAAGCGCTCCGGGCTGCCTCCGCCGTTCGCAGCAGCATCATCCTTCTGTTCAGCAACATGTCATGTTTTCGAAGAATAAATACATCATGCTTAAGTTATTTATTTACTGTTTTTATTTGAAGTAAAACGATGAAATGATCCGTTCAAATTGCACCGCCGTGGTTCGCGACTCGGGCAGATGCGAGCGCCTCTCCGCATTATAATGAAATGGATCATTTATCGACCAGTATTTATTTAAATTTACATTAAAATGAATTGGGTAAATGTAAGTACAGTAAATGGCAAGGAAGAATGACACGATGTAGGTACTAAGTTTCTATTGCTGGCTTTACTTTCTCTTTCTGATTTCCTCTCTAAAAACAAGGACTTTTCACTCAACAACAACACACTGGGTGCGTCGACAACGCACCCGCATCTGTGTTTTATCAATGGAATCAATAAAAACAAATAAATAAAATCATCTCAATCAATCAAATGAATCGTGGCTCGGCGCTGTGGGCCCGAATGTATCGAACGAGACGAACATAAAACATTACCTTAGCCCTTGTTTCAATCGCAGAGACGCTTGTTTGTTCTCTTTTGCGACCCTGTTTCTCTCGCCCTTCGCGCATGGTCGCGTCTCACGTCTCACGCGTCAAGATTCTGGTGGAGAATATACTTACAGTTTCGAATTGAACACATCAGCCCTCATTGGGTCGTGCAAGAGATCGTGCATTTCATACAGAAGGAAATATTTAAGAAACAATATCAACAACAACAACAGCAATAATAATAATAATAATAATAATAATAATAATAATAATAATAATAATAATAATAATAATAATAATAATAATAATAATAACATTACTACTACTACAAATAATAACAATTGTTATAACAATAACAACAACATTTTTACAATTATTATAACCCATACCAAACCAAATTACAACATACTGTTAAGCACTTGTAGTGCAACGTTTATTGAAGTCAGGTTCCAATAGGTTCCAAACTTCCAATTTCACTGCATATATGTATTACGCACATTTTGGTATGTTTTAGTATTTTTAGAGCTTATAGAGCTTATTGTGCGTAATCACCAGGTGTCATGACATTTCACTGCATATATGTATGCCCGTATGTATATGTATGTGACAAATAATCTCTTGAACTTGAACTTGAACTTGAACTTGAAGGTATGTATATGTAAGCGACGAATTAAAATCTTGAGTCTTGAATCTTGAATCTTGAGTCTTGAATCTTGAATACTTCAGAAAGTCGGAAGACAGAGGGGACGGGCAAACACGTCGAACGAACGTCGCCAAAACGACAGAACTTGAGCGGCTCGATGGAGCCGCTTGACGGACGCATCCTCGGCCATCACAGCCCCCCAGGAACCCTAATCACCATCTGGATGATGGACAGGTGCTGCACCCCGTAGGACGACAGCAAACCTCCTTCCAGCATCTTGCTCGTGAAGATCAACCGGATGGTCTCCACATCGGACCCTGGGCGTGGAAACAGGATAAAGATTTATCGACCCAATCATCATATATACATCACACTAACAAAACAAGACAAAACAAAACAAAACAATATCAACCACGTTTTCCGAGGTCACTTGAACGCACCATTAGCCGTATCCCAGTCCAGTTTCTATTCAACGTCAGTACGTTTTGCGTGACTTGTTCCAACTTTTGTCGGGTTCTCGCACCAAATCAAGTCCGTTCACACTTTATTGACGGAGCGCATTTCACGGTGGTGTTATTGCCGAGCCTACGACAGAGCGGGACCTGTGCGTGTATGTGGAATACCGAACGGGTGAAGGTGCGCGACGCGTACCGGCGTTCCCCGGGAGTCTCTCGGCGATCTTCTGCTTGAGCTGCAGCACGGTCATGCTCCTCATCTGCTCCTCCGTGTTGCACAGGTCCACGGTGAACTTCTCCCCCTTCAGCCCGATCACCGTCACCTGGTAGATTTTACCCATTTCGCAGCAGCTCGGCGGCGGCGGTTTCCGAAGGAGAGCGACCGTGTGTGGGACTCCGCCGTGTTAAGTGCGCTCCATCACTTTCACTTTCACCGCTTGTGGAAAACCATAAGCGTTTATTTATTTTCTTTTTTTTACATTCTTTCTGTCTGCCCCCGCCCCCCATAAATATTTTCTCATTTTCAACTGGAAATAATCTGATGTTATTCATGTCTATGTTGTTTTGTCTTGAACGGGATACGAAAAGGGTTCTCGAGGAGATGGGGGGCCTTGTCATAAATAAAAAGTTTGGGGGAACCCATTGGATAACAGACTTTATCACTTTATTTATTAGGGTAAAAACTAAAGAGACAAAAGCGCAGGAAAGATATGACAAAGAATTGAAATTGATCAAATATTTTGAGAGGGTGGATTATGTTTTGCTTTTTGTTCATACTGTGTGAGTCATGAGCCTTCTGCTGTTTCTGTCAGTGGTGGTCATTTTCTACCCAGTAACAGGGTTATGGAAATCCCCTGTAAATACTGTTGCTCTTCTTATCGGAATTGTACCACGCCCAAGCACCTAGGACTTGTAACTTTCAGTTTGCAGTTTGTTAAGACGCATACATACAAGAGACAAGATAGAAATCATCAATAATAATATTACAACTACCACCACCACCACTACTACTACTAATACTACTAAGAAGAAGAAGAAGAAGAAGAAGAAGAAGAACAAGAACAAGAACAAGAACAAGAACAAGAACAAGAACAAGAACAAGAACAAGCAAACAACAATGTTATTAGTGGTCCAGGCAGTTTGTATTTGTTTGATAGGTATGTCACAAACACCTCGTGGTTGAAGTTTCATTCAAATCAATCCACATACGTAGCAGATATTAATGCAAAACCGACCACATTTGATCAATATCATAGGGTCCAATGCATTTCACGCCGAAATACTATGTCCAACACGGCTAAAAGTATCTGACTAAGTATCAGATAGTTTTAGATTTAAAAATTCTGAGGATGTTCTATGAACAATATCAATAGGGGAACAAGCCCTACGGACTGTACCACTAATAATTTTAATAATAGTATTATTATTATTATTATTATTATTATTAATAATAATAATAATAATAATAATAACAATAACAACAACAACATTGTTTTTTTATGATTATTATGATTATTATGATTATTATTTTATTATTATTATCATCAATAATAATAGTATTACTAGTACTGCTGCACTACTACTACTAATACTACTACAAGTAATAATAATAATAATTAAACAACAATGTTACAATTATTATTATCATCATCATCATCATCATCAATAATAATATTACGACTACTACGTCTACTTATAATACTAATAATAACAAAAACAATAATTTTGTTCTTATTATAATTCATATGATCAATAATCATAATATTTCTACTACTACAACCAATAATAATAATAATAATAATTATTATAATAATACTAATAAAAAATAACAATGTTATTATTATTTTCAATAATAATAATAATAATATTACTACTACTACTTATAATAATAATAATAATACTTCAGAGAATAAATAAATAAATAGATGCATTATAATCCTTAAGTTTCGAGCTATGATTTCATGTGGTTTATTGGAAATCCATGAGTCATTGTCCTTTTAGAAAGTGAAAGCGATACCGATTAGATAAAACAAAAAGTTGTGGCGACAGGCGCAGCGTGCCTGTGTTCTAGTCCCGTTTCCTGAACCTCATACAAACGGCGTCGAAAAGGCTGCAAGAAGCTCCTGCGAGGATTTAAACATGAGTTCAGAGCACGAGAAGGCATACGACCCCAGTGACAGCACTCTGAAATTCGTCGACAGACCAGATGACCTGGATCCGCTTCGTGAGTAACGAAAAGCAACCAAAGTTGTCGAATCCAAATAAGACACACACTAAGAAGGGGAGACATGTTTTGTACCTTTAAGAAAACAGGAATTCTCTCCATCTCTTTTGACTGTTTGTTATTATTCTCCAACCTTGCATTTAACCGAATGTCATCAGTTTTTTCCACCCATAAACCCATTCATTCTGTAACTCCTCCGAGACCAGGGGTGGGCAAACTTTTTGGCTCAGGGGCCACATTGACTTTTAAAATCTGACAGACGGGCCGGGTCAACACAAGATGCATACATATCAAACATAAACAGAAAGAAAGCATTACAGTGTTAATACGCTTACCTTTTAGTGGGAACAGTGTTAGTGATCACCCATTTTTGCCAGTGCATCGGAGTCTGGCGTTAGTTTTGTTGTGGCAATTCTCAGAACAGATCTGAGGTGTTCATCACTCAGCTAGGATCTGTGGGGTGCTTTGTTGGTGTTAATCACACTAAAAGTCTGTTCACGCACATACGTAGAGCCAAACAACAGCAGCATCCTCTGTGCCATCTTCTGGATGTTTGGAAATTTGGCTGCACGTTCAGCTCATTCATGGGTCAGTATGTCCGCAGCAAAAGCTAAATCACAAATCCAATCTGTGTCACTCGGCTCAGGAAACTTGTCAGCGTTCTCAAGTAGCTCCAAAAATGAGATAATCTCCTGTTTGAGCTCCCACACTCGTTGACATACTTTCCCCAAACTCAACCAGCGGACATCAGAATGGTAAAGCAAGTCCCTGTGATCAGCGTCAGTTTCTTCAAGAAACTTAATAAACTCACGATGGTGAAGTCCCCTCGCTCGAATAAAGTTAACAAGTTTTACAACTGGCTTCACCACGTGGTCAAGCTGCAATCTGGATTTACACAGTGAATTATGCAGTGTAGGAAAATGACCTCCTGCTCAGGGTTGTCCTCTTTCACCCTCCCCTGGATTCTTTTGAGCAGTCCGACGTTTTTTCCCGTCAGATTTGGCCATCCATCTGTGGTAACGTTGGCGAGCGTACTCCAAGGTAGCTTGTGCCTCTGATGACCGCCGACACACTGTCATACAAGTCCTCTCCCCGTGTTTTCCCTTTTAGGGATTCCACGGCAAAAAACTCCTCCGTTATCTCAAGATTGTCATTAATCCCTCTGATAAAAATTAAAAGCGTAGCGGTGTCCTTTATGTCATTGCTTTCCTCCAGTGCCAAAGAATATAATGTAAATGGCTTCGCTTTTTTGTTTAGCGAGCGATGCTAACTCTTCGTCAATTAGTTCACCACGGCGAGTCGCTGTCCTGCGTGATAAGCTCATTTTTTCAAATCTGTTCTTGCTCTCAGGACACAAGATACCTGCTGTCTCTACCATGCACTCTTTGAGAAACTCCCTTTCGGAGAAAGGCTTGCTGGCTTTTGCCAATTTGAATGCCAGCAAATAACTTGCCTTCGTGCTTGATTCTTGGATGACAGTTTGTCGGATAAAGGTGTTTTGCTGAGCTTGCAAGCCAGCTGCCAACCTCTGAGCGGTAGCCGTCCGTTATGCGTTGATTGGTTGTTAGCGTAATAAGCACGCTTGGTGGAAAAGTGAGGGCTGATGTTGTATTTCTTTAAAACCGCAATAGTTTCTTGGCAAATAAGACATGCAGCCTTTGACCGGATTTCAGTCAAAAAGTATTTAGTTGTCCATTCCTTATTAAACACTCGGCACTCACTGTCGACTTTTCTTTTCTTTGGCCCACTCATTGTTGCAGATGGCTTCAGAGTAGTAGCAGAGTAATAACAGAGAGTAGCTCGGGTTTCGCAAAATCAAGTCACGCCAGGCATTACAGGTCAAGGTCAAATTAATGCAGTCATAATTATGAATTCTGTACCAATCTTCGGTGGGCCGGATTAAAAAGACCAACGGGCCGTAGTTTGCCCACCCCTGTCCTAGACTGTGTCATGTCTTGTTTGCGAAGGAAAATGTGACCTCGAACATTTCCTGAACGAAATGACGATTTGATGTTGTCAAATAGTTTTGCCCCCAAATCCTATTTTCTCCTTCACCTGTCTCTGTTGGGACCCTCAGCCCCGGAAGATGGAGACCTGGCGCAGAGGGCGGAGATGTCCTGCGGTCACGCCGTCACCCCCGAGTCCCTGACGGCCTGGTGCCGCAGCTTGCTCGACCAGGTGGGATCAGGCGGGACCAAGGAGCCCGATTGTCTTGGCTTACCGGAATAAGCGGAAGGGTCATCAGTAAATTCCCCCGGGAAACAACATGAGGGGCCATTTAATATGGAGCTATGGGAGGCGGTATTAAATGATTCAATGACCCAGATAATGTACAATTCGTGATGTTTTGTGAAACCATTATGACGCCTTTGTTTAAAATCAGGACGTTTGTGCAAAAAATTAAAATACTTCCTTCATACAAAAGAGATGCAAAACTGAAATGTATGTTAAAGAACAGCTGCCGTCATCTCGCAACTTGAGAGGGTTACCTGGCGGCATCACTGAACCTCACTTAACGCCCCCAAAAAAGGTCAAACCTCACACTTTGACTGTGACAACATCTACATAGGAGCAGCCTTGGATTTTCAGGTAGAACTAGAGGTTGCAGGTTGGGAACTCTCAGCTTGCAACAGCTAAATACGCTGAGCAGATTTGTTGTGAAGTCCAGGGTTCGGGATTGTCCAGCAGTAAAAAAACTGTCAGCACGGAACTCCTGACGCGTTGGGTGGTAATGACACGTTGCCTTCTCTGTCACTCCAGGGCCAGTATAAATTCAAGTGCCCTGCCCTAAAGGAGGGCACTTTGCAGAAATGCAACAAGGAGTGGCCTTATCAAGAGGTCCGTCGCCTGGCTGTTTTGACAGCTGAAGAGATGCAGCACTTTGAAGAAAACATGGCCCGTCTGGCTGCCACACAATTTTGCGAATTTAAAGCGGTGAGTGTCCTTCTTGTGTGCCACCCTTAAGCGAAGCGACCTGTTGAAAGAAAAGATAACAAGAGCTGTGGATGTTGGTTACTGTATTCCCCTTTCAACACTTTCTGATATAAAACTGCACTTTCATACTTCACTATACTTTTATTTTGTATATTCTTACTTCTGACCTCATCCCTAAATAGTGTCCCGGGTGCAAAACCTATGTGGAGAGAGAGAACCTGGGCAATCTCTGTGTCCAGTGCACTCTTTGCGTGGCGGACAAGAAGCTAATGAGGCAGTTCTGCTGGCAGTGTCTGAAGCCGTGGAAAGGGCGCGCGCCGCGCTCAGACCGCTGCGACAACCACGGCTGCGTCAACCTCGACCTTGCCATTCTGAAGAGCTGCGGGATGACCACGCTCCCCGCGGTGGAGGGGGTCCACACCTGCCCCTCCATCAGAGCCTGCCCCACGTGCGGCCAGAAGGTGGAGCACGACCGGAGCGGCTGCAAGAACATCATCTGCCCCCGGTGCCAGATCGAGTTCTGTTTCATGTGTCTGAAGCTCACTCCTGAGTGCTTGAAGGAAAGCTCCTACTTCATCCCCTGCAAGGGCGGAGTCGCCCCGAGGCAAACCTCCATACCCATATGGCGTAGAAGCTAAGAAAATGAAATACACTGAGAAATTATCCAATCCAGCACGCTTTCAGAATTAATGGAATAGTCTCTATTGCTACGACTTAATAATGTAATCTAAGATGTTTCTGCCAAGTAGAAGTTAACCTGTCAATTAGAGCTTGAATGACTATGCATGCATTCATAAATAATAAAGTTTATATTCCATTCATGTGGGGTGCATGTTTGTTTGGTTCACCTTAACACCTGACTAGTGGGACTACTCTCAGTCCTGTGCCTGTCCACAATATGAACATTTAGACATGACTCCTATTTAGGGCCCTACCAAATTCATGGCCGTGAAGCACCAAAGAGCTACCGTGCCAAGTCGCACAGATTACCCCGCCCGTGCAGCCGGTTTGTGTTTCCGTGACGATGGAGCCGGAATCAGCGGCAGGAAGTCCTTAGAAGAACTGCAACACATTCAGTCACGCATTCCGATAAAAGGAGCCGTGGTTATGTCCACGCTCTGATCTGCCATTTCTTCAGCAAATGTATACGAAACGATTTTAACACTGTAGAGTGAACCCCGTTTGAACAACAATAACACTGGGATGCAACACACTGTGTGTGATGAAAAGGGTTTCGGCCCGACTGTGTGCGCTGAAAAAAAGTTTAATTTAATCATTGCCATGAAATGACGTATTTGCCTTTTTTTAAATCCGCAAAATCTGTTACTTTTGAGAACCTAGTTCTGTGAAATTGAGCAAAATGTACCGTGAATTTGGGACGACGCTATTTGTAAGGAATGATAAAATGCAGGAAAAGAAAATGCCACTTATGTCTCATCACAAACACCACAAATAATCAATTCAAAACAACGACTGGACCTCCACCTCTGCTCTGTCCACTCAAGACCGTCTGTGAGAGGACACACACACACATGCACACACGCACACACTCACACACGTACACACACACACACACACACACACACACACACACACACACTCTGTGTCCCAGGAACTTGTCTTTACATGATTTTGATCTTCCTAAACAACAGCTAGCCTCTGAAATCTTTTCAGAGGCTAGCTGAAGCACCTCCTCTGCCTCCAACCCCTTCTGTTCTGCGCATCTTCCTCCCTTACACCAACCGCCTACATGTCTTCCCTCACCACATCCATAAACCTTCTCTTTGGCCTTCCTCTTTTCCTCTTGCCTGGCAGCTCCATCCTCACCATCCATCTCCCAATGTAACTCTCATCTCTCCTCCACACGTGGCCAAACCATCTCCATCTGGCCTCTCTCACTTTTCCACCAAACTGTCCAACCTGAGCTGTCCCTCTAATGTACTCATTCTTAATCCTGTCCATCCTTGTCACTCCCAATGAAAATCTCAACATCCTCAACTCTGCCACCTCCAGTTCAGCCGCCTGCCTTTTTGCCAGTGCCACAGCCTCTAAACCGTACAACATAGCTCAAGATTCAAGATTCAAGATTTTTATTTGTCACATACATATACATACTTTCATACATATATGCAGTGAAATGTAATGCAACGCACCCGGTGATAGCACACAATAAGTCCTAGGAAAAAGTACAAAAATAAAATAAAATAAAAAGTAGAAAATTACTTTCTAATAGACCGACTAACTGACTCCTAAAACGTAATACAGTAAGTGGAATACTTATAGAATAAGATAAAAAATATATAGAATAAAATACAATAAAAAATAGATTGAAATAAAATGGAATAGGTTGAAGGAATATGGCTATGTATATACAGATATGTGCATTTAAAGTGGCATGTGAATTAAAGTGGCATGTGAATGTGAATAGTGTGAGGTAGTGTTTGGGATAATACAGCACAGTATACAACAGTACGGCGCAGCAATACGGCATCACGAACAACCCTGAACAGTGACACAGTATGCGGTACAGTATGCTACATACAGTACAGTAGGTAGTGGAGCCTAGTGCATGGCTCAGTTAGGACCCCTGGTGAGGTCAGCGTTGACAGTTCTTATGGCTTGCGGGAAGAAACTCCGTCTCAGTCTCTCTGTTCTCGCTGCGTGACTGCGGAGGCGCTTGCCTGACCGCAGCAGCTGAAACAGTCCGTTGTTGGGGTGATGAGGATCCTTCATGATCCTACGGGCTCTGCTACTACACCTCCTGGTGTATAACTCCTGCAAGGGGGGGAGGGTAGTTCCAGTGGTACGTTCAGCTGAACGCACCACCCTCTGCAGGACCCGCCTGTCCTGGGCAGTACAGTTCCCAAACCAGGCAGTGATGTTGCCTGTCAGGATGCTCTCCACTGCTCCAGAGTAGAAGGACTTGAGGATCCTCACCGAGACCCGGAATTTCCTCAGCTGCCTGAGGTGGTAGAGACGCTGCCTCGCCTTTCTCACCAGAGTGTCTGTGTGAACAGTCCATGTTAAGTCCTCTGTGATGTGGACTCCCAGATATCTGAAGCTGCTCACCCTATCGACAGAAGTCCCATTAATCCACAAGGGCGCGTGCGTCCTCGATTGTGATCCACGCCTAAAGTCCACAATCAGCTCCTTGGTTTTGCTGACGTTCAGGTGTAGGCTGTTGTCCTGGCACCAGAGTGACAGGTCAGCCACCTCCTCGCGGTAGGCCTTCTCATCGCAGTCGGTGATCAGGCCCACGACCACGGTGTCGTCAGCAAACTTGATGATGGTGTTGGAGCTGGACCTGGCCACACAGTCATGTGTGTACAGGGAGTACAGTAGGGGGCTGAGGACGCAGCCCTGGGAGGATCCTGTATTCAGGGTGAGGGAGCTTGACATGTACTTCCCCACCTTGACCACCTGGGGGCGGCCTGTGAGGAAGTCCAGGATCCAGGTGCACAGCGGAGCATTCAATCCAAGCTCCATCAGCTTGACAGCCAGTCTGGTGGGGACTATGGTGTTGAAAGCTGAACTATAATCGATGAACAGCATTCTCACATAGGCCCCCTTCTGGCCATCCAGGTGCGTGAGCGTGGTGTGCAGTACCTGGGAGACCGCGTCATCGGTGGATCTGTTCTGCCGGTACGCAAACTGCAACGGGTCCAAGGTGCGGGGGAGGGAGGCGCAGATGTAATCCTTAATCAGCCTCTCGAAACACTTCATGACCACCGAGGTGAGGGCCACCGGACGGTAGTCATTCAGGCAGGTTGGAGAGGCGATCTTCGGGACAGGAACGACGGTGGACCTCTTGAAACAGGATGGGACCACTGATTCAGCCAGGGAGATGTTGAATATTGTGGTGAACACCGGAGCTAGCTGGTTAGCACAGGTCTTCAGTACTCGCCCAGATATGCCATCTGGGCCCGCAGCTTTCCTGGTGTTCACCCGCATCAAAGCCCTCCTGACCTCGTGCACGGACACTGAATGTGCGCGCTCATCCCCAGCGGTGTAGCTCCAATTAGCTGGCGAGCTAGCGGTGCTGCTGCCAGACTCGAACCGCGCATAAAAGGAGTTCAGTTGGTCCACACTCGTGGCTGGGGAGGAGCTGCTCTTGTAGTTTGTTATTGTTCGCAGCCCCTCCCACAAGCGTCTGGTGTCCCCCCGCTCCATCTGCAGCTCCACGGTGTCTCTGTACGTCCGTTTAGCGTCCCTCACCGCCCTCCGCAGATTGTACGACGCCGCTTTGTAATTGTCCATGTTACCAGATACAAGTCCGTCGTTGTAAGCGGCCGTGCGCGCATTCAGAGCGCAGCGGATGGATTTATCAACCCATGGTTTCTGGTTTGGAAATATCCGAACTTTCACCGTGGGAACGATTTCATCCGCGAGCGTAGCCACAAAACTCACTACAGCCTCCGTAAACTCGCTGACGTCACTTGAACTCGCTCGGCACATGTCCCAGTCTACGTCAGTCAGAGCGTCCTGAAGCGCAGCCTCCGATTGGTCCGTCCACCGCTTCACTTCCCTCGTCATCACCAGATCCCGCGCGATCAGAGGCCTGTAAACAGGAAGCAGCGAGGTCGCGGCGTGATCTGATTTCCCGAAAGCAGGAAGCGACACGGGCTTGTATCCGTTCTTGTAAGGAGTGTAACAATGGTCCAGAGTTCTGTCTCCCCTGGTGGCACACGTGATGTGTTGGTGGAAATTTGGCAGAACTTTTTTAAGGTTGGCCCTGTTAAAGTCCCCAGTCACCACCACAGCCGCGTCGGGATGTCTGTTCTGAAATCCGCACAACACATCGTACAGGACCGACAGAGCTGCGTCGGTGTCCGCTTGCGGTGGGATATAAACGGCTGTAATGATGACCGTGCTGAATTCCAGGGGGAGATAAAATGGACGGCATAGTATGGTCAGCTGTTCCAGGTTCGGCGAGCAGGAGTCGGAGAGGAATTTGGTGTTGTTCGCGTTACACCAGCGGTTGTTTACCATTAGGCAGACGCCTCCACCTTTGGATTTCCCCGACTCTCCCGTTCTGTCGCCGCGGAACACGGAGAAGGCCTCGGCTGGACGTATGGCTTCATCCGGCACCAGTGGGGTCAGCCATGTTTCCGTCAGGCAGAGGACGCAACAGTTCCTCGTGTCACGCTGGAATTGAATCCTCGCTCGAAGTTCATCCATCTTGTTCTCCAGGGACTGGACGTTAGCAAGAAGGATGCTTGGCAGAGGTGGACGGTAAGGTTGCGTCCTCATTCTGACCCGAATGCCGCCTCGTTTACCTCGGTGCTTCCTCCGTGGGCCCGCTCGTGGAACAGCGGCTCCATTTTTGTTGTTGTTGCGAGTGTTCCCGCGTAGGATTTCCGCCGGCCACTCTGCTCCCACGGATAAAAAGTCCCAAAGTTGTTAGTTTAGGGAAATTTTTATATCCATGAGTGCATCGCGGCCGTGTGAGTTAATTGTTGATGTTTTTCTGGCGAACATCGTGATTAAAAAAAGGAAAAAAATACTAAAGAGTAAAAAAGTAACCGGAGCGCCGGCGCAGGCGACCGCTAGGGGCGGCGCCACTATCGCCTCTATCGCCACTATCGCCTAGCTGGTCTCACTACCGTCCTGTAGACCTTCCCCTTCACTCTTGCTGGAACCTTTCTGTCACAGATCACTCCGGACACTCTTCTCCACCTACTCCACCCTGCCTGCACTCTGTTCTTCACCTCTCTCCCACACTCTCCGTTGCTTTGGATGGTCGACCCCAAGTACTTGAACTCATCCGCCTTCTCTTCTTTTCGCGGCCCTCCCTCCCATTCACACATGTATTCTGTGTTACTTCTGCTGACTTTCATTGCTCTTCTCTGTAATGCCTCATGCCTCTACTTCTCCAGGCTCGACCTCCACCTGCTCCCTACTCTCGCTACAGATCACATTGTCATCTGCAAACATCATAGTTCACAGAGACTCCTGCCTGATTTCATCTGTTAATCTGTCCATCACCGTTGCAAACAAGAAAGGGCTCAGAGCTGATCCTCGATGCAATCCCACCTCTACTTTGAATGCCTTCGTCACGCCTACTGCACACCTTACTACTGTCTGGCTGCCCTCATACATATCCTGTACCACTCTTACGTACTTCTCTGTCACCCCGGCTTCCTCATGCAATACCACTTCCTCTCTCGGCACCCTATCATATGCTTTCTCTAAATCCACAAAGACGCAGTACAACTCCCTGTGGCCTTCCCTGTACTTTTCCATCAGCATTCTTAAAGCAAACATTGTATCTGTAGTACTCTTTCCTGGCATGAAACCATACTGCTCATCGCTGATCCCCACCTCTCCTCCTAACCTAGCCTCCACTACCCTTTCCCATGGCTTCATGCTGTGGCTGATCAGCTTTATTCCCCTGTAGTTACTACAGCTCTGTACGTCTCCCTTATTCTTGAACATGGGTACCAGTACACTTCTTCTCCACTCCTCCGGCATCCTCTCCCTGGGTGGTGTTGAACAGTCTCGTTGAGAATGCCACTGCCATCTCACCTAAACATTTCCGTGCTTCCCCAGGTATGTAATCTGGGCCAACTCATCTTCTTTAATGCTGTTCTCACCCCATCCTTGCTAAATTTCTGCCCTTCTTGATCCACTATCCCTACATCATCTACTCTTCTCTCCCTAATTTTTTTCATTCAACTCCTCAACAACCACTATATTACTCCTTCCACCTTCTCAACACACTCTCCTCACTAGTCAGCACATTCCCATCATTATCCTTCATCACCCTAATCTGCTGCACATACTTCCCAGCATGGTTCCTTTGTCTTGCCAATTGGTACAAATCCTTTTCTCATTCCTTACTGTCAAACCTCTCATACAACTCATCGTATGCCTTTTCCTTTGCCACTTCTCTCTTCGGCTTGTACTCCTGTCTACTTTCTTCTTCACCAACCTGTATTTCTCTATGCTCTCCTGTAATTCCTCATTCCACCACCAAGAGTCCTTGTCTTCCTTCCTCTTTCCACATGATACACCGAGTACCTTCTTGGCCGTCTCCCTCACCACTTCTGCAGTTGTTTCCAAGGCATCTTGTAACCCTTCATATTGCCTGCATTACCTCTTCCCTAAATTGCACGAGACACTGCTCCTTTTTCAAATTCCACAATTTTATCTTTGGCTCTTCTATACTTCAATTTCTTCAACACTATGGTGACTAGAGTAGAGGTTCTCACCAACAGGGGCTGCCAGCGAGCAACAGTAACGGAGCGTTAAACACGGTGACTCAGTCAGGAGTCTCAGTGAGGTTTTTAGACTCGTTCAATAGACTTGTCGAAAGGCTTCAGTTGTAATGACAAATGAATTCACTTCAGTGAAGTGTTGTGCCAGCTTGGATAATCTGCACTTTTTTTTGAAGTATCATTCTTACTGAAGCTTAGAAGTTGGACTTTTTAGTGATTAAAAATCCACGTTCTGTCTAAAGCGTACAGCGGTGACTCTGGAATTAACATATTGCTGCAGAAAGTTGTAGAAAACATGAAATGGCTCAAAACATTGGCGGGGGCCTTTTTTAATGGGGTCGGACCAGATTCTTGATGAGATTTACCTCTTTGCTGGCTTTCCAAACCAACCAAACACTGAAATAATCAAATCGGAGGGGGGATTAACTGACAACTTTTATTTTGCTTTTATTAAAGAAGCCAGATTAATACCAGCATAAGCCGAGTGCCAAAACCAAGACGAGTCTAAAACCAAATTTAAAAAAGTAACCATGTTTCAAAGCTTGTGCCCATCAAAACCAAAGTGCCTGCCGCTAAAGACACGCTAAATGATAATATATTGATTTACATCTCTTGAGCATTTTATCAAAGAACAAATAGCTGATTGTAGCATTTGGTGAACATTGATTACACAAAGGTAGATACATCTACAATCTCCGCCTCGCTTGATTTGGTTAGAGGTCGGCAGTACTGCAGCCTGCCCGTGTGTGTGGTTTCAGGTTGCCCCGGGGTCCCTCCAGCCTCCGAAGGTGTCCTCCAGGTAAAGCGCCACAGCGAGGGACAGGCGGTCCTGCAGCTTCCCCGCCACCACCTGCACCCCCATGGGAAGTCCCTCCTCACTCAGCCCCAGTGGGCACTGGGTCACCGGCAGGCCAAGGATGTTGATTATACCTGTGGAGGTAGACGGCCGGGTGAAGTGGTACCATTTTAGAACCGTTAAAGCTATTGTGTCTCATCTGCAAGTGTAGTACGCTGACCAGTGTAGGCAAAGTCCAAGGGTCTGAAGAGAGGATGGTGGTGTTTGGGTGCCACGTTTGGATGTGTGGGATAGAGCAGCACCCCGTCGCTCCCTAAAAGCTCATCCATCTCCTTCTGCAGCTTCTCTTTCTGTTGTATCACGAAGGACGAGGGCTTGGACACGTGCGTCATCTCCACTAGGGCCAGACCTGAGAATGTCAGCAATAACATGAAAGACCACACGTGCCCACAATCAGTACAAAACCATAGATAGATCATGGGATATTTTCCACATTTTTATGATATGATATAAATAAAAGATATGAATTACTGCAGACAAACTGGTTATGTGTCTAATGTCTAAATCAATTGATGGGTTCTCCATGCTGAAGGATGGAACAATTACATTTTGATGCAAACCCAGAGCTCCATCAGACTTTGATGCTTTGAATATTATGTTTTGTTCTACAATACACCTACAGTATGACATCACAGGGCTGTATCCACTAGGTGTCTGCAGGACCTGCCCTGAAGTGAATCTTCATTCACATCAATTATTTTAGGTGCATGTGGTTTCATGTATGTTGGTCGGAATAATTCAAGACAAATTATTCACTTACCAATGGCGGCCATGGTGTGGTCAGATTTTCCCAACATCCACTTCATCAGCTCCCACAGGGGCCACATGGGCCGCCCCGGCTCCCCCATCAACTCACTAAATGGCCTAACAGGCTGAGGTAAACACACACTTATGCTTTTACATTAAGGATTTGGTGGAGAGGCACTAGGGTTAGTTTCAGAAAAGCGGGATTCCATGTGGCACGTTGAGCTGTACAATCTGTGGGCTTATAGGCTAAACTACAGTGAATGCTGCTGTGATGACTACACACATACTGTACACTCACCAGCCACTTTATTAGGTACACCTTGCTAGTACCAGGTTGGACCCTTTTGCCTTCAGAACTGCCTTAATTAATCGTGGCATAGATTCAACAAGGTTTTGGAAACATTCCTCAGAGATGTTGGTCCATATTGCCATGACAGCATATGCAGTTGCTGCAGATTTGTCGGCTGCACATCCATGATGCGAATCTCCCGTTCCACCACATCCCAAAGGTGCTCTATTGGATTGAGATCTGGTGACTATGGAGGCCATTGGAGTACAGTGAAGTCATTGTCAAGTTCAAGAAACCAGTTGGAGATGATTTGAGCTTTGTGACATGGTGCATTATGCTGCTGGAAGTAGCCATCAGAAGATGGGTACACTGTGCTCATAAAGGGATGGACATGCTCAGCAACAATACTCAGGTATGCTGTGGCGTTTAAACCATGCTCAGTTGGAACTAAGGGACCAAAAGTGTGCAAAGAAATATCCCCCACACCATTACACCACCACTAACAGCCTTAACCGTTGATACAAGGCAGGATGGATCCATGCTTTCATGTTGTCTACGCCAAATTCTGATCCTACCATCTGAATGTCGCAGCTGAAATGGAGACTCATCAGACCAAGCAACGTTTTTCCAATCTTCTATTGTCCATTTTTGGGGAGCCTGTGCCAATTGTTGCCTCGGTTTCCTGTTCTGAGCTGACAGGAGTGGCACCCGGTGTGGTCTTCTGCTGCTGTAGCCCATCTGCTTCAAGGTTCGACGTGTTGTGCGTTCAGAGATGGTATTCTGCATACCTTGGTTGTAACCAGTGGTTATCTGAGTTACTGTTGCCTTTCTATCGTCTCGAACCGGTCTGCCTATTCTCCTCTGACCTCTGACATCAACAAGGCATTTTCGTCAACACGACTGCCGCTCACTGAATATTTTCTCTTTTTCGGACCATTCTCTGTAAACCCTAGAGATGAGGTGCGAAAATCCCAGTAGGTCAGCAGTTTCTGAAATACTCAGACCAGCCCGTCAGGCACCAACAACCATGCAACGTTCAAAGTCACTTAAATCCCCTTTATCCCCCATTCTGATGCTCGGTTTGAACTTCAGCAAATCATGCTCTCCATATCTACATGCCTAAATGCAATGAGTTGCTGCCATGTGATTAGCTATTTGTGTTAACAAGCAATTGAACAGGTGTATCTAATACAGTGGCCGGTCGGTGTATATACACCAGTTATGTAAACTGTTAATTCCACACACATTCTGCCCACTACCCTTTGAGCTACATAGGGTTGGCAAACACAATCCTGTCAAAGGATGTTTCCTGTAAACAAACTTGTCACATAGGAGGGACATTATCACACAAGTTATATATGCAGTCGTTACAACCTTTGTTTTGCTGTTAGTAGAGGTAAAAGTAAACATGCTAACAAGTGTACAAACATAGAAGAGCGTTAACATTCTAGCTCTAATGTTGGGAGTCCACAGGTTACTTCTTTGACAATTTCCTGTTTGTTTTCCACACTCCTTGAGAAACTGCTACTTCTCATGTGTTAAGGTGTAGAGTGCAGTTGAGGCTACACACTGTTTGTCCTGGAGTCCCAGGGGGTTTCTTTAGCGGCTGAAGATACACCGGCACCAAAACATTCCACACGGTACCAGTGTCAGTCAGTTAATGAATGCATGACGGAAGACAAAAGAAAAACGTTGAGAGAGAGGAGTAGTGTTTTACACTCGCTGAGCGGATTATCTTGGATTTCTGGGCAGCGGCCTGTATCTGCTACGTGACTTAAGACACTCTCTCTCGCTCAGGGGACGGGGAGCCATGGCAACGGGCTGTTACCAGACTTCTCTCCTCCCTGTGGCCTGGTAAAGTGTCACAGTACCTGTGGAAGGGGGGACTGCTCGTCTCACAACATTACAGTCGCACGACACTGTGAAAGGATCCACTGGATCACCAAAAATGCATGTAAATGCCAGGTGTAAATGGGGTCTAACAGATTTTGAGACAAGCCTACTGTACCTTGCCCTCCTTGTCCGGGAGGCCCATGTAAGTGTCCCAGATCTGGAAGCTGTACCGGAGCCCACTGAAACTCACTTCCTGGACGTTCACCCCGAGGTCTGCCTCCACACGTTGCACCACCTGGAGAGCAAAGCCTTCACACATCAGTGTGTGTGTGTGTGTGTGTGTGTGTGTGTGTGTGTGTAAGATACGGTTTCTCCAGATGAGGGCGATTCAGCATCAGATATGGCTTGAAAATACACTGAAGTTCATTTTCACATCTCACAGTGGGTGGATTTATGGAAATAATCTGTGACGAGTCCCCACCGTGAGACATCTTTGTGAGGTAAAGACATTTCAATGTTTCAGTTTTTGTTTGTGAGCGTTACCCACCTTCCTCTGGATCTGAATGAGCTGTTTGTTCACAGGAGACGTCACAGGAGAGCCACCGTCGTGAGGGATTGTGAAAAAACGTAACTTCTTCAGGTCGACCTTCTTAGATAAGGACAACCTATGCACGCGCCCGCGCCCGCACACACACACACACACACACACACACACACACACACACACACACACACACACACACACACTTCTCCTCAATGACTAACTCTTCAGTGGGACATTTAGATAGACAGACTTGTGATTTAAAGACTTAAAGTAGTCCATTTGCACCTGATAAATTAGACCAAGTTGACACAGAATGCAAATTCAATTATTAACTAACTTTGTGATGCTTGCATGGAGCAATGAATGTAATTAAACCTTTGGTGTATTTGCATAGCTTTTCGCGCGCGCGCACACACACACACACACACACACACACACACACACACACACACACACACACACACACACACACACACACACACACACACACACACACACACACACACACACACACACACACACACAAACTCTCAGTCTAGAGTTGCAACACAGCTGAAGTTCACTCAAGGTATTGTCTCTAGGGCATTAGGAAGTTACTTATTGCTTTCCAGATTAACCAGAGGCTTCCAAGGGGCTTTGACCTGCCCCCATTTCTAGCTAGTCCAGGAATTCATAATGTTCTTACACCAAGTTTGGCATTAGAGTGACCGGGTATGAATGCAGAAGAAGAGTCCAAAGCAGTTTGTCGGTAATTCAGTCCCCCAGGGAAACAGAAACACTGGGCACAAAGGGACGCATAGAAAGAAAATGGAAGGAAAACTGGGGGTGAATGCATGAATCAAAGTTGTATCTATTAACAGCCTCGTGTCCTGGTAAGACTCTGAACCTTCGCCGGTTGCTGCTCAGGATGAGGGCGCCCAGTCAAAAGCCTTGCTTGTGTATTTTACAATCTGGCTGCCCTTGACAAGCTGCCGTTTCAGTGTGGCTGTTCATTAACGGACTGTGGAGCATGCGGCACCGCATGGGTGCCGCGTGCTCGAGGTTTAATTATATGTAAATGTTCGAGTGATCAGTGATGTTGGGAAACAGGATTTCTCATCTGCGCCCCTTTCCTTAAATATGTGTAAAAAGATAGATAGATACATGCGAGCGTTGGGGCCAGCCATGATTTTCAGCATGGGGACCAGGTCCTCTGCGTAGCGGCACATGGGCCCAGTGCTCAGGTATTCCTCCTGACACCCTGATGCTGTAGGAAACTGGTTGTCGTTCGCCACCACACCTGAGAAAATAGCATACGAAGCGGTTTCATTCGACAGCTGGAGACTGAGGTCTGAAAAAAGGCATTTTATTATCCCGTCGGCAGTGACACCGGGTGTTTTTGCGCTTACCCGGTGTGGTTTTATGGCCAAATACTCCATTGAAGAAACAGGGTATGCGAATGCTGCCACCGATGTCTGACCCCACCCCAATTACTGAACCTGCTCCACCCAAAATACTGCCCTCGCCACCTGATGGTAGGAAGGAAAGAAGCAGAAAAATGTTGTTATGGTGATGGGATTTTGTGGCAAAATGGAAGTAGTATTCGCATTGCATGACAGTATATTACCATTATGTAGTAGTAGTAGTGTGTATTACACTTTTCTTTCTGTATTATAAGAGCAGTGAACAATTAATAACTTTGCTTAGTTCATTCACTCACTGCTCTCTGGTTCCCCGGACTTCCTGCTGTCCGGCACCTACCTGAGCTGCCTCCAGGTATCCTTTCCAGGTCGTACGGGTTGTTGGTGATGCCGTAGAGATGGTTGTGGGACTCGGACCACATGCACAGCTCGCTGGAGTTGGTGACTCCCAGGGGAATGGCACCTGCTCTTTTCAGCAGGGCCACAGGCGGAGCGTCCACGGCGGCCACCACTCCACGCCTGGAAACTAAACCTGCAGTTTGGGGCATGCCTGGCGGGGAAACAGAGGAACCGTTGCAGAGAAGATATGTGGAAAAATCTATTTTTCATTGGTCGACTTGTTGATGCTTTTTTTTTGAGTGACAGGTCAGTGGCTACTAGGGCTGGGCGATAAGTCAACATTTTCCCACCAGCCACAATCAGTCCAACATCCCCCAAAGAAAACAATCGTTGATTGACTCAGCCACTTGCCGTTTGCTGACACTTGTAGTCACGTTTTTGCAAGTGACTTTTTAAACAAGCTTTGAGTAACTGTAATATAAAACAACTTTTTGCTATTGCTGCTATATACAGCCAAAGTGTAACGTCGGTTGCAGCGGGTGTCTAGTCTCTTACCTTATCGCAAATGTCTCCAAAAGAGCCAATAAAATCCTGAAAAACTTGATTAAATGCACCATTTGTGACTATTCTTCTCGGTATAACTGTGCGACTATACTGTGAGCTTTTCGTTTTCCAAAAGGAGATTTACCAGGTTTTTTTCAAGGCATCAACAGTGGTCCCATTGCACCACATTTAAGCACGGTGAGGACCTGCAGCAGAGGGGTAAGTTTCCACAACTTGGAAGAAAATGATTTTGCGTGAGATGTGCACTGCATGTTAGTTACCCTGGAGGGCAAAGGCCTCTTTGACGGAGAGTGGGACTCCCAGTAAAGGAAGTCTGTCTTCCAGTACCTCTTCTCCCCCCGTCTCCTCCTCAATCAACTTATCCACCTGCGAGGCCTCCTGGAGGGCAGCCGCGAACCTGTGGAGGGTGGGTAGAAGTTATTCATAGAAAAAAATATATATAATTCATAAGTATATCAGTTAATGTTAATGAGAAACCCAATAAGTTCCACAGGCTTCAGTTCAACATCAACCTGAGCCAAACATCAACTTTGATCCAATGTACATGATGGACTAGAATGAAGGGGCTGGGGCAAAGATTAGTTTAAAAAAAAAACTGAGAGGCAATCAATTAATAATAATGATCTGAAACTCATCTTATGACAAACTTGTGATGAAGCAAAGCAAAGTGCTGGTGAAGCTACTTTGAAACAATGAAGACATTTTAATACTTGCCTGTCTTTGACCATTGCATTGAGCAATGGGTTGACTTCCTGGATCCTATCGATATAAGTCTGCACTACTTCCACACTGGACACCTGGACAAAGAAAAGGTGTGTCCGTGCTTATTTGTCCGTCGATGAATATGAATTTTAGATGTTTGCCAAAGTTGGATGGTTTCATTTCAAAACGACTCCCGAAAGCCGAAATGTATTCATGCTTTACAGGTTGTGTTTGTTTTTGGTGCAAATTAACCACCAACGCCGGTTCGGAGGAAATGCTCCTCGCCCCCCAGACTGGTCAATCTCTCAACCAGCCCACGGCCAGGCAGGGGAAAAGCCACAGGGGCACGTCGAGACAAAACTGAAGGCGAAACAGACTCTGTTGTCACACCTGCTCCCCCGTGACCCGCGTGGGTTTTCTTTTTCTGTTTCATCTTTGGGTGTAAATGTGAGTGGTTGCCTTTCCCCCTCTATCCCCCGCTCAGGTCCCGGCGCCACAACCCCGACGACGGTCGGCACTCGGGCTCGGTCCCCTCGGAGTACGGCAGGTGCGTAAGAGCTCTGCCGTCCCCTCCCTCTGGTGTCGGATCGCCTCCTCACCTCGGACCGCGCGTGCGCCTCCGCCTCCCGGGCCGGACCCCTGCGTTACCTGATCCCCGGGCTCTTTCAGTCCGCCCTGCTACCCTTTGTCAGCCGCCAGCCCCTTCTTCCTGGATTTGCCTGCGCCACTCCCCTAGTTTGTAGTAGGAACCCTCAAAACATCCGTCTGCGTTTGGCTTCTGTCGCCTGTATACCCCGTGACGCAAGTGGAGCGTTGCACTCGGGGCTGGTGACTGTCTTCATCACTTTCACATCATCGTCTGCTTTTCTCGATGACCGCTGACGCTTCTGTGAGCACAAAGCCCCAGGGTCCACTGGGCAGGAGGCGTTACAACGAGGTCATCTCATTTAATGATGTTGTCGCGGGTTGTTATTGTTACATTGCGTTTGTGTACTGGAGGACGGAAAAACCTCGACAAAAAAAAAAAGCCAAAACATACATTCTTCTGTGTGTGCGTGTGTGTGTGCGTCATTCCACAGGTGTGTCACGTCACTGTCCTGATCACTGTGTGCTACGTCAGAGCGGATAATATCGGGGTTATATTTGTTTTGATCGTACAGACCTCTCTCCGTCGGATCTTCTGGGCGAGTTGCGTGGCCGACACGGTGAGCAGCGGGTTGGTAGCCGGGGGAAGCTTCCTGCCTCCCGGGCTCCGGGGAGAGAGAAGCCAAAACAGCCCGAAGAGCGCGGCCATGAGCGCCCGGAGCAGCCAGGCCTGCACTCGCTCCAGGAGGGACAGCGCCATGTTCGGAGCGGGGTGACCGGAGCGCCTCCTTCCAGCCGACGTCTGACACACGACGGGATCCCCCGCTGGGGGGGGGGGGGACGTTTGTCCCACAATGCACCGGGTTCACGGAGCCTCGGTCGCCGCGCGCTGCCGAGCGTGTACGCTGCGTTCAGGTGAAGCTCGTAAATCGTGGGATTTCCCGGGTCCCCCCCCCCCCCCCCCCCTCCGCCCCTGCGTCAAAATGGGTCCCGCTGCGTCCGCTCGGGAGATACGTGGACGCCGGCTGCGAGTGTGCGCTTGCTGGCGGAGCTCCTGTGGACTTATCGTCGAGCATCTCTCATCGAGTCCATTGTAACCATCACGTTTATGGTTTCCCTTTCATAAATGAATATTGCACACGTCTATGTAATTGTATTACGCGGACGCCAATCCAAAAAGCTTTATGACGTCATTGGTCTGGTACGCGGTACCGTACCCGTCGGGCACACGGCAGTGAAAACCACCTCGTTGCGGCTCTCAAAAATAGAATAAAACGTTCAAGATCAAGTTCAAGTTCAAGAGATTATTTGTCACATACATATACATACGTTCATACATATATGCAGTGAAATGTCATGACACCCGGTGATTACGCACAATAAGCTCTATAAATACTAATACCAAAATGTGCGTAATCGACACAACAGGTCGGAAATGACATTTAAAATGCAAAATACGCTTGTTATTATAAGGCTGCGCAGGCTTGACACGTATAAGTTCAAAACCAAACAAACAAAAACAAAAGGAATATGTAGGCGCCGTGGAAAAACCACGCTGCCCCCCAAATGACCTGCGTGGCGGGTGCCTGTTAATGCCCTTGAGCCAGGCATTCACGCCGGCGTGTTAGTTGCAGTCAGTTGGGCGTTGCAGGTTGAAAGATCCGCACGTCGGGCCAAACAACGCCGCCGGCGCTCACGAGCAAGGCATCGGCTCGGCCGGGCTGGAATTGACCCAGACGCCCAGGGCCCAGACTTCCAGAGACCCCTCGATGAGATATGGCTACCCGCTGATGCCCCTGAGAAGGGCGTTGGCTCAACCGGCCGGGAGTTGCACGCCCCGTCCTAATTAGCTGGGTGGTCGGTACCTGCTGGTGCCCTTAAGCAAGGCACTGCAGTGTGCGAGCGGGTGGGATGCTGTGGGCCTCTGCGGTGAAAGAGTGAAGGAGGGGTCATATCGACGCCGTGGCGCCCGCTACATTTGGTACAGGCGCATCTACTCACAGCGCCACCTTCGAGAAGGGTGACGGCTCAAATCAAAGTGTGGTTTTTCACGCTTGCATTTATACTAAGACTGCATATGAACACACTTAATTAATCTCGCCGAGGAAATCTGTCTGCTGCATTTGATCATTTAGGAGCAGCCACGGTGCAGCATCGATTGTCAAGGCGTGGTAATAGCGTGGTGAAATGAGCCACCTTTTCACATCTGGCCACGCAAACGAGGCGGTAGTAAAAACCAATACACTTCTGCAAATGCGTCATATGACCTGCAATTCAGGACTTGGCCTTGCAATCCAATTGATAAGGTTGCATCTATGACTCATGGCCATGACAATACGGCCTCTCCAAAGGTCGCTCTGCAGCTCAACTTGACCCAGGGCTGGATCGGCTATTGCCCGGAAATTGAACCCACGTTTGCTCCACTCCTTTAATCCGTGAAAACGTCCTAGAACCCTATTCTTCATAGAAATAACTTGCTGTCCGACCACTGGAAATATTGTCACGTTCACCCAGCAGTGAGGATCGGCCACTAGAAGGTGCCCTCTCCTCCCTCCCACACATTGTGTTGGCATACATTTCAATTCATCTAAATTCGGGTTGTCCTCACAAGCGATTGGTCACTTTCATCCACAATGCGTGTGGATGTGGAGTTGGCTTCAATGCAATTCTTCCATAAATATCACTGAACAACATATTCTTCAAATCAGCGCAGTCTTTCGAGCTATATCAACGCAAAACATATCAAATCCAGCGGCTCGATCGGGAATTGTGTTCCATCACGTTGTGCAAGGCATATCTACAAATAAGTATAAATGGCACAACTTAGATATTTACGTTGTGAGTGGCAGGAGAAGTTAAAAGGCAACCTGGGGGTTGGCACACCCAGTGGGGAAATGACGTCGCAATTTGATGTGATAATTAATTTCGTTTTTTATTTTATTTTTTTAACTTAGAATTACAGCTGGACTGACTTTTGTAATGCAGCTAGCCGCGCCCAGCTAAAAATTGGACATTGCCCTTGAACTTGAACGTGACGTCACATCGGGGAGACAAAAGTGGGGTTTTTTTGTGTCGATTTTATATATATATACAGTTTATTGGGTTTCTAAGATATACAATATTTTATTTTTTCTAATTTTACACGATATGTTATGATCTTATTTTCTGCAGCTACATAGTAGGTGCCTCCATATTCTATATACTGTATATTGATATTATTTTATATTATAGGCTATGATATTCGTGGGACTGAACATACCTTTGTACCTATGTATTTTGATGGATAATTACTCATAGATATTTTTTGAAACTGTTTTAGTGTTCTATCTAAGCAGTGCCCACTTTGCCACCATCTATATTATATAATATGTTAATACGAGGGCTAAAGAAAGATGAAGTAAAGATATACCCTTAATACTTAAAACTAACCTGAACGAAAGACCTTCACATAAAGGGGCAGAAGGCCTGTTTGGTGTGGTTCTACACGTCACCACCAGCTGGCGGCATTGTTATACGTTACACTGCAACCTCATACTGACGCTGTCTGTGTCGTCAGACATTCTGAGCACGGAGTGGCGTGCATTGCAGTGGCGTGAAATGAACGCCACTGCAATGCAGGTCAGTGGGTTACTGGAGAATCCACGCACGGGGCTCATCGTGTCTATTCCCCCCATACCCTCGTTTGGTGCATCAGCGCAGATCAATCTGTAGATCGGCGTGGGCAAGTGCGCCTGCCCTTTTAGCAGCTCCCTTGTCATATTAAAGAGATGAGATAGTTGAAAATGTTCAGCATTTATGCACATATTAAAAATTGCATGTATGTGATTATATGTAAATCTCCCACAACGTTTCCCCTCGGCTACCCTCATATGAAATCATACATCCCTGAGTGTGGTTTTATTAGTTGTAATGTAATTTTACTTTCTGAACCTTGATGTGGATGTGCATGAAAAACATTTTAGACTCCAGTCTTTTTCTTTCGCCCAAAATCCCGGCCATTGTACTGAGCATTGTTCACGGTGGTTTTACAACCATGCGGCCACACATCCATCCATTTACAGCTTGTTTCAGTTCAAGGTTTCGCAGCGAGCCGGCACTCATCACAGAGACATCCTGGAGACTCCCTCAGTGGGATGCCGCTCCATTGTGGGGGTCACGGGTCAAAGACGTATACACTCAGACGCCCACGGGCAATGTTGTGTCTCTTGACTACTACCGGATCACCCGGGCGGCCACGCAGTGTACTCCTGTTTCTACGTCATTTCGGAATACACAGTTTATTCTGGTTTACGGAAGAAGTCGCAGAGCGGTGGTGTCGTCATGAAGCGTATTTACCTGTAATCTGTCGGTAAATGTAGACGTAATCTAGTGCAGGTTCCAACATTCTCTCTTTCCAGACCTACGATCCTTTGGCTTCTTCATTCCCGGCCATGTTGCAGAGAAACAAAATTCACTTTTAGGTTATAGCAAAACTCGTGAACTGTACTGGTTATTGAGTCTAGTTTCTCTGTCTCCGAATGGAGTGAAATGAGTTCAGATTGATTCTAGCGATTTCGAGACCTTGTTTCGTACACGGAGCGGTCTATATTCATGTTTTGAACCAGGGAGTGAAAGTAACGTAAATCAATAGGATTCTCTGTTTGTTGTTTATTGATGTGCTTCATTTAGAAGGGGCCTAATTCCACACCCAAGAATAGGTAAAGTCATCTCGACGTCAACAGGGGTCGGGATGAACGGGAGGGACACCGTTTGGAAACGGAGCGTGTTCCTCCTCTGAATGGCTACGAAGTAAACACGAGGAGGCTTCCTACCCAGTTATTAATGGATACGCCGCCTTGGTTGGGAGTGACTAGACTCCACCCGAGTGGCTTCACTTGAAACAAAAAAAAGTGAACGAGACGCCCTCTGATCTGACGAAAAAAACGGACGATCGAGTCGTGAGGTGAAACCCAGCCCGGGGTCAGGTGGAGGGAAGAACGACGGGGCGTGTAGAGACAAGCCGGAGGATTTCTGAAACAGACAATTGGGAGTGTTTTACCCGTGTCTCCGTCAGGCTGGAGCGGCGGCACTCGGTGCGACAGGGCTGTTCACTGTCCATATCTCAGACCGTGGACGTCCAGATGATCTGCTTTTCCGTGGAATGCAGCGTGTGCACAGTGCAACGTGCCATGTCATGTTTTACGTCGACTTCAATGGTTTTGTGAACACATACCCTCAGGGAAACTCAATATGAGGTCAACTGCTTTCAGACACACGCACACACACACACACACACTCAAATGTGTGTGTGTGTGTGTGTGTGTGTTTGTGTGTGTGTGTGTGTGTGTGTGTGATAGAAGATGGCTGGGGAGGGGGTTGTATTGATTTTCTCCTTTCCCCTCTCTGGTTGTGGGAGAGACAGCGCAGCGCCGACAAGCTGAAACTCATGATTCGGCACCTCGCCGAGGAAAACATTCCCCTGGCTCCACCTAGGTGAAGCACGATGTGCGTCTCCGGAATTTGTCCCGGTGCCACTAACCTGAACGACAGCTGTGAGAATTCAAACCGCAGACGGCGACAGCGGCACGTGAAAACGGGCGTTTTTGTTTTCCCTCATGAAATCAAGGAGCCAGCCGCCCGCCTTGTTGCAGCAATCTCTCTTAGTGGGCGGTAATTGACTTTTACTATTCCCCTTTGGACGGCTTGGCTTCTGATCCACTTTGCCGCATCATCACCGCCCCCTGGAGAGTCCACAAGTTATATGTCTGTCCCCTAGGGGCCATAGAGGGTAAGGTCAAGTGTGTGTGTGTGTGTGTGTGTGTGTGTGTGTTTGTTTTACTGTGCTTGTGACTACCGGTCTCCGAATTCACAATTCATTTTGGTTCAGAACTGCACCAAGAACACTCCCTTACTAACCAGGTGTCTATACTCTGACCTCACTTTTATACCGGTACAGGAATGGGTGTCTGCGTTTTTCCACAACTTATATTTATGTACGGTATGTGTGTATGTCCTAAGCCAGGCCCCACCCATCCCCGTCCCCACGTGCAGCTTCACCATCACCCTCTCCACCACCATTGATCTAATTGGCAGCCACCTTCATCTAGGATGGCAGGAGGAGAGTGGACCATGTGGCATCTCCCCCTTCTCCTCCACCCCTCCACCCCCCTCCCTCTCTTCCTCCCTTTGGGGGCAGACGGGCGTGAGGAACAGCTGGTGCGCTCCAAAACCCAATTAGAGCCCCCCCGCCCCCCGCGCTCGGCTGCTGGGACAGCCTGTGAGCTGGAGCCGGGGGAGTGCGATGGTTAACACCTACAAAAGGCAGTAATGAGGAGGGAGCAGGGATCCCTGGCCGAGGGGGACCGTCAGATGGGACGACACATGGGAGGAGAGGTTGAGGGGCCCCCAAGACAGACTGGACTTTTCTGCAGCCCAGGTCCGAATCAATAGGCTCAATTGGAATGCCAAAACAGCAGGAAAGACCCCAAATCAATATTTACATTGAGTCAATTAGCGGATGCTTTAGAAGGAGTGATAGAGAGAGGAGTTGGCTCAGAGAAAGCAAACTGGGATTAGGGAAGGTTGGAAGGGGTTTAAGGTCCTTGTGAGGTCGTTTTATTTCCATTAAATGACTAAATATTAATTTAGTCAATGCCTCTTTCACTGGTTTTGTTCACACTTTGTCTGCAGACAAGGCCGGCATGTGTTTGTTCGTGTTTTTCATCGATCAGCCTTGGAATTTCACCACCCTGTCAGAATTTAGTGAGGGTTGGGAATTGGGAAAAGTATCTTATGGCAGAGCTCAGCAGGTGTCTATTGATTCCCGGATTTTTACATTTTGAAGCATTTGGCCAAGACTCCTGTCCGCTGGGGTCCATTCAATGCGACACAAATTCAGTATGTCATATGCACCAGAAGAGATCGGTTGTAAGAGAGAGAAAAATAAACTCAAGAACTAAGGGGTAACTCTACCGGGGATTTATTTAGCAAAGTCCGGGAGGAAGGTGTTTGATAGCAGATAATGGGATGGGAGAAACCCTTCCCATGGTCCAGAGGGATCCCTGCATTTCTATACTGATGTCTGCTGAGTATTGATCCACCCTTTGTTGAACACCTGGGCCCTGGCTGAAACTCAGGTGCTCGATGCAGCTGACGTACCGTATTGATTCTCCTCCAACAGAGGGTTCTTCATCCCTTTTTTCAGCAGGGGATTTGAATGATGGGAATTCACCCACCACCATATATTATACAGGATATCACATATTTCCAATTGGTTTTTGACCGTGACTAGCAAGGATATCCATGCTTATACAAAAACAAAATAAATAATTAGAAAACATTGTTTCCTTAGATTAAAAAATAATAAAAACTTCTATTATGATACAGCCTCGGTAGAAACATTGATTTTATTGTTGTTTTATGGCTGTAGTGTATTCAGGTTGAGCCTGGGATTGATCGTTTGATTTATGATGTAGCTACTTAGTTTATGAAGCGCCGTTCCACGTGACCCATGCTGATTGAGGCCTGTGAACTGGTCCTTCTTGGGCTACCTCTCCGAATTAATGGTTGGTTTGCTTTCGGCCATCGAGGGTTTACTTGAATAATTGACAGGGCCTGCGATTATTGTGCATGGAAAGATGACGGAGAAACACTAGGGGAAATCAGGGCGACAAGTATTCACCATAACCCCCTCACACACACACACACACGCGCGCACGCACACACACACACATATATACACACACACACACACACACACACACACACACACACACACACACACACACACACACACACACTAGTGGACATTATTCCCTGAAGCAAAACTATGTAACTTTTCTACCTTAAAATAACAGCTCCAGAATCATCTTGATGGTACACTGCCTTGTAATAAGGGGAATGGCACCTCTTTCATTCCCAACCACCCCCCTGAATGCCTGTTCTTGCACTATGGAACTTCTGTGTTCGGGTACGAAAAGTGCATTACGCTCTATGACACTACGTCACTTGCTTGACGTTTGGCTCAGCTAATTACCATTATTTGCCTGGTAAAATGTATTTTTAATAATAAGAATGCTCACACAAAATGTCGCCGCTTCACCTCCCCGACGGCGCTGTAACCTATGTGTACATCATATTTGCGTTTGTAACACAGACTATTATTGAAAAATTCTTTTTCCGACACCGGACCCGACAGTGGCGTAAAAGTGCAATTGCGCTCAGAAGCTCGAGGGGCGCCGAATGCCAGATATCCAAAAAGTTATCGTGCTCCTTTAATGCACGTTGACCCAGGTCATTTTACGACCTATGAATACAATTTTAAACCCAGTAAATAAACAAGTATCAACAGCATTAAAATAAATCGGGAAGGTGTTACGATGACAATAGGGCTATTTTAGTACCGGGAATAGATTATCCAATAAAATAAACCATGTGTAACGCAATGATCAAGGCAGGTTTTAGTGCTATTTGGTTTGTGTTTGCGTGTTAGGGATTGTGTGCGAAAGTGAGAGCGAGCAAAGAGGAAAGGCGAACCGTGCCTGAGTGGGATCAAAAGGCACGCCGCAGTGTGCCCTACATTGTACGAAACAATTTCAAATATGCGTTTGTTCCTCAAAGCAATTTGAGTCGGTCTGCGACGGTGTGAACGCGGGCATAGCCGGGAGGCAAATATGTACGACGGTTTGAAATGCGATACAATCAGTTATTAACGAGAGTGGAATTTCACAAGCCCCACAGGCGGTCTCGAAATTCCGTGAAAAAGCGGCAACTTCCTTTTGTCAACGCATCCGGGGTTTGCTATCGTCGCCTTCTTGCCGCAAAAAGGCGGACCCTGCCGCCGACAATGACAACATTGCACACAGGGGCGAATGCATTCCACAGTGGCTTTTTTGATATGTTTTTCATAAAGGGCCGGATGAATATAAAATGCGGAGTGTTCTTTTCATTTATCGGTCTATTTATTGATTTATTTATCACAAAATAATGCCACGGATTACCACTTTAAACGCCCTCACAGGTGCATTTTCTTTTCCTTTTTCTTTTTTTTGCCGGCGGTCACGTGGGAGCCCGCCCAGCCTCCGAGCCTCCAATAAAGCTTTGCGTGAAAGTGCGCTCCGCTTCCTCCGTGCAGCGCTGCGACACACCGCGGAGAGGCGGCGGCGGAGCGGAACCGAGCCGGCGGAGACTCCGAACCATGTTCAGATAGTGGGATAGAGGCCTCGGTAACTGGACACCGGAGCCGGCGCGGGCGGGCGGACGGACGGACGGACGGACGGACGGACGGACGGAGGGAGGGGATCTGACCACCGAGGCCGAACAGGTAAGAGGTGAGTCCCATCCGCGGGCGCATGTGCTGCTCGGTGTGTGGGCGCAGTTGGGTTGAAGCCGCTTCTGATGACACATGCGCCGGCGTCGTGCGGACGGACCAATCCCACTAAACTCTGCTTAGTTTTGGCATTTATAATTTATGGCCGGTAGTCAAGCGGTGGCGGGGTCCGTCACGATACTCCGCGTCACACGGTGCCGCAGCGCTGAGCGCGCTCCCAAACTGACTGCGTACTTGCCGTCCCCGTCCCCGCCGTGCGATTGGATTAGTTTCTGCGTGTGTGGAAAGTGCTGTTATTTTTAATTTCGTGCGACATTTTTGCTTCCAGGCTCCTTGCAGCTCCGTGCGTGCTGGAACCGGAAGACAGCCCGGGCCTCCCACTGCGCGATCTGAGTGGAGGAGACCCGACTCCGGCTGCCTGCACGACGGGACCCGGCCCCCCTGCTGCACACCCACCATGCTGCAGTGCATGTAGCTGCGCAGTTTCTTCCAAATCCCCCCCTCCCCAGACTTGACAGGTTTGGTGCAGCCCACACTGCATGTATGCATGGGACTTTGTGACAGCCGGCCCAATTTTCACACTTATTTATTTGTCTTTATTCAGGTTACGCCACCTGACTTGGGTCAGCGGTCAATGGGGGACCAACTCAGGGATAGTGTTGGATTTTAAACGGCGTACACGTCCCCATCCGCCTCCTCCTCAGCCTCCTCCTCCCCAGCCCGGGTGGTCCGACATGGAGAGGGCCGAGCCAGACCAGGAGGCCGCAGCGGAGCCGCCCGTCCAGGGGCCGCACCGCGTCAGACCGTCCTCCTACCGGGCCCTGCGGAGCGCCGTGTCCAGCCTGGCCCGCATAGACGACTTCACCTGCGAGAAGATTGGCTCGGGGTTCTTCTCGGAGGTGTTCAAGGTGAGCGGGGATGTTGTGACGGTCCGAGTTGTTGACGCGGGATCCCACAGGAGGACACGTTTGGGAGGCTTGTTTGGTAGCTTGAAATGGACACACACACACACACACACACACAGAAAGGGACCTAAAAAATATCAAAGCACAAAATCTGAAGTGTTTGTCCCGTGGCAATCTAATGGAGTTGTGAACTTCCTCAAAAATGTCTTGGCCGATTCTACAAAAAAAACCAACATATTTTTCGGTTTCCATGGCAACGCCTTAACTGGACAAGGGGGCGGTGGAAAACATACACAATGCTTAAACTTCGAGAGGATGGAGGTGTTGGAAATTTACTCTTTGACTGGCATCGACCTACATGTGACGGCGGAGGGACAGTGTTTTGGTGTGTAAGTGATATGGTTAGGACGGGTAGATCCGGCACGTGCACCTGAAACCCTACACCGTCTGCGAGAGCAGCGGCTTTCATCTCTCGTGCCACAGCACAACCCGAGTAGACGCCACTTCCAAGGTACGGCTAATTGAGTGATGACCCCCGTATTTTCATTTGTTTTATGGCCACATAATGTCACATTGAGCGTGCAAGTGCTAACACGAGTCCAAAGGGCAGTTCGTGTGGCGCACGTTGCGTCACCTCCCGGAGGAGATGAGTGGAAGACAATGGTGCTGGACGAGGGAAAACGAGGACAGTTTTTCCGTTTTGGAGTCAGCTTTTCTATTTTGTTGTTGGCCGATTAGGAAAATCAACTCTTGGAATTGCACAAGAAGGGTGTCGCAAAACAGGGAGCGTACCCTTTGGGGAAATATGTGGCTTCGCTTGTCCAACGGTATAAGCACATTTGTCCCCAAAGAGCACACATCTCTTTAATACTTGAGTTTAAGTTGTCCTCTTGGCCTCACTAATGTTTTATTTGGTGCTTCTTCAAAAAAAACTGTCCGCAAAATGGCCAGTCAGTGCATTTGCATGCACCCTATAGTTAAAATTCTATTCAGAATAAGTCACAAGACCGTTTGATCATATTCCTATATACACCTCAAGTGCATTGCAAGTGTCCGCCAAAATGCATGATGCAAAGAATCTACATGCGAGTTTCTCTGCTCCAAATATTTCAATCAATGAATCATCCATAAGAACTTGCTAGGTCGACGGAATCACAGGAGTGCGTGTGTGTCCACACTGATTGGTTCTTTCGAGGGGTAGGGACACATCTCTCAGCATGTGATTAGTTCACTCTTGCAGAATAGTTTGGGGCCTCGTTCCATTTTTCGCTGCTATCTCGATCCCTCTGTGCCGCTCAGCCTTGATGAAGCCACGCCCTCAACTTTGCTCTTTGACTGGCCAATGACCATGCAAATGTCACAGGCTGGTTTTGTGCTGGCCTGTTAAGATATCAATTGGGCGGATTGATTGGCCTGCCCTTTGATAGGGCCATATAAATGCAAATGTATTACTGCAGCTATCATTGCTGACAGCCCAATGTGACATAATGGTTCTTCCAACTGGTTGATCAGCTTTAGTTTCCCCACAATGTACCTGTTTAGGATGGAGAAGTCGATTTGAATTTTGGCATCATGCGTGACAAAGACTTGCTGCGGTGCAGAATGGTGCTTATAGAGACACACACACATACACACACACACACACACACGCACAAGCACCCTTGGAAGTATTATTTGTGGTTCGTGGTCGTCCGCCCTCAGCTCGAGAGACGCTGGTGTCCCGTGGTCTCTGTTCTGCTGCTGTTGAGCTCTGGTCCCCGCGGGAGATCAATGGGGCCTCGCGGCAGGCGTTCACCTCTCCGGTGTGACATTATGCAGCTCTGAAAAGCAGGAGTCTCTGAAAAGAGGCAGATGAAAAGGCAGAATAGAAGGGAGCGCACGTGTTGAGACAGGCCCACCCTCCCCCCTGCCCCCCCCCCCCCCCGATTCTGTTTTTCATCTTTCTTTAAGATTTGTGTGTGTGTGTGTGTGTGTGTGTGTGTGTGTGTGTGTGTGTGTGTGTGTGTGTGTGTGTGTGTGTGTGTGTGTGTGTGTGTGTGTGTGTGTGTGTGTGTGTGTGTGTGTGTGTGTGTGTGTGTGTGTGTTCTTGGAGAGCTATGCCTGCGGAGGAATCCTGTTTCCCTTCCTTCTCATCAGGCGACACTCTCGGCAGCGACACTTTTCCAGGACACAACAGACGTTCACAGGAACAAATGCATGAGTCAACGCTTCATGACATGGTCTTTATTTTAAGGTCTTTGACTTGGGCCCGGGCAGCGTAAGGGCCACGTGCGCTCACTCCGGGAGCGCAAAATATGCCAGTGGGATTTGCCTCTTTCTGAGACTTAACGGCTATTAGCGGCGCAGGTAATTTCAGGCTCAGTGTGGTTTGTTTGTCCCAGTTTGTTGTCGTTAATGTGGGAGGCAAAAACCGACGGCAGATCTGCTCTGAGTCGCAGGGTGTCAATTTATCCGTAGTAAACATTAAGTCATCACTGTTATTACTCTACAAGCTATGATTTTAGTTGTAAAGGTGGTGGCGGGGCGGGATTAACCGTAATGGATTCACATGACCTGATCGGCGGGAGGAGGGCAATTACTTAAAGTCTGCATCTTAAATGCCCAGCGTGCCCAAAAATACTGCTGCAAAAGTGTGTGTATCAGCTGCCAGTGACAGTCCAAAGAGTCGTGTCAAACACTGCTGTACCAGAGCTTTGCTGGTGAGTCGGATACAGTGTATTGACAGCACATGAATGAACACACACACCACACATACTCCGTCTGTGTGTTGAGTCAGCTTAATAAATGGTATATACAGTTAACACACACACCATGCAATTCCTCTGCTGAAGATGTTGACTGGGTTGGGTGTGTTTTTTTTGTTTTTTTTGCCTATCTACGAGGGATGGATTGTGTTCCACGGAAGGCAAGTAAGGACCGGCCACCGTGGAGGGGAAAAATGCACTTCTGGAATAAAAGGCGATATGGCAACAAAGAGGAAGTGGGGGGGTTGCATACAATACGCACACACCCTCATCCATCACGGGCTGTCAACGGTGTACTTGTGATCGGTTTCAAAGCGTGTGTGCGTGTACGTGTGCGTGTACGTGTGCGTGTGTGTGGCCATTGGGACTATGGTCGTATGGGGTACCAGTACAGACTTGAACGTTTGAGGCCTCTGTGAAGGCTTCTTCTGCTAATTGCTCCACCCCCCCTGGGCAGTGTACGTGCAACTGGTGCATGGTATGTTGTTGGAAATTAATGGATATCGGACAAAGAAGTCTTTCGGGGGGGGGGGGGATTGCCCAATCCTTGTTTTGGTGGTTTCAGAAAGTCTTGTTTTTTTTTTTGTTTTGTTTTTTTTACTGTCGCCATATACCTCCGTGCACACACGCAGATTCTCCCATGTCCCCTCTGGACGCCATTATCCCAATTCTCTACTGTAGTTAATCGTACACGTGAGGCCTTGTTGTGGCCTAATGGGGGTGTGTGTGTGTGTGTGTGTGTGTGTGTGTGTGTGTGTGTGTGTGTGTGTTGGGGGTGTGTAAATAAGGAGTAATCTTAGCCTACAGCCAAGTCTCAACTGCCCCCTTGCCCGAAGAAGGTAAACAAAGTGTGTGTGTGTGTGTGTGTGGCTGGTGTCACAGTGGTGATTTTGTCTACGGAGTAGAACACAACTTTTATGCGCACGCCGGCCCTTCATGACTTAATCTCGCTGTCCTCAGGAAAGGAAGCCATGACCTGCAGTGATCTGTGTAGTTGTTTGGGCCTGCCCGTCTCGGGGTGGGTGGGGTTCCAAGCATTTTGTCAGTCAGCAGCGTATCGGTCTAGACGCCCAGTGAAGGGGGTGGGGCTCTTGTCAAGGCGGCGTAGAGGGGACTTCCCTGCTCATACACTGATGGGACGCGATCTGGCTGGGTGTCGAACACACACACACACACACACATGGGGGATGCAACGGTGCACGCTGTGTTATCGAACCGTTCAGTACGCCCCCTACGTTTCAATACGCACACGTGAATCGCGGTAGTACAACATCACGGAAGTCCACCAACGCGTTGGCGCAGCGTACGGGTGTGGCATGCAGTACGTGCTGCTTCTCATTGAATCCACTGTTGGAGCGCCACTGGCCACGGCAGCGGCGCGTGGGCCACGCAGCATTTCGCTTTTTATTTATTTTTTTTATTTTTTGTGCGTGAGAGGTCTGTTTTATTTATTTTTTTCCAACTGCACGCCTGTGTCTCTACCTGTGTCGGAGGGGCCTGAAAACGCCATTCTGGTGTTGTGTGGCAGGCGGCGGTGCCGCAGTAAGGAGTCTTGTCAAGGAATGTGAAGAGTTTTTTTTGAAATGTGACATTTAGAAGTTCTCGATCATAGTGGAGCAAAAAAAACAAGTGGAGGAGTGTGCAAGAAATTTTGGAATTGCAGTTGAAATTTGCTCAGACACAAATCTCCATGGCTTTTCCAACGGCACAAATGTATGTGCAAGTGTTGGAGGATGAATATGCCTTTTTAAAAAAGTGTGTGTGTGTGTGTGTGTGTGTGTCCCTTGCTCCACATTGGTGACCTCTGCAGTCCTTATTTAAAAAGAACAAGCTGGGAAAATGACTGGCACCACTGCACATGAGAGAGGTAGAGAGACTTTTCTCTGCTGACAGCAGCACTTTACTAGGCAGTGGGGTTATTTATTTATTTTTTTGTTGTTTGGGCCAGAAGGGGTTTTAGGGTGTGTCCTCTACGCGTGGTTGTCGAGAGCAGCCTGCCCTTCACCTACGGTAACTGTTTGTGTGTTCCTTCTGCTCAATAATATGGCGAAATCCTCTGCGTAGGTTGTGGACACTGGGTCTCTGGAAACGCCTAGTTTAAACGCCACACACCACGTTCAGTCACCAGTTACAGCTAAGCCTGTGGTGAGTCCGGGCCGACGGTGAGTGACACAGTTTGTCGGACTCCCAAAGTGTGTGTGTGTGTGTGTGTGTGTGTGTGTGTGTGTGTGTGTGTGTGTGTGTGTGTGTGTGTGTGTGTCTCTCTCCACGGAAGCAGATAAGAGCGACGGTTAGAGATTTGAGGGATCAGTAATGGATCGCATGAACTAATCTAAAGCTTCCAAATCCCTCTATACCGCATTCACGCTCTCTCCCCCCCTTAGCGCTAGGAACACGTGACCAGTCAGTTTGACCATGATGCCTCTCGTGTGTGTGAAACCGCTCACCATAGGCTGAGGGCCCGGAGGAGTAAACGGACGTGGTGTAGGAGCAGCTCTCATTGACGGCCTGTTGGGGAGGGGGAGAGGGAGAGGGAGGGGGAGAGAGAGACTCTCCAACGCTGTCTGGCGTGGTCCCTAATAGGCTTTGTGGATTTCCCATCAGCGCCTCGATCTCGTGCCGAACTCAGAACCAGGCCACTGTCACACTGGCTTGATCTCACTGCTCCCGCGGCAAGACGGCACTATTACAGTGTGACATTCTCACTCACCCCTCCCCTACAATCAGGCCTCGGTTACACTTGACATTTCTTGAGTCATTCACACAGATGACGAAACCCCTCATTTCTCCGCTCCATACATCTGCAGTGTTCGGTTGTGTGTCTGTTATTCTTCTTAAAACTTGAACAAGGCGTTGCATTGTGACTTTTTTTTTTTTTTTTTTTTTTTTTGGCTGAATGCTCGTCCACGGAGATGTAGAGTCTCCACACCAGTCGGACTCGTGATCGCGATGCCAGCTCGTTTCTCTTTGCCCCGTGGCCCCGGCTGATTCCTTGGTGGGCCGCTCATGCCATTAATACACCCAACGGATGAAAGTGTCTTCACATCACCGGTACCCCGTCGCAGTGACTCATTCCGCACATGATGTGCTGAACCACTGTTCCAGCGATCTCAAAAAGCAACGTCTGCTATTAGGAGAAAAGCAAGCGGGAACGCCATGTTTCTCACGGTCTCAATAATAAAAATGAAGACAGAGCGTCTGATTTTAAGGCAAATATTTGCTATCTTAAGCAGGAAACTCGCCCAATAGCCTAAATGTGCGTAAACCGCAAGTATATTTGGACCTGTCCTTATCATCAATCAATACGTTTTTGAATCATTTTTCCCCCGTCTAAGTGTGCGTGTATCTTTTTTTCTTCGTGCCTTTCTTCAGGTGCAGCACCGCGTTTCGGGCCAGGTGATGGCTCTGAAGATGAACACCATGGCCAGCAACAAGGCCAACATGCTTAGGGAGGTCCAGCTCATGAACAGACTCTCGCACCCAAACATCCTCAGGTAACATCTCACCTGAGCGCAGTAATGACGTAAAGAGTTTTCCAATCAATCAATGGCACTTGATTGATTGACCCATAACACTCCCTTTCCACTGTTCACTTTTTTTGGTCCCGTTTCTTTCTGTAGTTCTTACTGTTGCTATTTTTCTTATACACCCTAGTCTTTAGTTTTATAATTTTTTATAGTATTTGAAGTATTTTCCAAACATGTTGAACCGTCTGTATAACATCTTATTTATTTAGATTTCAGAAATTGGAAATGATCTATTTTGGTAACTATTGACAAATTATGTATTGAATATTTATTTTTTACATAAATTATATTTTACTCCACCTTGCTTTATCCTTTCCACTCTCCTGTTTTTACCAGTAAAACTTTATTTTATTTTTTTCCCTGGCCCTGTAGGTTCATAGGAGTGTGTGTGCACGAGGGACAGCTCCACGCTCTCACAGAGGTAAACATTACTGTCGCATCTTAAAATCAGAATCCGATTTTCTGGACAAGAACTTAAGAAGAAACTTGCATTCTTACTTACAATTACATATATAAGGTAATTGGATCAGTGCTTAAAATGTTCCTATGAGACCACAAAGACTAATATGAGGAAGGAAGCCAAGTTGGAGCTATAAAACGCAGAGTACTTTTATTGTTCCACTTTCTAAGTAGAACGGCAATCAGTGTGGCTCGGACATGTGAAGGTATAGCTGGTTGTGATGGTAACGTGGGGGCGGGGACTTGCGTAGTAACAGAGTAAATAGTGATCCATGTGCTCCAGCAGGTCGCTTCTCGTCTTTGAGGTCAAGTAGTGGAGCGTGTGTGTGTGGGTCCTAAATCCAAATTAATCCAAACTAGCAGATTTACCCCATTTCCATGACCCAAACCCCTTAATCGCCCCCCCAAAAAAAAGGATGTGTGGGCGGGGCTGTTTTAAACAGATTTGCTTCAGGTAGTCCAGGGCGATTCACCTGCTATGACATTTGATGGGCTGACCTGTTTCCATGGTGATCAGAGGAGTAGGTGTGTGTTCTGTGATGTGATTCGATGAAGAAGCAGCGGGAATAGGTGTCGGTGTGTGAGAGCTAGGCGTGGGTGATATGGAAAAAAAATATCACTTTTTTTTTTTTTTTTCAGGCGGGATCATGATTCCCAATCTAATCGCGATTCATTTTTCATGTTGGTTTTTAAGACTATTTTGCAAATTACTGAAAAGTGCAACCAAACTAATTTCCCTATTAAAAATAAATATAGCCCTACGAGGTAACACAACTTAAAAGAATAACAGACCATTTAGGCCAAAGTACCTTTGTGAGCTCGGCCTTAAAAAGTCCCCTGATGAATGCGGTGATCAAAGCTGATTTCCATGGTTGAGCCGGAACATAACCGCAATCACAACCTAAACGGCGGATCGCTTCGGTTGCTCCTCTGTTTCTTAACCACATGGCCGTTCCCGCAGTACATCAATGGGGGCAACCTGGAGCAGCTGCTGGAGAGCGACGTGCCGCTGTCCTGGAGCGTCCGGCGGGGCCTGGCGCTGGACGTGGCCCGCGGGCTGGAGTACCTGCACAGCAAGGGCATCTTCCACCGCGACCTCACCTCCAAGGTACACACAGTTACGCAACATTAATTTACACAGGCGCTTACCAGCGGACGTGACCTTTTTATACCAAAAAAAAATGTTTTTAGTGTATTTTTTTTAGCTTGTGTAAATTGTTTATTTTTAATATTTTTCTACCTGATCTCCTATGAGATCATGGAATGGCTTACATGGCAGTAAGAATGCAAGTATTGACTGGGTATGACTATAGTAGGATATAGGTTAATGTTATGACACGATTGCTAAATGCAAAATACAAATTCCATTGTAAATGGATGATCCACCTTTGTGCTTTGGCAAGAGATTGACAAATGGTCGTCGGACATTAAAGTGAATATCTGTCACTAAAAACAAACTTCATTTAGCAGACGCTTTTGTGAAAAGAGACTTACATGAGAGGCTAGAAACAATCAAAGCATACATCGGCCGCTGGAGCAACCTTGAATTTAAGTGCTTGAGCACCTGTCTCTAAATTCAACCAGAAACGAGCGCAAGATGGCTGGAAGGAATCTGAATTATTTTTATTTATTTGTTGGTAAGTGCAGTATGATAAGTACTCATATGTTGTTAGTGCATTATGTCAATACAACAACTTAATACTAGTCAACAAGAATAGTTGGTCATAGCTAAGACAGGATCAGGTGTTCCCGAATGAGCAGGGTCTTCAGGTCTTGAAGATCTGCAGAGCTTAAGAGCTGGGTACCTCCTTCCATCCGTGGGGTCACCCACACATGATAACGCTCTGGATTGAGAACTCATTTCATGCAGTGGAGGCACCACCAGCCACCGCTCATGTGCAGACCTCAGAGAGCAGGTCGGGGCGTATGTCCTGATGCGGGACGCGATGTGTGTGTGTGTGGGTGCAGATCCAGCGACTGCCCTGTCGGCCAGCGTCAACGATTTGAACTCGATGCGGGCGGCTACAGGGAGCCAGTGGAGAGGGATGAAGAGAGGCGTGACGTGCGCGTTTTTACGCTGTTTCAAACGCACGCTGCCGCATTCTGAGCCGTCCTCTGCGGAGGTTTAACAGTACGCGCTGGTAGACCACCCAGTAGAATGTTGCAGTACTCTCGTCGTGAGATGACAGGCGCCTGGACGAAGAGCTGTGCCAAGTGCTCAGACAGGTACCGTCTGATCTTCCTGATGTTGTACAGAGTGGATCTCCACGATCGGGAGACTGTGGAGGTCTGAAAAAGTTAGCTGGTCGTCAACCACTACTCCAAGATTTCTAGCCGACTTGGATGGCATTAGTGATGACGAGCCAAGCTGAACATTTATGTGGTGTTGAATGATTGGACTTACCGGGAGGATGAGGAGCTTGGAGAGATTCAGTTGGAGGTGGTGTTCCGTCATCCAGACAGATGTCTGCGAGGCATGCAGACGGTCTCGTTGACAGTGGTATCCCGTGGCGGAAAGGAGGGGTAGAGCTGGGTGTCATCGGCATAGCAGTGGTAGGAGAAACGATGCGGCTGGATGACCGATCCCAATGATGTGTACAGTGAGCAGAGAAGAGGAGCAAGCACAGAGCCCTGCGGGACGCCGGTCCTTACCTGGTGTGAATCCAACACCTCTCCCTTCCCACGGCACCCAGTAGGATTGCCCGAGATTCAAGACTCAAACCACTGATGCTTTGTCCCTGTGATGGCAACATCGGAAAGAGTGGACAAGAGGATATGATGGTTTACAATGTCAAAGGCTGCAGTTAAAAGAAGCGTGTGCGCGTGTGGTGTCGGACAGAGAGGAGGAGATCAGAGATGTCTGCGTCGGATAGGCGGGAGACAGGGAGTAGAGTGCTAGAGAGTTAGGTGTGTGCGTGCGTATTGGGATGGAGAGAATTGGCTCCTGATTGGAGCCAATTCTTCAAATATGGTGGCAAAGTCATCAGCAGTCGGGGTGTGAGGGTTCCAAGGGGGGGGTTTGAAAATGGAGAACACGTCTACAAGTAGAAGCAGTAGTAGTACAAGCAGGCTTTTATATCTAATTCCCTCTGTTTACTTAGTATGAAGCCTCCTATTTTTTTGATTTTCTCCCATTTACCCTGTTAAGTTTGTTACTGCATTATGCTTCTACTCAACACTTCCCATATCCCTTTTAAATTAAAACCCTAGGACACCAGCACTCAGACACCCGCAGTGACTGAAATTGGACAATAACACACTGAGTAATCCAGAACAACAAAGTGTTGAAAATTTAGCAATTTAAAGCGATGGAAATGTACATTATGCTTAACTGGCATGCACATGGTCTGACAGCCACCAGCGGTGTAATCTAGTTTATTGCAGCGGTGGAGCCGCTCCGCCGCGAGGAGATCGCTTCTGAAAAGAATTCCCTCCCGCCTTCAAACGGCCCGATGGCAAATGCCCCACGGCCTGGCACCGGTCCTCGGCCCAGTGGTTAGGAACCTCGTGCATCAGGCTCTACGCTCCAAGTCATACTTGAATACTTTTATGAACTTAAAATAATTGCGGGACAGTAGTTATTTTGCTAAATTGTTTAATGAAAATGTAAAATTGGAGGGGCTGGGCCGGTGCTATGCCAAATCCTGACGGGGCTGCACTGGCAAGGTCCCCCGCAAAACTTATTTTATTGCAGAAACAATCACTGAAGTGACCACAAAACTACACACATTTTTAAGTGGGTATAGGAAAATCCTGGAACTTTCTTAGCGGGTACACGGCATATACCTGCGTATCACGTATGACCAGGATAGCACCAGGAGTTTATCCGTCCTTGTTTTTTACACCCCGGTCTGTATTTGAAGTAGGCTTTTATTTGTTCGTGTCAACCTTGCCCCTGGTATTTATGACACCCGGTTTTTATTTGACTACCGGTTTGTATTTGAGGAAATACGGTACACACACAATCTCATACACACACACAGTCTACTATGAGCCATAATACGTGTGTGTGTGTGTCTGTGTGTGTCCGTCCCTTCTTGCGCAGAACTGCCTGGTGCGCTGGGAGAGCGGCGTGTGCTCGGCAGTGGTCGGGGACTTCGGCCTGGCGGAGAAGATCCCGGAGTACAGGTGAGTGCAACGCTCCCCATTCATCAGACTGCGCCACACGCTCACTGCTGGTTGGATGAGAAGCGACCGGTCCGCGGGACTCCTCCACCTTTCCTCACTTCTCTCGCAGTTTCTCCACCGTGTGGTTGTGCGCCCGGTCCGTTTCCACGGCTCACTGTCCTCCAGAGATGTGGACTGGAGTCACTGATATGATAACCTGCGACTTGACTTGACAAGATAAATGACTTAAAGCTCGTCTTATAACTTATAAGTAAGAGACATGGCTCGGATGACTTGTTTGTGTCCACTTTCGTTCACGGAAACCTTGGAATGCGATCAGCAAACAAGAAGGTACTTTGGTTGGGCTCGGTACTCCCCCTCGCCTTATGTTGGTAGCAGACGCCCAAATCTTCTAGTAATCCGTGAATGGTGCCAGTCGTGCAATTTGAGATTTTGTTATCAAACCCAAGACGCTCTTTAGAAAGTTGTGCGCAAGGGACGGTGTTTTTTTGTTTCGTTTTTTTTTTTCTTTTTCCTCTTCTGTGTTCTGCTGTTTGCGCCATGATTGTCCGAAGCGCCACACTCCTCCATTTGCGACATGGTGATAGAAACCATCATTATTTGACTTTTTTTGACCACTTCGGGATCAGCAGTTATTGTCGCCGATGTGTCCCGATTTTTAAATATGTACAATAAACAAAAACATTGGTTATTTATCCTGTACTTGTCTGCTTTACACTACTTTTAAGTTACTTACCAAAATAAGCGCAGAAGTCCGACTAGGCATTATAAATCCATCTGTTTGTTTAGACATGGCTCTCCAAGTAGTAAGCGATGCTGCATTCATGGGAAACTCGGAGAACTAATTAGTTTCAGAAGTGATGATGCATTCACTGGAACTCGGAAAATAAAATTTAATATCATCTTTTACATTTCTTTTATTCTATCAAAAAGTGTCTATGTTTTGGTTATAAGTTTGAAATTTCTTAAATTTAGAAACTTGAATAAAAATTTTAATTGATTAAAACATTTTGCGCTTTTTGACAAAATATCTGTGAAAACATCGGTAATCCGTGGGCAAGGGCTCTCCAAATTCGGGATCATCACTGGACCCAAAAATCTGCCTGTCGGGCTCTAAAAAAAAAAAAAAGCCTTACTATAGACTGCACACTGGGTATAGTATAAGGATTGGACGACTACCCTGTCATTTAAGTTCCTCGCTACCTGACTTATTTTTTTTATTTTTATTTTTTCAACGAGAAGCACTCGTTACCTTCCCATTGGTTACACAGACACACAATGATCAGATCATCATGGCGGCCGTGACTGTGCCGAGACTCATCGCTTCGGATTCAAAATTTTCCTTCAATCATTTTTATTCAATCAAATCAATTTGTGCAAGTCTGTTCATAAGATTTTGCGATATTGTGCAGACAGACTGACATGGGCGGCGCGTAACACAGTTTGATGTTGGAGTCTGGCTGTCAGCATTTCACTGTTTAAAAGCGATAGGGAGGGTCTACCTTTTTGGTAGACAAGAAATTAAGAAATAAGCTTTTAGAATATTATTTGTTTTATTACACTGAATATCAATTATAATACAAATTCAATTAATTAGACATGTACTAATACCTTGTATTTTCTCTTTATAAAGAGCGGATACTGCAGTATCTTGGGGAAAAGTGACTTGACTTGGGACTTATCTTGCCTTAACTAAGGACTATGTGACAAATGACCTCTTGAAACTTGACTTGACCTGTGCTGTGACTTGACATGACTTGACATAACCCTTGACTTGACATGACTTGACATAATCCGTGACTTGACTTGCCCAAGAAAAACGTACTTGGGCCCTGCTTCCGACTCGCATAAGAGGGACTTGGTCAAATGCCTGCTGTCCTCTCTCGTTTGTCTTGCGGGGAGCTCCATTTATCTTCCTAAAAACCACGGAGGCCCGTGCTATCCCCCAGTCAACGCATCGAGTCCCGCGGTCTCTGTGGAACTAGAATTATAACTTTGGTTTCAAGAGGGAAGTGATTGAGGGAGATGACTCACAGATGTGCTGTCAAATTTGAGCTGACATACGTGTGTGTGTGTGTGTGTGTGTGTGTGTGTTTGTAAGAGATACCATCTCGAAATACGTGTAGTTCAGCTTCAGGTCACGGACAGATGATCGATATTCCCCTGAAGGGTACAGTGCAGAATTAATGTATCTTTTTGTGTTTTTTGTTTTGTTTTTCTTCTCCATAATGACAAGTCAGTGGTGAACATGATCTGAAAAGGAGATCATTGGGGATAATTTCGGAGTTTTTCACCCCATATACGCAATTTTTGGTCAGTCCCTGGTTGTGGGGTCGTGAATGCTGACTTAAGCGGGGGCCAGAGAGGCCTTGGGTGTCCTTAGAATGTCCCTCTGGGATGTGTTTGCGACTTCCTGGAGGGGTTGTCGCTGCGCCCTGGGAGAAATCTGGGAAGAGTCACCACCGTTCAGGTGTTGGCCCTTTTGGAGATGAAGGCTCTCGCTGTGGTCCAGCGGCGTCCCAGAGCCTCAAATGGCTTTGTGAGGGCTTCATGGACACCACTCCGATGGGTGGGGTTAAATCGGCTGATGGAGTCACTAAGGGGGCAATTACTTTTTCCACACAGGGCCACCTGGTGTTTGATAACGCTTTATTGTGTAAAATGTGTGTGTGTGTGTGTGTGTGTGTGTGTTTTGAGTCAGGGAAGCTGAGGTTATTATTCTCTGACATTTATACGTCGTATGTTTAATTCATTCGGCATCAATTCACCTCTGGCCCCTGCGACTACAAATGACTGAATTGCAAGAATCCCCCCTTTGTAAAATGGGGTATGCTTTGTGAATGGTGTGCTATACCCCCTTTCGGACCCATTGACTCTAGAGAGGACCATCCATTATCACTCCTTGCTTCCCTCTCAAACTCTGCGCTTTATTTATAAAAAAGAAAATTTAAAAAATCATAATACATTCCTCCCCTGTTCAGAGTGAGGACGGCACTGGGAATTTTCATACTTGACCTTTAACGAAAAGAGGTGGTCGGACCCCCGCATCCTTTGCCAAATCTGGCACTAAACACACACACACACACACACACACACACACACAGGCATAGAGTGCAAAAAAATCCAGGAACACATCCACTTAAACCATCACAAATGATGTGCGTCACTTAAACTTGGACATCCGTGCACCGCGTCACACATAAGACACACACACAACTTGAAAGGTACGCACGCCCACTCAAACAATGACATAGCAACACACTGTGTGTGTGTGTGTGTGTGTGTGTGTGTGTGTGTCAAAAGCATCCATTGAATTAGTTTCCGCTCCGTTTTCAAGAGCTTGTTTGTTTTCGTGTGTGTGGCATGAGGGGGAGGAGGGAACGGGAGATGAAGGCGGTTTAGGAATAAGCTTCCAAATAAGGTCAAACTATTCCAGTCTCCCAGACCCCCGCTCACCCCCCCACCTCCTATTCTACGTTCCATGTTCCAATTGACTCTGCGCGCACACACACACACCTCTTGTATCCTTACTTAACCTTTCAGACTACCCCAGGGCTTTTCTTTTCTTGTGTTTTTTGTTTTTTTTCCTCTCACCCCTCCCGTTCGTCAGACCGTCGTTCTGCTCCACAGTCCCCCCCCCCCCCCCCCCCCCCCCCGTGCTGATGGTTGCTCTACTTCTCCATATTGGTGCGGGTGATTTCTTTTTTCCAGCTCCTCTCTCTCTCCTTATATTCTCTCTGTGCGCTGCCTCCACTTCCCGACCACTCTCTCTGCAGTATCGTAGCCCACAGTCGCAGATGGAAATAGCACGGAGAGGATGTGTGTGTTCCTTCCTCTGAGTACTGTTGAAATTGCACAACCATATCGCTGCATCATAACGGAAAACATTGCTGCAGCTCCATGTGCACGTCCCGCTGAGCGCGGGACGTGCACATGTCCACACACAGGTGAAGTGAGGTTAAGCGCTCGGCCTACGTATTGATGACCTGCAGCCCACTTCCTGCCCATTGGGTATTGCATCTGTTTCTCTAAATCCTACTCTGTCCTCTCTGTGACCTTCAGGATCTGTGCTGGAGCCTAAAAAAAGCATTGAAATGATACTGTGTGTGTGTGTGTGTGTGTGTGTGTGTGTGTGTGTGTGTGTGTGTGTGTGTGTGTGTGTGTGTGTGTGTGTGTGTGTGTGTGTGTGTGTGTGTGTGTGTGTGTGTGTGTGTGTGTGTGTGTGTGTGTGTGTGTTCTAACTAATAACGTCCCCTCTCTCTTGCAGTGACTCAGGGGAACAGGAGCATCTCTCAGTCGTCGGCTCCCCCTACTGGATGGCTCCCGAAGTTCTCCGTGGAGAGGTGTACAACGAGAAGGTATTGGCCAACAATGGCATGATGTTGTGCTAACAGTAGTAAAAGCGTCCTTACTTACTTGTGCTTTCTAGCATTTGAAAATGCACGCTGTACTGTCTTGGAGTAATTGGGCAATGGTAACCTCCTTAATCCCAGGGGAGGAATGGTAATGTTGCAGGAGCCTCGGAAGTTACTGATGATCCAGCTCCCGCTCTCATTAAAATGCAGCCGATATTCGGTGCATTTTAGTCTCTTGGGGTTGAATAAAGGTCAAATGTCCCCGGTTCATCCCAAAATGAGGCATCTGTGAAAACCATTATTTTGCCATGGTGACCTGGCCATCAATGAGTAAATGAATATCGGCCCAATAGGTGTGAGCCCTCCCCTCTTTAATAGACGATATACTTCTATATACAAACCCTGATCAATTCAAAGTCTGCGCCAAAGTTGTTGTTGTTCTTTTAAAGCAACATCGAAATTATAAAAGGAAGTTCACTCTGTTGCAGCATCTAACTGTGACTCGTTTGCACAACTCACACCTTCCTCTTTTTAGGGAAAAAAAAAAAAACAAAAAACAAAAAAAAGCCGATACCATGTCCCCATGGCCTTCACCGCAGCCCTCTTGGGAATCTATGTCCCACTGTCCAGGGGTGGGTGGGTGGTTAATCACACACACACACACACACACACACACCAGAGTCGCTGTGTTTTGTTCCCCAAGCTGTGCCTGCCCTGGTGGGTTGATGGAGGAACTTGCGTAATCTTGGTTTACCACAATAACAACGTTGATGTGTTTTGAATGCTTGGAAAATGTCACTTGGTTTAATGTTGTTCACAATAACATGATTAAATGGCATTGTTTCATTGGTTATATATAGATGATGGATAGGATTTACAATTCATGATTTTGAATGCATTTCATTATGGCTAGTTGTGATTTTCCTTCCCTTTTCCTGAATAAAGATTTACAAGCATTTAAAAAAAATAAATACATCGATTCCTGAGCCGCCTGTGCCCCCGCCCTCTGCAGGTGGATGTGTTTGCATTTGGAATAATCCTGTGCGAGATTATTGCGCGGATACAAGCCGACCCTGACATCCTGCCGCGCACGGAGGTACGGTGATCACCTTTTCATCATCACCCCCCGCCCGCCCGCACCCACCTCCATCATCATAATCTATTCATGCTGTCATCGAGCATTATATTGAAACAGGTGCCCCGAATGGGACCCTTTGTCTTCATTCTGCGTTCTAGTCCAAGCACATTTGCTCCGAGATGCCTCACATTTCAGTTAGGTCAGGTGGGGCTGATGGAAGTCAGTTTGGAACCAAATTCGAAGAATGCACAAAGCTTATTATTAGTATTACTGTGTTGTTTATACTGAATATCATTAACGTAATGGGTTCGCCAGATGCCAACCATCTATTATTGAAGTTGGCCTTGTATATAGGGACTCTCGTACAAGTTTCAAGTTTCTGTCGATTGGAAAATCGTGTCTCCCCCTTGTGGCGATTCATGTAATGCAGAGATTTTAGTCTTGTTCAAGATTCAAGAGGTTGTCACGTACATATACATACGGTCATACATATATGCAGTGAAATGTCATGAAATGTGCGTAACCGACACGAGGGGGCGGCGCTGCAATCACGATTCTGGGTTCTACAATTATATAATATAATTGTCTGTTGTATTAAATATGCATTTAAGTCCTCCTGAATTAAACTTACCTTGACTTTCCTCAAGCAATTACCTCACCATATAACAATTTAAAACACTAAATCAAATCACTGCATTATTTTTTGTAAGGACTCAGCTCTAGCTCATCGTTTGAACATGGAGGCTTTATTGCAAAATCTGTTTATATATTTAAAAAAAAAAAAAAAAAAAAAAAAAGCGTCTAAGATTGTGAAGCTACATGAACTAAATTTAAATTCTCCGTGAGCTCGTCCTGAGGTGTATGTCTCAACAGGTCGGTCAGTTTGTTTGGACCCACGCCTCGGCTTTAATTTGAGCGTGTTGTAACACTGCGCTGCAATGTGAAATAAAACGAACCCTCTCGATCCAACCGCCTCGTTGCGAAATCCATTTGTACCGATGCGTGAGTGTTTAATTGTTTTTGGTTTTTTTTGGTTGGTGTTATTTTTTGCAGCACTTTGGTCTGGATGTGGAGACCTTCCAGCACATGGTCGCAGACTGCCCGCCCGACTTCCTGGAACTGGCTGTAACCTGCTGCAATGTAAGACCCTCGTTGCATCCTCACCTCGAATCAGATTCCACTCGAGACACTTTAGGATCCGGACGTTTCATTATGGTATGTGAAGAGCTCCGCGCTGGCGAGGGACCGTGGCGACGTTTCACTTTCAGCGCTATGAAAGCGCCCGGCTTTTTCAGATGGCCGGTCTAAAAGCAGGGCGCGTCCCGGCGGGTGGTGTTGAAAATCCCTCTGGCTGCCAGCACGGACAAATGAGCTCTCCTGGGTTGTTGTTGGTGGCAGAGCTTTACCCTCTAATAATAAAGGACTGAGCCGAGCGTCCTCGGCCTATTCTGCTGCTCCTGATTCTCTCAAGCGGGGACGGCAATCTGTCCATCAGCCTGTTGTGTTTGGGGAATTGATATTTGGGTGAAGCTGAGAGTGCCCTTAGGTGTCAGATTATGGTTGTGCTAAATGGGGACGGTGTGCAGGGAAGAGTAGATCCAATCCCTGCCGAGAGCCTCGGCTCTGTAACGCCAGAATTCAAGGTTAGGGCTTTTTAATGACCTACCTTCTCTCAAGACATCCATTATTGTAGCCCGCAGGTTAGTATAGTGTAGGGCAAAAGCTGGTGGAGAGATGCAGGATAAGTCAGTGCTGGGGGTTATTTAGTGGCGTGCCCTCGTTATAACACACAGCATCTGTCTTGCGTTCATTCAAGTTTTTCTCCTCCCAGATGAACGCAGAACGCCGGCCGTCGTTCTCCCAGATCGCGGTGGAGCTGGCGAGTAGAGAGGCCGAGAGGACGCCCAAGGACGAGTTATCGGCCAAAGGTGTGTGTGTGTGTGTGTGTGTGTGTGTGTGTGTGTGTGTGTGTGTGTGTGTGTGTGTGTGTGTGTCTCAGATGGAGGTCCACATAGCAGGGAGGTCTCAGACAGGTTAGGCTCTGGGACGCCAGCGAAAAGATGTTATCGCGACCACTTTATTAGCAGACGGGGGTTTAAGGCAAGGCTCTAGCTGCCGTTTGTTAGTTGCGTAGCAGGTCAGCCATGCCTCCAGGGTGGTCTTTGACAAAGAATCCATAATATGTATTATGTAGGCCTGCCTCTTGGTCTAGAAGCCCATTTAGAGAGATCTTTGTAGTTGGGTGAATTCTTCTCAGTCAGGATGTACTGCATTCATAAAGAAAGGAGCTTTGGCCGAATTCAAAACGGTCCCAATTGGATCTGCGTCCCAGCTTTCCCTGATCCGCTGTGGAGATCTGTGACAATGAGGCGATTCTTTGAGGAATTTCCATGCCGCATTCTTGGTCTAATGAGAACTCCTTTTTGTTTCCCTTTTCCAGCCGTTTCTCCAGCGACAGACCTCCTACGCCGGCGCTCCGTGTGTCTCCCCGCCGACCCCCGCCTCTCCCGCAGCAAATCGGACATGCTCCACCCGCCGGCCACCCCGCCGTCCTCCGAGCTGGCTCCCCCCGCCCGGGTCAACCCCTTCTCTCATCGGAAGGACCTGAAGGGCGGCAAGATCAAGCTGTTTGACACCCCCAGCAAGTCGGTCATCTCCCTGACTTTCACGCTCCCGCAGCCCCCCGACCCTTTCAACCCCGCGTCGTCGGAGGATGAAGATGGCGCCGACCCCCCCAGGAGGCACCGGCGCTGCCTCTCGCTCCCCTGCACGCCCCCACCCCACATCACGTTGGCACCCACCAACGCGCTCGCCGCCGCCGACGAGAAATCAAATGCGTCTCAAATAGGCTTGATGAACGGAGAGGTGAGCAGATTGGGCCTGGAGGGAGGGGAAAAAGAGAGACTTGTTTCAGAGGAGGAGGCAGGTGAGGGGAAGGCTATGGGTGACCCAGGGGACGACTCGGGCCTCCCGCTGACCAGCGAGTCCCTCTCTCTGGACCTGTTGGATAAGGGGGAGGAGGAACCGATGGACTGCGGCAGCTCCCCGGACACGTTGGAAAGCTCGTCGTCGTCTTACTCCAAGCTCTCCCCGCCCGCGTCCTTCTCTTCGACGCCCTCGCAGGCCTCCATCCCGCCCTTCTCGAACAGTTGGGGTTCGGCCATCTCCAACGGACCCAGATGCCTGCCTCCCATCTCCCACCTGGACAATAACAATGTGGTCGTCAGCCGGCCGCTGGGCTGGGGCGCTAACACCAACGCCACGGCTGCGGTCAACGCCAATGGCTACCACTCCCCTGCCAGCGACCCTGCTGGCGCGTCCCCGTTTGGCTCCGGTAGCAGACACTCCCTGGACCAGGAGGAGGTGGTCTCCTGCCCGGGCTGCTGTCTGGCGGGCCTCCGCTTCCCCTCCATGTGTCTGCGGGCCGCCCCGCCTCGCCGGAACCGCTACAAGAACCTAAACGGGGACCACGCAGCCTCCCGCGGGCTGCTGTGCCCGGGGCCCAAGGACCTGCCGCCCTCCCCCGCCACCACGACCACCAGCACTACTCCCGCGCCGGGACTCGCCCTACCTGGGGCGCAGACATGAAAAGAAAGAGGGGGGGGGGCGCTCTCACACCAAACACATGCGAGGGGGGGGAGGGTTTTTTTTTTTTTCCCAGAAAAAGCTCAGTGGACCGGCGTCGTGGATTCCCACCGTTTACCCTGTAGCGATCGGTCTGCCCTGGCCTCAGTGGGTTCCTTTTTGAAATTTGCACAGATTCTAACCCAGCAATACGCCGCTGAATTTCCGGTAAAAAACCCTTTCAGGTCTCGATGGAACATAGCAGATCGATCGTGGGTGGATGAGGCAGGATTCGTATTTTCTGCTCGGCTTAAGTTCATACTCCTTAATGATTCATTTGGAGCAGTTGCCCGAACCCGGCAGAGGACGGGGACCAACTATTATTTTGTGAGCGAGAGACGGCTCAACCGGTAAATGGGAGTGTGCCGCCCTCTGCTGGGCTGGGGGCGTCATGACTTGGAGGTCAGCTGTGCTGTACAAGGACGTATGGAAGACCACGTTTGCCTGACTGGACGGACGGTGACATTTACTATTTCAGCATGAAAACACTCCTACTGCTGGTCTACTTTGCTGGACCCTGTATGTTCTTGGCTGTAAAGATTACATGATAACGTTGATTTTGTTGATGATGACGATGCGCCGATGAGGAATGTTCTGCTTAGTATTATTACTGTTGCGATGAAGTGTGTGTGTGTGTGTGTGTGTGTGTGTGTGTGTGTGTGTGTGTGTGTGTGTGTGTGTGTGTGTGTGTGTGTGTGTGTGTGTGTGTGTGTGTGTGTGTGTGTGTGTGTGTGTGTGTGTGTGTGTGTGTGTGTGTGTGTGTGTGTGTTGCACCTTATTTAATTTTCTTTTGTTTGTTATTTTTGGATGTTTTCAGTCTGCTGTATAATTTCTCCTGGTTGCCTGGTAAGCACTTCAACTGTATTGCTGTTTGTTTATGAAACTCTTGATATTATTTCTTTTGAGAATGAATGGTCAGAGACCTAAGTCAAAGAATTACAGATTCTTATTTAAGGATGGAATTAAATAAAGAATATAGAATCAGATGATGGTTTGATTGTACCTTATTTATTCCCAGAACTGCTTTTACATCCAGTTTAAGGTTTTCACATCATCTCTATAGGGGGGAGATCTACTGGTAAAATCCTAAAAACTAACATTTCATGTTTAAACAGGAGCCTTCTCCCACACCTTGATGCATTCTACCCTTTTGGCATCCCCCCCCCTCCCCCTAAGCAGCTTATGGCCTTTCCTCTCTCTTACAAAATAACCAGCCTTTAATTAAATCCTTATCTCTCCACCCTGCAAACGGCCTCTTGCATTCCTCTCGTTCTGTTGCCGGAGGTAACGTTCTGCCTCCTCGTCTCGTCTTCCGCGCTCTTATTTATTTTTGTGCTTCCGCACCTCGTCATTGAGAACCTCCTCGCCGTGGTCGGGGGTCCATCTAGTCCGCCCGCCCGCCTCGTCCAAAGGGCTCTTTAAGTCGTCATGGTGATCGCGGGGTTAACCGGAGTCCAGCTGGGAGCCTTGATGGGATTGTGTGCCGCGGTGACCCTGCTCATCACCGGTGAGTACCAAACGCCACCCTCATTTTTCCATATTCACCCTCGTGTTTTGATGCGCAACTTTTGCGCCGCTGGCAACGAGCGCCGCCTCGTCGTCGTCGTCCACGCGCGCGCGTCCTCAACTGGGGTTGACGAAGCCGGTTGTGACGGTGGGGGTCTTAGGCCGTTGACGGAGCCTCATAATGGGTGTTCTATTTTTGCCGTTTGGGTTTCCTGTGAACTTACCAGGGTCGACCGGGTCACTCTGTTACACTGCTGTGGATTCCCTGGATTTAGGCTGCCTCCTGCGGTGGGATTGTCCTCAAGCCAGCCCTAATACCACCTATACCGTGCAGACCAAGACGCAGGGGTAAGTCGTGTGTGGGTGGGTGTCTGCACGCAAATGTCGGATTCCCCTTGAAGAAAATTACTTAAGCGTGTGTGTGTGTGTGTGTGTGTGTGTGTGTGTGTGTGTGTGTGTGTGTGTGTGTGTGTGTGTGTGTGTGTGTGTGTGTGTGTGTGTGTGTGTGTGTGTGTGTGTGTGTGTGTGTGTTCGTTCGTTGTAGGGACCCCTGGCAGGACGTGATGTGGTGTGCGTGGGTCTCGTCCCACAGCTGTGACCTCTCGGAGGCCTTCTCCCATTTTGACCTGTACAACATGATCCGCCTGGGGATCCACCTCACCGACGGCTCCACCCTCTGGACCGGGCCGCGCAAGTTTGACTACAGCGACCTGGGTCAGTCCGCAGCACCCGGAACCAGGAGGGCGCAAAATGATACGGGGGTGAAAACAAAAGTGTCTGAATCCAGAAGTGCAATGGAGCTATTTTGCTGGGAAATGGAAGTCGTAAATCGATATGGGTGAACTAAAAAAGGAATTGAGGCGTACCGTACCGAGAAGCGTCCCTTCTGCTTGGGAGGGTGAAGGCGGAGGTCGGGAACAACTAACGCACTTTCTCTTCCGTCCTGTCCAAACCAGCTTTCAGCCCTCCGTCCCTCTCAGTCTCCCTGGACGGAGCTGATCGGCTGAGGGTGGAGGTGCAGTTCCCCTGCGCTGCCAGCAGGAGGTGCTCCCTGGGGAGCTGCTGTCCGGTCTCGGTGCTGATTGACCCCTGGACCACAGTGACCGTGTACAACCAACTGGATCAGTCTGACTACAAGGTGCATTGTCCAGGTCATTCTTGGTTGTCAAAAATTGAGTCTGTATCCCTTATTTTCAGATTTTATTACTCAAGGAAGGCGTTGACCGTGCAGTGTTTTCAGTGACAACATTCTTTTACGTTTTATTTGTCCACTTAAAGACACTAATGGCCCAAGCACAATGACTTACACCCAGGTGAGAGGCTCAACTTTCAGCAGTTGGGATTTAGTCAGATGTTCTATATGTTGTATGTTCAAACTAGTGAACCTCCATCAACCTTAAATCGACATTTCCCTTATTTAAATGTCTACCTTCACCTGTCTCAATGAGTCACTCACTGAAAAGGTCAAATGAAGGTGTTTGATCAAATGGCTTATAGTGAACTTAAATGTCTTTACTATTGACAATTTGCTTTTTGTTTCAGTTAAAAAGCCACAAGGAATCGTTTGCTGACTCATTTATTTATTTATTGTTATTCTTTTTATTCTGGTGTCCTCTCAGAGCCGTACGGTTTGGACTCAGGAAGTGGTGACGAGTGTGGACTTCTCTGGCTTGGTCCCGGGGCAGCTCTACTGTGCTGTAGCCAACTTCTCCTTTCCCTCCTTCTCCATCGCTGCCTCTCCAAAGTCCCTGCCGCGGTGTGTCAGGACGGACGCCGCACCAGGTCAGAAGAAAGTTTCAATGAGCCAAACTTCCTCTTGTCAAAGAAGGGACGTAAGTTATTTTGGAGCTCGGCGGTGTCGCTTGACGTTGAGGTGGACGTCCATGAAATCATCTGTGATTGGTGGGGGTTTCACCGAGAGTCCTACAGTTCCATCCATGCTGGTTTATCAAATTCACCACGGCTGCCTTTCACTTCTCGCGCACGCCTCATCGGTGCTTTCTTACCGGGAGAGGTGGGCCCCGCCACCGACAAGGGAAGCGGCATATGGGACAATATAAGGTCACACCAAGGGACAAGAGGTTGGGATGTCCTTGATGTGCCCTTGGCTCCGCGACACACTGTGAAGATTATGGCTCAAGTCAGCGAAGGCCATGTGTCGGTTTCCAAACGAGGCGGTTTCCAGCCGCCCGTCCGTCTGAGGAGTTCTGTTAAAGCGTCTTAGCGTCAAAGATTATCCCACGTAGTGCAAGAGTGCTTAAGTCTGCGGTCAGTCAGCTTTAGGTAAGCCACCGAGCGCGTAGACTCGATTGTTCATCGCAACATCGCACCGCTACGATGTACGTTGGACTTGAGTTCACGTTCACGCCGTCTGTACTCAAGTAATTTAATGAAGAATGAAACCAATTCAGCGGCAAGCGTGGGGTAGCCTTGAGGCAGGAATACGGCTAATCCTCCATCTGTGCGTGTGCTCCCCAGGGTTGCAGTCCCTAATGCTGGGAGCGGGACTGTGTTTTGTGTTTGCCGTTTCACTCATTGGCTTCTTCCTGCTGAAGCGAAGACGACAGTCGGCACAAAAAGCCAAAGACCAACACAAGACCCCGGTATGATTCATGGCACGTATATCTATTAAGAGTAAAGTACATCTATATTTACAGTTGTATGTGTTGTGTGTTTTCCCCATCCGAGGCACCTCCTGAAGACGCTGTGACTCACTCTCTCACCCTGGTGCCGCCGTCCTCTGTTCCCGTGGACCCGTGCGACGTCCACGTGGAGCTCGACGACGACGACGACCGCGCGTCCGTTGGGTCCTGTTCCCGCGGTGCCCGGCGGACGGACGCGGTGGCCTCCATCCTGGCGGACCTGCAGTCCCATCGGCGAGGTCCGGACGCCGGCATCGGCCTCCCGCTCGGCTGAGTAAAGGCCTGGAAACCGACGCCATCCACCAAATGTGTGCCTTGCTCTATTTGAGGTGGGTTTAGAGGGGACCATCCATTGTTGCGCTCTGATGGGTTTGGGGTTGGGAGTTGCATCTCCCCGTGGGAGGGGATCGACTCACAGGGGAGACAAACCTCCATCCGCGGATCCACGTCCCAAAAGATGACTCCCACAGCGGATGGGATTCTTCACGTTGAAACTTGCGTTGCTTGTTTTGAGTCCAGGGCTCGTTATGAAGTTTGTCGGCACACGATGGAGAGCTGGCCGATAGAATCGATGCGGCGATGACTCTGGTGAACTGGAATCGGAGCTTGCGGCGCTGCCTCCGGTCGTCCTCGGGTCGCTGCGTTCGTCGGTGATTGAGGCCTTGCAATCGAGGAGAAATTGTTTATTTCGCCCATCCAAAACGACATATTTTTCTGTGCACGTGGATGTTCATTGGCAGGCGAGTCCAAACCAAATAGAGAAGGAGAGGAGCTTCAGAGATTAGAACCCCCCTCCCCCCTCGCTGCCTCCCGCTGTTTTCAAGGATTATAACAAAAGTTTGTTTATTCTTCTCTTTGCTCTGGACATTTCTGACTCACAGTTGCCCCTTCAGAGGTCCGCTGTCTTGTAACCGTGTCCGACACCTCATTCCGCTGCTTGCATGACGACATGGAGGAACATCTTGCTCCTGCCTCCTGTTTCGCTGGTGGTGCGCTTTTTCCGCAACATTAGGGAGCCGGGCGGGGGGTGTTGTTGGAGAAACTGTTGGGTCAACGTACATTTGCGCGCACACGGAACATATAGGGGCATGATTCACGGGCTCCCATTCCAGACAGCTTGTAGAGTACGTGGACAAGCTGTTTATGAAGCAAGACGCTGCTTTGTACGACTGCACGACTACATCACAATCATTGATTGAGCTGCGTTTGCAGCGCATTTCCTAGAAGTCTACTCTGAGATGGACTCGATATTGCTTGTCTATCATTCTATCAATTCTCTATTGCAGTGGGCAGTTTAATCTATCAGTAGGAGCCATTTAGGAGCCAAATACTTTACATAATTTTCTCGACCATAGGGCTCAAAGAGATATGCTGCTGTTGGAGGACTTCGAGGGATGAGTGGAGATGCGTCTACATTTACAGTAGTAAACATCTGTTACAACCCATACAACTAACGCCACCTCCATAACAAGTCAACTCTTTGAGATGTTTTGTGTTTTCAGAGGTCCTTGACCCGGACCCTGGTCTCCGGGCGCTTTCCAAAAGCTCAAACCCCTCCTACGGTGGCTTATGAAGGCCGGTCGCCTCGGCCTGCTCCGTGCACTTGGAAAAGCACACTTGTGTTGCCGGCTTCCAAAAGCCCGCCCGGCATCTAATGCTCCCGTCGGTTTTCGTTCAATAACTTCTCTCTGCGCTACGGAGTCTTACAAACCTCAAGTCGTTTCCTCCGATCGTCTGAATCAGGGAGGACGACTTGAACCTGGGACGACGGCGCTGAACCACGCCGTCTGAACCCGTCCCACCAGAGTCAAGTTGATACTAATGACATCGCTTTTATTCCTACAGTTTATTTTATTTTTATTTGGATTAAAAGTATAAACGTAATCTTTTTAATCTGGTTGTATTGGGAGTTTGCCGCTTTAAGAACGGCTGAGTCACTCATCCGGTGACTCAGGACTCCCTCGGGTGGTCGGGCGATTTCTACCCCCAGCGCGGACCGTACCACCAGACGCAGATGGGCTGTAATGCTCAATTGACAAAACAACCTGAGCACTGTAAACACTGCATATAAACACATTTCTTTTTCTTCTTATTATTTTAGGCCGGCACAAGGAACAGTAAAACAATCTGATGCAAGCATCTTTTAATACTTTTTTTTTTTTTTAATTTGGCCTTCAATTGAGTTAATTTATTCAATAATATACATTTTTATATACAGGAGCAAACAAGACACCCCCATCCTTGTTTTGCCGTTTCGCAGTGCATGTTGGCAGCGCATTCTTTGCCTCTGTGTGACTCAGTGTCGCAGGACATATTTCCTCTTCCTCTTGCTCGCACAGGGCATCAGTTAGGGTGAAGACCGTGGGGTCCCTACGGCGACGGATCTGTTTGTCCATCGTTCCAGTTGAGCTCGGGCTCGAGCCCCTCTGTCCTTCTCATCTGCGCCAGTACTAGGGAGGAAACAAGACGCTATTTAATACAGCGACACCCCGACATAGATACATCATTTATGTAACCGCTGCTGTGAAAGCAAACACAAAGGTCAAGGCTGTCGTAATTCTACCATGGCATTTCACGAACAGCTGAGGAGCGAGCTGCAGAGACATCTGTTGTATTTTATCACTGCATTTAATAGGAAAGTAGTAAAACGTCATATTAGATTCATGCTTTAATTTTACAATTTAATTTTTAAACACTTAATTTATATAGCACTTAAAAGCATCAAACAATGTATGAAACCAGACTGACACTAAAAAAGAATATCCAATTAAATGTATCAATAGCAAGTCTATAAAAGTGATTTGAAAGGATTCAAGGAACATTTCAAGCGTTGGAGCAGGTCATCCCAGAGGACGGGTACACAAATCCATTTAGCCTTTTGCCAATTCCCCACTGTGTTTTCAATCTAGAGCCGATGGATCTCGGGCTGAAAGGCCACGAGGTGAACCCCGTCGCAGGCCACTCACCTGGGCAAACTTGTGTATCTGCTCGACCACGGCGGCGAACAGAGCGCCCACGCTTTCATCAATCAGACTCTGCATGTAGTGCACCGCCTCCTCGTCGGACAGATCCAGTCGGAATTTGTCCTGCACCTGGAGGGTTCCGACACGTCGATAATTGTTCCTCTGCAGTATAATTACTTGTACGGTGACACAATCAGGAATATGTATTCCCTTGTTGAGTTTTTACAGATGTTTAAGTCGTCTTTTCTTTCCTTTTTAAAGGACCACCGTGTGCAGTTCTCTAGCTGTACATGGTGAGTGACGACCTTAAATTGCAACAATTTTCCCCTCCCTGCAAGCGTATGATGCTAACCCCTCGAGTCTAAGCAGAAGATATTTACTTTAATTACATAACATATTTCGTTTGTTACCGCAAGAAGACGTGGTTTTACCTTCTTGACGGTCTTGTCAGGCTCCAGGGCGATGTCGGGAATGTTGGCATCCACCATGAGGGAGAACAGATTCAGGATCAGGTTGGAGTACCTACAGTACACATGGAGAGAGGGCTACATGTTAACGATGTGTGGAGATGAGTTGGCCAGCTGAAATATTTGAGAAATGTCGTCTCTGAGAACTGACCCGCCATACAATCTGCCCTTGTTTAGAAAAGTTAATCCCCAGTCAGTCACCAATGTGTTAATGTAAGCAGGTGATGTCTTGTTCTGAGTAGGCTCATTGCATTGAACTATGTGGTACTGTCAAATATGATACAATATTAGATATTGTGAGGGCCAATGACAGAGCCTACCTCCGCAGGTGGAGGAAGGCGGTGTAGCACTGTTTCCTGAACTCCTGGTACTGCTCACTCTGCATGCCACCCATCCCCTCCACCATCTCCTTGCTCAGCTTCATGGGCGGCGGCAGGGGCTTGGGGTCGCGGCCCAGGATGTAACCGAAGTCGATGTGGAACAGCTTCCCTGGAGGGGAGGGCAGACGAGAGCGTGAGCGAGCACAAGAGGGAAGTAAGAGAAGGTCAGGTTTGGTGTTTCAAAACGTCAGCCACACACTGCTTTCTCTTGGAAAACCCCGTCGCGTCATCATTCCCGGAGGCTGGTGGGGGTGCCAAGTCCCCCCCCCCCCCCCCCCCCCCCAGAGGGATTTGTTGTGTGTGATCCGGTTGCCGAGGCAGAGAGGGAGTCGAACCGGTCCCCCAGACGCGTTTGCAACAGCAACTCCATCCTGCCACGAGGTCCGCTTCACACTAAGCCCTGTTCGCTGGGCGCTTTTTAAAGTCGCTCTTATTTTTGCCGGCTTTCAAAAGCTCACCTGGCATCAAACCCTCTCGGAAACGCCAAAGTTCCCATGCAACGACCTATCTCACCGAGCCACTTGAAGCGTGGTGTTCTCCTCCTCCTGGAAAAACAGGGACTTGAACCTGTGACAACTGGTCACATTCACACTCTGCTTGTGGTGCTTTCAGAAGCTCACCTGGCATCGAAGCCTCAAGTCTTGGAACACCAGCGCTCCCATCCAGCAACTTCTCTTTCAGCACCAAAACCATTATGCCACCTGGTCACATTCACACTCTGCCGTGGTGCTTTTGAAGGGGCACTCGTGTTGCTGGCTTTCGAACGCTCGCCTGGCACCGAACCCACAAGTCCTCCGACATTATGGTTCTTATCCACTGCCTTCTCCTTGCGCAACTCAATCTAAAGGCTTAATTGTGTCCTCCAATCATTCAATCCAAAGAACTGGACTTGGATGGGAAAAGTCTGGAGTTGAACCTGCCACAGCAGTGCTGGAGAGCAGCAGCCGCAACCTTCAAACTGAGCCACGGTCTCCGGGCGCTTTTAAACTCGCATTTGTGTTGTCGGCTTTCAAAAGCTCGCCTGGCATCGAAACCCTCAAATCCTCCCCTGCTGAAACCTTCATCCAACGACTTATCTGAGCCACAGGGTATTATGAAGCTTAGTTGTCTCCTCCAATCATTTGATTCGAGGAACAGGATTTGTACCCTGTAAGAATTCCATTCACGTAAAGAGCCAAATTTCCACTAAAGTCACACCGCAAGTGCATGTCTCCTCTCCTTCACACGTTCCATAACAGCTTTTTGTTTCTAATTCTAGGCATAGTTATGGGATGAGAGATTCACATCATGGATCGCTAGAGTGACAAATGAAAACAGATTTACTTTTTTAAGAAAAGTGTGCGAGCGTGTGCGTGCGTGCGTGCGTGCAAGAAGTGAACTTTTATCATTGTGGCGTAGAGGACCGTTGGACTGCTTGCTATTGTAGAACACGTAGAGGACCCTGTCCTACCGTTCTAGATGTACAGTATGCTGTGGCTGCATTAGTACAGTTCAGCACATTGTGGTTCCTACGATACCATCGTATCCCATCCTGCTCGGGAGAGGATCTGACCCCTGCTTTAGAGGAACAATGAGGCGTTCACATTGGATATTAACTTCTTGCAGGGGCTGCATCCTGCCGATGGCTTAACGGCTTCATAACGCACAAAATCTTGACCAGAGATGCCAACAACGACTGTTTTATTTACTGACCCCTCCTCATTATTTTTATTTTTTTTAACATTGGTGTACGTATTTGCAGGGATGACATTTTCAAAGTCATGCATGACTAAACACTGTACCTTTACTAAACACTGTACATGCAAATTTGTGTGTGTGTGTGTCTTCACACGGTGTTTGGTGTAATGATAGATGATGACTGCAGGGCGGGTTGGCATCGAGCCACCTGTGTGTGTGTTTAAGTGGTGGATTTATAGAGGGAAAATGATGGGGCAGCTTTTAATGTGTGCGTTGATGCTTGACTCGGCAAAACAGGTTACGCCATAGCTCCAGGGCACGCTGACAGAACGAGGGAGATGTCTCGCCACAGGACTCTTAAAACGCCTCCACGCCGAATCCGACAAGCAACTCAACCAAGTTCTGTACTTAAAATCGTACTGTTATGAACGCCAACCTCTCGTGTCTCCATGAATAAAACTTTTTTTATATCAATGAACTGGGTGTATTCATTGCCTACTTGCGACGTGCACTCCCTTAAATTTAGAGGAATTTGTCTCCGGGGACCTTGATAAAGTTTCTGAAACGCAGCGTTCGTCTTACCCGTCCTCGTGAGCAGCAGATTATCCAGGTGTCGATCTCCCACGCCCAAGATGTAAGTGATGACGCAGTAGCCAGCTGTACAAAATAGAAGTAACCCCAATGAGTAAGCTATAAAACACCATGGTCAGCTTCGCATTCCATATTTCATAGCCCTCTGCAGGACGAACAAATGCTTATGTCTTATGGGTCTTTATCCGTATAGTGGAGGGGGGCCCGTACCATAGCAGGCCAAAGGGATGAAGGATTCTATTAAAACATCACTAACCCAACTGGCTTATCGACGTAGCTGGACAACAGAGATGGATGAAATGACTGATTCTTTCATGGCACAAACTTAAACATCCCTGGAATGGATCGTGGCAGTCTGACAACTTCACTATGAAACTGGATCCTACACTTGAGGACAGCAGGGAGGACTGACCGCAGCTCTTGACGTAGGTGTCCATCACCTCGGAGCTGATGCCGTAGGGTCCTTTGTCGCTGGGAGCGTGTTTTCTGAAGAAGCTCTGCAGGAGGAAGGAGAGGGAAGGTTTTTTTTGTTTTTGTCCCCCCCCCCCCCATTTAGCATGTTACCAAACATGTCTGTATTGACAGTTTCGGCTGTTTTGTTTCTACACTTCAACAAAATAATTTTGTACCATATTCTCTTGCTTTGCTGTTCATCATATTTTGTCCTGCGATCTTTAAACAAACCAAGGGAAACAAGGGCCCCAAAGCATATTCCTAGATCACAATGCAACAGTCCTCACCTGGATGTTTCCCTCAGTTGCCAGAACCTCCGCTACAGGAACAGACTGGACAAACTGCATGAAACCTGGAGTAAGAGTAGAATTGTTATATTGAGTCTCAGCTCAACACATGGTTGCAATGGAAGATTGAATGGACATTTAACACATTTGGAATACGTGGCTTTTCATGAGCTTCCATTTTTGTAATGTTAATATTGTTTTTCCTATAGCTAAATGACCTGCAGTTGTCTTTGCTAAAAACCTGATAAATAAGAGACCTTGTTGTATATTTCAATTGATACTCAGTGGACATATGGGAGGTCAAGAAAAACCTTCTTTTTTTTTTTATCAATTTGCTTGATACATCAAACCCTTTGAGTGTTAGTTTTGGGTACTTTATCAAGCACAGCTTAAGTGAAAATATGAATTTTTTGAAACCGCTCTTACTCCGATTACTGTTTTTCCAGCCTTGGTCAGTTTAAATATAACATGTATATTCCTAAGATAGCACATTCTTTGTGTACTGAGTCACAGTTTCTCACCGTGCTTGGTGCTGGTAGCCAGAACTTTGTACGGCGTCAGCTTCAGGTCCAAATTCTCTTTCCTCAAAAGCTGCACGCCCAAGGAAAACAAACACGTGTGGCAATTTAATAAAAACAATACACATCAGTATTTTAAGGTTAGATGAAAAACAAAAAAAAAAAAAAATCACAGAGCTTTATTATGTTATCCTTAAATGTTCCTTAAAATTTTTATATCCAACAGGGGCCAAAGGAAAGCGAGCGGTTCTGTTTATAGCCACCGCCGCTGAATAAAGTGCATTTTGACCTTGTCCATGAGGGAGATTATCTGCAGGATGAGCTGGTCCTGCCGCAGGTCGTCTCCGTGTTTGAAGATAACTGGGTATAGGGCTCCATCCTCCGCCTTGAAGATCAGCTTGGCTGGCATCAGAGCACTCTGACACACACACACACACACACACACACACACACAGCTATTTTTAAAACCAATATGGAATTCAAAAATGGGTATTATTAAGAAAGTATACAAGCCTATAGGAAAATCAAAGACCTACTGTTTAAGAACTATGAAGACAGGCAAAATCAGGGGAAATGATGTTATGTGCACCATGTCCTCCAACAGTGAGGTTCATTTTCATTCATTTGACTTTCATCTCATTTTTTAAACTAAAATTCAGCTCAAGGTTTTCGCTCTTAGTAAAAGAAAAAAAAAAAAAAGTTAAAATGAGATTTTAACCAGCTCAATACAGTCCTAAACTACCATGAAGGCTACCAGCTTCCCGTCCTCCATATTTTTACCTCCCACTAGAGGTTGCAGTGAGCAGCCACAATGGGCGACTTGAAGAGCGGCGTACCTTGAAGAGCGTGGCTGTCTCGGGCACAATGCCCCTGATCCTGACCTGCGGCTCCAGGGGCAGGGGAATGGGCTCGATTTCGGACAGGTTCACCTTATCGTTGTCAGCCAGCAGGGCCTGGAGACGCTCCGTCTGAACAACAAGGAGGGACGCTACAGTCACACACACTGCTCAGCAGAGGGCGCAGGGACGCAGAGTTTCTGCTGCTATCAGCAAATTCTAGTGAAATTGAAAACCAATTTTGTAGCCTGAAATGTGTCTTTGCTGAATGAATACATCAATATATATATATTTTTTATTCATATAAATAATTTTGATACCCCTTAAAAGCAGGTTTTTAACTTTTTTTTTGCTAAATTTAAAGTGGCAATCCATACAGTCGGCTGGATTACACTAAAAATCCCATAATTTCATTATGCGCCTGATTCGTGCCGGGAAAGGCGGACCCTGCCACGAACAATGGAAACAGAATATAAAGGAGCAGATGCATAACAAATACATTGAATGGCTGTTTCTTATAAAGTTCCAGCTACAAAAGCTGCAAAAACTATATATATGTTGAGAGAATAATCTTACGGATTACCACTTTAATACTTTTCACTTTTTGTATTGACCGTGCAGATACCGTGGCAAGAGTGCACTTAAGAGTACAGTACTAGGTACAGCATAAGTACATGTGTGACATTTACAGTATATATTGACCTTCTTTTTGCGGTTGCCGCTCTCTCTTTGCACAGCCTTCATCAGCTGCACAAGTCTGTCCACAAAGGTCTGCTGCGCTGCCAGCAGCGAACGCATCACCCGCACACTCTTATCCCCCTGGACAAGAGTGTGTTTGGTAGAGAGAGAGAGAGAGAGAGAGAGAAATAAAAATTGATTACGTGTGAAAAGACTATGTGTGACAACACCCTTGATATTTTTTTGGCTGCTGTCCCGTCCTTGTGAAAACCTGACCACCACAGAGACGACCATTTATTTAAAGACATACTGTACTCAAGAATATTTTTTATCTTGTTTGACCATATTTTCTACTTAGACCGCAATGTTAATGGTCGATAGACAGGATTTTTTTCTGTCAATCCAACCTTCACCGGATATAGATGGATTTTCCTGTTCTCCAGATTATATTTTCCCTCTTGATGTTCTTGTAGTGTAGTGGTAAGACACTAAAGAGAAAATATGTGGAGGTATTGTGTGTTATTTTCAAAACACAGTGTTCCAACCAGCACTTCCATTAAAAGTGGAGGAGGCACCAAATGAGAATCTATCTCCCAGTGCAGGTGAGATTCATGGGAAAATGATGGTTCACGCCACATGTGTTAACATCTCCGCGGTCTGACCTTGAGCAGGGCCTGGCTGAACCTCCTCATGACGTTGATGTACATCTCGTGGGTTTTGGGATCTCTCTGCTGGGTGTCCTGGTCCTCACACTCCACTATCACGTACCTGAGGAGGACACGTCGAGCGTCATCTGACGGGCGGACATCTCTTCTTTTATATATCACAGATAGGAAACTGAAGTAGGCTTGGGCGATTCAATTGTCAATCTGCAATTGATGGAGTCGATTGTGATTGATATTATTGACAGAGGATTTGTATTTTATTTCTTTTTTTTTTGTTTTTTTTAATGTCAGGAAAAATCTGAGCATTGAAACGGTGCAAGTGCAGTTCACCATGTTCTGAAACTGTGTGAAACTGATCCGTCAGGGAGGGAGAGAGCTGCTCTCTCCTGCTCACCCGCTCTCTGCTCAGAGCAGTTATTATCGTTGATTATTTGTAATGTTCATTGTGTAAAAGTGTTCTTGTATGGCGTGGGAAAAAATAGCTGTGAGGTTTTACGTCGTTGTTGTGACTTTGTGTTCTTCTATCCTTCATTGTTAAGTGTCTGAATCATCTAGGATCACAGAAATAGAACTTTCATATTCTTTCATATGGAATTTATTTTGTTGCCTTAGTTTTTTACTTGTATGGAAAATGAAAAACGTGCGCGCATGAGGGACCGGGGTCCTTCGATGGTGGGGAGTGGAGACACTCCTCCTGTTCAGAGACCAGCTCGAGGCGGTGCTGGAGTGGCTCAGAGTCCGGCGGAGAGTGTGGGGGTTTCGTCACTCGCCGAGCGAGGTCCCCACACTCACGTGATTTCATTGTCCCGCATGCAGCAAAAAGTCAATCACTTCTGATTTTGGATTCTAAATCGGACATGAAATGATCAAACGATACTCGGATATTCTTGTCTATTTACACCCCAACATCCACAGTGGAAAAGAGGAATCAGAGAATTGGAGTGGAGTCGCCCCCCACCCCCCAGACAGCGGTGCGCGGGTTCCCAAATCCTGTGCCTTTTTTCCTGTGTTTTTATTTTAGAGCTGTTATTTTATTTTTTTTCGTACTTGTATGGAACAATTTTATTTTATTTATTTATTTTTATTTTTGTGAACACAACTGAGTTAAGGAACTGTCCCATTCCAAAAAAAAACATGTTTCCCCACTGTCCCGTCGCTATGGGACTTAATTTAGTTAAAACTAGATGTTTTTGTGTAAATAATTTACTTGTAAGTAATAAATCCTGCACTTCTGTAATGGGGAAACCGCATTTGCCGCATTGCATTATGTTCTATGCGCGTGCACGCTGCACGCCCCCCCCCCCTTCACTCGCCGATTGGTATTTTGCAAGATCGCCCAAGCCGATACCGACGTGGACTCACCAGTACAGGTAGTTGGCCAGCGTGGAGTTCTTACATGCACGGGAGATGAGAAACGTGCACAGGTCCTGCTACACAAGGGTTAACAAAAAAAATCCACCGTTAAGAAAACACATTATTCATCCCCATTAAAGAATTTATTAAAAAACAAACACATGGGACACACTTTGACATTAAGGCTAACTTGCCAAAGATAACAAGAACTTCCCAAAGGGAAATAAACATGTGCTACTCTCATTCCGTGACATACAAATCTGTAAATCCTGAAAGGTTTTATTTAAAATGAACCTAAACTCAAAAACATACTAGATCATTTTTTTACGCCATGTCTAAAAAGGATTGAGGATTTTATTTGCTTGAGTGAGTTAGTCTCTTACCTCCATATTCTCATTGTCTGCGCTCTCCTTGCCCTTCGGGGCGGCAGGGGTGGGCGCCGGGGGTGCTGACAGGATCTGGGAACTATACAAATGCAAAAACAAAACAAAAAAAGAACCAGGATGAGCCAGTGCAACACATGGTTGTTTAAAGGAAAAGTGCAATCCTACGACAGTCGAGAAAATTGGTTTTCCTCCTACATAAACATCTGGTGATATTTCTGCTGATGTTCCCCATTTTCAAAGTGCAAAGCAGAGCTGACTAAGCACCAAATCCTCTGTCAAACTACACAGGATATAAAGCAGTTCCATTACCAACAATGATTGCTCTGTGATTTTGTGTTTTTTTTCTATGCCAATACTAGAATTGTTAGCAAAAGTGTTACAGACGTCAACATACGCCCTTGCCGTTTAAGACTCCTTTGGTTTTGAATATTGGGGATTTTGGGGCTGACCTGTCCATGTCCCCCATGGCGACGCTCTCCCCCAGGCCCTGGCTGTCCCGCTTGCTGCCCGGCTCCAGGCCTCCCTGGATGTCGCTGAAGTTCTCATACTTCAAGGCCTGGACCAGCTGGAGCAGGTACATCAGCAGGTCCTTGAAAAGAGACAGAGGGAACGTGGATGGGTATCAACAAAAGGTGGAAGGAGTGATTACCTAAAAAAAATTGTAAAAGGTAAAGTTAAAGTTAATAAAACACTTTATTAATCCCCAGGGGTAGTTGGCACACCTCACTTTGTGCCATCAGCCAATTTGTAATAAATTTAAAATCATCTGCATATTAAACAAATACAAATACACAACCAAATGTTAACAGAGTAATCTGATTAAAAAAAAAGTTTTTATTTCATAAACAAAAGTATCATCTCCATCGATTTCATCAAATCCATTTTTGAACTTGATCAAAAAAAAGACATTCTGTTAAATACTAACTATGAAAAAATTATTTGAGGTTACAAAGCATAAAGACAAGCTTCACATTGATAAACAGTCGCCTATCAATTTGTTCTCAAAATTAAAAAGTAAAGAAAAAAAAAAAACCCAGGACCTTCTGTTGGTAGTACAACTAGGTACAAATTCTCTTTACAACTGAACTGTACAAAGCTACGAAGGATGTTCCTGCTATGAATTGGATGCTGTATATACAGGGTTCATTCTGGCATTACTATATATATATATATATATATATATATATATATATATATATATATATATATATATATATATATATATATATATATATATATATATATATATATATATATATATATATTTATATATATTGCAAAACCCCTGACTCATAAGAAATTGCTGTATATTCACTAAGAAAAGCACATTTCAAGAAGTGTTGGTGGAAAGAATTTGTTATCACACCACCTGTAGGGAAAATTTGGCAATACCTGAATAGGAATTGTGGGAAAGATAACAATGTATTTCTGTTCGTAAATTCAAAATCCATCTTTGAAGAATTCAACCTTTTCATCACATTGAACTATGTGGCAATGCAAGTCATTACCCTGGTTTTGATATTGAAAGTCCTTAAAATATTTCAGGCTTTGGATCTTCTCAACATTAACTTCGACAATACCACTTAAAGAAGATAAACGATAATGCTGATGTGTTGCCAAGTATGATTATACATAGAGCAGATACAAGTTATTGCTGTTGCAATAAAGGGGTTGGCAGAGATGAAGTATAAATTTCCATAAACTGTCTAGATTAAATCTAGATTCTAACGCTCAAATTAAGTTACATGATGCTGATACTTAAATACAAGAGGAGACAAGACAGAATTGACATACTTGATTCAGGACACATGAAGAACAGCAACATTGTTGTCTTCCTGTGTTTTACCACAGAGCGAGAAACGCAGCTCCAATTTCATGTACCTGATGGTGGAGTTTCCCCGTGTCAAAACGAACGATAAGGAGTACAGTATTGTCTATTATGAAAAGGTACGTGTGTGTGTGTGTGTGTGTGTGTGTGTGTGTGTGTGTGTGTGTGTGTGTGTGTGTGTGTGTGTGTTATTACGTTTGAATAACAAAACCAGGGGGAATATCACAGGTTTTCAACTATCGCGGGGTTCTCAAGGACTTTCCATCACCTCAGCATAAAATAGTCTATTTTCAAGGTATTCCGGTATATGGTATACCAAAATGAAATTCAAGCACTTCGAGGACCTGGTAAGAACCCCCTATACAGTTGCTTTTAAAATTGATATTGATTCTGATCAACAGACAGTTACGCCTTTGGTACACTCCTGACTCGGCTGCCGTCGTGGGAAAGGGCCTCACCTCGTCGTCCGCCTGCTGCAGCCGCGCCACGGCGTAGCGTCGCACCGTGGGGTTGGTGAACTGGGAAGAGAGCAGCTCCAGGGAGTCCTCCACGTCCATGGGCCTCCACTTCCCGAGCAGCTCCAGTGCCTGCTTGGCCTCCTGTGGCAGTTCCCAGTTCACACACTTCAGAAACTTGGTCAGGGCCTGCGGGGGGGCGGGAGAGAGAGTGAGCGAGAGGGAGAGAAGGCGCATATATGGGCGAAAAGGATATTGGTATTAACGACAGGGAAGATCAGGTTTCGACGTTTTGACAACTGAGCAAACACGTGCCCACACAGGGAGGCTCGGCAGAACCTGTTCAGCTACAGACGGCTCAACGCGAAATACACAAACACGAGCGGGTCCCACCTTCTCCTGTGTGGTGAGGTAGTAGCGGAACTTCCACACCAAATCCTGCTCCTCGGAGCTCAACTGCTTGGTTGGGGGATAACTCACGATGATCTGATGAAAAATGCGAGACGCAACGCAAAACGTATTGACATAATTAAACTCAACATATTTATGGATGGCTTCAGCAATAGTTTGAACAAATTCATGCTTAAGTATAACATTCACTCTGGGTGTCAGATAGGATGAAGAAATAATGACACATACTGATAAAATGTAATTACACAAGCCTGTTTGTGCGATACACAAGTTTCAACACAAAAGTGTTTCATCATTGTGTTTGGCTGCCATGATATTTCCTTCCTAAAATTCACTTCACTGAGACAATGTGTGGAAAACAACAAAAAACAAAACAAAGGATGCAGTCTGTTGCTGGCTACGCACGTTGAGCTGGTCTCGCGTGGCAGCGTTGGGCTTCAAATCGTGGTCAGAGGGCCCGCTACGGAGGCTGCGAGCCAGCTTGTGATGCTTGCTCTCCACCAGGTTCTCCTGAAACAACACAACGTAAGTCAAAGCAACATACCTGCATGTATCTGGAAGTACGGTGTATTACCAAACAAGTGTGATCGACAGATTTATGGAGGTGTTAATGTGATCACTGCGCTGTGCTTGTGTTGCCACACCACGTTCATTTACTACTCCAACTTTGAAACAGGTTTGAATCGAAATGACGTCCGAAAAATCGACACCATTCATTTCCTCTCACCATGCACATCTGAGGGTCGGGGACTTTGACGATGTCGCAGCTGGTGAGGACGGGCGACGCGTCGTCTCCATCCTGAATGAAGATTGGTCAGAGGCGACGCGACAATCAGCTTTCGGCAGCCAGATCAATTTTTTCACACAACTGTCCACCAGTCACATCTCCACCCACCCACACAGCCACCCACACATATGGCTCGGGCCATTTTTTGTCCCTTTATTTTGCCAATCAAATGGTCTGTCTCCCCGAGAATCCAACTCGGTAAATAATCAACCTGTCTATAAAATCTAGTGTGTCGCCGCTGATGATATGCGTCGCATCTGTTTCATTCACTTCCTTCCTGGTGAATTCACATGCTCTGTTTATTTTATTGGACATTCCTCACTTTTGGCAAACCCTGTGGCTTTGACGTTACAACGAATGATGTCACACTCAGCCAATCAGAAGCTTGATTACTATCCACCACAGTCCACCAATCAGAGGAGATATCAGATCCAGTCAGCTTTAAGCCATGTGCGTTTTTTGGAATGTATTGACGCTTTAGACCAGCGCAAGTTTTGCCTTAATTTTTGACTGCAACACACAAATATATCGGCAATCCCTGGTTGTTAGGCTGAGGGTGGCCGGTTGGAAAACCTATACATGTCACCCAACCCTAACACACACACACACACACACACACACACACACACACACACACACACACACACACACACACACACACACACACACACACACACACACACACACACACACACACACACACACACACACACACGTACCTTTTCATAATAGACAATACTGTACTCCTTATCGTTCGTTTTGACACGGGGAAACTCCACCATCAGGTACATGAAATTGGAGCTGCGTTTCTCGCTCTGTGGTAAAACACAGGAAGACAACAATGTTGCTGTTCTTCATGTGTCCTGAATCAAGTATGTCAATTCTGTCTTGTCTCCTCTTGCATGTCATTACATTTAGCAGACGCTTTTATCCAAAGCTTGTATTTAAGACAATTTTCAACTGCCTTGAATGTATCAGCATCATGTAACTTAATTTGAGCATTAGAATCTAGATTTAATCTAGACAGTTTATGGAAATTTATACTTCATCTCTGCCAACCCCTTTATTGCAACAGCAATAACTTGTATCTGCTCTATGTATAATCATACTTGGCAACACATCAGCATTATCGTTTATCTTCTTTAAGTGGTATTGTCGAAGTTAATGTTGAGAAGATCCAAAGCCTGAAATATTTTAAGGACTTTCAATATCAAAACCAGGGTTATGACTTGCATTGCCACATAGTTCAATGTGATGAAAAGGTTGAATTCTTCAAAGATGGATTTTGAATTTACGAACAGAAATACATTGTTATCTTTCCCACAATTCCTATTCAGGTATTGCCAAATTTTCCCTACAGGTGGTGTGATAACAAATTCTTTCCACCAACACTTCTTGAAATGTGCTTTTCTTAGTGAATATACAGCAATTTCTTATGAGTCAGGGGTTTTGCAAAAGCACAGATTAAATGAACCAGAGTAATGAAAGTCACCTCGTTGATCATCTCGATCTCCCTGAAGGTCAGCCTGTCAAGCCAGTCCACCTTCACCATGTGGCCCTGCCGATGGGCCTTTGTCAGCTGGGAGCGGAAAAAGGAGAGGATTGAAGGGGAGAGAAGAGAGGGAAAGAGGGGGAAAACAGGCACAGAATCCAGAAAGAGGTGGAGGAAGCGTGTGGAGAGAAAAGGGGAGACGTGACGGAGAGGTCAAAAAAAGACAAAGGATGGGCGGATGACATGCGGACCGCTTGACACCAATCGTTGCTAAATTAAAGCCAGCAGCAGGTCCTGCCGCTCTGATCTGGAGCCAAATCACTCAGGAGTTAGTAATTAGTGACAGACAGGAAGGCACAGCCATAAACAAGGAAACTTCAACTCAACATGGGTATCCCTTCTCCCTTTACTGTCTAATGTACATTCCAATAAAAAGGTTAAAGTAAAAATAAAAAAACTGACCTCTTTCTAACTCTACTAGTACTACTTATTTCTAGAGAATATTTAGCTGGCTGTGACTGCAACATACAGTTGGTTTCATACTGTGACAAAATGTACTTATTGTGAGTTGCTTTGGACAACAACGTCCTGTTAATAAATCATATTGACATAATATTAGTAGTTATATAGTAGCAATATACAGAGATACTTTGTTGATCAAATCAAGTTATTACGATTAGATACAAATCAGACAAACAGGTCAACACAATCCTTTAGATACATTTGAAAACGTTAATATTCACTTTTATACTGTGCTTACAGTGTCTTGATAATGTTAAAGTAAAAACTGCAACACACTCGGAAATCCCATGCGGATACAATAACATTGTATCCTGTAACATTCATAAATATGCGGGGGAAAAAAATCCCAAATATGTGATGCTTTTGAGCTTAAACCCAATTTTTCTATCAATTGTGGTCGCCAAAGAACATCGTCCCGACTACCAATGATCGAAAAAAATATGGTTTCGTTTAAAAAATGAACAGCGTTTTCCTTTAATATTTGAGTTCTCCCTCCCAGAGAGTTAAAATATTGTCAGGATAACGTGGGAACGTGGGATATGTCATCATCTGAGTTGTCTATATGCAGTGTATACAACCCATCTGTTAGGCCAGCAGGTAAAAAACAAACAAAAAAAAAAAGCAAAAGAGTTATTTGCTGATATCTTATGACTTGGTTACAAACATACAGTAACGATACAGACACATTCTGCATGACAAATTGCCACTCCTCTCCGCTGGTACTCACATCACTGAGTACCTCCAGGTCAGGGCTCTGGAATAGACAGTGCTTTAGACAGGGTGGTGTCCCGAGGTTCCCAGTAAGTCTACGTTAAACCTCCCGAATTATATTTTCTAACAGTGTTTACATTACTGGACGAAGTGCAGAAGAGGCTCTCACTTTTTCACGTGTGCCAAAAACTTCCTGTTGCCCGACTCTCACGTTATCAGATCTCCAAAACAAAACAATTTGGCCAGTAACATAAGTAGTCTAAAGCCAAAACAAGCGTCGCAGAGGAGCATCGGGACAGTTGCTGTCGCCTTACTCAAAAGTGTCACTTATTTTGTTGTCATCACGCAACATAGAAACCAAAACAATTATGCAATTGATGGGTGTCTTACATACCCGACTCCAATTTTACCCGAATTTTGTTGGTGGAATCAGATTTTCCAGTTCAATACGAAGATTTGACTATTCGGCAGCATCACTTCCAAAACGAATTATAGTTTTCCGAGTTGCCGTGAACGCAGCGTCGTTTCTGAAACGAAGTAGTTTTCAAAGCTCCAGTGAACGTAGCATTGCTTCCTGCTTTGGTGGGCTTTCAACCGGAGAGCTGTGTCCGTGTCTTCTAACGTAATATCAGAGAACAAGTCGACGATTCCCCTTATTTATAATTCCTCATTGAAATGTTATCCTTGTGCATTATTGTTAGCTTATATTTGTGTTATCCTGATATTGTAATGCACACTCACAGAAAATAAACATATATATAACAAAATACTGCTCGATTTCTTGCTTGTTAAAACACACAAACACAAATGTACGTCCCCGAACTTCAACCTATTACACAACTGAAAACCATCTAGAAACTATCATCTATGCATGTTATTGGGCTCATGTTTATAGAGAGATTGAGAAAGGTTTCATCTTGTATTCCACAGTCTTCTTCCGCAGACTTGAGATTACATGAAGAATAGAAGATTTTATAGAACATGTTTTTGTGTCATTGTACAAGTTGGCTACAACGATATGAATCATCTGCATTTGACCCATCCAATGCCTAGGTGCAGTGGGCAGCCGCAGTGCAGTGCCCAGGGACCAACTGCAGTTCTTTTTCCAGTGCCTTGGTCAGGGGCACTGACAGGAGTATTAACCACCTAACATAATTGTCTTTTGATGGTAATGGTTTACCTAACAGCTACATAACACCTCACAAAATACACGCTGAAGACTACTGTAGGTAATTCTCTTGATAACACCTGATAACATTAACTTGCAGTTCAAACTAGAAGAACCTGTTGGAATTATTGGGATATTTGAAACTGCTCGAGGGTGGGGGGTGGTCAAAACAGTTAAACCCACCTTGGCCAGTCTGCCCATCTGGTCCTCGGCGAGGCTGCTGCTGGTACGTCCCGGAGTAGTGGTTGGCTCTCCTCCGTCCCCTTCCACCCCTGGCCACACCTTCAGGTCATGCATTCCTTGCCGGAACATTCTGGAACAGAGGACGTAGGAGGCAGAAGAATGAAAACTCCTGTGGTCGCTCTCCATTCTTTGGGGGGAGTACGAAAAAAACGGACACCTCCCGACCTCCTATTGGGCGTATCAGACTGTCGGATGCGTATCCGGGATTTGGTGTGAATCTGGCTTAAGAATTGCAGTAGACATAGCCTCCCCATAGAAAAGCTATTACGCACGTCGCAACCAGTTTCAGCTGCTCTCTCTGCAGCATTTTATTCATACATAATTGCATTCTGAGATAGGCTTGCTGCCACAAAACTGCATACCAGGAGCCCCTTTCAGCAAACTAGATCATATAGTGTTTAAAGCCAATCACGTTCCAATAATGTCAAAACAGCTTCGTGTTATGAGCCAATCAGTTTGTTTGTTGATAGCACGGTCATGAAACAACATCAAGTTGTCCTGATCCATCGTTCCACAGAGATAAAATGAGGTTCTGTTGGTTGTGTATGGTGGAAAATATACAAACAGGTGCATATATCATGCATAGATTTATGTGATGTGTGTAAAAACAAATTTTGTTGGCTTCAATTAGACAACCACTACATGGAGCACTTTTAAGTAGTAAAAATGAACAAAATTCTATACAATTTAAAAAAGTTACAAACCACACATTGACGAACCAAACTGGACAGGTGACTCACCCATATTTGCCAAATAGAGTGACTGTGGTTCCCCCTACAGGGACGGCTTGACCTGGTCCGTAGATGTCCCACACCGTGAGGGCCACCTGGGCACTCTGGGGAAGGTCGGGGTACTTGACTGGCAGCCGAAGCCACTCGTTCCAACTACACAGAGGCGGTTGGGAGAGGGGAATGTGGGGGGGGGGTGTCGGAGAGAAAAAGCGCATTCGAAAATAATGGAGTTGCTGTGCTCAACACAGAAATCTTGACAATGTAAAGTACGGAGCTGAGATAACATTTGACAACCCCTAGACAAGGGGCGCACGGAGCAACCTCACGCATGACTTTTCAAAAGCCGCTATGTGTTATTGTATACCAACAACCCCGCAGTGAGGAACTCACTTCCAGCGCGTGCTGAAGGCCTTGTAGGAGGTGCGTACAGGCAGAGCCAGGGGTTTGCCCTCTGCAAACACCTGGCAGGTGACGTAGAGGTCCGAGCAGTTCTCCTGGTAGAGGCCGGAGAAGCGCAGCATGGGGTCCTGAAGCAGTGCCTTGTAGCTCTTCTGCTCTCGCTTTCCTTCGAGACTGCCTCTGGAGAGGGGGAGAGAGAGAGGGGGGGGGAAAGTATACGTTTGCCATACGCTTGATCGGGTTTATGAGCGCTTATATTTCCACACACGGTGTTGTGAGCTGCGCTGGTATTGCTGGAGTGGTCATATCACATGATTTATAGCTCAAGTGTATAATTCAGTAGCTGAGCCAGTAAGAACTTGCACGAGGCTGACTCGCGCAGCGGACGATGCTCCGCACACATGACGTCGTCAAAGGGACGATTGTGCTCCGGCGTCTTAGCAGAAGCAATGAGAGGAGTCAAGATGGCTAGCCAGCCACAACTTACATCTTAAGTTGCACATTTATGTCCAAGTCACAGCTGTAGACATAGTTAAATTTGTCGGCCTCCATCTTCCGACGGCTAATATATCTGATACGTTGTATCTGAGAACTGACGACCAAAACATGAAATCCCTGACGGAAGCCGGCGACTTTCCGAACAGTGACGGTCTGCGCCGAGGCCTCGGACCGGGACCCTGGGTCTCCCTTTTTTTTTTTTTGGGGGGGGCCAACCGGCCTAAACTCTGTGCGGGCGGCCGCGCGGGGTCGTTAAGCTACGTTTCCTTTCTTTCGAGGGCGTCGGACCTCGCATGTCTACACTCACGGCGGGGACATTATTTCTACGCCCGACTGGACGGGGGCTCTCGGGTTGACGTCCTCGGCCGCGGCACAACAACACGGCGAGCCAAATCCACGTGCAGTCCAAAGTAATCGCTGGTCGATCAGCCGCGGCGAGGCCGCCGCGCTGCAGATCGCGATATCGTCGATGTGTTGGCTGAGTCTGAGCGGACGAGGCGGAAGCGGGCGAGGGGGCGGGGCTTCCGGGCGTGCTTGTTTAAAGGAACCGCACGCGCAGAGTCCGCATATGCTGCATTCCGCCGACGCTCGGAAATCGGAAAGTCCGAGTCGGTGGCCGAGCTCGTTCCGCTGGCGCTAACGGGAAATCATGCGCGCCGTCGTCAATTCGCGTTTGTTTAGCAACCGTGATAGTTCTAGGAACTGGGGTGGGGGGGAACTATGCAAAGGAAACTTTTTATCAACGCGTTGTGACGTTGTGTTTCTGTGACGTCAGGCCTGTGTCTCGTTAAACCCGCGTCGGAACCCGACTGAACCGACGGAAGTCCGACTGTGGAATGGAGCGTTGATGATTTATTATTATTATTATTATTATTATTATTATTATTATTATTATTATTATTTCTATTGATCAAAAGTTAAACAAACAATGTTAAGAGTTGAAAGTCTGCGACGGTTACATCGAACGCACTGGTTCCTTTCACCACAACAATACGATCGTTGTAAACACATCCCAACATCTATCAATGATTATATTACGCCTGAAATGCGTTAGAAATGTTAAAAGTTATTGAGTGCGTATGAAAAACGCATTAGTCTCTCGACCCGTGTGTGTCTTTTGAAAATCTACGTTCTTATTTTTAGATACAGAGATTTGACGAGTGAATTTCGATTCACTGATGTAAAATGGGGAAGAGTAGGGAAAATCAAACTTTTTGTTTATGGCGAAGGATTGATGTCTACAGATTATGTTGAGGATCTGATGCATCAGTAATAGCAATCAAAACAAATGTGTTTGAATTGCTATTAAAAATGTAAAAAAATGTAATATGTTGACAATATTGCAATATACATTACATTTCACTGCATATATGTATGAAAGTATGTATATGTATGTGACAAATAAAAATCTTGAATCTGAATATAACATCATTTGAAGCAATATATGCAGGGTTCTCTGTGGTTATGAAACATATATATATAATATCATTGCTGTGACTAAAAATAATGTGTATAGAATGTACAACACTATATCATAGTAATAATGAAAAACATCTATTTTGCAACTAAAATACTGTTGGGGGAAGTACGCTTCGTAAGTATTTCCATCTCACGAAGGTTATGGATGTATTTCTAAGGGCAATCAGGGGTGTGGGGAGGGGGGGGGGGGGGGGGGGCTTAGCATTTACAGACATCTAAACCTCAATTTAAGCTTCCCCTTCTCCAAGGTGGGGCTGGTGATGATTCCATGGAATCATCACCACTCCGTCTCAAAACACATTGTTTCCCCAATGAAATTACCCCTGTTAACAATTAACTGCCATGTCCATGGAGCACAATAGGCGTGTTACAGGAAAATCCTCATCCTTTGTTATGGAGAATGCCTCCATCATCCTCATCAAATCATCGAACCAGGGCGTGCACCCACCATCAGCGCACTTGTATAGGACCCATAGGTGTTGAAGAATGACCACCCCAGTGGAATGTGTGGAAGAACAGTTGTCACCGAAAAACTCTGGAGTCTATTTTAAAAGTTTCCCAATAGAATATCTGGTGTTTGGCCTGGCAACACGAGTATTTACTGGAAGTAAGGAAGCGAATTAACCTTTCGGTCAATGGCACAATCAATGTCAAAAGACAGAATTGGCAAGACCCTGGTGTTTATGACACGGCGTGTCGCTGACAAGGGCCCTTGAGTTGTAACCTAACCCTAGCCCTTACATCTTTATAGACACAGCGTCCATTAGAGAGCGGCAACTGTGAGTCATACAAGACAATGGAGGCGGTAGCCCCCTTGGCTGATTGGGGGGGGGGACCTATCATCACTTGCAGACTACTGTGGGGTACCAAAGAGCAAGCACATAAAAAATAGGACTTTGCGGGACCCCGGAGCCTCTTCTGAGAGGGCTGAGGGTTTGGTTTTTTCCCCCCTGAGATCTTGCACCCCAGACTTCAAATAAGAAAAGTGAAAGGAGATGATCTAATGTTCCCTTTTGGCCTGGAGAACGTTACTGTGCGACCTTGGAGCCAAGTTAGCCGCATCACATGTTTTACTTACTGACACTTAACCTTTTAACATTCTGAGCTTTTGCGGTGAGCATAAGGGGTCTTTTTCAGCCACCCATCCCTCCATCCTTCCATTTTCTCTACCTGCTCGTTTTTGTTAACGGTCATGGGGGACAGGGGACTTAGCCCTGCTTACTAAGTAGGCAGACTCATCCAAACATATTCGATACTTACATTCACATATTACTCAGATCTACAGGAAATGTAGGGACTCCAAGTAGCCTAGGATGCATGTATTTTGATGTGAGAGGAAGTCAGAGCACCCGATGGGATGTATTATCTTCAGTATCCTTCTCACTGTTACATGCATGCACGCACACACACGCACGCATGCATGCACGCACGCACGCACGCACAGACACACACACACACACACACCTGTAAAACGCAGCTATAAAGCTCAAAACCTGTTTTTATGGGTTCCCTCTTCCATGAACATCCCATGTTTTCACCTACTCCTTCAGGGGCTGACCGGCCGAAGAAGGCCTCGCATGAGGTCACGGAATGGATTCTATGAGTATGAATATATTCCGCTAATGTAGCAGAGGGGGTCCGGGGAGGATGTACACCACTGCAAACTTCCTGATGCATGTGACCGTGCGCGTGCATAGGGGGATTCTGTGTAAAGCCACATTGAGACGATGCATCTGGTGCCGTGAGAAAAGACCAGCAGAACGTTGTCCCGCTCCTGCTCTGCTCGATCGATTCCCCTCACACGACTTCAAAACGCTATTGCGAGAACATCGGAATAGTTCCATTCACCGACAGATACCTCGCTGTTCTGTGTGTGCGTCAGTAACAACAGCCAACAGCGCCACAGCGGCTCGCCGTATCGAGCCAGCGGAGGCTGAATGAATCATGTTCGACAATTCCATCCGTCTCCCTTGTCTCGTTGCTCCCCCTCTCTTTGGGCCGCGCTCCCTCCTATCTCCGTCCCCCACCTCTACCCTTCCCTCTTAGTCACCGCGAGGATGTGTCACTCTTTCTACCACTATAAAGGTTCATGCCCACTGAAGCGCAGCGAGGCTGATCAGGAGTGCCAAATCGATGCCAAGACATGTATTTTTCCTCCCTGTCCCCCTGTCCCCCCCACCCCCCCAGAAAAAAAAATCATCCCTCTTGTTCCCTATGGCACCGCCACCTCCCCAACGCCTACCTCCCCAGACCATAGGCCGCACGCTCTCTCTGACCACACCTCCGCAGCGTGGTCGTAAAGCTTTTGGAAGGTATAAATGGAGGTGTGTGGGCAGAGGCTAAGCCAGAGACGGGGCCAGACCGAGGAAAATGGAGTCCACCGGAGCCAACTGCGCACTCGCCACCCTCGCCGCGCTTCTGCTGTGGACCAGCGGAGGCTCCGCTGCACCGATGGAATGCCACTTCGACGCAAGAGGTCAGATACCCTCTCCTCAAACACCACATTGCACTCACTTTCGGAGGCTTCTGAGGTCAGCTAAGAAAACCACATTTTTGATCAGTGTCACTTTCAAAACATCATACAGTAAATGTTAAAGTGCACTTAACGTGGAATCGTCATAATTTCCCATAGTGGGGAGGGTAAATGCATATGGATGTTTTACTCTCACACCTGGAACACCGACACGATGCTTGTATACATGATGAAACTCTGGCCAGATGTTGGGATCATAAAATGCGCCGACACACTTACCGCTGTGAAATGTCATGAATTCCTGATGACGCTTCTTTTACAGCACAGTGTGTGTACGAGGGGAGGAATTACTCAATGGGGGAAACCTGGACCGACAGCACTTGTCTGCAGTGCACTTGTCTTCACCCCGTTGGTGTTGGGTGCTGTGAGACGTGAGTATGCGTCCTATCTATCTATCTATCTATCTATCCATGAACTGCTATCCATTCATGTTCAACTGCGCAGGTGATGAAGCTTCAGGCACTGGTCCTCTTGTTGGTTCTGCAGGGTCCATCGGCCGGTGGACTTCCCCTCGTGGTGTGAGGTGCGGGTGGAGCAGACGTCCTGCAAAGTGTCCCTGGTCCAGAGCGCCGACCGCCGCCTGCCCTGCTTCCCGGGGGACCACGACCTGAGCCCCAGCCACGGCTCACTCAAGCTACAGCAGCAGCTGGAGGGATAAGCCATCAAACCTGACCGGCGATGGTCACGAGTACAAACCTTTATGCATATAAAGTGTACCAATATATAGTATTAACCGTTTAGACAGTTCTTGGAGCTAAAGGGGAACGGTAGAATGTGTCAGTGAGTTTGTTTAGTTATTGAAGCATGCTTTGTTGCCCTTTTGTTTGGCTACTTTATGAAGTAAATCACAAGAGGATTGAAGCTCAATGTGCATAGCAAAGTTCGTTCCTTCCATTATTTGCAAAGACAGGCCGTTTAAGGAGTTTTTACACATTTGAGGACATTACTAATTAAAGCCAAAGGGGCCTTGATGGAATTCTATCATTTTAGGAGGGTTGATCTTTGCCTTATCTAAAGTGTATTTTTTCACATACAGTAATGTGATCATCGTTTGAAGCAAAGACAGTTATTAAGACCCCCCTTATAGAAAGTTGAGTCATTTCATTTGTTGGTTTTAAAAGATCAGATATTAAATCATAAAAAATATATATTTAATCTAACGCAACAATCAAATGTGCTTATTGTAAATATCAGCATGCTTACACGTAATATATAATTGTAATTCACACTGTACTTGATTTTATTTGTATTGCAAGTCATTTAACCGTATTAAAATACTTAAATAATTGAAAATCAGTATATAGAAAAGAACTGTTTATTGATGTGTGTAGTAACAAATGGCTCACAAAGCTCACTCATTTGTCAAATTCAAATCCACCATTTAATTGATGATTTAAATACTTGCACAGCCATTGCGAAAGAGAGCACGATCCATTTAAATGTACAAATGAATTGCATAAAAAACAGCTGTTTTTACTTAGCAGCGCACAGTGCACGTGGGCTTCGTGAAAAATGGAATTAAATAGCGAATGTACAAAGAGCATAAAGTCAACCGCGCTTTACAAGGAAAACGTCTCTCAACCTCCCGACGGGAAGAAAGTATTCAAAAGTTAAAAAGGCAAAAAAAAAATAATAGGTTGCATACTTGACATAAGAAGTTCAACAATAAGTGTGCATATACAATGGAAAACATTCTCATTTGTTCCTGAAATGCTAAACCCTTTCTGATCCAGCATGACTTGTTCTGGAAAACTCGCATCTCAAACACGCGGAGAGACCGGAGCGTACGGACACGTCTTTGCATCAGACACAAAATATGTACTTTTCTTCTTACATCACTCCCACTCAGACTCACACACCCTCAAATGGTAATGCTGTTTGTCCCTGTGAATTGGGACATGTAGGACGCCAGGGCCGGATTGGTGGGCAGGACTTTGATGGGCAGATCCCAGCTAAAGGTGTCCACGTCCACATGCTCCGCCCCGGTCCAGACGGTTACCTCTGATTGGTTCTGGGTGACGGTGGGCGGCTCCATGGGCTCCCGCGCCGTGACGAACTCAAAGTGCAGGCGCCAGCGCAGGGTCACTGTGGGAGCGGAGTTAACGGTTGCTCGTTTAAAGGTGGTACAGGCCATAAAATACTACTGCACCTTTTTTACAGCGCTCAGCATATCCTGGATAGGATATTTTCTAAACTAAATGTATATAAATATAAATCCAGATTACCAAAACTTACTAAAATAACACTACTGCGTTAGAAACGTAGTCCAGTAAAAAGTACGGATATTTTCTTTGAAACGTAGCGGAGTAAAAGTTGAAAGTATTTGAAACTGAACATACTTAAGTAAGTAGACATAATTGAAAAATGTACCTAAGTACTTGTACTTTTATTACTTTCCACGACTGATTTTGAGTAGAAGTACATTAGAAGCAATTTTATAGATCGTTTTTAACCTTTTCTAGATCAAGCCTGATCGAAAACGAGAACCCAAACAAGCTCCGGCCACTGACCGATGTCCGTGCTGAAGCCCGGCGTGACGTTGAGTGGGATGGGGAGGGAGAAGTGGCTGGAGGCAGTGTGGAGGCAGGACTCCAGGTGCCGCCCGTGGCCCGTCACGCTGAGCGTCTGGCCCGGACGCCGCTGGTACGGCGGCTGGATCTCCTCCTCGCTCTGCAGGCTCACAGAGTACTGAGAACACAGGAAGAGCATCACCTGACCTTACGAAATCGTGACGAATGGAAACATTTAAAATATTGGTACAGCGATCATTCTGGCATTATAAAATGAAATTCAAGAATTTTCAAGTAGATTTTTAAGCACTAGTTTTTCCCCCCATTCTCAAGGACTTCATGCAAAACCAATATAATAAACTTTCTATCATTCTGTATTCATTATAATATCCTCTTTGTCAATCTCATTGTCTATTTTATATATATATATATATATATATATATATATATATATATATATATATATATATATATATATATATATATATATATATATATATATATATATATATATTCTGGAAAATGTTAACCATTTGAATAACAAAACCAGGGGGAATATCACAGGTTGTCAATAATTATGTTTTCTTCAAGGAATTTTCAAGCACCTCAGGACAAAAGGGGCTATTTTCAAGGTATGCCAGAACTTAAATTTCTGAGGATGAAATTCAAGCACTTCAAGCACCTCAAGTACCCCGGTAAGAACCCTGTTGGTATTATTTTGATACTGGAAGTAAAATTACAGCTGATAATATGAAGCTATGTTTTAAGGTTAAGCTTCATTCGATTTTTTTTGTGGTAACTACAACTTGTTTTACAATACGCCATCAAATCCATCAAAATCTATATTTATTCTTCATACTACTAACTCAGTAGTTTGGACAATAAATTCAGATTCATCTTTACATCTTAGCATTTCTTACATAGCGTTTCAAAATAGAGCACATAATAATCAGTTATCATTAGTATCCAAGAAATTCCATATCCCTAAAATAATTTATACCTAGTAATTCTACACAGTACAATTAGAATCAACACCAGTGTAAAACACACACACACACACACACACACACACACACACACACACACACACACACACACACACACCTGGAGGCAGGGGATGTCACCCTCTGAGAAGTTGAATGTGCCGATGATGTCCTCGCCTAGTCTGTAAACTGTCTTGAAGATGCAAAACTTTGCAACTTTCCCGCGCATGTTAGTGATGTTGAACACGCCTGTGGAGAATGGGGTTCAAAGGTCACCGACAGGCTAATTCAGGAGAGAATATGAACACAGAGATTCACCCGTTCTCCCCAACGAAATGCCAACGTGTCATTGTCACTGGGTAGCGGTGATTTATCTTGCAGCTACATTCTTAATGAAAGATAAATAAAGTCAAAATTGCTCAGTAATTAAATTGAAGGTGTCGTTTTAATAATACAACCGTAAAACACATGTTTTGTCTTCGCAACGCCATATAAACTTCAGGCAATCGTTCACCATGACACAAGTATATTCAAAATGTAAGTTTCCCCAATTTGACAAATGTTTGAAACGGCCTGTTTCCTTTTGTGGGACATGCGTACATTAATTGCCATTCCTTTGAGAACAGGAGCTACTCGTTCTCGGTCAGCTTGGCCCACGGGCGTCAAGACTCACTGGGGCAGCGCCGTGAGGTAGTGACCATCAGCATGTCCAAGGCTCTGTCCAGGGGCCTGCCGTCCCTGCGACTCGCCTCCTCCTCCTCTAGGAATGGGTTGGAGGGAGAGACCTCCTCATCCTGAGGAAAGGGTGGCTCTGGCATGCCTACAAATTCAGACAAGCACCAACAAACATAGCTGAAGCAGAGTCGAAGTTTAGATGTTTTTCTATGGCTTTTCAAATCACCAGCACAGGAAGGAAGAGGCAATAGTATCATACGTCCTTATAAGTGGTATCCGTACGCTGGAAACTGCTGTGTGAAGTTTGAACTGGATAGAGATTAATGCTACGAGGGAAGGAATAGTTTACTCGACATACATCGCAGTCAAGATTGGAGATAAGCCACTGGCACGTGCCAATCACAGGTAAAAAAAATAATTTGGCTGGTAAATCTTGGTCCCCCTCACAAACTGGATGTATAAAGGCTTGTGTTGGTATGGACACTGCACACACACACACACAGACTCACACACACACAGACTCACACACACACAGACTCACACACACACACACACACTCTCAGGAACAGTAGTGTGTTCACTAAACAACTGGAGATACTTCCTAGGGAGAGATTGGGCTCTATGGATGTGTGTGTGCGTGTGTGTGTGTTGCTATGTCATTGTTTGAGTGGGCGTGCGTACCTTTCAAGTTGTGTGTGTGTCCTATGTGTGACGCGGTGCACGGATGTCCAAGTTTAAGTGACGCACATCATTTGTGATGGTTTAGGTGGATGTGTTCCAGGATCCACACACACACACACACACACACACACACACACACACACACACATCAAATCAAATCAAATCAAATCAAATCAAATCAAATCAAAGAGTAACACAGGAGTTGAACAGCGTTTAAGCATCAAGTCAAACCACAGACATGGTGCCAAATCTCTGGCATTAGGCAATCCGAGAGAACATGTCAAGACAAAGATGACAAAAAAAAACTAATAAGTAGCTTCCTGTGAGAAATGGGGTTGTAGCAATGATGGAACAGACAGCACTGTGGCGGAGGGCACAAACTCACCCTGCAGGACCAGCACTCTGAAGGGAACTCGCAGGAGTTTGATGGGAGAGTTGACCCTCTGACAGCCAATTGTGAGTTTGTAGACATACTTCACTGCCTGACCACGGAAACTAGGGGGCCCATCAACCGGTACTACCTCACTGTAAGAATCTAGGGGAGGGAAAGCATTTAAGGCCTTGTTAAGATTGAAGAAAAGCAAAAAAAAAAAAAAAAGCTAAAAGTTAACAACCCTTTGTTGCAATCCTTTCAGTACCATCTATTTCTCATCTATGTTCAGTATCTCAAATATACATAAATAGTGAAAACAACATACATGTTTTGGTCTCTCCAGGGTCCAGACGTAGGTCACAGAATAGTATCTTAGGTGGTGTGTCCAGCATGCACTGGCCTCGTTCTCCTGGTGAGGAGAAGGATGGTGAGAGGTCAGACTGCATGTTTTTTTCAATATTTCAACGCGATTATGGCTTACTTAAATATACGGTCCCTCTTAAACTTGATTGAATACTTCGGCCACAGATTATAAAATAGATATTAAACTGACATACGCAAATTAAACAGCAATTTATTTTCAGGTATGCGGGTTATTTAATCGTATATATATTATCACTCGGAATGTACCAAAAGATCGCCATCGAGGGCTGTCATTCCAAACCACGTCTTCTTATCTCAATTTTCTCAGGCCCGTCGATTAAAATAACGGGTTCTCGTGCTCCTTGCCATCTTCACTCCCTTTGTCTCATTCATTCTAACCGGTCGCCCCTCCACCAATAAACCTTGCCTATCCTCCTGACCTCGACTTGGAATGAGGACCGTGTCGCTCTCAGCCTGGACGTCCTGCTTGTTGCCCTGAGCCGGCAGGGCCACTCTGCTCTCGCTGGCATGGAACTGGCAGTGGATCTGGGCGCTGGCCCACGCCAGCATCTCGCTGCGGCACAAACAGGGGGAGCTCGGTTACAGGTCTGGGAACGGCTGTCGGGGTGAAAGAGGACACGTACAGAAGCCTTTACTCACCTGCTGGCGGAGGTGGAGAGGTGGGACATGGGGTTGGTGAACGTGACCAGACACTCCATCACCTCTCCGGCCAGAAACACGGGGCCCTGGGCCATGGAGGCCACCACTTCTATCATCTGGACAGAGATAGGAGGAGAGCTCGGCTGGGAATCAACTACAACACCCGATCGAATAATCAAAGTAGGACAGGACAAGGGTCGAGTCAACACAAGGCTCGGGATGTTCGTGTGTCCCGCGCCGTCATAGTATGCGGGTGCAGTCAAAGGGAAAACTTTGAAGACTATGAAAAACACACACACACACACACATATATATATATGTATAATCAGAAGTAGTACTTAGTGTTTGGTTATGACAGTAAAGTAAGCCAATCTTCATGATAAAAACAGTCCTATTTGCAGTGAATAGACTGGTTAATCCCCCTGTGTGTATGGATCGTCGTCTAATCTAATGAGCTTGTGATGCGGGTCGAAACAGCTGCTTCTGCCGGTTAACTTGGTTGTGTGTTCGCGATGCGAGCTGGTTCAGCACACACACACACACACCCACACACCTTGGCGTTGGATCGGTCGCAGTAGGACGACGGCCCCGCGCCCGGCGTCAAAAAAAACCCAAAACAACGTCCACTCGACCCGATTCCTCCAAAATAGAAACCAACACCGTCTCCCACTCAGGTGAGAAACGCGTCTGGGGACTTAGCACAAGGTAGCATCTCGGCTACCGTACGCAAACTACCCGGTGGGAGGAGCTCCTACTTTGCTGTTGTTGCTGCTGCCGGACGACCGGCGGCAAACCCTGGGATTTCGATCTCAACCCGTGCCCCGTACCCCTCAATGTACCGCGGAAAGGCCGGCGCTCGTCACTGATAAACACGAGGAACCGAACGGCCTCCGAACTCAAAGCGTGTCTTCCCCCCAGCGGTGTCGCTGCTCCTCCCCTTCGCTCAGGGCACAAAGCGTTTAGCGAGGAGCTCGCTTTCGGTTGGCCACCCGAAAGGGCCGCCGTGGCGCCCGTGACGGAAGATGAGCGGCACCATCGCGAAGGGGGGGGGGGGGGGGGGGGGGGGGACCACATTTTTTTGGACTCGAACGTTTGATTGTTGCTCGTCCATGTCGCGTGTTCCTCGCTGTCCTGATAACATCGGTATGTTTTTTGGTTTGAAAAGGATTACGCGTCCCCCCGATCCAACCACTTGGATAATAATGATAATTATTATTATTATAACCGAGGGGCGAGTGGTGGCCATAATGAGTTGGTTTATTCGAATTGAATTATTATTATTATTATTATTATTATTATTATTATTAGGGATTCAAACCATAGGGCTGAAACCTTATTCCTCATTATTATTCTGGTTGCCCTTAAGAAATGTTTGTGTTCTTTTTTTTGGGATGATGTCGTGTTTTATGTTGGGTTTTATTTGAATTTAGCGCTTCCTCAATATTCCGCTGGATGGAGACATTTGAGCCTCGTCACAGCCGTCAAGCGGTAACGGGTGTTGAAAGGCTCACGCCTTTAGAAAGTGCAAATACCTGATACTCCACTGAAAATACCGCCTGTACATTTCTATTTACGTGAAGTAATATGCGTGGTATTAAATGTACTAATGTATTAGAAGTTAAAAGTAAGTGTCAAGTTTGTCTTTTTGTTCGTGGGTTGTTAGGTGATGCCGTGTGGCTGCGCCGTACTGCTGTATACTGTGCTGCATTATCCCACAAACACCACCTCACTCTATTCACATTCACATGCCACTTTAATGCACATATCTGTATATACATAGGCATATTCCCTCTATCTATTCCATTTGATTTTTATTGTATTTTATTTTATTCAATATATTTTTATTTGATTCTATTCATATATTCTATTCTAAGTATTCAACTTACTGTATTACGTTTTAGGAGTCAGTTAGTCGGTCTATTCGAAAGACTTTTTTTTCCCCTAGGACGTATTGCGTGCTATCACCGGGTGCGTTTGCATTACATTTCACTGCATATATGTACGAAAGTATGTATGTGTATGTGACGAATGAAAATCTTGAATCTTGAAGGAGTTGTCATATCCAGATATGGTCTCGCGTGGCCCATAATAAGGCCCCACACTGTACCTTTTTATGCAGATGAGTGCTCATGCATGAGAATTGGGACCCTAGCATTGGTGTCTTAATCCGAATTTGTAAATTGGACACGTTGCGTAATGATGCTGCGGTTTCCCGCACACTTTATTTAAAACAAATGCTTTACTTAAGTTGAGGTGTATCGTATATTGCCATTTCTTCTGTTTGTTAGTTAATTATTTGGGTATTGTGAGGGAGCTGGAGAGCCTCCCCCTCACCCAGGTGAAAGAAACAACACACACATGCACGGCGTGGGCTGTAGTGGACAAAACAGAGTAATTCCGGTGGTTCATTGCTGTCAGGTTGTGCTTTTATTTTTGGGGAACCCCCTACTCATCACACTCTCTTCGAGGTTTCCATGGAGCGCGCCCATGAGAATGCTGCCACGAGGAGGAGAGGGGCGTGGGGTTTGTTTGTTATTTCTTCAGTTTACTATGCATTTTATTTAATCTGTGTTAGGCTATAGTCATGCTTATTGTGTATATGCAAATACTAGATTGTGAATATATTTTCCTAACGTTATGTGTGGGTGTCCAGGTGCCCTTCACTGTATAATGGTGTTGGTAGAGATCATGGGCATAGCCAGGTGGGAAAGCAAGTGTGTGTGTGTATGTGCGTGCGTGCTTGCCTGTGTGTGCGTGTGTGTGTGTGTGTGTGTGTGTGTGTGTGTGTGATCACTGCTGCTGCACCTGCAGCACTGCTTTTGTTGTCCACCGGCCTGCTACAAAAAAAACCTGAGCTCTGTAAAAAAAAAAAGGCCCCGCTTAAGCGATGCTGCTCATTTCTCCAACACACTTTACACCTCAATCCTGCCGGGTTTCATTCTGTTTGTAAGGGTTCACCACCTTCAAAACCTTACAAGTATACTGCATATTGCCTTTTTTTTTTTTTTTTTTTTTTTTAACTCATGACTTTATTATTATTATTGCCTATGGTTTTGATGTAAGCTGCTGTAACACTGCATTTTCCCAGAGATGGGGATAAATAAAGTATCCATCTATCTAAATGAATAAATGTATATACATTATTATTATAACCATGTTATTATAAAATAATAAGCGTAAATTGTTGTTAAAATTGTCATTATTTCATTAGTGTAAGTATGCAGCTAAGAAGTAGATGAACAGTTCAATTAATCATTTGTCCAAATTGGGTAAGAATTGGGGAAATTAGGAAATAGTATAGTCTCACAGCCCCGCTGGCCCCCACCTTTGTGCTCCCCTCTGAGCCCCCACCTTACTATGTATAATTTATACTGTATATGCCCGTGCAAAATCGCGGCCGCTGCGGCTTATTTATATTTTATTTTTAATTTTTTTCGGGGGGCGGGGTGGTAAGCGCGACCCTCTGTTTTCCCAAAAGAAACCTCTTGGGCCAAATTTCGGCTCCAAAACTCCAATAAGTATGTAGTATACTGCAGTATCATAACATGTAGTACAACAGTAGTAGTGAGCAAAATAATATGATGATCGATACTTTATTGATCCCGAAGGAACAATGACGCCAATTAACAATCCCAAAGTACAATCGAGGATAACAATTATTTTTAGTGAAAGTAATAAAACTAAACCCAACAAGGTAAAGAAAATGTCTCCGGTGTCCATCAGTTCACGGGTTCATCTTCACAGGGCACAAGGCAACGACTGGCGATGGCCCTGGTAAGAGTATTGATGGTGGTGGTGTTGGTGCTTAAGTGCCTAGTATTATAGTATTATAATATAGTAGCAGTATTTGCAACCAGATCACGCAGGCTGCTCTCCTTTCTTCGCTTTCCGAAAACGTTGTACTCCACGTGGCAGTGGCACGTGCTTATTGGTAACAGCAATAATCCAAACAATATATATATATATATACAAAACGCCACAATCACAGATCAATCCCATGCTGGGCGTTGTGGTGTACATGTTTGCATGTGCTGAAAGGGACCGATACTTGTACCTTTGTGGGATCTGAGAGGGCGGAGTGCGACAGTCACAGCTAAAACAGAGTCTTCGAGGTTATGGACAGGTGACATGGGTGAAATGGCACAGGAGTATAGGAATGCTCTCTGCCGGGCCGGGGGAAGAGCTGCGGCTGCTGCTGCTAAGACGGAAGGCTGATGCGACAGGAGGAGCCAGCTGCTGAAAATACCAAGAAGTTACTGAGACGTGTTTATAAGAGCTACAATATATTAATATAGTGCAGCGTTGTGGTGTTATTAGTCAGTGCATTAGAGGGGAAAAGGGGGAATGATGAAAATAAAAAGGGCCGGTGTATCTCAGGCAGGGCAGTATTTATCAGTTGCAATTTTTGCCTTAATTTTGATTCCTTAACAAGTTCGTTCCTAACAATTAGAATAAACATTTTAATTTAAATGCAGCATCTGTCTCATTTATGCGCATTTGGGAGATATTCCAATGCGAATTAGGTAAATCCCGTAAGTTTTCAGGAGTTTCTTGATGTAGGGGAGCACCTGTGTTTCCCATTAATTATCATTTTGGTTCCAATATTTGTTGAAATTGCTGCGCTGCTGTGGGTGTGTATGGGAAACCAGCGGACACCGGACAGCGCGGGTCGGCCCGTTTCAACCCCTGCACCGTTGGGGTCAAATTTGACCCGGACGGACCTGCGCTCGTGGAAAGATTCAAAGAGCGCCCTCCTTCGTGTTTGGCAAAGAATGGCCGCACATCCCCAAATAAATCAATGAATAAAACTTGACGTGGTCCCGTGTTGGCTTGGCCAGCTAGCATTGTAACGGGCTCATGTTATTACATGAGCCCGTTACATGTTATTTTTTTTACTAATTTTCAACTCGTTATTAACTTTTTGGGAGAAACGTGTTGATTTGAGGGTTCGTCCTCGAGCAACTGCACACCCTTAAGCGTACATGTGTATCTTTGCCGCAAGGGCTGGATACTACTGGGCGATATTGTCAAAATCACAACAGTTTTTGACTAATACATCATACAATTCGACGAGAGGATGAAAATGGGTATACACAATAAATAACAATAAATATCAGAAATAATTATTAGTAATGTGGATATTGTGACCATGCAGGTAGAGGCGTTGATCAGAGCAGCTAGAACAGCATATGAAGTTCAGGAAACTGCCCGACTTTACTGTAAGTTACCCCAAACATGACAGTTTAACTAGACCACAATATTATGATTGTCAAAATCCCAGATGATATCTATCTATCTATCTATCTGTCTATCTATCTGTCTGTCTATCTATCTGTCTGTCTATCTATCTATCTGTCTATCTATCTGTCTGTCTATCTATCTATCGCCCATCCATTCTATCTATTGACATTGAGCATTAGAACATAACAATTCGAGTAGACAGTCAGTTTGCTTAAACCCCACTGATGTAAACACGACTAATTCACATGTTGTTTTCTGCAGCATTTCTAATTTAAAGGCCTTAAATGGCCTTGAATTTGGATTGAAACTTGATTGTAGATGACAATCTACAAATAATGACGACCAGTTGATTATGTCACAATTGTGACAGCTCTAATTTCGGCACCACAAAGCCGTGTCGACCAGCGCTGGATTTAGCGGCACCACCGGTGTCTCTGCCGAGGGACTGGAGAGCTGTGGCTGGATTATTGATCGCCACCTACGAGAGGACCGCAGTTTGCCAGATTTGTCTGAGCTATGGGGCGTTCACTCGCACAGTAAGTGGTAGAAAAGAAAAACACATTTGTTTTATGATCCAAAGCTGTATTGACTTAGAAGTTGTCTGAGGTTGTATCCGCTTTTTCCTTCAATTGCAGATGTGCCGTGCGTGTCTGGTATGTCAGATATGGACTACCCCCTCCAAACACCTGGCTTACTGGATGCCCCGAAACATTCTAGAAATTAGTCCAGTTCACAGAGTCCCTCTTCCCCCGGAACTCGTAGAGCAATTCACTCGTATCCTTTGTCAGTTTGGAGTGGAGCTAAGACTAGAATTAAGTGGGGCCTAGATTGGCCTATTTGGATGCCTTAAGCCGGATATAGCATACTTGTCATGGACATTGTGTGTCAACGGTCAAACGTTGCCAAGTGAGAAATCGGAAAGATTCAGTTCAAATTTCCTTATCTGTTTTGCAATGATATTGTATTATGGGAGTCTTTACTGAAATAGGTAGAGCTTGGCTCACAATTGACAATGACATCTTCATGTGGAATTATGAAGATGGGTATGTATATATATATTGTATGGACTTGGCCAAAGCATCAGGCCACCAAAACCACAATTAACGCAATGCTTTTTGTTTTGTCTTTCAAGGGGCGATGTGGCATATTTTGATGGTCTCATTGAAACAATCGTTTCAGTCGGTCTGGTAAAGCCAAAACCAGGCAAGTGTAAACGCTCAATATTTTAACAGATTTCTCTTTTGTTGGAGACGAGTAATTACATTTATTCTCCTTCTTCAGGGACTTTACATCCACAGATCCATTACCTGTTAGTGCTTGCTACGACTGTGGAGGTTGTGATGCTCGGGCTCAGTTTCCCTAATGGCCAAGCAGGTCAGTTCCATCTTCGCATCTTCATGGGAGGCAGTGACGGCAGCCTGTATGAGGTGGTGTACCAGGCGGAGGCGGGTTGGTTCGGTCAGCGCTGCAGGAAGGTCAACCTCTCCAAAAGCAAGCTGTTCTTCCTCGTTCCAGCCGTGCACCAGCTTTCGTTCGCCGAAGACGGTGAGGAAATGGACTCAAGGTAGTAAGCGACGGAGTAAGTAAGGGAAGCTCTCCGCTCATGTAAACGATCAATATCGAATAATATTCTGTTTGCATCACAGACCCGGTTGTGCAGATTGCTGTCGACAACTCCCGCAACTCCCCGTTCACACGCTCCGAGAGAGGGGTCATTCAGGTGGGAAACGCAGAGTGTTTCACTTTCAGTCTTCTGACCGGGAGCTTTGAGAATCTATGGCTCAACCTAACAATGGATTTGTGCATTTTTTTACTTATTCTAGGTGTACGACCTGGGTGCAGACGGGCAAGGCATGGGCTGCGTGGCATCACTTTGTGAGAGTGACATTACGGCTATTGCTGGAAAAATTGCAAAGTATGTCAGAGTTTTTGTTAAGCAATCTTGAAAGACTGACGGGGCCTTTTTCTCTTTGTACGCATCCGCATATGGGTTCTTCTATGGAATGTTCACTAGGGCTGGGGATTGGTACTCAATACCTTTTAAGGTACTGGCTGACATAGCCCTAATAATACTTAGTCGTATCGAAACTTCTCCGGCCCAACGATACCTGAATTGGGTATACAGTAGTTAGCATGGATATAGTAGCAAAAAAAATCTATAAAATAAAGGTACTAGTCATGGTACTGGTATCGTCATTTTTTAGACAATACCTAGTCCTGATGTTCACTGCTTACAATCTCTGTTTTCAGGACAGTCGATCGTTGGGTCTTTAAACCCTTTGTCCAGATGTTGGTGATTGACAGGTCAGAGTCCACGGACTGCCACCTACTGGCTGTCACTGAAGCAGGTAGGACACACCAAGCACTTTTTTTTGACGAGGAAAACATTCAAAGAACAATCCGGCATCAAATTGAATTTTAGCCCATTCAACTAGTCAGCACAGAACTTCTTCTTTCGGCTGCTCCCGTTAGGGGTTAATCCTGACCATTTTCCTGATAGCTCACATTTTTAGAAACTACCTTGAAATAATCTCCTTGTCCCAAAGTTACTTCATTTTTAAATATTCAAATGGATTTAATAGAGGCAATATAAAAAAAATCTAGAAATGTGAACTATCATCATGAAAATGGTCAAGGGTAATATAAAATGTTGTGTGCTCACTAGTAAACAGGCTAGAACTAAATTTGACACCGGTGTGTTCCCTGGATTTCCCTTCCTTTTAAGCTCTGCGTGAATGGGAGCATTTGAATTTATTCAGCAGGGACAAAAAATAAAAGCACTGACTAAAACCTCTGACTCTTAGTCTTAAGCCCAGAGGAAAATTAAGTGTGTAAACCAGCATTTTTTGTCACGGCAGGAGTTCTGCGACTGGCTACATCTGAAACGCAGGACAGTGACATTCTGTGGAGCATCAGCCCTGGTTCTTTCCCCTTCAGGCAACCCCTGATGGAGGCCCAGGTGACACGGGCACAGAAAGAAATCCAATATCACATTTAGGAAAAACAGCAACTCAATGTAATCATGACCTTCTGTTGCACTGCAGATGATGTCTAAAATCGACGGACACTCGTGGGCTCTCTGTGCCATCAACAAGGACAGGCCAACAAAGGTCTCAACCCCCTTAAACATGGACCAGGTCCCCGTCACTGATTCCCCCGTCGTCGTCCAGCAACACAATATCCCTCAGCAGAAATTTGTTGTTCTTTCTGCAAAGGTAAAAAGTTGCCTACACTCTGGCCCTTATGTTTTAATACATATATAGTAAATCAACTTCATTTGTCGACTAACTTCTTTAAATCTCTCACAGGGCAGTCACATCTTTCAGAAGCTACGGCCCGTAGATCAGCTGCGCCACCTGCTGGTGCACTGTGCCGGAGGAGAAGGTGAAGAGATTGAGGTTTTTTTTTTAAACTGTACAAGGTACGGATTTGAATTGGTAACACACACGCGCACGCATTAATTCCAATGTCAAAACATTGGGTCACAACGTTTGGGGTGGTGCTGGAGAGATCTATTTCTTTTCGTTTGTTTCCTACTTGTATGAACCAAATTTTAAACACAACTGGGTTACGGGGGCCGACCCGTTCCAATACGGGACTTAATTAAGTAAAAACTGGATGTTTTTGTGTAAACCCTTTACTTGTAAATAATAAATCCTGCACTTCTGTAACGGGGAGACAGCATTTGTCGCATTATATTCTGTTCTTTGCGCACGATCGCCGGTTGGAACTTTGCACGATCGCCCAAGTATCTCACTAAATCAGCTCTCCTGAAAACAAACTTAGACCAGCACAGATGACTGCTCCGCTACGGCTCCCGAATGGGGGAAGAAACAAAAAAGTTAGAGTGAGAGTATTTTGCTTGAACCTTTTTTTATTTTCACTATCCTGTAACGCGTCCATCGAATCCCTCTGACCGAGCCTCGTGGCTGATGTGGTTCGGCAGGTCAACTCTCCGTACCTGGAGGATCACCTGATGCACATGAACAAGCTGGACCAGAGCAAGGTGCGCAACGTAGACCTGCTGTGGCGCTACTATGGGAAGAGTCTCAACTTTGGCAAAGCGGCCCGAGATGTGCAGGTTGGAGCACACGCGGCATGTTGATTGGATTTAATTTTAGAAACCAGAAGAAGATATCAGCATTTGTACGTTGGCTGTATCGGCCATTAACAAGGTTTGTAGCGGTTGTCTTTTGCCATATTGAATATTGATTTGCCTGCACCAGCCATGAGTTAGCTTCAGCACTTGTACACTGCTTCCAGCTAAAAAGAAGGCGTGCCCGGTAATCTTGCTTTTGACACTTTTGTTTAATTTTCATCTACATAAGAATATTTTTTTGTTTTTGCGTCTGTGACTCTTGCAGTAATGAGATCTCTCTGAAGCAGCGTCTGGAGTACATTTCCAGGGCCATCCTGTCTCTATCTCCCTGGAAGAGAAGATGGAGGTGGGCAGCGATCGCTAAACACTCAAGTGAAGGCGAACAGGAAATCACTTAATTTGGAAGTAGCATCGCATCTGTTCTCCGTCCGATTCAAAGGTGGTGCATATCCAGGTTCAGATCCAAGAGACCTTGGCCAGACAGTACTCGACGCATCCCTTGGCAAAGAATGCAATTTCCAGTTTGGACTCTGAACTCATCGACATCACCAAGGTGAAATGGCTTGGAAACACCTCATGTGCTTTCATCTCTTGGTTCCTGAACACAAATTGAAAGGGATATTTTTTCTGTTTTGTCTAGCTCTATGTATTTTACGCCGAGAAGTTTTAAGCTTTCTGAGTGCAAGCTCTCCATCATTCGATGTTCCTCCCATTCGGACCCAGTCCTGGTCAAGTCGCTGTGGCACAATATCATCGAGAAAGGTGCAGCCAATTTGCTTCAACGGCAAATTCTATCCCTCTGCTCGGCTGTAGGCGTATCACTTAAGGCTCGGTCAAACCCTTTGTTGCAGAGCTGGGTGACAGTGCAGCGATGAGTCCAGAAGACGGAATGAGGGCTCTCAATTTAAAACTGGTGTCACTGGGGAAAATTTATGCCCGGACTCCGGCGTACTTTCCTCTCGGTAAGCTTCTTGCAATTAAAGTAGGAATACATACAATTATTTTTCGAATTCGCTCCCGTCCCGACATTGTCCTCTTGGCCCCGTGCTGCCAGAGTTTCTCGTCACGCAGTTGGAGCAGGAGGTGTGTCGACTGCACTGGGCCGTGGGTTTCGTCACCGCCACCATCCAGGAGATGGGAGTGCAGTTGCCTCGTCTCCTGGACGTTTATGACCAACTCTTCAAAACACGGGTACAACCGTCAGATTATATCTTCGGAGTCTTGGGGGGAGGGATTCCTAGTGGAACGATGAAAGTGTTGAAGGTTTTTATGTATTTGTAGGATCCGTGCTGGCAGCGTCTGAAGAGACCTCTTCACCTGGTCGAGTGTATCCATGTACTTCTGTCTAGATACGTTCATGACCCAAGTAGGGTACCCTCCTACGACAGGTAATGACTTCTGGTGTAATGCAATACACAGTATGTATTAGGGGTGTAAGATTGGGGTTGATTTGGTGAATTTTATTTTATATACTGCCTTTTTTTCTGACTTTTCTTAAGAATAATCTTGGTGCCAACGATATGGAGCTGACTAGTCCTTCATTACCGTAGTCTAGAATGTCCTAGTCTAGAACTAATTAATCTTAAATTAAGCAAAGTCTCAGAAAGGAATTTTTAAATTCTGGATTTATTTAAGTAGTATCATCTTAGCCCTGATTTTGATAAAACATTGTGTATGAAACCACCCCTATCTGTTTTTCTGTGTAGTCTATTATAACTATTACCATTTGTATTGACAGAGAAATATGTCCCCTGTTCTGGCAATATAGTGAACTTTATAGGTTTGCTACTAATATGATTAATCAATGGAAAAAGTTGACAATCTGGGAAGTCTTATTAGAAAAGGTTTTGTTTTAAAATTGCATTTGCCGGAGTTTAAGTTTTTAGTTCAAATGTCTTCAACAACTTTAATGTCCTACTTTCGCTGTATTCCAGGCAAAGCTTTACCAACGTGCGTCCGGATAACATCTGTGGCTACCTGGCGGAGCTGCAGTCCCTGAGCCCAAACGCTGCCCTGCAACAAATCACCGGCAACGTCAAGGCCCTGCAGGCCAAGCTGCAGAACCTTCCCTGACCAGGAAGCAGCCAGCCTCACATGCTCGGTCTAGAAACAAGAAAACAAGTCTATATTGTGTATGAGCGTATGTGTCTCTCTTTTTTTTTTTTTTAATGGTGTTTATAATCACAGTACATGTGGAACATTACTGCTGTATGTGAATCGTGTCGCTCCACTCGGCATGCATGAGCCAAACTGGACTGTGTTCGGGTTTTGTCCGGCCAAACCACTCCTGTACTTCTCGTCCTCATAGAAACCTGGCTCATTGCCAGTGCAATTCAAGTTTTATACTTCATCTGAACTGCTGCTATTTTGAAAGCCTGCAAATTGACGCCAGAGATGGGATAAAATGGCTTTTACTGAACCGTGGAAAGCGATTGTATTCAGCCGTTGTCAAAACACTGTAACGGGGCAAGACTGGCAGAGTGCGTTGTTTCCCTAGAGGGAGCCATGTCCAATCTGTTGGTCTCACTTCACAGCAGGGCTGGAAGTGCATGCCAGCATCGGCCCAGATGGGAAACCATGTGAAATTAGTTATTTACTATCAATGGATTGCCATTACAGTTGGTTGCACGTTGTCTTGTGTTGTCCTTACAATTAAATCCCCCCCCCCCCCATGGCCCAGGACTACATATGGAAAAAAACAAAACATAGATAAAACAAATACAAGTTTACAATACTGAAATGAATACAGTGATTTAAAAAAAAAAAAGAGAGAGAAGAAACGGGGCTTAGACCGAATACCAGGCTTTCAACTGGTGGACCCTGGGCCAATCAAAATGTATTTGTCCATTTTAGACTGTATATCGTAAATTGGAAAGGATCACTTCAAGATGGTTTTGCATTTTCACCTTTTATGCCGTAGGTGCCCAGACGGCAGCTGACTCTTCAGCTGTAATGTCGGTAGTTTTAATATCTGCATGCAACGCCCCGTGTCGCGTCACAGTCGTTCGCTCGTCTGCTCCGTCAATAACAACGGCATTCCCACGTGCAGTGGTGCGGCGGCAGCTCGTGTAAAGTGGCGGCCGGCGAAGGGTCTGAGGACGGCCTTCCCCCGGCCAAGTGACACTTGACTCTGTCGAGTCCAGGCGATCCACGGGAGAAGTCGAGTTGTGTTTGGCTCCGGCGCGGCCGGCGTGACGCGGGCGGAGCCGCCCCTGTAAGCGGTCCGCGTCGCGCTGTCGCTCCCCGCTCATCCTCGCCAGGTAAGGTGGCGTCACCTGTCTAGGGAATAAACAAGGCATCCACGTGCACACCATATATCATATATTATAGGCAGGTTATGTAGAGGAGAAAATTGGACCGCGGAATAATTTGGGAAAAGACCGCGCTCCAAGAGCTGCCTGTTTCCCGTTGACTGGCGAATAAGTCGTTCGGAGTTGCTTGCAAGTCCAGTGCGGGGGGTGTCGACCGTCTTATTTCTGATTTTCTAAATTCCACAGAGTGAACTTGCTCCGGGTTAATATTAAAGCGGCGGTGTGTGCGTTCCCCGCTCTCCCCGTCGCCCTCCGCTTGGCTTTAGACCACTTTTTTGGGCGACGCAGTTGCCGCTGCTCGAGCTGCATTCCCAGCCTCCCTCGGTGAGAAATGGCGACATTCGTTCTGGGCTTGCGACGCAGGGCAGTCACATGTCGTCGCCGCTCGGCGTGGTGGGTCCGGGCCTCGCTCCGTTAAATAACACGCGTTAGTTTGCTCCACGGAGGAGCGGCGGGAGCGTTTCCTGTCCCGAGCTCCTCCCGGAATGGCTGGCGCTTTTACGTTGAATGTAGAGCAGCAGTTCTGCCTTTGTGTTGAAGGGACACTACAAATCATTATACTGTGTGTGTGTGTGTGCGGGTCGATATGTATATCTGTATATCCATATTGACTTGTTCGCGGTAGTGCCTTCGCTCCTGCCATTTTTTGTCGAACCGTGTCTCAAACGAGGCGTATTATTTAGCAGCAGAAGTGTTTTGCCAGCTCTGCTTTTAATTATTTGGCGCCCTGAGCCAATTGCGGAGCTGGAACGCTTTTCGCCCATAGGCCCACCTCCGAGTTTATGGGCCGAGTCTTCCACACAGCTGGAGTGTTTCCACTCCGCTTTACCTTTGAGATTGGATCAATATTTTTTCCCCCCAGTGGGAGTGTCTTCACTGTTGTCGGTACCGGGGAAAGGACAATGCCTGCAGTACCTGCATGGCCCCCCAATGCTGGCCCAAGATGGCTGCAATGAATTTTCCCTCATGCCTTGGTGTGGAACACCTGAGAGCAGGCCTATCTGACGCTCAATGCACTGATCGCAGCTGCGGGCCAGCAGCCTTGGAAGCGGCCGGGACTGGCAGAGTTGGGAGGGCGCGCTGATGCACTGCCACCGTCGGGCATCCCCGCAACCTCATCAAAAACAACACCCTTCTGAGATGGTTGGCGCTTGGTAGAGCTGACGGTTGACGCTTTCCAGGATGGCAGTGACTGAGTCCCTCGGTCGGCACGGGGAAGATGCTGTGTCTGCAAGAGCGTCCTGTAGCCGGCTTAATGAGGATGATGCTGAATTGGAAGCATCCGCCAGCACCCCCAGAGCTGACACTCAGCTCTTTTTTTATTTATCTTTATTTATTTTTTAGCTTTAAGATTGTCTCTAGGCTGGCAGTTGGAAATTTGTCTTTTTAACTGTGAATTGTTTTTCAAGCCAAAGCATATGTCAATCAGCGACGTTGTCTCCACTCGCCTTCTGATGTAATGCTTTTTCAAAATAACAACATTTCTCCTTGCTAAATTGATCTAAAATGACATGGCAAACATGGAATTTTTAAAATTAAAATTATATGCAGTATATAAAAAAAAGAGCTTACTGGCCAATACATCCAGGCGTGGTTCCAGTCACATGTAAAACGCCTTCCACAGATCCTGCTCAGTAAGATGGTTAGTGTCCTCTCAGTCACCTGGAAGTTCAACTGTTACCTGCGTAAACGTTGTTTTCGTACAAATTTACACCAAATCGATTTAATATTTTTATTTTTTTAGTCATACTTGTATGCCATTACATCTAAAACATCTTAATTTGCAAATGGAGTTCAAATTCCCAAACTGCAATGGTAAGCCTTCATAAACCTCAAACACTGACAACTCTGTCCTTTTCATGGCCTGTGGAATATCAAGAGTACTTCAGAGGACAATCTCGCCATGTTTTGATCGACTAAACAACTCATCGTCCTTGGAGATTCACCATGAGCGAACCATGGAAACAAACAACTTCCTGCACTCAAATATTGGAACGTGGCGATCAACAACCGATGGATTTCCTGGGTCCCCTTGATCAACGCAAGGAAACCACGGAGGCTGTGAGCCACGAGCAGGCCGCCAAACTGCTGCACAACAAGTTTGTTGTGGTTGTCGGAGATTCCAGTGAGTGGTCTTTACTTTATTGTTGGTTCCTAAATTGTCTTCATTTAAAAAACAAAAAAACAAAAAACAAAACCAGTAATGGATGGATGACGCATATTCAAGTGATGTGTTTCATTATGACTGCACGATTTCTCATTGGCCCTTGTCCTGCCAACAGCAGGAACCAGTATGGATCAGTCCAGAGCCCTATTTATCAAGTATATTGCCCCAAAAACTCTCCTCACTGAAGCAAATTTGGACCCACTTTTATGCATAGGAATAAGAGCTTCTTAAAAGATCTCGTTTGAGATGGAATCATTCTTTCAACTGATGTTGTGTGGGGAAGCGATTATGGCGTTATATTTGTGCCTCAAGGCAAAGCTCTCAATTTACCAGTCCATCTACGTCCCAACCCTCACCTATGGTCATGAGCTTTGGGTAGTGACCGAAAGACAAGATCACGAATAAAAGCAGCCAAAATGAGTTTCCTCCATAGGTTGGCTGGGCTCAGCCTTAGAGATAGGGTGAGGAGCTCGGACATCCGGAGGGAGCTCGGAGTAGAGCCGCTGCTCCTCCGCGTCGAAGGGAGCCAGTTGAGGTGGTTCGGGCATCTGATTAGGATGCCTCCTGGGCGCCTTCCCTTGGTGGTTTTCCCGGCACGTCCAACTGGGGTAGACCCAGAACACACTGGAGGGATTACATATCCCAGCTGGCCTGGGAATGCCTCGGGGTCCCCCAGGAGGAACTGGAAAACGTTGCCGGGGAGAAGGGGGCCTGGAGCTCCTTGCTCAGCCTGCTGTCACGCGACCAGCCCCGGATAAGCGGAGGAAAATGGATGGATGGATGGATTTTTGGCTGCTTCGTGTCCAGTCACAACTGTGTGACTGGACACGAAGCAGCCAATCAGAATTTACCCCAACTGTTTGTAGAATCAACAATCAAACTTAGGATGTGGACTTTTGAGATTATGATGATTGTCACTGTAAATGGTAATATTTGTGTGTGGTCCCAGCAGCATTGACTGATGTTTTCAATCCTCACCGTGAGTCTGTACATGTGGGAACCTTTGACTCGCGTACTTGATGTGTATGGCCATGACTCAGCACTGATGTTCTTTCTTCTCAGTTCAGCGGTCAGTGTACAAGGACATCGTCCTCCTGTTGCAGAAAGACAAGTATCTGTCCCCAAACCAGCTCAAGACCAAGGTAAACGGCCCAAAGTTGTCTTGAAGCAGATGCCTCCGGGGCTGATCTATGTACGAGTAGAGCTACTTTCACAGTCCACTTTCCCAGCCACGTAACACTTTGTATTCCGCCTGCCTTTATGGCAGGTGAACTTTGAAATGTGAAATGTCTTCTCCTCCAAGGAGCTGATTGTTTTGAGGCTGAAGTGAGGGCTCTTCTGCTGGAACAATGAGTTTACGGTCCTCCCAGCACCTTCCAATGCCCTATTTGAAAGTCCTGTTGCTGTAACGCTGCCGTACCTTCCAGGGCGAGGGGAGCTTCGAGCTGGACTGCCTGGTGGAGGGCGGCTGCCTGGGCCAGATGGACAACGGGACGGCGTACCGCGAGGTGCGGCAGTTCCAGTCGGACCACCACCTGGTCCGCTTCTACTTTGCCACGCGGGTCTACTCGCAGTACATGCGCAGCGTCCTGGAAGACTTCCGCCACGGCCCCGCGCCGGACTTGGTGGTCGTCAACTCCTGCCTCTGGGATATTTCCAGGTGAAAGACAGACGTGTCTTTCTTTCTCCTGACCCATCCCTTTTTGCTTGGTCAGTTGAATGTGTGTGTGTGTGTGTGTGTGTGTGTGTGTGTGTGTGTGTGTGTGTGTGTGTGTGTGTGTGTGTGTGTGTGTGTGTGTGTGTGTGTGTGTGTGTGTGTGTGTGTGTGTGTGTGTGTGTGTGTGTGTGTGTGTGTTCAGGTATGGTGCCGAGTGGACAGAGGACTACAAGGAGAACCTGCATCAGTTCTTGGAGGAGCTGTGTGGGATCCTGCCCAAGGAGACTCTGGTGGTGTGGAACCTCACCATGCCCCTGGGCCAGTCCATCATCGGGGGCTTCCTGGTCCCTGAGGTAAGTCATCGGGGGCAATGGGTTATTGGCAGAAATTGATTGAATGACTTGTCTGCGGGACCAGGAGATGACCTTTTCTAAAGCTGGTTTCTCACCATATTGTTATGATTTTTCCAAAACCAGCTAGAATAATCAAGGATCATTATTTGTTTCCCCGCCCTAACCCAGGAATACAATCTGGTGTCGCTCTGGTCCCGAACGTCTCTCTAATGCCTGTTGCACGTTTAGATCCAGCTCAAGTTCAAGAGATTATTTGTCACAAGGCGCAGCAGCTGCGGGGCGATGTGATCAAGGCCAACTTCTACAGCGGGAGCCTGGCCGACGCCTACGGCATGGACGTGCTGGACCTCCACTTCTGCTTCCGCTCCTCCCTGCACCACCATGTGCAGGACGGTGTGCACTGGAACGCCCTCGCCCACCGCAGGATCACCTCCCTGCTGCTGCAGCACGCCGCTGAGGCCTGGGGGGTCGTCATGCTCTGTCCACTCAAGACCGTCTGTGAGAGGACACACACACACACACACACACACACACACACACACACACACACACACACACACATACACAGTGTCCCAGTGTCCCAGTCTTTACATGATTTTGATCTTCCTAAACAACAGCTAGCCTCTGAAATCTTTTCTTTGTCTTTGGGCTGCTCCCGTTAGGAGTCGCCACAGCGCCTCATCTTCCTCCAACACCTTCTGTTCTGCGCATCTTCCTCCCTTACACCAAACCGCCTACATGTCTTCCCTCACCACTTCCATAAACCTTCTCTTTGGCCTTCCTCTTTTCCTCTTGCCTGGCAGCTCCATCCTCACCATCCTTCTCCCAATGTAACTCTCATCTCTCCTCCACACGTGTCCAAACGATCTCAATCTGGCCTCTCTCACTTTTCCACCAAACTGTCCAACCTGAGCTGTCTCTCTAATGTACTCATTCTTAAAACTGTCCATCCTTGTCACTCCCAATGAAAGTCTCAACATCCTCAACTCTGCCACCTCCAGTTCAGCCACCTGCCTTTTTGTCAGTGCCACAGCTTCTGTCACAGATCACTCCGGACACTCTTCTCCACCCACTCCACCCTGCATGTACTCTCTTCTTCACCTCTCTCCTGCACCCTCTGCGGCTTTGGATGGTCGACCCCAAGTACTTGAACTCATCCGCCTTCTCCACCTCCACTCCTTGTATCTCAGCTTTTTGCGGCCCTCCCTCCCATTCAGACACATGTATTCTGTGTTACTTCTGCTGACTTTCATTCCTCTTCTCTGTAATGCATGCCTCCACTTCTCCAGGCTCTCCCTAACCTGCTCCCTACTCTCGCTACAGATCACAATGTCATCCGCGAACATAGTTCACGGAGACTCCTGCCTGATTTCATCTGTTAACCTGCCCATCACCACTGTAAACAAGAAAGGGCTCAGAGCTGATCCTTGACACAATCCCACCTCCACTTTGAATGCTCTCCCTTTCCAGGATGGTGTTAAAGTCTTAGTTAGGAACGCCACTGCCATCTCACCTAAACATTTCCATGCTTCCCCAGGTATGTCATCTAGGACAACTGCCTTTCCGCTCTTCATCTTCTTTAATGCTGTTCTCACCCCATCCTTGCTAATTTGCTGCACTTCTTGCTGCACTTCTTGATCCACTATCCCCTCATCATCCACTCTTCTCTCCCTCTCATTTTCTTCATTCATCAACTCCTCAAAGTACTCCTTGCACCTTCTCAACACACTCTCCTCACTAGTCAGCACATTCCCATCATTATCACCCTAACCTGCTGCACATACTTCCCAGCTTGGTCCCTTTGTCTTGCCAATCGGTACAAGTCCTTTTCTCCTTCCTTACTGTCAAACCTCTCATACAACACGTCGTATGCCTTTTCCTTTGCCTTAGCCACTTCTCCCTTCGCCTTGTGCTGCATCAGCTTGTACTCCTGTCTACTTTCTTCATCTCTCTGACTATCCCATTTCTTCTTCGCCAACCTCTTCTGCTCTATGCTTTCCTGTACTTCCTCAGTCCACCACCAAGAGTCCTCGTCTTCCTTCCTCTTCCTAACCCTAACCCATGATACACCGTGTACCTTCTTGGCCGTCTCCATCACCACTTCTGCATTTGTTTCCCAGTCATCTGGTAGCTGTTCATTTCCACCTATTGCCGACCTTACCTCTTCCCTAAATTGCATGCAATACTGCTCCTTTTTCACCCTCCACCTTTATTTGGCTCTTCTTTAACTCTCTTCCTGGCCTCCAGAGTCATCCTACAGATCACCATCCGATGCTGTCTAGCAACACACTCCCCTGCCACCACTGTGCAGTCACTAATCTCTTTCAGGTTGCACCTCCTGCATAAGATGTAGTCCACCTGTGTGCACCTTCCTCCACTCTTGTATGTCACCCTGTGTTCCTCCCTCTTCTTGAAGTACGTATTCACAACAGCCAATTCCTTTTGGCCAAAACCACCTTCCACATTCCTCTCTTGACACCATACCTACCCATCACCTTCTCGTCACCTATGTCCCTGATCCCTTCGTCAACATGCCCATTGAGACCTGCTCCAACGACCTGGGGCAATGACTTTCCATTATGTAATGAATGTCTTGACTGTGTGTGGTAACCCGCCCCCCCAGCGTTGGGCGCTACCAAAGACGTTGGTGGTCTTCATCCTCCCATCAGCAACAATCACGCTTCCAAAAAAGGTAAATTGAAAGTGCCTACCATATGTATTTATGAGCTAAGAGTCTTTCCCTTCAATCTCTTCCTTCTTCCTTTGACCTTTATTTATTTATTTATTTATTTGTTTTTTTTCTGTCTCATTTTCAGCCTGTGAAGTTCACGTAGGTTTCCAGGAAGACGTCGATCCCAGGAGGGACTGGAGGTTCGAGCCCAAGGCGGCGCCATGGAGCGGCCAGATGGTACGCCGGGCATGCCCGGCTCCCCGGCCACCCCTCCGGCCACTCCACTACATACCTGTCCACAGATCCCCACCTGGTACAGTACAATACTGCATGCGGCCGGGTTGTCTCAACACAGTGGGAGATTATTTGTAAAAAAAATAAAATAAAATCAATAAAAATTGTTTATTTTATTATTTAAAATGTTTTGTGTCCTTTTTGAAGGGATACATCTTTTTATTTACTTATTTTAATATATAATATTTTATGCACGTTGTACATATAAAATGATCTCCATTTAGACAAGCTTTTGTAGCTACATTGTTAATTGAATTGATATTTATCAATAATTGACTCTTGTATTTTCTGTTTTGAAGCGGTGCAATACTAACTTCTCTATGGGTTTTGTTTTGCCACATAAACCCTGTAGAAATGTGAGAAATGGCCCTAATATCAAATAACTTTCTGGGACATACTACGTGAGGGCGTCCTCTGTTTATTTTCTCTCATAAGAGGTCCTTGGTTGGGGAGGAGGAGGATCCATAGGTGCCGCTGCCTCCCCAGAACCTTCTCTGACCTAGAGAAATAAATGGAGTAATTAATAAACTGAATTATTAACGACAGGAAATAGAATCATAGGACGAGTAAAACCAATTTAAAGTTTGCTTCACCTCACTCCTCAGCATTTTCCCGCTCTCTCTTTTCTTTCATTCCTCCAGACCTTAGCTTAAGGCCGCCAATGTTTTCCGCCCCCCTCTTCTGGCCGTATTTCACTCCCTTCCCGACCCCTGTCCCCTCCCCCTGGAGGCCACGCCATCCCTACATGATGAGGAACCAACCGCCCAAGAGAGACTTCGCCCCTTACACCCACCAGAGACCCGGTCCTCGCTACAATCACGGCCACTTTTACTGAGGACGAATCTTTGTCATTGAGGGGGGTGGCTCAAACGGTGTTCATTTTAAAGCAAGAAATTGTCAGTTTGACCCCCAGACTAAACTCTAGTAAATAAAGCAGATTCTATGGGTTGTAGTTTAAACGCTTCTCTTCATGTTGGACTACAGTCGAAGTCTAAATTCCGATGTTTACTTTTGTTCTTTTGTGTCAATATCTTTATTTATTGTTCCCTTATTGCTGCGACTTATGGAGTTGTCTTTTGTACTCAAGTGAGTAAAATTTAATTTTTTACCTTCCCATGGAAGATGGTTTGTATTGATGTTTTTGGGTGTCTGATTTAAAAACGATCCCAAAATTAAAGGTGCATCATCATAATCCACTCTGTCTTGTTTCAAATCTCCAGAAATCGAATCCGGGAAGGTTTTTATCTTGAAACCCAGTTTGATAGATCTGTGGCACAAAGATCCCGTTGTGATAATGTGCTGTACGATTCTGACATGAAAGCATTTACATTTAATTTTGTATTATGGTCTTGTTTAATCGTGTTTAGCAGACAGTTTTAAATCTGGTAGGTATTATTAGTAATGCTAATACCTGTACACAAAAAAAATAACAGTTTTTTGACCGAATACTCCGCTGTGTGCCTGGATCCTGGACTGCCTCTCAGCCAAGCCCCAGGTGGTTAGGGTGGGAGGCACATGTCCAGCTCCCTCAGCCTGAACACAGGATCCCCCCCAGGGCTGCGTCCTCACCCCCCTACTGTACTCCCTGTACACACATGACTGTGTGGCCAGGTCCAGCTCCAACACCACCATCAAGGTTGCTGACGACACCGTCATGGTGGGCCTGATCACCAACAGTGATGAGAAGGCCTACCGCGAGGAGGTGGCTGACCTGTCACTCTGGTGCCAGGACAACAGCCTCCACCTGAATGTCAGCAAAACTAAGGAGCTGATTGTGGACTTTAGGAGGGGATTACAACCGAGGATGCACACGCCGTTGGTGATCAATGGGTTGACAGGGTGAGCAGCTTCATCAGGCAGCTGATGAAATTCAGGGTCTAGTGAGGATCCTCAAGTACTTCTCTGGAGCAGTGGAGAGCATCCTGACAGGCAGGATCACTGCCTGGTTTGGGAACTGTACTGCTCGGGACAGGCGGACCCTGCAGAGGGTGGTGCGTTCAGTCCAATGTACCACTGGAACTACCCTCCCCTCCCTAAAGGACTTAAACACCAGGAGGTGTAGTAGCAGAGCCTGCAGGATCATGAAGGATCCTCATCACCCCAACAACGGACTGTTCCAGCTGCTGCGGTCGGTCAAGCGCCTCCGCAGTCACACAGCGAGAACAGAGAGACTGCACTGAGACACACACACACACAAGCCCCACTGCCTTACTGTACTGTATGTAACATACTGTACTGCATACTATATCACTGTACTGGGTTATAGCATACTGTGCTGTATTTCTGTTTGGTGTTAGTGTATTGCTGTGCCGTACTGTTGTATATTGTACATCTCAACACACTACCTCACTTTATTCTTTACTGCACATATCTGTATATACAAATAGCCTATCCCATATACATAAGACTATTCCCCTTATTTCTATTTTGTACTCAGTATTTCCTTTTTGAGTCTTATTTTATTTTATTTTATTTATATTATTCTATACACAAACTACATCACGTTTTAGAAATCAGTTAGTTAGTTAGTTATTAAATAGGGTAGCTTTCGTGTTCAGTTTAGTACTATTGTGCATAATCTCCGGGTGCTTTTCACCGCCTGTATGTACGAATCTAACAAAAAATAAATGTATTTAAAATCGCGTTGTCTTTAATTGAAATATTGACATAAATGTATGATATTGACAATGTATTTTTAAAACTTAAAAAAAAAAAAGTATAAAATGGATTTCATGATGGCAACAGTTCGTTGTTTATATGAAAGGATAAGGAAATTTAAAAAAAATTAACTTTTTTTCAAACCATGTGATTGACCCAAGTTTCACCGAATTTCTGATTCAAACATTTCGATTTTAACAAATGATATAATGTTATGAATATCATTGATTTAAAAGGTGATCTCCTCGAATCCAGTCATTGGTATCAGTTCATGATACCAAGAATATAAGAACAATCATTTTGATATCCAGAATCAGCACTTTTATTATAAAAAAAATATATATATATATTCAAAAATTAATAATCAATTAAAAATAATAATAATCAAATCTCTGACACCAACTATTTATTTCTTACGTCTAAAAAACAATAAGTTCGTTTACACTTTAATCGAAATTCTACTTATATAATTTTATAATACAAACAACCGGATCTTTAACTAATTCAATGTAATTCATCAAACATTTATTTTGAATCATTTCTTTTAAATCATTTTTATAAAATAAAAAATAAAAACGTTTTTTTTTTTTATTTGATATAAAATTCGCACTGATTTATGGGAAATTTGGAACCCGCCGCCAAACGGCCGACGCCACGCGTTGTAACCCGACGGCAGTTCCCCTGCGCCGCGATAACTTTTAATGCTGCCCGACAACAACAACAACAACAACAACAACAACAAAAAAGCTTTTATTTTCCTTTTTTTTTGCAAGATGGTCTCTCGGCTGGCGGAGGGAATTCGGTCGTGCGTTGTGAACCGTTTTTCAAGCCAAAAACATGTGTCACTCAGCGACGTTGTCTTGGCTCGCTCTCTAGCGTAACGCTCTTCCAGAACAACAACAACAACAACAACAACAACAACAACATCTTTGCTAATTTGATCTAAAAACGACTCCACACGACTTGGACTTATTACAATTAAAAAAACAACTCTATATTTATATGTAAAAAAAAAAGAGCTTACTGGCCGATACACCCAGGCGTGGTTCCAGTCGCATGGGAAACGCCCTCCACAGACCCTGCTCAGTAAGATGGTAAGTGTCCTCTCACTCACCTGGAAGTTCAACCGTCACCTGTGTCAACGTTGCTCTCGCACAAATTGACACCGATTCGAGTCCATTCTTTTTTTTAAATCTATATCTGAATGCCATGTCGTCTGCGAGTGGAGTTCAAATTCCCAAACTGCAATGGCAAGCTGTCATAATCCTCAAAAACAAACCCCAAAACAATTTAGAATAATCCCAAGGCCGTTTCTCGCTTTTTTTTTAGGGGGGGGGGGGCTCTCTGCAAAATGTTGTTTGGGGGCCCCCTTTTTCTTGTGAGGCGATGGTGGGACCCTCTAATGTGGTCCGGGGGCATGCGTTTAACATTGACATGCATCAATCTGGTGCACTTTAAAGAGGGAAAGAGGCTAAGAGGCAATTTAATCTACAGGAAATGATAATGAACGGGAAAGCTCCGGGGCTCCCCTCCATCAAGAAACTCCTGAAAACTTAGCGGGTCGAGCCCAGCTGCATTACAACATCGCCCAAAATGTGCAGCGATGAGCCGGTGTTCATTTTAAATGTGAGGACCAAATTTGTCAAGGAATGAAATTAAGGCAACGTGTGCAACTGATGAAAATGAAATTTATATAAGAAATACCTCCCCCAAAAAAGGTGAGCGAAGGGGCGGTCTGAGTCCTTACTGTTCCAAAAAAAAAAACCTGTGCGTCCCCTTAGTAGCGACCAGTTCCCGTTGCTATCAAACTTAATTGAGTAAATTTGGATGTCTTTGTGTGGATACTTTACTTGTAAATAATGAATCCTGCACTTCTGGAACGGGGAGACAGCTTTTGCCGAATGACATTACCTTCTATGCGCACGCAACCCCGATTTTTAAAACATAGCGATTGGAATTTTGCACGGACGCCCGAGCCCACCCTGCACAACTCTGTCCTTTGTATGAGCTGGGGAATATCAAGAGCACTTCAGAGGACGATCTCGCCATGTTTTGATCGACTAAACGACCGATCGTCCTCGGAGAATGACCACGAGCGAACCATGGAAGCAGACAACTTCCTGCATTCAAATATTGGAACGTGGGGACCAATAACTGATGGATTTCCTTTGTCCCCTCGATCAACGGAAGGAAACCACGGAGGCTGTGAGCCACGAGCAGGCCGCCAAACTGCTGCACAACAAGTTTGTTGTGGTTGTCGGAGATTCCAGTGAGTGGTCTTTACTTTATTGTTGGTTCCTAAATTGTCTTCATTTAAAAAAAAAAAAACAGTAATGGTTGGGTGACGCATATTCAAGTGGTGTGTCTCATCATGACTGCAGGATTTCTCATTGGCCCTTGTCCTCACAACAGCTAGCCAGGGAATCGGACGAAACTGCTCTGGCATATGTCTGGCACCCCTCCCGTTCAGACCAATTTCCAGCGGAGCTGGCCAAGGTTGGGCCGATGACAACCGTTTATCTTATATGGGGCAGGGTTCTAGCCCTAACCCGCTGACCAGTGGTTATGCAGCACTACGTCGCACGTTTTGTTGCTCCAATTGGTTGTAGGTCCGTCCAGTCTGTCCAGTTGGGGCGGGTCGTTATCATTTTCAAACCCCAAAACCGGGACCCCGGGCTGCAGATGGCAACCAGCCGAATACCCCGCCGCTTCCGAGCGTGTAGGAGAACCTGCGGTGGCCGCCAAAAACTCAAAATGCCCTCTCTAGAGCCAGTGTCTGGTTTGTCCGTTCTGGGCTACTGTAGAAGAAACATGACGGTGCAACATGGTGGACTGCAGGGTAGAGAACCCGCTCCCTATGTAGATATAAACGGGCCATTAGAAGGTAACAAACACAACGATTTTTTTATATTTTTTTCATGGGATTATACACAAATTAAAACGTACTTATGACTATTATTTTCTATTTCTGGCAAGTCCGTTCCGCTAGATGCTAAAACATCACTTGTTTCGTGGCTCCGATTAGATGTAGGTTTATCCAATCGTGTCCAGAGGCATTTTGGTCTGCGCCCATTGATAACGCCCCCTGGGAATCGAAAATGAACTGAGAGGTCCACCATCATACGCGTTCACGAATTGATCAGGCGATGTCAGGCTACCCAACGGCAGAAACCAGCATGGATCAGTCCAGGGCCCTTATTTATCAAGCACAGAATTTCTCCTCACTGAAGCAAATGTGGACCCACCTTCATGCGTAGGAGTGAGAGCTTCTTAAAAGCTGTCGTTTGAGATGGAATCATTCTTTCAACTGATGTTGTGTGGGGAAGCGATTACATCCTGCATGGAGGTCCTGTGACCTTTTAATTTTTTAATTTTTTTTAATTTATTTTTTGACTCTTTTTAGGGGAAACGGCGATGAATTTAGACTATCACAGCCAACAATTTGTAGAATCAACAATCAAACTTAGGATGTGGACTTTTGAGATTATGATGATTGTCACTGTAAATGGTAATATTTGTGTGTGGTCCCAGCAGCATTGACTGATGTTTTCAATCCTCACCGTGAGTCTGTACATGTGGGAACCTTTGACTCGCGTACTTGATGTGTATGGCCATGACTCAGCACTGATGTTCTTTCTTCTCAGTTCAGCGGTCAGTGTACAAGGACATCGTCCTCCTGTTGCAGAAAGACAAGTATCTGTCCCCAAACCAGCTCAAGACCAAGGTAAACGGCCCAAAGTTGTCTTGAAGCAGATGCCTCCGGGGGTGATCTATGTACGAGTAGAGCTACTTTCACAGTCCACTTTCCCAGCCACGTAACACTTTGTATTCCGCCTGCCTTTATGGCAGGTGAACTTTGAAATGTGAAATGTCTTCTCCTCCAAGGAGCTGATTGTTTTGAGGCTGAAGTGAGGGCTCTTCTGCTGGAACAATGAGTTTACGGTCCTCCCAGCACCTTCCAATGCCCTATTTGAAAGTCCTGTTGCTGTAACGCTGCCGTACCTTCCAGGGCGAGGGGAGCTTCGAGCTGGACTGCCTGGTGGAGGGCGGCTGCCTGGGCCAGATGGACAACGGGACGGCGTACCGCGAGGTGCGGCAGTTCCAGTCGGACCACCACCTGGTCCGCTTCTACTTCGCCACGCGGGTCTACTCGCAGTACATGCGCAGCGTCCTGGAAGACTTCCGTCACGGCCCCGCGCCGGACTTGGTGGTCGTCAACTCCTGCCTCTGGGATATTTCCAGGTGAAAGACAGACGTGTCTTTCTTTCTCCTGACCCATCGCTTTTTGCTTTGTCAGTTGTATGTTTTGTGTGTGTGTGTGTGTGTGTGTGTGTGTGTGTGTGTGTGTGTGTGTGTGTGTGTGTGTGTGTGTGTGTGTGTGTGTGTGTGTGTGTGTGTGTGTGTGTGTTCAGGTATGGTGCCGAGTGGACAGAGGACTACAAGGAGAACCTGCATCAGTTCTTGGAGGAGCTGTGTGGGATCCTGCCCAAGGAGACTCTGGTGGTGTGGAACCTCACCATGCCCCTGGGCCAGTCCATCATCGGGGGCTTCCTGGTCCCTGAGGTAAGTCATCGGGGGCAATGGGTTATTGGCAGAAATTAATTGAATGACTTGAAACCAGGAGATGACCATTTTTAAAGCAGGTCTCTCACCATATTGTTAAGATTTTTCCAAAACCAGCTAGAATAATCCAGGATCATTATTTGTTTCCCCGCCCTAACCCAGAAACAAATCTGGTGACCCTCTGGTCCCGAATGTCTCTCTTACGCCTGTTGCACGTTTAGATCCAGCACAAGGCGCCGCAGTTGCGGCGCGACGTGATCGAGGCCAACTTCTACAGCGGGAGCCTGGCCAACGCCTACGGCATGGACGTGCTGGACCTCCACTTCTGCTTCCGCTTCTCCCTGCACCACCGCGTGCAGGACGGTGTGCACTGGAACGCCCTCGCCCACCGCAGGATCACCTCCCTGCTGCTGCAGCACGCCGCTGAGGCCTGGGGGGTCGTCATGCTCTGTCCACTCAAGACCGTCTGTGAGAGGACACACACACACACACACACACACACACACACACACACTCTGTATCCCAGGCACTTGTCTTTACATGAGTTTGATCTTCCTAAATAACAGCGAGCCTCTGAAAGGAACCCCCCATAATGCACTGGGGCAATGACTTTCCATTATGTAATGAATGTCTTGACTGTGTGTGGTAACCCGCCCCCCCAGCGTTGGGCGCTACCAAAGACGTTGGTGGTCTTCATCCTCCCATCAGCAACAATCACGCTTCCAAAAAAGGTGAATTGAAAGTGCCTACCATATGTATTTATGAGCTTTCCCTTCAATCCCTTCCTTCTTCCTTTGACCTTTATTTATTTTTCTGTCTCATTTTCAGCCTGTGAGGTTCACAGAGGTTTCTGGGAAGACGTCGATCCCGGGAGCAGCCACTTCTACCAGCGCGACTGGAGATTTGAGCCCAAGGCGGCGCCATGGAGCGGCCAGATGGTACGCCCGGCTCCCCGGCCTCCCCTCCTGCCGCTCCCCTATCTACAAGTCCACAGATCCCCACTTGGTACAGTACAATACTGCATGTGGCCGGGTTGTCTCAACGCAGTGTTTCTCAAAGTGGGTCCGTGGCAGACCAGGGGGTCTTTAAAAAAAAAAAAAAAAAAAAAAAAAAATCAAGAAAAATTTTAAATTATTGTTTATTTTATTATTTTAAATGTCTTCTGTCCTTTTTGAAGGGATACATCTATTTATTTATTTGTAATATATAATATTTAATGCAAGATATACATATATTATCTCCTTTTAGAGAAGCCTTTCTAGCTACATTGTTCGTTGAATTGATATTTCATATTTCATATTCAGGCCGCCATCCCTACGTGATGAGGAACCACCCGCCGAAGAGACACTTCGCCCCTTACACCCACCAGAGACCCGGTCCTCGTTAAGATCACGGCCACTTTTAATGAGGACGAACCATTGAGATTGAGGGGGGCGGCTCAAACGGTGTTCATTTTAAAGCAAGGAATTGTCAAAAACACTTGCATCGTCTTTACGCCCCACACTGTTGCCAGAGAATGTCTGGAAATGGACACTAAGTGTTTGTTAATGGTGCATGTTTTCCAGTAATCGCTGCTTGATGGGGAAAAGTGGGGCGGATTCCTTGGGTGAAGTGAGATTTTAACTTTTCCCCATCAAGATCTCTTCCAAATAGTGTCAGTTTGACCCACAGACTGAAAACTAGTAAATAAAGCAGATTCTATGGGTTGTAGTTTAAACGCTTCTCGTCACGTTGGACTACAGTCAAAGTCTAAATTCCAATGTTTACTTTTGTGTCAATATTTTTATTTATTGTCCCCTTATTGTTGTGACTTATGGAGTTGTCTTTTGTACTCAGGTCAGTAAAATGCAATTTTTGAACTTCCCATGCAGGATGGTTTGTATTGATGTTTTTGGGCGAATAAAATGATTTTGATTTTAAAATGATCCAAACAATAAAGGTGCATCTTCATAATCCACTCTGTCTTGTTTCAAATCTCCAGAAATCAAATCCGGCAAGGTTTTTCATCTTGAAACCTAGTTTGATAGAACTGTGGCACAAAGATCCCGTTGTGATAATGTGCTGTACGATTCTGACATGAAAAGCATTTACATTTAATTTTGTATTATGGTCTTGTTTAATCGTGTTTAGCAGACAGTTTTAAATCTGGAAGGTATTATGAGTAATGTACACCTGTACACTTAAAAAAAAACAATGTTTCTGATAAATCTACACTGAACAATTTTATGGAAACATTAAAAATTAATAGGATGAAGTTGTTAGATCAAATTAGTTGGAACAAAACATAAGACTTCCAAGTTTTATTTTAAACCAGAATATCACTAGAAAATAATTTTCATAGAGAATGCATCATATAGGGAGTGACTTTCTTACAAAGACTTATTTTATCACAATGTTTTGATTGGGGTTATTAAATGAAAACAATATAGACATGGGAGGAGTTTATTATGGACAACTTAACAGCCAAACAATTTTAAGCATTAAATAAATTACCTTAAAATAATGAATATACTGTATATGCATAGAGTAGAGTGTGACCCCACTGACAGCCACTTCAGGGTTAACCCATAAACCCATAACCGGTTGTTCCAAAATATCCATTTAGTTAAACAGAATTGAAAATAGGATGCAATAATAGAATGCTCGAATGACACCAACTAGAGTCTCCTCAAACTATAATGAATAGATAATAAAATGCAATACAAGCAAGATGGTGGAAGCTGGGTGGAATTGCAGCTAAACACTACACACCGACTGATTATTAAAGTGACTTAAAAACATGGCAAATCCTACATTAAATTAAGTGATACGGCCAAAACAGCTAATAATTGACAGAAATATACATTGGTTACAGACTTGATGCAAACTGATCAAATTGGTCACGTTTATTGTTGAAATAGTTTAGGACAACTTGAGTAACAAGCGCAGTACGAAAATGTTTGGAAAGAAAATAGTGTTTGTTTTCCACTCCTCCCGGTTAGCTGTTTCTGCCTTCAGCATTCCACCTCACACCCTCCTGTCTGTATAAAAGTGACATTGAACCGTAAAAGGAATTTCAGAAAGGACAAAGACGTGAAACAGCATTTCTCATGGGACATACATTTACTGTACTTGATGAGAACACTATCTTGTGTCTTTGGCATCAAGTGAAAAGGCTGGTTTCATCACAATGTTGGATCCCTTTCCTGAGAAGATTTGAAGCTATATTGACAGTGGGATAGAACGCAGGAGCTCAGTACAAGAAGGGAATCTTTTAAATGGTGGATTTTGGCCGATAGTGCGCCATCCTCAGGCCATGAGGAGGTGGTGCACTTGCTGCAGCTGCCGCTGCGACAGGACGAGGCGGTGCGTTTGTTCCTGTCCGCGGGTGCAGGGGATGGCCACACGGCCCACAAACACCGTTCCTCCTTTCTTCTCCTCTTTGGCCTGGAGCGTCGGGGGGGAAAGGGACAGAGATCGAGAAGGACACTTTAAGTGTTATATTAAAATCAGGGGCAGGGAACCTCTTTCCTGTTTGAGACCAGATTGATTACATATACTGTATAATAATGGGCCATTGACTACTATGAACTATTCAAGAAAGCTATAGATTTTTCTATTTTGTCAACAAATTCTTGTAAAATAAGGTAGGAATTCTACTATTCTTTTTACAAAAAACAAAAACAATAATATATCTATATCTATATATATATCTATCTCAATTTTAGGAAACACCCAGTAGATGTTCACTGGATGGCTACAATAGGCCAGAGTCACCCCCCCCAACCCCCACCCGGGTCTTAAATGATGGATGGCTCTGAAAACAGGAACCGGTTGATATGGTACAGGTACTGACTCCCTACAGTACAGAAGACTTAACAGTAATTATCAAATGAATGGATTCCCAAGTGTTACCTTGACGAAGGAGGAGACGGGAAAGGTGGCGAAGTCTGAGGAGGCCCTGGCTCCCGGCTGAGACGAGACGACGTGCTCTGCCACTTCATCCTGAGAGAGAGTGAGAGAGAGAGCGAGAAGGATGTGACTCCAGACTCAACTTTGTATCCCAATGAACGTCCTGCCAAATAGCAATGAGCAAGAATTCGCCAAAACAGCAAACTAGGCTTTAACGATATTTACATAATGGAAAAACTCAATATTTTTGAGGAATACCTCAGTGATATGATATTATATTTGAGGAAACAATCATTAGTCATGTGGATATTATCAAGCAGGTAGACACGTTGATTAGAACACGTGATCCTCACGATACGGAGCCCGAAAGTAAATTGACCGACTGGGGGACAGGACGCTGCATCACCTTGAGTATATCTAGAGTGTTGCTGAGGCTCTGCAGGCGAGCGGTCTGCTCCAGGAGCTGAGAGCTGGCACTCACTGGGAGAGATACAGCGAGGATGGACACCAGTTCACGACGAACCAAAACAAACAGGAAGAAGGAAATTACATGGAGACAATGCCGACCAAATAAAAAAATAAAAATAAATAAAAAGTATGTTGACACACACACACACAAAAAAACAAAAACAAAAAACAACCATACAACTGACCTGCCGCCTTCCCAGTGATGTCGACCACCTTGACCTCGGCACTCAGCTTGAGCAGGGTGGCCAGCAGCTGGTCGGTGCGGCGATAGATGGCGGTGTTGGGGCCCCCTGGTGGCGACGAGCCCTCTTTGGCTATTTCGGGGAGTCTGGGGAGACGGAGCGGGGGCAAGGCGGCGAGCTGGGCCCTCATGCTCTCCGCCTGCAGGGAACGGGCAGCAGAGCCGTCAACTGCTGCACGACGTTCAACATGAATGCCGAATTCATTTGACACTTTTCCAGATCTCATTTTAATAAACCCAGGGACGAGCTACAACACGGCCAACAGGGACGTCCTATTGCAGATTTCCCGGTGTACCTTGAGTCGGTTGTTTTCGTTCTTGAGGTGTTTGATGCCCAGTCGCTGGGCCTCCACCTGCTGCCTGAGGAGAGGTGAGTCTACCACCTGCGCGGGCCCCACCATGGCTGGGGACTCACCGGCTGCAAGGCAGGGACGGAGAGAGAGGAAAAAGAAAGAGGGCGAGAGAGGGACGTATTCAGTAGATGCAGTTAAAAACAACTGGCTCAACGTTTAACCTTCATTGTTGAACATTTTTAACAAATATGGATCAAACACTTTTTTTGTTACTTTTTTAAATATTTGAAACACTCCAATATTTGTTATGTAGTTTAATACATATTTGTGAAAATATTAGACCAATTAAAATATTTAAAAAGTAACCCCAAAATGTAATATTTTAATTAAATAAGTGTTCACTGACAGCTGATCCAAAACAACATAATATATATTTTTAGCTATCTAGCTATATCTATATATTTTTTTTAATGTGATAATGTAAACCTACATTAAACACGTTACACCCCCCTCCCCCCCCGTTCCTTTTTTTGTTAAATCTCTTCAGGTGAGGGACCCCAAAACTATTCACCCTACAATAAACATATTTCTCACTTTATGTGTTTTCAATTGACATATATATTTTTTTCCTTTCTAAGACACAAAGTTACGATCACTTTCAAGTCTTAATATCGCTGATAAAGCACGCCGCACGCCGCGCACCTCCAGCTGCTCCCTGGACGACGGAGGCAATCCCAGCGGGGAGCGGACCTCGGATCGACTCGATGGTCGTCTTCGACTGGTTACTGATGCGCTGCTTCAGCTCCGTCTTTTCCGCCTCCAGCTGGTCGATGTCGGCCTGAAGGGCGTCCATCGTCTCCTCGAACTCCCTGAGGTAGGAGGGACCCAAGACATTGAATAACTTGACTGCAAGACAACATTTAACAATATACCACGATATTACCAAAGCCAAAAACCCCAGAAGTTTCTCGTACTTTCACAGCGATGCACCGAGCTGCGTTTCCAACGACTTACTTTTCCTTCTTCTTGAGCAGGGCCAGCGTGTCGTCCAGCTTGGTCTGGATCTTCTCCACCCGTTCGTCCGCATCCTTGGTGGAGGTGTCCAGCTTCTTCTCCAGCAGGCTGAGGCGGACGTTGGCCTCGCTGAGCTCCTCGCCCTGCAAGGAGGAGGAGGTGGAGTGAAGACCTGCTCTGGAAAGACCGTTCCACAAAAAAAAACAAAAAACAAGACTTGTAGAGATTCGATTTTTTGTGTTACCTTGATCTTAAGGGACTTCTTGAGCTCCTTGATGGCGGTCTCTCTGTCCTCCAGTTTGACCCCCAGGCCCTCCGAGTCGGTCATCTCGGCTCTGACCGCCGCTGCCCTCATCTCCACCGGATGAGTCTGAACGGGAGACACGACACCAGTGAGGTACTGGGATCAAAAAATGTCCATGGCATTACCAACCCAACACCAACCCCACCCAAATGTTAACATAAAAAGCTTGAGATAGCGATTTACCATATAAAACTGTAAGTGTCGAGCGCCTGAGGGAGACTTCGGAGGGAACCAGCTACTAGATGGTTCGATTAGTCTTTCGCCCCTATGCCCAGGCCGCACGACCGATTTGCACACCAGGACCGCTACGGGCCTCCACCAGAGTTTCCTCTGCCCTGCCCAGGCATAGTTCACTATCTTCCGGATATTATCGCACGTGCTCAATCTCCACATTCCCGGCGGACCAGGCGGGGGGGCAGTGGGATCCCGCACCATTTGAGGGCCGCGCTGGGGGGGGGGGGGGGGGGGCGAAGGGGCCCCGTTCCGCAACAAGTAATCGAGTCTGCGGCCCCGGGAAGAGGTCGGGGTGCTGTAAAGCCACCTTCGCCCCCGAGCTCTTCTCAACCGATCCAGAGGCGGTCGCAGCGCACTGCCGCGGAGGAAATGCGGTCCGACGGGGGTTGGACGAGGCCCGGGCAGAGGTCCCTAATGAGGGGATCCTCATGACACCGGGTCACTGAGCCTAATCCCTGGGTTGAGACCCCCCAGCGGTATGCGCGGACCCGACCCATTTACCTCTTTAGTTTCATGCCCTGTTGAACTCTCTCCTCAAAGTTTTTCCACTTTCCCCTCACTGTACTTGTTGACTATGTGTCTCGTACCAGTATTTAGCCTTAGATGGAGTTTACCACCTGCTTTGGGCTGCATTCCCAAGCAACCCGAGTCCTGGAAGATCACGCCCTGGTGCGACGGGTGCCGTTATCAGCCTCACACCATCCACAGGGTGAGCCTCGATCAGAAGGACTCCCGCCCCCACGTCCACACTGGGAAAACGATCTTCTGTACGCCACATTTCCCTGCGCCCAACTGGGCGAGCAGGGATTTGACGGATCATAGTAGGGCGGCCCTTCTGGCATTTGCCTCATTGCCAGATGGCCAATCTGTCACTGCGCGACACAGGAACTTAAAATTCTGAGGACGAAATTCAAGCACCTCATGGACCTGGTAAGAAGTTGTTTTTTTGTTGCACTGATCTCAATGCATGCATGTCTATGCAACACAAAGTCTAGGCTGCTTTGGATTTAGAATTTACTACAGTTTGGAAATACAATCCCTGCACAATACACTAACCTTCCTGGAAAGGCTGCAAGTGCCGGTGATCAATAGAGACAAAAAATGAACTACTAAGCGAATGCTTTGGGTTTTAAATCTACCAGATGGCTCAATGCAAAAAGTACTGTGATGTACAGGTGTGCTGTTTTTCTACTTTTGAAATTTAAGAGCTACCTTGCCCTGCGGCTTCTCTGCGTCATACTCGCCCTCCTGCATGGCGGTGGCCATCTTGTTCATGGTGGCGATGACGGAGCTGCAGGACTGACGCAGGCACTCCTGGGCGTTGCCGTCGTGGGTGCCGTAGACCTGCCGGGGTTAAAGGACAACAGTAACAGTATTGACGCAAAGCATAAAAGCAATATGTTTCCGTCACACGTTTCCGTTGGCCGTACCTGTTCCACGGCCGTGAAGGCAATGTCCTCCAGTTTGAGGGCGTTGAGGCCCTCCTGCTCGGCCAGCGACGCGACCATCTGAGCGCCGGCTGCCGCCACCTCCTGCAGCACCGCCACCACCCGGCTCAGCTGCCGCCTGCACTCAGTCAGCGTCTCAGACACCTGCAGTGAGCAGAACGGTCATCATCATCCTCATCATCAACAACAAGGTTGTGATAATCTGAACTCACTGGGTTCTAGAGGTGAAATGATCAATGCAGCTTCATCAATTATGAAAATGTGATAGTTGCAGCATTGTTTCTATCCCATGTTCACCATCACGTTGTCAGGTAGCATTCAAATCATAGCAAAAGATCAATTGTGTAAATAGTGTGTGTCGGATTTACCGGCAGTCCGAACGTCACAGCGGCAGGGGCACCCATGGCGTCGGTCCCTGGCATGCGACGGCGGATCTTCTTGCAGAACTGTTTGATGTCGGAGCAGGAAGTGTCCAGGTCCTTCAGCAGGACGGCCAGGCCTGAGCCCTCTTGGCCTGCCGCCAGGAAGGCCCGCAGACGGGACACCTCTGCCCCCATACAGTCCAGGGCACTCTGGATAAACTGCAGGGAGGGAAGCCCCGATGAAGACCCAACTCATAAACATTTTAAATTCAGTACACATTTCTAAGATAAGAACAAAATTATCAGGGTTCATTCTGGTGTTACAAAATGAAATTCAAGGACTTTCCAGTACTTTTTTTGGACTACTTTTTAAAATAGGGCCGGTATTGGGCAGGATCTCACGATTTGATTACATTTCGATACAAAGAGTATCAATATAAGTTAAATGAATAATCAAAATGAAACAGAAATGTAATAATTAAATTAATTGCTGACTATACTGTTTTTTTCATATGAGTGAAAACTGGTTGCATAACTTCCAAACAAAAGGGTCAATTTTTTTTTTTTTTTTTTTTTTTAACCCAGCCCTAGATAGAAAGTGAAATTGAAACAGGGCTGTGATAACAGTCACGGGACTGTTATTCCATAAGTATCCACTTTCAGAGGACTAAATAGAAAACCACAATTACCACAATCCTGATTTTCCCCTCGGGGAATAATTAGATTTACCACTACATCAAGTCCAATCTTATCTTCAGTGTTTATGTAGTATAGCTGGTGGTAAATGAGGTGGGGGCGGCAAAGCTGCATTGCAAGAATTAGCAAACTGGAGAGCGTGTGAAAAAGTGTCGAAATTCAGACACCTATACGTGTATATAAGTGAGTAATACGTTTACATTAAGAAAATGTAAAATAAAAAAAGAATTACTATTTTGAAGAATCTCACACACCTTGATGTGGTCAGCCAGCTGTACTGTGCAGTCCTCAGTGTTCTCTGACAGGTGAATGCTGTAAAGGTGCTGAAAGAGGAAGCAGGAGGTAAAATGTGTGAATGGTTGGAGTCACTCCACGTCAACACATTGTGTCAATAAAGTGATGTATATAAGTGACTCCATACATGCAAAAGACATTTATTCATTCCCACCTGGTAGTATTTGATGGCCTTGGTGAGGGGCTCCACCTGCACAGTCTCATCCAGCTGGTCTTTGTGCAGCAGGTCGATGAAGTAGTCCAGGGAGCGCTCGTGGACGCTCATCTCCGAGTAGAGAGTCCCCATCCGCTTGAACACCTCCACGCTGCAGCTGATCAGAGCCCTGGATGCCAGACAGGGAAGGAGGAGGACAAGATGTCAAAGAAAGTGAGATTGAATGCATAAATGTTGCTGTGTTTGTTTTAGACAGACCGCTGGAAAGTCCCTGGAAGCATTTAAGGCTTTTTTTTCCCTGCTCTTCTCTGCCAGAAAAATAGGATATCAGTCGCTCTCCCAATGAGGCAATTCAGGCATAAAAAAGGTACAGAGAAGTGGGAAAGAAAACGTGTGGAAAACAAACGTATGAAAGGAATTCAGAGGCAAAAATAAAAAAATGCATACAATGAATTATTATTATTAGAAAAAATAAATAGATGAATAAAATTCATCTTAGCGCTTACTGTTCATATTTGTGCAGCGTGGCCTGCAGCAGGGTGAGGGAGTAGACCAGTCCAGAGGCAAAGCTGAGCTGCTCCCCTGGGGATCCTCGCATCCCTATCTCCTGAATAGTGTTCCCATTGAGGTCGAACTTCTCCTGGGCCTGTTTGCTGATCAGTTCAGCCTGGCAGGTGCACAGAGAGAGAGAGCGAGAGAGGATGAGAAGTAGATTAGGCCAGACGCCACCAGATGCCCACAGCGGATGGCTTATGGTGATCTACCAACCATATAAACATTGAGATATAGTGCACTGTGTTTAATATTATGAATACTTGAATAATTGCAAAATACAAACAATATATTTGTCTATTTAACCTATACAACTGTAATATATGTAAATAAAATGTAAATTAAAAAAACAGCTTTTTTATTTTGAAATATAAAGGCTGTGCAACACATAAAGATTACACATTAGATCTCAGAAGCATAAAGACTTAGATTGAGTCTTCTCTTTTGAGTCATGTCATTTGTAGATGGTCCCTAATACGCCATTGAAACAGCGACCAACAGCGCTGCCGCTGGCTGTGAAGCATCACCTCATTCCGGGGAAGCAACCAGCCGCTCACCCTTGGGAGTTCTGGTTGAATTCAATTTTCCCTGAATGAATCCAATACTCTTCGGTAGTTTTCGCTCATTCAAGATCTGGAGGGCCCCTCTCATGCCCAACTCACATTTAGACTTTTATGATCCATTTTCCGGCCCCTTAATCAGTCCCGCACTTGTTTTCTCAGATCTTTGGATTCAAAAAGTACACACAATGTACCAATATGGACTCTGCGATCATCCAATCGATCGCGTTCAGCCGACTGGTCAAACCAAACACAAAGGCAGGCAGTTGTGTACCTTACAGATGAGCCTGGGAATGAGCAGCAGCACCAGGATGCAGTCGTGGTCTCCCCCGTGGCGGAGAAAGGAGTCAGGCATGAAGGAGGTGAGCAGGGAGACCTGTCTGTTGGCCTGGCCCACCTCCATCTTCCTCAGCTCCATCTCGATGGCCTGGGGGAGACACAGCGTTTATTAAACTGCATGTAGGAGCAATACAGGGAACAAAGAGAATTACATGAATTCAAATGTGATGCCCAGCCCACCTGTCTTGGTACTTTTTCGTATTCAATAAATGGACTAGAACCGGGGCTCCCAGCTCACCATCATAAGTGAGGTTGAGTGTATATATTTATTTTGTAAAAAAAAAAAAAAAAAAAAAAAAGATAAGAAAATATATATATCTAAAAATGTAAACAATAAACAAATAATTTAAAAACAAAAACATTTCACAATTTCTTGGGGGCAGTAGACCCTAGTTTGGGAACCCCTGCACCACATTTCATACTCCAACCCTTTTTGCCAGTTTTGTGTCTACAAAAAGTGACTTGATTTTAAATTCATGAATCTTCAGTTAGTACACACTTCCAGTGGGGGGCGCCACCACCATCCTCCCTTACCTTGGCGTAGGCTTTGGTCTCTGCAAACTTGATTTTGAAGTCAAAGAGCTCAGCAGGGGGTTGCTGGACCTGCTCAGCATTGGTGTTCTGTGCATTGGTCAGCTCTGTGTTGGCCTCCTAGTGCACGGAGAGCAGAGCACGGTTAGAAGATATTTGTAAATAAACCTTGTTTTTTTTTTTCTTTAACACTCTTTATAGACTAAAACTAACTAAGGACATACTTTGTGTACATCTATGTGCCCACCTGTAGCCTGAGGGTGAGCTCCCGGTACTTCGTGATGGTATGCTGGTAGTCGGCCACAGTCTCCTGAGAGGCCTCCACCCTCTTCTGAGCCTCCCGTGCCTTGGACACACTCAGGTCCAGCTGCTCCCTCAGCTCCATCTCAGTCTCCCGGCCGTTCTCCTGGAGCTCGTCGTTCATCTCGTTGATGGCCTCCTGACGGAGACAGATGGAGACAAGAGGGAGAGTTGAGGGGTGATTTGAATTCAGAGAACCAGATAAGTAAATGTGACATTGACATTAAGGGAAAGCAACTTGACTAACACTGATTTTACATCAATAATTAGCTGCTGACCTCAAAGCAACCGTCTACCGTTCAGTGAAAATAATTGATCTGATCGGAGCACAGTACTGGCCGATACTCCAAAAGTCACGTAGACAGTTGGACCAACCAGATCAACGACGGTCTCTCTGAGCTCTCGGACTTTCTCTTCCAGGTCCAGGTTTCTCTCCGTCAGGGTCTCCACCATCTCCTCCGATCCCAATGCCGCATCCACCTTGCAGACACACATAGTTGAGAAGAAAGAAATGCGCATGTGGGCTCCTCTGCAAAGTTACGATTACCCAGAAACCCCTTCTTCACATCCCGAGGCAAAGACGTTCAGGTGTTACTCAGAGGCGTTGCTGGTGATTTGAGACTGGATTCTACCTGTTCTTTCAGCTCGTCGATGGTGACCTCGGCCTGCGACATCTGCTCCTGCAGCTTCTCCTTCTGGCTCCGCAGTGTCTCCAGCTCCGTGTTATTCTTCTCCATCTGCTTCTGGAGCTTCAAGTGCTCCTGTTTCTCTGACGACGAGAGGTCGCGCATCCTGCAGAGGAAACAACAGGGTGATCACTTAGTATATCAATTATGAAGAATTATTTGACTTAAAAAATAACACACACACACACACACACACACACACACACACACACACACACACACACACACACACACACACACACACACACACACACACACACACACACACACACACACACACACACACACACACGGGTAGATACATACATATATAGAGTATATTCTATCAGTTTACAATGAGATGTGACGGACCTGACGAGTGCCTCCTTCAGTCTGCCGTTCTGCTCCTCCAGCTGTTTCACATGGTAGCTGGAGGCGGCACCGTCTGAGCCTGGCGTGGGACGAGGGAGAGAGGGGGTGGAAGACATTAGAGTTCGGGGCAGGAGAAAGGAAGACTGAGGGCAAGAAACACCTTGGGTAATGTCAAAAACCCACTCAAGCGCGCACACACGAACACACACACGAACACACAAACCATTCTCCTCGATCTCGTGTTTGATGATCTCCAGGTCCATGGAAAGCTCCTCCACCTTATCCTTAAGCGAGTCCACCTCCACCTGCAGCGACTCGGCCCGCTCCTCGGCCATCTCCTTGTCCAGTGTGGCCATCTCGATGGCGTCAGCCGTGTCGGACATCTCCTCCGTGTAGCGGTCCTTCGCCTCCTGGGCCTCCCGGCTCTCCTGGGGGAGGAAGGGGGGAAGAGTTATGACCGCAACTAAACCGCACCAGTGTTTACCCTGTAATTGTGCAGGCCTGGCGGGTCACCAGGCCAACGAGAACCCCCACCAGGCCAAAAAAAAAAAAAATATTTTTTTATGTAAAAAATAACAGAACTGTCCCGAAAAAATACTTATAATTACGGTCTTTTTAAACTGGAATTTACAGTCCATGTATGCCATCTAAATACATGTACAAACTAGGGATATTAAAATGTGCCGACTAAAGGACCGACTGTGTCCATGTGAACAGTAAAATCGAAAATCGTTTGTTTTTTTAATAGCCTATTCAAATCTTTCAAAATCAAATAAAAAAAACTAAAAGCACTGTTTACCAAACAGGAGAGGGGAAAAAGTGTGTGAGTGTCCGTGGCGGTGACACCGCACACGAGTTTTGCTTTTTCACTTTGCGTGCTTATGCCCGCAGCGCAATGAAAGTGAAGAAAAAGAGCCTCTGGCTGGTCTGTCAGGCGGATATTTACTCATTTATATTTACGTATTGTCTTGTTTATTTATTTCAGGATTTATTTCATAGGCATATATTTTTATTTGCTGATGTGCTCGGTGATGACGGTAATGAGCTCTAGTCTGTTTAGGGCTTTTTCTTACCACCAGGCCTAAAAAAAAAAAATCTAGGGGAAACGCACAAGACAAAGGCTGCGGCACCCTTTATGCCTTATTTCGTGGATAAACTGGTTTTATACATTAAAATAAATGTATACATCTGCTTCTCAAAAAGTATAGTATTAATTATAATGTTATTATTAGCTAAATTGCTATAGTAATGGCATTAACAATAGGAATAAGAATAGCAATGATATAATCTCATTCAATGCCAGTTCATTTTGGCATTACAAAATTAAATGCAACAAATTAAAGTTCTTTTGAGCACAATTTGTCGAATTTTTCAAGGACTTCACGCAAAAAAACAAAACATTTTCCCCACATAAAAAAAAAAAAAAAGCGATTCTGGAAATCTTTTATTACACTACAATTTCAATAACAAAACAATGATCGTGGTTTTTTTCAAGGACTTTTCAAACACTTCTGCACAAATGGGGTTGTTTTCAAGGTATTCCAGTACTTACATTTCTCAGGATGAAATTCAAGCACTTCAAGTACCTCAAGGACTTGGTAAGAACCCTCAATATAGTGCAAATTTATAAGTCAATAAAAATACTTATGTATTATGTATCTTTCTTTTTTCTTTTATCGCTCTTAATGTTAACAATGAATTAATTCCTGTTTGCCTTCTTGTTCCATTGAAATTTCACCGTCTCTTAAACGCACCACGCGGTGGCGGTCAGCGGGCCGTACCTTCTTGGCCTCTTTGAGTTGTTTCTGTAGCTCGGCCTGCTGCTCCTGCATCTTGTTCTTCCACTCCTGCAGCTGCTCCAGCTGGATCTTGTGCTTCTCCAGCTCCTTCAGCTTGGCCTTGTCCTCCGTGCGCTTCATCTTCAGTGTCTCCAGCTTCTCCTCCAGGTCCTTCACCTGAGAACGCAAAGACTCATCCTCCTGGGAGGGATGGAGGGATGAATGGAAACGCAGAGGTATGGGAGAAGAGGAGGAAGAGAAGGAAGTCAGCGAGAAAAGTTGAGGTCCTGAAGGAGACCCCGCGATCTACATCCTTTGGTTTAGGGGTGGGAATACCCATGTAACTCACAATGTGATAGTATCTTGATACATTTCCCACAATAAATCTCAAGAAACTGATGATTTAGCGCGATAACTGTGTCATTGAAGAAGTAAAAATATGCAAAGTCACAACAAGAATTGTATAGTGTATTTGTTGAGGAGGAAGACTGGGTGCTTTGTGGTGTTAAACATGTGCATTGCAAAAAAAAAAAAAAAATAGTAGTAGGTGCTCATAGAACAATGGGGGGAAAAAAGATAAGCCTGAAAACAGCTCTGATACTATGTTTATAGTAATGCTTATTAAAGTGAGGGGTGTTCCAAAGAACCTTACAAATCAGAGACAAAACAAGGTAAAGCAAAGTGTATAGAGCCTTGTTATTGAAATACTTTCAGCTATCCTGGTTCAAGCTAAAAAAAACAAAACCAAAATAACAATAAATGTCCCACTCCTACTTCGAATGTAACCAGAAATCGGTGAATGTTTGTTCACAAAGTGCGCCTCGACTACCTCTCAATGTGCCGGTCAGAGAAGAAAATCAACGGAAGCAGAAGATCCCAGCACCCAAAACACCCAACGGGGTGTTTACTTTGAATATTCCTCATCGATTCGTGGGTAGGTAGGTAGGTAGGTAGGTAGGTAAGTGTTTGTTGGACCTTGACAATTAGCCATCAGTGCAAATCAAGCCTCAGCCACAGAGCAGGGAAATAGAGCTACAGTGGTAAAACAGGGTGAACCCATTCCAAATTCACACATAGTATTGAAAGCCAACATCGCCTGTTTCCATTGCCTCAAAGGGGTAAAACATGCATGATCACAATCACACCCAACAACATGGGGCACTGGGGGGGGGGGCTGTCATTTGGGGACGATTCAGACATTGTTAGTGGACTCATCATTCCAGGTAACAGCAGCATGCTGCCATGAGAGGATAACACTACCTGCTTTGACATGGCAGGTTCCACCTGGTTGAACGGTAACAACATAGGTGCGTCATGTGTCGTTACATATTACATGTTTAAAAAGCCACGACATACAGTCAAACATCCCTCTAGTGTAGAATTAGTTAGCACATATCCTATATGATCTTACTTAGTGGGGTATGTACACAGGGATCCCAGTAAAAACACTGACCTTGCTTGGGGTGGCAGGGGCTGCGGCCGTGGCTGGCGCTGCCGCAGGGGTCACACTGGGCTGGGGTATGACTGGGGCAGCGAGGGGCCCCTGGGAGGACAGGCCTGCCTCACTGACATCACCAGAGAGAGAGGAGGCCAGACCAGCCCGAGGTGTCGGGAGCTAGAGAGATAAGTAGAAAGGAGGCAGGAGAAAGAAACAAAGGGTGTGACAGGGAAAAGGGACAAAATAAATATAAATAAGTACACCACCTATGGCAATGATTTGACTCCAACAACCCAGAGAAGAAAAGGTGGGATAATCCCATGCTTGGCAGTGCTGCTGATGATATGAGATAGTCAAATGTGTGTGTGTTTGAGAGTCCAAAAATCCAAATGGTTTTGCATGGCTCCCACGCCAAACAGCTCACAGAACTCAGTGACTTCCTTAAAATAGAATACAGGGTACACCCTTACCTGCAGCTATTTGTAGTAAAATCATGAAAATTTGTTTGTGTGCAACAGGGACAGAAAATTCAGTCAAGAAAGAGGATTTTCTGTTTTGGCAATTCAATTGTTGGGAAGTCATCAGCAGACTCCCCAGTAAATTTCAATGGTTACTATTGTATCGATATTATGGTTAGGAAACAACTTCAGAGAATGTAACATCCAAAGTTCCTTAAAAACAGACATTCTAGCGGAATTTGTGCAGTTTCGATAAGTGCAGCACAACGTTGGACTTGGTTATGTAATGGTTTTAATAGTTCCGTTTCTACATCTATAGTGCAGTATACAATTCCTTAAATATATATCATTTAAGGAATTGTAACATTGTACTGCCATACTCATCAAAAGAAAATAACACAACAGTGAAATATAAATCATTGTAATATCCAATCCCAAAGTCCCTGGAAATTCCCATCCTCACCCTTCTCCATGAAAGGAAACAGCTTAAAGGGATGCCCTGCACCAGAAACCTCACCGCACACCCCAGAGAGTGAGCACAGAGAGAGGCAAGATGGTCTCCGAGGCAAAAAAAGCCTACCCTAAGCATTGAGAGGGAGCGGCCGCCTGGACGCAGCAAGAGGGAGGGGAGGGAGGTGGCCGAGACGAGGCGGCCTGGCGTGCTCCACTGTTGCGGCATGATAACACAGAACCTGTTAGCGCGCTCAGGGTACTGATGGTAGCCGCCTTTAGCACAGCCTTCCGTGAGAAACACCTTCATCAACTCATTTTGTCACATCCCACAATAGAACTGAGACATAAATAACCTTCACCTCTTGCATCCTTTGTCGGCACTCAAGTCTCAACTCAAACAGGTTCATTTGTGAATCTTGCTGATCAATAACACATTTCTGTGTCTAAGACGACCATTTTCTTTCACCAATACCTGGATTTTTCCCCGGAGATTAATAACGTGTTATATTATTATTGTCCCCTAACTTCCACATTGTCCAAAGACCAAAGAATACAAAACCTTGGAAAAGTAATTGACATTTGAGATGTTCCTCCATTTAACTGGTGAACAACAAAACATTCTCCAACAATGTCCATCCATGTTTCCCTGTTGATCAGTGTCAACGTTTTCTGACTCATTGAGTGTTTTGGTGCGGGTCTGCTCTGCTGCCCTTTGACCTCACAGCAGCCCAGTCGGTCTGCTGCAAACAAGCTCACCTTGGCAGAACGACGGGTAGAGGACTGGAGGAGGAGAGGAGGGGGCAAGGTGCAGAGCGGACACGCGGGAGAACACAGACACGCACACACACGCACGTCCAGACGTCAAGCATCAAGGGAAGAGGTTAGCAGCACAGAGAGGACATTGGATTTTTGTTAGTCGTCGTCCACAATAAACCACAATCTTAAAAGTGTATACGTGGTTTATAATTTGACAAATGTAAAGGTTCATTTTGTAATGAAAAAAAACAAGCCATGTTTTGTGATAAAAGCCACAACGGGGAAAAATAAATGTGAACTCATTCAAATGGCAAAGGCACATGACTTATGAGCATATGAGCAGTGACTCACACACCATCACAATATTTGATCCTGTAAAGATGAGCGTGCGGGACACCGCCATTGTTTTTTGCAACAAAAAGCCCCAAAATACAAATCATTGTGATGGTAAAGATGACATAACGTGATGGATGACTCGTATCTGATGTCCCGTGCAAACGTAAAGATGTGTTGAATCATCCAATGAATAAACCTCAAAGGTGAAATGCATCTCAAGTATGTTGGAAAACCACCAGTGTGAGAATGAATACCTTCTTAAGGTTCAGCGGGGTCTGCAAAAGGTATTTAGGAAAAACAACACAAACAAGAAGGTGAAACGGCTTGGCTCCAAGAGGTTAACTGATTAATGATCAAAAATTAACCAAATGAAAAAATAACCTCTTTCCATCTCTAATACAACGGAGCAGCGCTGACATAGAACCAGGATTTTAACTCCACGGATCAGTAGACTTGCCTACAGTTGACTGCAATCTGCAACTTCTTAATTGCTACTGAAATGGTATATGGGAACCCAAACACTTTCAGAGCACAGTTGTAAAGAAAATACAGCAGTTAATTATACTTTCTGTTTCCCTAAAGATGTACCTGTTTGGTTGTTCTTTGAGTCTCTGGGATTTCTGCGAAAATAAAAAAAGGAAAAAAAGAATGGTTATCAGACTTTGTCACCCGATGTGGCTCAAAAGCGTTAAACACTGACAAAAATAAAAGTGAAGGTCCGACATCAATCTAGAACGGGTTCATTGCTTCACCTTTATGCCTGGGCAGCCTGGATATACCAGAGTCAGCCGCCTCGGGGGTGGTGGCGACGGAGCCTTCTTCCACGACCTGGAGCTGCAGACAAACAGAACCAGGAATCCCATAAAAAAATTAAAAAAGATAGAGATATATATATATTTACTTATTTATGTTAAAATCTGAATATACCTTTACTTAATTTGGTAAACAGGCCAGACTGTTTGCTGCCTGCTTCCATGTACCACTACTTATATACATGTGTAGATGCAAAAGCACGTTATTTTGTGTTTATAAATGTGTATTGTGCCCTACATATTTGCTCCTGTTACCTGGGACTGTCTGACAAATATCCCACGATTATCCTCGCAGGTGAAGTACCGTTTACCCTGCACGGTGCCGTCGTTCTTCCCCTTGGGCTCGTCGAGGACCACGCCCACCCATTTCCCAGAGGCAAAGAGGGTCGCACCCACGTAGGCAACGGTGCCACGTTGACCCTTCCCTATAACTTCCACTGTGGAGCCGACCTTGGAGAGAATGGGTGAGGAGAGGATAGAGAAACTCTAAGCCATGTCAAGTAAGCCAAGAGGAAACCATAACTTACCTGGAATTGACGATATTGAAATCAATACCCCGTCTTAAGTGCACAGCAGGCCCTATTAAAAACCCTTACCTTGGCAGGCTTATTGCTCTCCACCGCTCCTCCGCTGCTCATTTTGCTGATCAATGGGCTGGTCAGCTGGTGGGATGAGGGTGCAAATGGAGAAAGGAGTGATAAACATTATTAAACATTTATCAGAGGTTTTCAAAGGTGAAGAAGAGGAGGGATGAAGGAAATAAGATGTATGGCAAGAGCACCAACAACAATTTGTTGTGCTTTATGCTATGCACTTTTTTCTTGAAGAGTAGGAGTTTTTTTGGTTTCCATTTAACCCCACACCCTCAATGTAATTTGCCGTCAGATGAGCAACTATGTGAAATGAAGGAGCCATAGCAACAGATGACCAATTCTAGGGGACCCCTTGGGCAGTGCACAGAGCAGCCAAACAAACACACACCGAGTCATATGGCACACAGACCACAGCAGGAACCCTGATAAACAAGACTCCACAGCTACTCGAAACAAAGAGGCTCATTCAGGATGAACAGGGACACTGTCTGATGTAACAAACACTCCCATATAGTCGTGGGGACATGTGAACTTCACATTTTAATCCACGGGGGAAAAACTGGGTGGACTAGCTGGGTTATCGTTCCAGAATGGAGACGGAAAAACAGGATTTGCTTATTTTCGGAGTGTTTAAACAGGAGTGTTTACAGGATTTACAGAACAATGGACCTCAAGTTAAAACAAAGAGGACAATGACTATATTTCCTGGTAGGAGATAGTTTTAGGACCTGACAAGTTTTTCATTCTGTCTACTGAATCTTTGGGCTGATTAATTGAACAGGACAATGCTAAAAGGTGAATCACACATCTACTATATGGTAAGTACTGCCTACCAATTCAATTTGGTCACAATTAAAAAACAAATTTAACATTACAGCTACAATAAAAATGTAGTCCACTTTATATTTCATATCAATGCTACTCACCCGGGGGGTGGAAGAATGCCGCCTGTTCAACGCCATGGCACCTAGTTTGGATAGCTACAACTACACCTCGGTATAAAAATGCAACTCAATCGCTGCCCCTTCTCTAAATTCACATCCCTCCTTCCGAGAGAGGGCGAGACAACAGGAAGCAAAGGGGAGGGATCCCAACGATGTCACAGCCGTTTTGGAAAGGCAGGAGTCATGTAATGTACGCCTGCTACTACACATATAGATATGAAGAAGAATTGTCACATACTGTCACGATAACCAAAATAGCAATGTTAAGTGGTACTTTAATAAAAAATATTATTGTATTATTATTATTATTTGTATTATTCGTATTGCTGTTATCACTGTGATGCACATTTGATATTATTGTCACATTGCTGCTATATACACTACATTTTCTTACTTTAGCTCGACTGCCGTCTTCCCATATTAGGCTAGCTAATAAGCATAGTGCTACTCCCAGTCAACCATGTTGATAGATGTGTACACGTGTTATTTTCATTTCATCTTTCTTCTGATCCCCTTCTTGACGTGCACTGTTTTGCGGCCGTAACACCTGAATTCTCCCCCGGGGATTAATAAAGTGTCATCTTATCTTATCTTATACCCGTATAGACATAACATACACATCGAAACAAAAGCCATCAACGTTAGACCACGACGTCGTGCGTTTCCAAAGGAATATGCACGTATATGACTGCACAAATGAACCGACTGGAACGTACACAAACAACGCTAGCTAGCCGGACGTGGCTAGCGCTGCCGGCCGGTAAGCCGACCGCAACAAAACAGTGACGACATCACTGAACGTTAACAGGTTCTATTTCAAACACTCACCTAGCGATGCGTCGGTGGATTCGGTGTCTATGACGTAGAGTCACAACGACAAAATGACTTGTTTTGCTTTGCAAACTGCTCGGGGCATCACAGAGGGAATAATTCCACGGACACTTCCGGTACGCTACCAGTAACATCCGGTGCACCGTTAATATTAGATCGGCCCAAACAAAGAAGGGTGGGGCGGTTATCACGGTCACCTGTTGGTTGCGTCCATCAGCTTTATTTTATGTTCTTATTCTATATTATTTATTTACGACACAATGTATTAACGGCGAATTAAGACCATTCAATTGGATGTTTACTTAAAAAAAAAAAAGTGGTACAAGGTGGATATTTAAATGTACAGGATTATAATTTGCCAAGTTTTAAAAACAACGCTCGGCCCATATTCTCTGTTGATAGTACAGAGCAACACAAATATCACACAAATTCAGTCGTTGGTGCAAAAGTGTTGAATATGTATTTGAGGAGAACATCTGCAAAATCCTCAGACTGACAGAGGCATCGGGTGCAGGTTCGTGGCGGTTGAGACACTCTCTCATTCGTGTGAGTGTTGCAAGTCTCCCACTTTGTTAAAAAAACAACTTTACAGTATATGTTCATGGAGTGTTAACCATTGATAGTCTCATTTTCACTCCGAATGAATAGTATAAATGTTTGTTATTCCTCACCAAAGGCAGGTGTCGTAATGTGCCAGCTAACTGTGTCCATTAAACTGGATATCTACCTTTACAATCTAGGCACTTAGTTGGATGATACTTTTTTATTCGTGTAGACAAATGGTTTTTAGAGCAACGTGTGTGAGTGTGTGTGTCAAAACAATACACAACGCCAACCAATACCAAAGACGCCTTATACCTAAAAATACCTAATACTCTTCCAATGAGAATATTAGGTGTCGAGGCCTGCAGCCCCAAACAACTATGTTCACGGTGAGAGCTTTTGTACGGCGAGGCCAAAATAAATACATGCAATCTTCAAAGTGCATGGTGTCCAAATACAGCCTATGATGAAACATCTGCTTCTAGGGTCTCTCCAACAACAATGGCAGCAGAGAAATGCCGGAAATGTGGATGGAGCCAAGACTGTAGATTCTTGCTTGACCATAAAAAAATGGTCAAGAAAGAAAGCTTGCTCCGTCTCTAGGAGGTCATTCTCAAATTTGAATTCAAATTGATGCAGTATAAACAGTTTTCTATTAACACATATCAACAGGCTTTAAAACTTTTTTTTTGTTTTAAATTAGGGGACATCAGTTTATGTGAGTGGTATTTTAGGCTAAATCCCAATTTGAAATATGTGACCATAAAGGTGTATTTATCTTTTAACATTTAACAGTCGAGTTTTGTTACAGATTTACAGTTTTTTTTTTGTTAATCACAGCTTCAAGAGACTTGATTATTTAATGAAATCGATGTCAATTGAAATTGACATATTTGGATGAAGCATTTATCATTGTATGCTCTTTTATTACTATTTAATTGCCCTCTATTAATATAAAAAACGTTGAGCTGCATGATGTGTATGAAAGGTGCAATACAAATAAATCTTATAATGATTATATTTATTGTCATTGTTATTAGGAGTAGAAATAGTAACAGTAGCAGCAGTAGCACTTTACTTTTGACTGTAAAAATAATTAAATATGAAGAATACGTTCGACGACAGCGCTCTGCGTGCGTGTGCGCGCGCGCGCGCGCGCACTGATTGGGCCGCCGTGCACGGCCCGCGTGCACGGCGGCCCAATCAGGAAGCAGCAGAGTGCGTGTGACCGCGGCGCCGCCGGCGGGGAGGTCAGCCTGGCGGCGCCGCGCGGGGTGACGGGCCGACGGCGACTGGAGGTGGCAGCAGCGGAGAAGTCTTCCTTTCGCCGCCCGGTCTGCTTCGGACAAGGTAGACGCTTTTGCTTCCGATCATTTCAGTAAGTACAACTGGTTTATGATCAGGCATGTCCGAGAAAGCCGATTTATTCCCACTTGGGACAGCGCTCCACTGCGCTCGAGATGGTGACAGGAGCGTCGCCCCCCCCCCCCCCCACCCACCACCATCCCGAGCGACGACTATTATTATGGTTCGTTCTGTAGTCTGGGGCTGCCATGGCAACGGCAACACACTCTCAGGTTCACGGAATAACGTTCAAATAACCTTCGGTTTCGATTCGGTCAAATAGAAACTTTGTCAGACTTCGGACGCGGCTGGGGAGTGTGGAGGGGAAGCGTGACGGATGACGTCACCACTCGTTTCCCCCCCCGTGCCGTGCCCGCGGTCTGCAGCAGCACGCCCGCACCTTCTACCCACTGGCCAGGGCAGCTCCGCAGCCCCTACAGGGTGTTAACTCCCCTTTTGACGGGGGGGGGGGGGGAAAGTTGGAGTACTCTCCCCACGTATCACACGTGACGTGGTTATCAAATTAGGCCCTGTATGAAACTCGTTGCGTCGCCCACACAAGTGGAATAGATGGGATGGGCCCCATTATGTCACTTTTCACAATGTAACTTTTAACCCGGGAGCGAGTGCCGCCGGTTGAAATTCGGGAGATCGTCGGCCGCCTTGCATCTGTATGTGCAGAGCTGGATTTGGAAAACGAAAGCCAGTGTGCAATGGGGATAAACATCTTGGAACGCGAGCCGAAGATTGACGTTCAGTTCCGGGAGCTCTCCGAAAGGGGTTAACGTGACAATGTGTGGCCGAACACATTGTGGGACGAATGAAAAACAAAAAAAACAACAACAAAAAACAAATCAAATGACACGTGAGTTTGCAGAGTCGTCGCCCTTTAAATGACATTGTCGAAATAACAGTAGAATATTGCTATAACTACGGTAGAAACTAGTATAGTAACTGCATAGTAGCAGATTGCTCATTCTACTATTCAACACTTCACATTACACAGGAATCAGGGTGTAACATAGGATGAGTCCCATGGGAAAAGAATCCCTGACAGGCTTTTCAATATCCATGGCAAAACCAAATAACAATTGGAAGTAAAAAAGAAAAACTGAACCAAGATTTTACCAACATATATTTGTTTGAGTGCTTACTAATGAATAATTAAGCAGATTTAGATTTAAGGACTATTAATTGTGTTCTTCTTCTTCTTCTTCTTCTTATTTATTTCTTTATTTTTTATTATGGGTCCAGCCTGCAGCCCTGGCTGAAACCCTATTGTTTTTATTCAGATTTTTATTGTTATTTTTCTCCTTGCCATTTTTCTGACTGAAAGTGTCAGGCGCACAGCAACCACCGAACCCACAGACATGAATGAAGTAAGGTTGCTCCGATCAGGGCTGATCACTAATCGCCGGAAGCAGTATCAGTCACCAATCACAGGGTCTATCGTGTAGCGTTATTTATTTAACTATTCTTAACAACATTGTTTATTGAGTATTAAGATTAAGAGATGAGAAAGTATCATTAATTGACAACTGTTTATTTATTGTCAGGCAACATGTGCAACTTATTCCACTCTCTCTCTTAAGCATGAGGGGCAAAGCTTTTGATTTAGATCCCATTTACACCTGGCATTAAATTGCATCTTTGGTGATCCGATCACAAGTGGACAGCTCTAATGCCAGGTGTAAACGCACTCAAGGCGTCCTCAATGCATTTTGAGATCCGATCGCTCAGACCACATTCGGAGGTGGTCTGGCCCACATTGTTTTAGCAGTGTAAATGCGAATGTGTCCTGGGCCACATTGAAGGACCGCCTACCCAACTGACGTGCTCCGGGTCAGCCGAAGTACGTACTCATTTGTGCGCCAACTCCGTCATATTAAAGTCTGGTCTGTAAATTGAGAAAGTCTCCCCATTACAAAAGTGCAGGATTTATTTTTGCAAGTAAAGTATTAACACAAAAACATCCAGTTTTTACTAAATTAATTCCCATAGCAACAAAAAGCAACGGGCAGACGTGCATAACGCGTCACGGGACACACAGGATTTTCTTTTTCGTTCATTCCATTACGCAGTGATTGGCACAGTCCCTTTTTACTCAGTTGTGTTTAAATACAGTTGTTTCACACAAGAAGGAAACTAACTGAAATAAATACATTAAAATAAAAACATCATTTAAACAACTCAGAATTAGTGTACCCCATATGTGAGGGGCTATTCACAGCCGGCCCCATGCTGTTTGAGAGAGAGAGAGAGAGAGAGAGAGAGAGAGAGAGAGAGAGAGAATGCGCTTAGCACAGCTCCCTTAGCATGAAGTGTCGTTGGATTCGGGGCAGTCCAGACATTTTGTGGTCCAAGTTTGATCCACATCGATATATATTTGGAGCAGGAATTAGTGAAAAACAGTTGCCAATCTGGTGCGGAGGTGCAGGGAGCTTTGTGACGTCATCCAATTTGTTATATATGTGCAGGGACCTGGACTTGCAACCTGGACCCTGTGCATTTCTGCCTGCATTTATATTTGTTATTGTTATCATTATTCCAGATGGCTGACGCGGAGCTGGTGAAGAAGATGCTTCGGGCTGTCCTACAGGCCAACAAGGCGGGGGTGTCACTGTCTCGCCTGCAGGCAGAGTACAAGGAGCTGACGGGGGAGCAGATACCACACAAGCAGATGGGACACAACCACCTGGATGCACTGATGTCCAGCTTGCCCTCGGTGGTCCGCATGGAGCGCAATCGCACCGGAGAGGTGGGTGGATCTGATGGATGGACGAAAGGATGGATGGACGGTTGTTGCTCATACCCACTACATACTTAAATGTGGGAGCTCTTGCCATCACAAAGGAAAAATATAATGGTGTCAGATCTTGCCAGATAAGTCAGTCTAAATAGATGAAGGTGACATGACCTTCGCCCCAAAGTCACTATTTACACCACCCCTGCCCCCTTACTGTTTTAACCCTTGTTACTCTTACTGTGTTATCATCTTAGAGCATGTGATGGGTCTTTGAACCATCACTAACTAAGTCAGGCTCTGCCTGTCATCACAATTCACCCTTTACTCACCCTTTGCTCCTGTCTATCGATATCGATCACTCTTTCTCTCCACTCTCCCCCGCTCCAATATCGCTCTCGCCAGATGGTGTACTTTGCCTCGGTGGCCAATGAAAGTTCCCGTGTAGCCAAGGTGGTAGCTCGCCAACGCAGCTCAAAGAAGACCGGCCGTCCCCAGCTGGTCAACACCCAGATGAGGGTCAAACCGGCTGCCCCGCTCGTAATCAACGGTACGTCTATATGGGAGTGGCAGTGTTTTCAGAGGCTGTTGTTTGTTTAAGTGAATTTTTCCTCCCTGAGAGACCGTCTAAGACATATGTCTTGTTAATATGAATTTTCCAATTGAATTGTCTCCATTGTTCGTTTTCCTTCTTTTGGCGATCACAAAGCTCTTTTGTTCTTAAAAACAAAAAATACAAAAAAATACAAAACAACTCCAACATAAAACCAAATGATCAACAATCACAAAGTGCCTCCTTCAAAGCCAACCAGTAAAGATCATGAGCGTCGGGATTTGTTCGACATAATATTTGAATGTATTTTCGTGCCTGTGTTTGTCAGACTGTTTTGACCGGGTCATTTTTTTTCCATGATGCGACCTAAACCTTTCATATTGTTACATGTAATGTTATAATTTGTGGTCTTGTGGGTTTATAATGTAGGTTTTAACATCCTGGCATTTTAAACCTAATTAATGTAACACAACACAGCAATCCAAGCAATCCAGATGGTTTTCATGGTGTGTATTTTTAATGTGGGGAGGCCCCATGGGAGTGTCAGCAGGTCGGCACTGTGCCTATCAATTAAGCTTTACAGACCCGTGCCACCTGAATGCCTTACTTATGCACCTAGGTATTTAAAGTAAAAGTAGATTAAAAAAATCGAAACTGTGGTTTAATCAGCGTAACCTTACAATATTGCTTTGAAGGGACAAAGAACCATTTCTTGCAACCACATACCACATCCAATTCCAATCCCTCCCTTGAGACACTTTAGTTAGCTTTATCAAATTACATGGATGTTTTGGAGTCACTTTTACAGAGCTGCTTGCTGATACCGTGGCCACAGTGGAAAGTTATGTCAGACAAAGTGTACTTTGTGCTCTTGGACACACAATCTTAGAGCTCTATATATTCTGTACAAATATAAAGCAGTATGTTTTGCGTCTCTTCAAATAAATAACTAATATTCCTGTGTCCTTTGGAACACCACAAATACACAAAGATACAGTAAATATTTTCTTGGTGCGTGGTGCTACAGTATAATGGTTGAGCAGCCAGTTTCGACGGTGCTAAGAATAGAAGGGAACAGCAGACACACACACACACTCACGCACTCCTCTCAACCTGCACAACATTGTTTTTCTCTTTAGCACACACACACACACACACACACACACACACACACACACACACACACACACACACACACACACACACACACACACACACACACACATACACATACACATTCTCACACACACACACACACACATACACACACACACCCACATTGTTTTCTCCATTTCCAGTGCATTCAGCCCCGGGAGAATGTGCTACTGCAGCAAGGGGGGCATCAGCATTCTCAGACAAGAGAAAGAGGAGGTGGAAGTGTGTTAGGAGTTAGAGGAGAGGAAGAACGGGAGGTGAGAGAAGAGAAACAAGCGAAAAGAAGAGAGAGGGTTGTAAAATCACAGGAGGGGCTGAAAATGAATGAAGGGGGGGCAGCAAGAAAGATGTTGTGAAGAGAGAGAGAGAGAGGTGGGGGGGTTAAGATAGAAAATGGACGAGAGGGTGCTAAGAGAGAAGAGTGGGGGGGTTGAGGAGGAGAGCAATGGGGCAGTGGAGGAGAGAGCGGAAATATGCCACAGGAACAAGAGCAAGATCATGAGAGAGAGAAGGAGAGAGGGAGAGGGAGAGAGAGAGGGCTGTTGAGATTTCAGACCAATACTCTCTGATCGCAGCCAAGACTCCGATGCCAGCAAAGAGCAGCTGATTCACATACCAACGCAACCTCTCCTTCTCTCTCTCTCTCTCTCTCTCTCTCTCTCGCTCTCTCTCTCTTTCTGCCACTCCATCCATCCATCTCTCTCTCTGTCTCTCTCAGCCTTCTCCTTCTGCCTCTCTCTCTGTCTGCCTGTCTTGCTTGCTCACAGATATTCGCTCTCACTCTCTGTCCCTCTGATCTCTGTCTCCCTCTTTCATCTCCGCCTCTCTTTTCCCCCGGCTGAGAGAGGCTGATATTCAAACAGGGACAAATTGGTGACTGTGCTTCCACGCCGGTGAGGTGACGTTGTGTCTGCTCCGACTTTGTGTGGTGACTATGGGTGTGTGTGTGTGTGTGTGCTTGCCTGTACCTTTTTGTGCATGACTACCCCTGCCTGCGTATGGATCTGAGAGAGTCATCATGTCAGTCAACAAGCATGTGTTGACTGACATGAGTGTCTGAATGCAGGCTGTCAGCTGACTTAACCTCAACCTATACAACAGAGACTGGGAGAGAAAGGAGGGGTGGAGGAACACAGTGTAAAATATTGAGTGCCCCCCTCCACATCCCCATCCCTCCCCAGAAAAGACTGTCAAGCCTCAAAAGATTATTTGATTTATTGCCAGTAGAATATACATGTAATAGATCCAGTCTGTTCTGTGGAGTCTAAAGATAGAAGTTGAAGAACCAGAGCAGTGGAGACAGTCAGAAAGAGAGGGCGAGAGACAGAGAGGGAGAGAGAGAGAGAGAGAGAGAGAGAAAGAGAGAGAGAAAGAGAAAGAGAGAGCGGTGGAGCGGCAGACAGGGACAGATAGACAGAGGTGGAGAGAAAGAGAGATGGTGAAACAAGAGAGGTGTTGCCAGAGGGAAAGAGGCCTATTGATCAGCGCGAGGAAAATAATCCGCACGCCGTGCTGTGTCACTGGAAGGAAGAGGAGAAGAAGCGGAAAGGGGTGAGAGAGCGGCGGAATGAAAGGACGAGATTGTGCTGAGAAAGAGCCATTGCTCTTTCTCATTGGAGAGAGAGAGAGAGAGAGAGAGAGAACTGATTACAGATGAAGAGAAACCGTGATGATGTCAGTTTTCAGTTATTTGATGTCTGGTGGGCCAGGCCATGTGGGTGCATGGATGTGTGTGCGTATGGGTGTATGTGTATGCTCATGTAGCATGAATCATATTTATGCATTTGTGTGTGCATGGACAATGTTATGCTGTATGATAAAAGTGATGGTGTGATAATGCAAGTAACTGCTTGAACATACACATTTCTTATAATCAGAATACTCTATCTCCTTAATACTGTAAATCCCATTGCATATACTTTGCTGCTCGCCAACCCAGGTTAAATGAGCTTGAAATGAAGCAATTCATTGTGTAATTTTCGAACAAAGTTGTTTGTTGTTCGGACAGCAGAAATGGTTGAACAGAAGGAGATCAAGTGATATAGCTCGATGCTGGCATTACATGAAATTCCATATTTTACATATCTTTTCAACGCTGGCTTGCAAAGACCAGCAGAACTTGTTGAGAATAATAAAGCAGTCATCAACAAATCATTTCAGAAGCAGGGAGGGCAGCGGCGTGAGATCGCAAAAATCTCTCCAGTTCCCACATCCATGCATTACACCTGCAGGCTTGCAGCGCCGTGCTCTCCACACGAGTGGAGAAAAAAAGCCTCAAGGATGCATGAAAGAGTACTCGATAACAGTAAGGAATGGCTTCCACTGCTTAGCTTGATATGATGTCATCTTAAAGTTGCGGCACAACGTTCCAACTCCCCGCTTGCCCTCCAGTTTTTACATACAGTTATTGCATTTCACTGCATATATGTATGAAAGTATGTATATGTATGTGACGAATAAACCTCTTGATTCTTGAATCTTGAATCAGTTACAGCTCTGCTGTTAGTCCTCAGCTGCTGCTGCAGCCTGTAGACACACACGCCTTGCACGCACGCACGCACACACACACACACTGGTATCAAGGTGAGGTCGGAGTAAATACACCTGTGAAGACCCATGTTTCTGGTGCACTTCTAAACCATAAAATAGTAGGTTCAGAGACCGGTCCTCACAAGTATAATAAAACAAACACACACATTGCAGATTCAGGGACCACTGAATGTATGCATGTGTTTGTGTGAAAGAGAGGGGGAGAGAACTATATTGAGCGATTGAAGTGCGTGTAGTATTGTTGGTGTGTGAATGTGTCTTTGTGTCTCTGTTTGCATGCAAACGTGTGCATACAGTATGTGTGTGTGAAGTTTCCGGAAAGCTTCCATTTCAACGAATCCCTAATTGTTGCTCTTATCATTGTTTACTCTCTCTCTTCGTCTCATTGTCCCTCTCTTTCCCTCATGCTCCTTCTTCACCTGTAGCCAAGCCTCAGACCTCCCTCAGGCAGCCAGACCACCGCGGGCGTGGTGGGGGGAGAGGCGGAGGCCGGGGGGCGGGACATGGAGACTTCAGACAGACGAGGGACATGAGGGATGGCCAATCAGAGGGCAAAGCCGGGACACATCCGAGCAAACCTTCCAACCAAAACGCAGCCGGCAGGAGGTCGAACGCACCCACAGAGAAGTGAGTCGTGGAGACCTGGGAGACATATGAGGGTTGTAACACAATCCTTTTATTTAGAAGATAAGATTAAATGTTTTATTTATATTGGATCTGTATTGGGATCCATTCCAAAGCCTGTAAAAAATAATGTCATAAGCGAAATAGATCAACTTTCATTGACTGTGGCTTGACTGGTGCAAACTGCTAAAGTATGCAGAAGTCACTGGAAGTCATTCAACTTATTGCATGACTTTACTTGCACTATTGCACTATTGCATTATTTCTATATTGTAAATTTGTTAGTTTGTGTGTGTGTTTTATTATACTTGAGAGGGCCGGTGTCCCAATTGACAATTTATTTGGTTTTGAAGTGTGTGTGTGTGTGTGTGTGTGTGTGTGTGTGTGTGTGTGTGTGTGTGTGTGTGTGTGTGTGTGTGTGTGTGTGTGTGTGTGTGTCTGTCTGTGTGTGTCTGTCTGTGTGTGTGAGCTGGTTCAGGTGCCCCATTATGCATCCGTTACAGTGACAGAAGTCATTATGTAGTTCCCCAGGGAGTTGGATGTTTTCAGGGGGGTGTTTTCTCGGTCGGACAGCTAAAGGAATAAAAAATGAAGAGAGAGAGAGAGAGAGAGAGAGAGAGAGAGAGAGAGAGAATGTCAAGTTCTTGAAAAGAGCAGCACAGAGGACCAAGATGATCTCCCTGTTTTCCATTCTCTCTCTCTCTCTCTCTCTCTCTCCAACATGAAAAAGTACACATGTGGCAGGAGTGAAATACAGTCTTTAGTTGCCTTGGCCTTAAACCCTCATGCTGCAGAGGGCGGCTTGAACACAACATTTTACTGTACTTCACTTAAAGGGATACTCCATATTTTGGAGAAATCACCTTTTTGCCCATCCAGTTTCATCCTTGTATGTGAAAGGGGAGACCAGGTCTCATTTGCATATAGACAAAAACACACATTTTCTGTGAGGGTAGAGGCGTAGAGATGCTGCCATTTACTGTAGTTTATTAAACATTTGGGGTGTAAAACCCAATTAAAAACAATAATATTCAACAGTTTCAAATACGGGTAAAGAGGATCTTTAAAACAACTCCAATTGCATTTTTACGTCTTTATTATGACTTGTCATTAAGAAGCAAGACGTATTCTGCTTAATGCTGGAAGGTGTATTTCCTTAATTTCACAGGAGCTAGGTTAGTCGATCATCCCTGCAGCCTTGCATTGCACTAACGTAGTTAACCTGCAGCACGTCTATATCTCAGCTCTGGAAGTGAAATTGGTATTGACCTTCTCGTCTGAATCGGGGTATGGAAAGACAAAAAGTATCCCTCTAATTGACAGTGTTTAGCATCGAAACCGTCTTGGCTGAGCTGTAGACGCTCCAACACATTGACAATGGAATCCTTCGAAGCTGACTGTAGTTTTACTGCTGACAGACACTGCATTTAATAGTTTTGCGGATGAAACGCTCGCTATAATGCGTCCCTATCGGATGGCATTCTTCTGTCCTCTCAGCCTAAACTCGGCCAAACTGCAGCCCCTGTCATTTTACTGTTTTATTTTGAGGTTTGGGCGCTGACCTAAATTGAGGTTGGAAGTGCAAAGCGGTCATTTTAGATGTCATAAACATGCTGGAATGCAACCTTAAGTAATCAGAGTCATTTTGAAACGTACACGTAATGTAATAACTCTACCCCCTGCTGCTGAATGAGTGTCTGAGAGGTTGATCCCTCCATTTCTGATGGCCCTTTCTGCCACTCTCTCGCTCTCTCTCTCTCTCTCTCTCTGTCTCTCTCTCTCCCTCTGTCTGTCTCTCTCTGTCTGTCTTTTTCCTGTCACCCTCTTTCTTTGTTCCCTCCACCTTATACTGTCAATCTCCTTTACTTCTGTCCAATGCTCTTTCACGTTCTCCTTTTGACATCAGCCTCTCTGTCCATTCACCCATAGACAGGGCCAACAGGCCCCTCTATCACTCTCTTTTGTCTCCCCTTTGTTGTGAATAGGAAACCCGTCCATCAGACACTGTTACGGTTCATCATCTAGGTTCATCTAGGTTCAGACCTCTCTCTCCTAATTCAAACATAATCATAATAGTGATATTAATAATCGGGGAATTGATATTTACAAAACAAATATTAATAAAAACAATATAACTGGTCATTCACTATATTGACTATATAGTTGCATTTCTTGGCATCAAGATAGTCCAGTTGCAACACTATGTACAGACACACATTGAATTGTGGGGAAGTCAACTGATTGTTTTTTTAGATGGATTCTTCTTATCACATCCATGTGTGTCTCTGCGTGTCTTTGTCCGTCTACTATAAAAACAACTGACATCAGTCTTCTGGCTGTCCCTCTCTGCCGGTGTCCTGTGCACCAGGGGCCTTCCTAAGGACAATAGTGGCCCTGGGTGGGACGCCTCTGTGTGGGATATGAGCCTCACTAATCCCCGTTGTATTCTCTGGTAGATTAGCGTTTCTAAATCGGCACAGAGTGAATCAGCACATCTCTCTGTGTGCTTCTAGATCTACCTCTATCCAGTCTAGCAGCCTGTGTAAGCTTTATCATCATCACGCGCGAGTGTGTGTGTGTGTGTGTGTGTGAGTGAGTGTGTGAGTGTCTGTGTGTGCGGGTCCCACACCATGTTCGCACATGCTACACGGTGTGGGACAACTGCAATTACTGTGGTTTATTCAGCAAATTGAATGAAGTGATGGAGCTCTTCCTGAATTGGTCATTAAAGCTTGAGCCCACAGCAACTCCCAAACAACCTCCATCAGTTTATTTTCATCTGTCATGTTTAATGAATAATACTGGAGCTTGAGATAAAACCAGGGGGATTTTAGCAATGATTAATGTTGGTCAATTAAAGTAGATTAGCAGGGGCGTCAAATGTTGTTAGATAGTCACGATCACAACTTTTTAGGAGTTTATTTTGATGGTAGTCTCTTCCAATTGATAAAAAATAACTGAATGTAAGAGACATGGGCCAATCATTCATCGGCTTATCAATCTAGTGTCTACTGAGGATGTGATGAGAGATGAATCAATAAAAATTTAAAAATCAAACCCTGCACCTCTTCTCTTTTCTTCCCATTTTCATCGTTCTGTGCCTTTCCGCTGACCAGGTCAGTCAAGAGAATGACGCTCCCGTCACGGTTTCAGAAAGAGGTGCACGCTCACCTTTCCAGGAACTCCCAGCAGAGCAACAGTGAGTGGGTTGTTCTGTGTGCTCGGCCGTTCACCGAGCTCGATCATTTGAGATCTTTCTTAGACCAGCAGAACGTCATATAAATTGCAAATCAAACATCTGGGTTATGGGTTTGTCCGTGTGTGTGGATCTCCTGCTTTGCACCTACTATTTAACAGGTTTCTGCTATAACCACTACACTGTTAATATCGTTATGTCTGCCTGAACGTGCCTCTGGCTATCCTCTGGCCTTTAATAAACTACCTTTCGGAGTCCCAGTCGTTTCAGACATGAACTTTTCATTTTGAAGTCCCTCTGGGCTGGAGATCTTTAAGAGGTGTGTTAAAGATGGGCTCTGCTTCCTGGATGTAAAGAGACACCTTTAAGAGGAATCCGTTTAAATGTGAAGACCCCATACAGAACAAACCAGGAGGACCAGAATAAGGAAGCAGTAAATCAACGTTTCCAACGTGCCCTGTAGAAGCTCACACTTTAAGAGTCTGTTTTGTACGATATTAATCAAAGACAAATTTTACATTTTTGCCTACTTTCTGACTTGTCTGCATTGCACAGAATTTGAACACTCAGCACCAAGTCAGAGATTACGTTGTGAAGAATTAAAGATGCCGTGAAGCGGCATTTAGGGCATTGGAAACTTCCGCATTTCACATTTTTCATTTCATTCCCCACTTATTTCCCTCTCCAAGCTTCTCCTGCTCAGCCCAACCTGAACGAGCGCTCCAACCCGGGGAGAGGGAAGCCCTACAACCCTCAGCAGGTCCAGAGCCACATCAGGGAGATCCTGGGAAAATACAGCAATGGCTTCTGGGTATCCAAACTGCCTCAGATCTACAAAGAGCTGTACAAGCAGGAGCTGCCCGGCGAGACGGTCAAAGATCTGGAGACGTGGACGCACATATGCACGGTACGCCCACTCCATCTTGTTATAGTTCCATATGATTTATCTATCTGTCTATCTATCTATCTATCTATCGATCTGTCTGTCTGTCTGTCGAGTGTTTAAGGGATGTTGATTTGCCTTCGCTCTATTCTCTTTGTTTTACAATCAGTCCCTTGCTCTTGTCCTCCAGGTAGAGAAACCCTGCAGCAGCAACCCCTCTGAGCTGCTCCTCTACCCGGCCAAGGAGCAGACGCTTCCCCCCTCCCGATCCCCACTCCCGGCCCCCGTGAGCAGCCCCAGCCCGCCCGCGGACAAGCCCTCACCCTCTCCCTCCCAGCCCAGGAACCGGACCCCCACCGCCCACCAGCCCCGCGCCAGCCCTCGCTCGCCGCCCCACTCCTCTGCCTCCTCCTCCCCCTCCCCCTCCTCCCCCAGCCTGCCCGCCTCCCCCGCCACCCTGAGTCCAGATCTGCGGCAGAAGCTGGAGGAGCTGCTGGTGAAGTACTCCAATGGGCTGTGGGCCCACGCGCTGCCCAAGCTCTTCCAGGACACGTACAAAGTCAGTGTCTTTCATTAACTCATCTGCCATGTTTAAAGTAGCTGTGTCGTTTTATAAGTGATGTTGAATATCAAAAGTAGAGCTGTTTATCATTAGTATAATATATTATAGTTTCTGATGACATCTTTTATTTTTTTCATCAATCTAATTTGTTCTTAATTCCCTTATCGATTTTCGCTTCATAAATGACCATAGGAATAAAACGACTTATACATAGCATAGTTGCTTGGTAGATGTGCCACTCATTCTTGAGATCCCAGATATTTTTCTAAATTGTTCTCCTAAAGTGGAGAAAACACACAAACCCTCACCATTAAATGGTGTCTTTGATTGTGAGTGATGCACACAGAGATGATCCCAAAGTCTGTTGCAGAGCTATGGGAGAACCACCCAGCTGGTCATTATCAATATCAGTAATTTGCAGTGGGCTTTGCGTGGTCTTGGTCACAGTTTTGGGATGTACATAGTGACACTGTTCTTATGCTCACAAGACCAAACTGCCCGGACACGTCCTGGAAAACCTCCAGCTCCTCTCCGACTTCTGCACCATCGACCATCCCATGCCCGACAACCCCAAGAGGGCCATATTGTACAGGAGGAGCAGCACAGGGGGTGGCGGCGAGGGCGGGGAGGACGAGAACTGCAACCGACGGGGCTCTGCGGCCAGCGAGGAGGAGCTGAGGGCCAGGCGGGAGGTGGGGAGGAGGCTGAGCAACCAAGCCGTGCCTCCTCTGCACATCCCCAGGGAGGAGTACCCTTCTGTGCTGGTGGTGGAGGCCACAAACACCAACGGAGTCATCCTCAGGTGAGGTGGGGCAGAGAGTGTTTCTTTTGGAATTGTCCCCCTGCAAGCATGACTGGGGTTGTACAATCACAGACAGTTACTCACTGGCCTGTGTTTCTCTTTCCACCCTCAGGTACATTGGCGAGGGTTACTCCCAGGCTCAGGAGTCCATGGAGGACGAGATGAGGGAGTTTTACAGTCAGGGCGGCAGCGGCGGCCCGACACTGCTGTCCTCTCCCATGTCGGGACAACTGGCCGCTGTGAGGGCAGAGGAGGAAGAGGAGATCCTGAGGGCACAGATCGTCGAGGTCATGGCCGAGAAGCTCAAGGTGAGACGTCGAATGTCACAGTTGTGCCGGTCAAATTTTCGATTTTACTCCCAAGGCTAACCTGGTTTCAAAATGTTATTTAATTAAAAAATGCCGATGGTGATGATGTATTCACGAACAAGCTCATATCGAATGCCTTTAAAACTTTACCTGTCCTAAGAGAAGAGAGATTATTGAGGACATTCTTTTTTTGGGCTCAAGGCAAAATGTCCTCCATCTTCCACACCGTCACATTACTCCCTGCGGTGACAGTTCCAGTCGAGATCATGACGTGGAGTTGTTGTCATTCCCTCTGTAGGTGTACTATGTGGATCACGGATTCTCTGAGGACATCAGCAAAGCCAAAGTGTTTGAGCTTCATGAGAAGTTTTTCAAGCTGCCTTTCCAGGCGACGAAATGTAAACTGGCAGGTAGGTACACTATGGCAAATTTTGACCTATATATAGATATCACATTACTTACCTGCAACGCTTGGATTCACAGACAAAAGTGTCCACTGAGTCACGTAAAAAAAAATAATTTGGCAGCATACGCTTCCTTACTCAGGCAGTGTGTGAACTACATTTTATATCAATACATATGTTTCCATACATGTGCATACTGTATGCTTTACACATATGTTTTGTGTTTGCCTTCTGTCTCTGTATTTTCAGGCCTGGAGCCTTTTTGTCAGGAGTCTGCCGTTCTCAAGACATTTGAGGCCATGGCCAGTGGAAGGATCCTATTGGCGGAAATCTTGGAGAGAGGCCAAACCCCGCTGGTCGTTCTGTACGACACGTCACAGGACGACGACGTCAACATCAATGCTGCCTGCATGAAAGCCCTACAGGACAAGACGCTGTCCAGTCCTTTGCAGGTACCAGAGACAAACAATCAAAAGTACCCGCTCACTTCTGAACAATCTGACTTCTGAAATATCTAATGGTGGACCCAAATGCAGGTTGGAGATTCAAAAGAAGGTGTTAAGAGAATACAAACGCAAACAACAGAGCTGCAGCTTGGCATGAGGACAAACTTGACAAACAAACAGCAGGACTTCCTTAGGGCGGGGTATATAACTGTGAGGGATTATTGGATCATGGGGAACAGCTGGGGTCAACACCGAGAAACGCCCGATGGCCAGGCGAGGAACTAAAGAGTGGGAGAGAGAGAGAGGAGGGAGCGAGACAAAGACACGAGAGAGGTCGAGGACGTAGCCGTGACCCCGAGGGCCCTCCCACCGGTTACGGCGCGCTCTAACTCCTTCCTCTGTGCCGTCCAGGTAAACAGCGCCTACATGAACGTGACCGTCAGCAGTGTCTGTTCGGACGGGACCGTCTACTGCCAGCTGCCCTCCAGAGGCCTCGCTAAGCTGCTGGAGATGCTGGAGAAGACGGAGGCCTACCTCCAGTCGCAGGTTAACACCATGGCCAAGTTGTAGGCCGATAAAAAGACCATTTGCAACACGGCTGAATTAAAGCATTACCAGGGCTCAATCATAATTCGAGCCAGAATTCCTGTAAATGTATTAAATGTGCTCTAAGATCTGTTTAGAAGAGAGCATTCTAGGAGCAACGGATTTGGTTCAAAACGGCCATTTGTGGATGTGTGCACGCCACGTTTACGCTACCCCAGTGGGAGTTGTGCACAGATTGAGATTAGTACTATAATCAGTGGTTAAGACACAGCCAAGCCACTTAATCTCTGAGCAGATCTTCAGTATCCATGCTGCTTGGTCAGTTGTCCGGCTGCTGTCCTTTAAAGCTAGTATGCTTCATCGCTTGGTAATTCCACTGTTAAAACAAAGAGAAACCCTAGGCCAAGTACCCTTTTACATTTGCATCTCAATAAAATTGTAAATCATTCTTACGGGTGTGGCATGTACTACTGTGGCATGTACTACTAAGCAATGTACTCCCTGAAGTTAAGAACAAGATGTTTACAATTGTCACACCAATTTGGCAGTAACAAGTTGATTGAATGTTCTTACGCTGTGATGTCAATGAAAGGTCTCGTTTTGTTGTCCTAGTGATCTTCATATTTTGATTTATATCTCTGACTCTGCGTTTTCAACCCCAGACATACATTTAATGCCACCCGCCAGACAAGAGAGAACGTGATATTTCTTGCGCTGATGACATCGATTTTCTTTCGCAGGTTACGTCAGAGTTCCTGGTCTCCAGGCCTTTCTGCGGAAAGCGCTGTCTGGCCCGCTACAAAGGAAAATGGTCCCGTGTCGAGGTGAGAGTGACACCGCCACATGGGGAAATAGTTTATAGGGGAACGGAAGGAAGTGTGAGAGTGAGAGTAAGTGAGAGTTATTTGATGTGTCTCCACTAAAAACAAGGACTTTTGAAGAAGGAAAGTTGTTGCGCTTTATCCGTCAGCTATGAGAAGTGAATAGTTTACAGTGTACAGAATATTAAACAACTTTTAAACACAATTATGGTTCTGACCTGCAGATTACCAACCTGCATGGCAGCAGAGTGCTGGACATCCTGTTCATTGACCTGGGTGTCCAGGCTTCCTTGGAGGTGTTTGAGTTGAGAGAGATCCCTCCACAATTCCTCAGAGACCTCATGGCCATCCCCCCACAGGTCTGTTTGCTTGTGTTTTTTATTTGAAAAAAATATTCCTCCAATGTGTAAGCAGACATTCTGTCCTACAGTCCTCTGACCTCCAACACCCTTCGTTTAGGCTGTGAAGTGCTGTCTGGCAGACCTGGCGGGCAGCGTAGGCTCCTGGACCCCCGACGCTGTCCAGTGGCTCCGAGAGCGAGTGCTCAACTCCAGTGACTGTAGCATGAAGGTACAGGGCAGCCGGCTCGCTCACAAGCTGGACACAGACATTTGGCTTTGTTTCGAAGTGAATTTAATCCGTTAGAAATGCATCCATATTCCGCCTCCATTCTACTGTCGCATACTTTCAGTCTTTGATTTGCTATTTGCTTTACTTTCATTTAATCCTCCTCTTCCTGCCTCCCCAAGGTCGCCAAGTTGGACGAGACCAAGAACTGTATCCACGTGCACCTCTTCACCGACAAGAATTTCCACGACCCGGCCCGCAGCCTCAACCACCAGATGGCCCAGTCTGACCTTTTCAAGCAGCAACCAGACGTCTTCCTGACCAGCCGCAGGTTTCTTTTTTTTTTTTTTATGTATTTATCTTTATCTTTATTCACTTTCGCCATGACTTTGTTCAAACCTTTATGTGGTCCTTTGATTGCTGAATTGGCCTTGTTACTCATTTACTAGGATTTAGTGTTTATAGTTTTCTTTGATCATTTGAGCTCTTTAGTGAACTTTGAAATTGGTGCTCATCATTTGTAGATTTCATTTTTTTTTTTGTTTTTTAACCTGTGCTGTCAGCATGCTGGGCATACAACACAGAGTATTTGTATGCCATTGCATCCAGGACAGAGTTAGTCTGCAAGTGGAGTTCAAGTTCTCAACCTGCAATGCTACTCTTTATTAATTCTGAAATCATCAAGAACTGCTGCAATAACTCTGTCCTGTGGACGACCTGTAGGATGACTTGATCACAGCCCCTGGTTATAGAGAACCACCACCAACCCCCCTCTTTGGAGAACTATCTATCATGTTTGGGTCTATAAACAACTGATCACTACTCCAAGAGGGGGGAATCACCACGGTGAGACAAATAAACATAGAAACAAACAACATTTACACAAAAACATGAACACTGGATGACAACATGTATTGAAAAACAGTGAATTAGGTCCAGGAAAACTGGAACTACAACTGGTCACGTGGCCTCTTCCTGTCATAATTATGGCGGCAAATGAGGGAGGAAAGGAGAGGAATGCAACCAGGAGAGTGCTGGGGTGTGTGTGCGTGTGCGTGTGCGTGTGCGTGTGCGTGTGCGTGTGCGTGTGTGTGTGTGTGTGTGTGTGTGTGTGTGTGTGTGTGTGTGTGTGTGTGTGTGTGTGTGTGTGTGTAAGATGTCCACCAGTGAGTATTATGTCGCGGCGCCTCCAAGCAGCGGAAGGGGCCCCGCAGCCCCCCCAAACTCCACAGTCCCGTGGACACCCTTCGGCTGCAGGAAATCCCAGAGTACCCTGCCCTGTGGCCACAGAAGACCCCAGAGAAGCCAGAGGGCCGTGGAGCAACGTCCAGCCCCGAGGAGCAGGACCCAGTCCCAGGGAGCACAAGGAGACCCCGCACCCCAGGGGCGCACACATACAACCAACCCCCGGGTGCAGGCACAAGATGCAGCCGCTGGCACAGAACCCGGGCCATGGGCGCAAGGCACGGACCGTGGGCCCGGATTACAGCCCCACGGCGACAGAGCTACACCCCGCCCGCGGGCGAGCCGGCAGGACCCCCACGCCCACCCACGCCCCGCACATCACATCATTTGTACATTTCAAAGTGGAAATGCATACAATTCTGATCAATTAATTTATTCTATTTTCTTGGTCACTTGAGATGGTGGGGATATTTTTTCATCTGAGTGTTGTTCCCGGGAAACGCGGACCCACCAACAATGGAAATTGCATATAGAGGAGCACATGAGTAACGCAAATAAATTGAATGGCTGTTTCTTAAAAAGTGCCAACTAAAACAAAAGTAGGATTAGTAGGATCAAAAATCGAATCTTTTTTTTATAAAATAATCTTATGGATTATCACTTTAAAGCTATTGTCATAAAAGCTGCATCATTAAGCTTTTATTTTTATTCAGCATTTGCCCACATGTCAGAACCTCAGTAACAGTCATACTGTAGTATTTAGCTTTCTGGCAGTCGAGGAGGACATTTTTGGAAGCCAGGAGAGAGAGTTTTATCTTTCTTACCTTTGCTGCCTCCAATGCTGTATCAAATTCACTTCTGCACCCTGCTAGTTGATATGATCAAATTTGATTTCACAGCACAGCCAAGATCCCCACGTCTACTCCAGCCTCCAAGACGGCCAGCGCCTGTGACGTCACTAATGGGAATCCCACGCTGACCTCTGCCCCCGCCAAGCCTCATATCAGGAGGGCTCTTTCAGGGCTGGGTACTAGAGGAGAAGGAGGAGGAGGTGGAGGAAGCCCCACAGCCACGACCCCACCGGGGACTCCATTACCCCTCTCATCCTCTCCCCAGCTTCCTCCTCTGCTCGAGCTCCCCCCTGTGGGTAAGGAGGATGACAGTTGTGTTGATGATCAAAGAGCAGGCATCGCCCAGACGATGTCATGAGGAAGTGAAGGATTAAAATGAATGAACACATTATCACTCTTTTTTTTGTGATTACATTTTAACAAAGTAGAATTGTACCGGACACACGACCGAGACCAAATAATAACACCGATGCAGTGAATGAAACAGAGAAAGACAGACAGAGAAGAGGAAAAAGATCAAGTTGTAAAAGTTACATACAAATGAATCGCCTGACAAATGGTCCAAATACATCAAAATAGGGAAGCAGAATGAGGCAGAAAGTAAGAACAAGCAAAGAAACAAAAACACACAAACACACAATACAAAGCCAGGCATCCGAACATTCGCTTGATTTGTCAAAAATCGACATTTGTTTTTTCCCCACATGTGCATAAAAGTACTAATCTCAGAGAAATCTGATAGTTCGACCCTAAATGTACCTTCTGGAGTTGTTTGTGCAAATGTAAAATGGAAGAATGGATGAGCAAGGTTTTTTTTTTTTTTTAAGACAAAAAGGTATCCAATCTACCAAAAAAAACAAAACTTTTTCACTACAGGGAAAGTGTTAAACTTTAAGTTAAGATAAATTACCATAGATATGGGATACAAGTTCTGGCAGTCTATTTGATTCAATGCATTTCATCAATGGGTTTAAATGCCTGAATGTGGACTTTCTTCTATTTTAACCGAGTCACTTGTTTGAATTCAAAATGATGGGAGCAATGACTGTCGAAGGCTCAGAAAATCTATCCCAGGCGATATGATATCTGCACTGAATGCAGTACATCCTTTAAATCACTAAGAGTGATAAAAGCATCTAATTTGACCTGGTTGACTTTCGGTTAATCAATATATGTGTCTCAGGTAGCAACATGGACATGTATGTATCGGTGGCGTGTCACCCGGGCCACTTCGTGCTGCAGCCCTGGAGGGACATGTACAAGCTGGTGGTGCTGATGGGAGAGATGATCTTATACTACAACAAGACCGAGGAGAAAGCACTCAACATCGAGAAGAACCAGATCTATGCTGCGAAGGTGGAGAACAAGTGAGTAGCTTCACAATCGTTCATGTGGGTGTCCGAAGTATCCAAATGGATAAGATGTTGACTAAAATGAGTCCTGGAATTGTGATTTGTGGAATTGAAAGATGTTACGGTTGCTACATTTGTGGGATAATTTAGTGATTGTGTCTCAAAAACAGACCAGAAATGGACCATTCAGCCTAGACAAAAAAAGGTGCATTGAATTGACAGTGAATCAGTTGAGTCCAAATCCAATGTAAACATTTTCAAAACATCCGGCCTCAACTTAATTATCATTTGAACCTTTAAATCACTTGTCAGCAATGGCAAATTGTTTTATAATAATAATATATTTCAACTGAAAATGTGCAAAATTGCAAAAAAATAAAATATAATAGTAATTTAATTGGAGAGCTCAGAATCTATTGTTTTGGTTACTGTGTGTGTGTGCGTGCGTGCGTGTGAGCGTGCGTGTAAACTTTCTGTGCAATATTTCCCGATTTTTCTCAGGCCCCAAATTGGCCAGGGCCCTCAGAATATAGCTTCTGTCATCTTTTAAAAGATTTATTGTGATTTGGCACAGAAGGGCAATATATTTTCAAATTGTCTCCTAATCTCCCTACCGCCCCACCCCACCTTCCTCATCTCCCAGCTGGCACCGTGTGTTGGTGAAGGGAGTTCTGAGCAACGGCCTGGTTTCGGTCTACGAACTGGACTACGGAAAGCACGAGCTGGTCAGCTGCACCCAGCTCCGCCCTCTCATCAAGGAGTTCAGACAGCTGCCTTTCCAAGGGATCACCGCTCAGCTGGCCGGTAAGTATAGAGTAATAAGTTAAACCAGTGTTTTCCGGACCTTTTTTCTGCCACGGCACACTTTTTTAAATTTACTCATAACCCTAATAAATAATTCCACACCAATATCCTGTTCACCTCTAAAATTGTTAGAAACTGTGCTTATTATTATTACGGCCTACTAATAGTGATGCAAGATTCGCGAACGATTCGCAAACAAATCTTTGAAATGACTCAGGAGGAGGGGGTCACTGCGGCAAAAATGAGTGGAAATAATTACCAAAGACTAAATGAAAGTCCAAGACAAAACAACCAACTCCACCAAAATAAATAACTTTGACAGAATGAAATGACTTCCTATGAGAATTCCATTCACAACTCAGTCAAACCAGCTCTTGAATTATTCTTTTTACTGAATGACTCGTCAAGAACCGAATCTCCAAAAAATAGTCTAACCTTTCATCCCTGCTGTATGCTCCTCAGTTTCAGATTGAAACTTGATCTGATGAACACAGAGCTGCTATTCCTGCTGGAACTGATGCATTGAATTAATTATTACAGCCTTGCCATTTTGACCTTGCAACACAAAGCCTTATTTCCATTATTGGTATTCGCAGTGGAATTTGAAAAACTTTCACGGCACACTTGGCGAGCTCTCACAGTGGTCAAAAAACATTGAAGTAGCTTTCTTAGATTCAAAGTCCTGGAACTTTACGCCACGGCCAGATCCGAACCTCAATGAAAGTTTGCAGCAGCCTCAAGGTTGAGGCGAGGTGCTTGAGTATAGTGGTTGACCGCTGTAACCAAAACACTCCATCAAACCTTAATGTCAAAACATAGGTTTTTGCACTTTTTCTTTACAGCAAAGAGCAAATATAAAGTTTCAGACTGATGACTGGAGTGATTTAAATTCCCCAATACAAGTAATTCACTTCAGAATGGACTAATTAGACTAATTGTCGTTGCACAAGTACTGAGGCAACGAAATGCATTTCACCATCCTCGTAACTGATGTATCTAGGAGCAGTAGGCTGCCATATAGTGGCGCTGTTGGGTGCAGTTGGGGGGTTAAGTGTCTTGCTCAAGGACACATCAGCACGCTACCAGGAGGAGCCGGGGATCAAACCAGAAGTCTTCCGCATTTCCCGCGTTTCTTACCGTTAAATACAGTGGAAGCTTAGAATTCGCATTATAATACATTTCACGGCATCATTTTTAAGATAGGCGTAGCAGCGATGGCTATGGTTTTTCTATTCTTCTCCTCTCGTTCCCCAACAGGAATGAAGCCGAGGCAGTGGTCGGAAGAGGCCTCCATCGTCTTCCGAAACCACGTGGAGAAGAAACCCCTGGTGGCCCAGCTGGAGGCCGTCCAGGAGGCCACGCACCCCTGGGACAGGAAGCTGACCGTCTTCCTGGTGGACACCTCGCAGGAGGAGAAGGACATCTGGGTGCACGACATCATGGCCGAGTTCGCCGACGAGCTGACAAATGAGCTGTAGGCGGCAGAGTAACAACATTTGCGAGGAGGAGGAGGAGGAGTAAAACCCAGCTGTTCATCTTATGTCTGAGAAGAAACCGGAAGACTAAACACTGCAAAGCTTACGGTCTGATCGACCTACGCGCTGCTTATGGTGATACATATTAACAACATGGAAGACTGGAAGTGAATGACAAAGGAGAAACAACGTGGAATGATGAGATGCGTGGCAAAATGCAGAGCAGAAATGGAAGATGGAAAGAGTAATGGTTTAGGTTCTTCCTTGTTGCTATGGGCTATGCAACAAATACCCTGTGATTGTTATACAATACGTGTGCTTGCATGTGATTTTCCACTTCATGCTGACAAGGTGACAAAAGAGCTTACCTGGCAAAACACACACGCACTTATGCTGAAATGCAGGTGACGGTAAACCCCTGATGAAGGCCTTCATTCAAAACAAGCGCACTTAAATTACCATTTAGCAACCAGTTCTGAGGACCTGAGGAGCTGACCCACTATGTACTATGGGCGACCCCCCTTTTAGGGCAACAGGGCACATGATTCATTCTCCGCAACTACGGAAAAACAAATTACATATGGAGAGTTTTCAGGCCTAAGTACAGTCAGAAAAAACAAGGCTATTGTTTACAAAAGCTGGCTAAGATTCCCCACAGTCACAAGGTTTACAAAAGTGTGATCACACTTTCCCCTGAAGTGAGACTACAGAGAGAAAAGAGAAGTGCGCTCGAAAGAAATAGAGATGCAGGAAGATGAGCACAGAAAAAATAAAAAAAATAAAAAAAATAATTCCTTAACAACCCCTTATGCAAACAAGACTGTTTCTAATTTGCCCAAGCAGGACAGCATTAGAATGTCGGAAATTCCTTTTTTTTGATAACGACCCATCTGATCTCATGGACTGATTATTTTTCATGGTAAGCAACAAGAATTGGAATATTCCGCCGCTTTGATTGAACAGTCTCTGCTGCCCACTGGTCACACGTTGCTGTGTGTATGGGTTTATTTTCAGAAGGTGAATAGATCAAAGTGTGTCGCATCATACCATGTTTGTTGAAATTTAACCAAAGGGATCATGGTCAACTTAGTGTTTCCCAACCTTTTTTCTGCCATGGCATACTTTATAGAAATAAATAATACCACGGCACACTACTGTCCGTTTAACCATTAAAAAGGTCAGAAACAAGCATCGTCATCGTCGTTCACTGGAGGACCTCCCTTGCTCAATTGAAACAGACGAACAAGGAGTCGGAAAATCAAATGACTCGTTCTGCGGAGTAGACTCGGCAGTAACCGAATCTCAAAAAAAAAAAAAAAAAGAGTCAAACCTTTCATCACTACGTACAGTTGTCAATTCTGTCTGAAACTTGTTCTGATGAACATAGAGCTGCTAGCCTGGCTGGAAGTGATGAATTGGATGAATTAGTGCAATTTTGATCTTGAAACACAAAAGCAAATTTCCATTTTTCTACGGTCACTGGTTGAAAAGCGCATTTGCACATAACCTAAAAAAAACACAACCAACAGGTATCTGTAATTTCTTATAAATAAATAAGCATTGCTAAATAGTGCTCTGTCCCTAAAATCACTTAAGCTGCCATGTATTTGCATTGAAAAAGAAAAGTAAAGTAAAAAAAAAAGAAAAGTTTTGTAAGAGAAATGCTGATCGTTGGCCGCAAACTTTTGCTGTGCATGTGTTAAAGCCCAGTTCTTTACTCCTTATTATGCCAATACCTCATCTCAACCTCTACTGATTTTAGGCTTCTTTTCTCCTGAAATGCTGAGATTTCTCCTGACTCACACTGTGCTCCTGTAGAGTCTCTTAATTTATTGTTCATATGTTTCCTGGTTGACAGTAACATTTCCGCAGCTTACAATGCTGTATGGTACATTTTTGTAGAGTTGTGTGATATTATGATAATATGACAATAATAGGTTGATATTATTATATTCTAGTTTAAGTTACCGTTACAGTAGCGTTGACATTCTAGAATTAAAAATTGGATCAGTGATTGGCAAACACGCTGACTTCGCTTCACCAAGGGTTTCTGAGTGAAAGCATGATACGGGAGTATCTTCTGAACTGTGATTTTCTTTTTTGCTGACTCAGTGGCACCTCGGATTTGGATGCGTTTCTCCGATTCTGGGAATAACGGACTTGACAAAGCTCAAAGCTGCATTACCTTTAATGGGTGACAGGAGGAGTGACGTGAAGTTAACTTATTATAATTTCTGTTTTTCTTTAACACGATCTTTGAGGTAATGAGAGTCATGTTTTAGGAATAAAGTTAACTTGAGAAGTTGATCGTGGTCAGTTCTTTGACAAGGTTTCTTTTTTGTCGTTGTTTTTTTTTTTTACACAAGATTGTGAATGGTTGAATGGTGCGGCAAGTATATCAAACAACTTCACAGAGCTTAGATTTCTTTATTAAAATAACAAAATATTTACTCAACTTATTTGCACATCATACGGCCATGTATCTACATGAAAAGAAAAAAAAAGTTTTATTAGGTCTCACGGGCAGCATTCATATTTATGTCCAACAATGTATGCCTACCAGTTTCATATACTGTATCTTCATGTATCTTATGGAATGTTCCATCCCCACTCCTGAAAACCAGTCACTCACACATTTCTTCCACGGTTAGGCACACATTACATTGTAGAAACTCCTACTCTTGGAACAACTGGTAAACTGCCATTGATGATGGAGCTTCTTCAACTCTTCGCAGTTAGTGAATGGAAAGCATCATTACGAACTCTGAAAACAAGAGAAAAGAAACGTTCAAATAGACTAGGGTTTTCTAACGGGTACCGCAGAATGAATTGGTGTGGAAAGCAGCGTATATTTTCTTTCTGGCTGGAGAAATGTTCCTGGAAGATAAGTTGCTGAATGTCCACCTCCATGGCAGCCTAACCAGACGGAGAAAATCCCCCTTCGGAATACCTCTCCTAGTCGCTGGTGCGGGGGGGACTTCCATCCCTCTGGGTTTTTAGACCTTGACCGCGTTGATGAATGGTGCAGCTGTCTCTCACCTTCAAAGTCGATGTTGCCGTCCGCGTTGATGTCCAGCTCTTTCAGGATCTCCTCCAGCTCTCCCTTCTTCAGCTTCTCCCCGAGCAGGGTCTTGACGGCCTCTTTCATCTCCTCTTGGTTTATCTTCCCGTCGCCGTCGATGTCGAACTGAGAAAAAGGAGAAGAGTGGAGTCAAGACGGGGTCGAGCTGAACTTTACTATAGACTCATTAATTCACATTGACATTGAGTGACTCGTGCATCACACAAAACCCTCCTTGTTAGTTTGGTTCACCTGTAAGAATGCTGACTGGAGCTCTTTTAGCCCCAGCATGTCAGCCGTCTCTCCCATCATCCTCGGTCCCATCAGTTCGACAAAGTCCTCAAAGTCCATCAGGCCCCCCACTACGGAAAAGATATACAGTCCATAACGGAAACCCGGAAATACTTATAGTATTATGGTAGATACTAAGCACTTTGCATTTTGGACTATATGAAAGGTTGAGTTGCTAGAGAGAACCTTCCCATAACTATGGACACATTTACAGTGAATATATCCTGATAAACTGCCCTTGAGCAAGACAGGTCCGCCCTCCTCTGGAAACCCCTTACGAAGGTTCTTGCCAAGACTTGTAGACCCTGTAACAAAACGAAACAATGACTCACTCCTCATCTTGATCTGTTGGACGATCTCCAGCAGCTCCATCTCGGTGGGCATGTACCCCATGGTCCTCATACATTCAGCCACGTCCTTGTAGTTGAGGTAGCCGTCCTGGTCGTAGTCAAACTCCTTGAAGGCCTCTGCCAACTCTGTGAGAAAAGGTTCCAAAAGGGGTGAGGGTGGTGCCACTTTTCCAATGTCAATGGCAAGGCCCGTCTGCTTTGGTGCTGTCTACTCTTTAGAATAGAAAGTGCTGTTGCTGGTCATGTGATAAAGTGGCTAAAAAAAAAGAGCTATATTGGCAAACCTTGAACAGTGGAACAGGAAAAATAACCATGAATAAATATTCAAGTTGTGGGACTCACCATCCAACTCTGCTTGAGCCAATTCTCTCTCCTGGACACATTGAAAAAACAAACAAACAAAAAAAAATGACACCCATGCAATTGGTTATCTTTGCTTTACAGAGTGACGTGACAGGATGTTGTACAGAAATAAAAAGAATGGGAACATGTGGATGTAAACTGGTGAATGCCAATGCAGGTGAAGTTTCCGGTTTATTCTGGGAACATTGATATCTTCAAGAGCTTTTAGTTGATAGTTAATACAATAGTTCCAATGGTTTGCGTCCTTTATTTTGAGTGAGTTAACTCTCAGCTCAAATAACTCTGTTGTCCCAGACTCTTTTACGCGCCCAAACGTTGTATTCTTTGGCCTCGGCATGGCATAGCAGCAGAACATTGTGGTGTAACGCTATACACCGAAAGGATGGTTGTTGTTGACATAGAGAGGTACGTGTGCGTGTGCGTGTGCGTGTGCGTGAGCGTGTGCGTGAGCGTGTGCGTGCCGGAGGTGAGGGATTGAGGACTGCTGGAACAGGTTTCAATCGAACCCAGAGCACCCACAGCTCCTTCCGCTGTGGCACCGTACTTAAGCTCATTTGCAATGTCAACAGATCCAGATTAGATCGGGATTTCCATAGCGATGACGAAAGGGCATCCATGCTCTGTTGGTGCGCTGGGAATATATAGTATATATACTGTATATTCAATTTGGTAACCATGTATTCTGAATATTCAATTGTATTACCATATACTGTATATTCACGGATATATAAAGCATAGAATCATAACTTCAATTTAGCTATCGGCCATGCCAAATTATTTGTTTACCTATATACTTGTTTACCTAATATACTTAGATAATCAATTTTATTCTGGCTGTGATGCATTCAGATTTAGGCTCCAGTGAGACGAAAGACAACACAACACTTAAAATGTCAGACAACACGTCTGATTGAATATATGTATATTTTATTCATTAAATGTCTCTGCACGTGTTTATATTTTTTAAAGTAGATTACACTATTCTCTGGAACTCAAAGTGTGAACACATGACCTCGCTCTCATCCCCCACGCAGCTCCATAACCTGCGATTTTACATATTTTATTTTCCATTCAATTCTTGTGTATGTATGTGCATTGGACTATGTTGGGTGGAGCGTTTAACCTCAAGTGATGGATTATTTATACTGCAGCCACGCCAGGCATAGCTTCTTAGACGTTTCTCCAAGAGGATTACAGCACACACACACGCACGCACGCACGCACACATGCACACTGCAAAGATCAGAAGTAAAGAAACCAACAGACTTCAACCTGAAGTCGGAAATACTGTTTGTGTTTCTTTGTTCTTAATCATATTTTCATTAAAACATTTAAAGAAATAAATAAAAACGGCAATAACACTGATGAAACGGCAGTAATGTGTTTCATTTTCAAGTCATAACAAGAGTTTGGTTGTGAATTATTAAATCTAAATCATGTGTCGTTGCGTATTAAATGGCTGTTGGAGGGATTACCACATGTGCAGAGAAACTGATTTCAGATCCCTTCTTAACCGTTCTACTCATCATATGAATTAAGCCTTTTTACTCCATTTTGACTAATCAGGGAGGAAATAGCTGTTGATTTTGAGCTATTACTTACATTTCTGAAGGCACTGCAGAGTTTTTTTGGAATACACTTATCTTCATTTTGCAAGAGGATGATAATTGGAAATTATCTGGAAATATTAAACCTTTTCAAAGAGACACGTTTTGGACGGATTCCTCTTTAGGCAGCCCCCATCTCTTCAAATTAAGGTCACATGGTCAAAGTCAGGGCCCATAGCACTTTATATAGTCTCTCTACGAAGAAAATTAATTAAACAAAATACATGAGATGGCAAAAGAAATGAAACCCATACATGGGTCAATCAATTAAACCATGATGGAGCAAGCTTTGTGTAGGGTTCCCTATGTTTTTGTTATGTTCTGGTCCTTCACACTAAATCTACGCTACGTACCGATCCGAACACGCTGTTGAGCACGGAGGTGTAGACCTTGGTCATGCTCTCGCTGGTTTTCTTGGACTTCTTTGAGGATTTCTTGGGCGTGTCGGAGGTGGAACTCGACGAGGAAGATCGGGGGGCGCCATCGTTACTAACAGAAGGGGAAGACAATTGGGATGAGTACACAGACAGACAGACAGACAGACAGACAGACCACGACACATGGGTGTCCTGGGTTTTGGGTGACTTTGGGGTTTAAAATGTAAATATCTTACCTGCCTGCTGAGGATGTGGAGCCTGCCGAGGCAGCAGAAGACACAGAGGTGGATGGGGTCGCGTCCCCTGCCTTGGACATGCTGTGGGGAAACCAGACGCAGATGCAGGCCCTGGTTTGGTTTGATTTGGAGGCTGTTTCTCAAAGTTGTGGGTCAGAACATTGAAGTTTGCGTTTTCTGATGAGAAATTGGATTTGGGGTGCTGTTTGCCCGAGCCTTCTCAAGCCCCGACAAGATGCTGGGAGGGTCAAAGCTCTTGCGCTTAATAAGACCAATGTCACTTGCAAAATGAAATAAAAAACCATCAACTTAAAATAAATGTCCTCACCTGAATGCGGTGTCCTGAAAAGAAAGGCAGGCGACAGGGATCCTCTGGGACCGTGAATGGCTGCAGAGTGTCGTCCTGCACTGCTGTCCTCACTGGTCACCTCCTGACCTCCTTCCATCAGAGAGGATTAAGAGGTAATTACCTGCTGAACGTGCAGCCAGAGATTAGAGAACAAAACGTGTGGAGACGGTGTGAGTTGACTTTGACAAATGACCGACACATGATCTGGAGAACGGTGGCACAGTGCAATGCACTGCTGCCTCACAGCAAGAAGGTCCTGGGTTAGATTCCTGCCTGGGGCGCTGTTGGCACCGTGCTCAGGTGGGTTATCTCCTGATTGGGAGTCTTTCTGTGTGGAGTTTGCATGTTCTCCCCGTGCTCACATGGGGTTTTCTCCATGTAACATATAAGAACCCCCACCAGAAACATCATCCAACCAACAATGGAGGCTGAAGTTGGTGTCCCCTGGTGCTGTAAGCTGCAAGCTGCCCACCATCCCTGGCCTGCCCCCTGGAGGAAGGAGAAACCTCAATGGGAAAAAGACATTTCACAGCCTCCACCTACGTGTGTGTCGGTTGCACCTACAAGATGAGCTAAAGCTTGTCTCACTCAACTTTATCTCCTTGGAACCTCCTTCTCAAGTGCTTTGCAGTAATAACAATGAAAAGAGTTTTACATCTCATTCTATAGCTGAGCTGGTCTAGGTTGAATATTGGTTGAAGGAAGATTCTTGGGATTTTAAAATGCATATTGTATATGGTAGTTTGAAATCTTGAAAAACTGTAATTAAATAATAATAGATAAAAAACAAGACTCAACATGGACAATATAATACAATACAGTATAATACAATGCAATATATTTACATTATTTCTCTGGTTACAATAGTTCCACTTTGTGGCTCTCGTAAAACCGTGAGGTCATTCACTCTCAACGCAAAAATCCCACTCCTCGCTGAAAGTAAGTGAAGTAAACTTCATAACTAACTTTAATGTTCTACTCGACCAGGTAGGCATTTTTTTTGTCCTACTCAAACTTTTTGCGCAATTCCTACGACTCTCAGCCGCTTGATAAATACAGTTTGGTTTTACGTCAGAGACGGTTTCACCTAAAAACTCGCAGCTCGCTTTTCAACCAATTAAGTCTCCGTCTGACAACTTTCACAAGTCACGCATGGACACGGAAGAGTGGATCCATTTTGTCCTCACTGGAATAACGTCAACACTTGAAAATGTTGTATTTTCTTCAATAAGAATGAGGCGGGTTTTGTGGCCGAGTGAGTTTGTTTTTAAATGGACTATCAGAGGAGACATGGGACCGGACCTGACGGCCTCCTGGTGAGTTTTCCCCTCTCCACTTCGGTGTAAATTGTTACTGCAGACACTTAGAAAAAATATAAGGAGCCAGGTTTCAGAAAGATTTCAGTTGTGAGATAGTTACTACAGTTTGCGATCATTACAATCGAATACATTTTGTTATTATTATTATAGCGTTGAAATAAAAAGTTTGCCCCAAAATCCCGTGGCAATTTGGTGTAGTTCGCTCGAATCACCACCAGTCGGTGCCAGTATTAGGGAATCATTTAGTTAGGACTCCGTTTTATTAAATTAATTTGAAAGCCTGAAACCACAACAGCATTATTAATTTAGTCTTGATCAACCGCGGTAAATGACTTCACATTTGTTTATGGTTAACGACAGAGGCTACTTTAGTATTTGTGCGTTTCTTTCTCGCCAGTTGTAAAACTATGTGCTGCAGGTTAGATTCTAATACGAATAATACGAGTTTACATTTGACATTAATGTAATAATTTGGTTGTGTGGTAGTTTATCCGCCATGGATATATTTTCCTGGCACTGCATTTCCCTCTTTGAATAATGGAAAATTGTGTCCCCTGTTGCGTTTCACCCGAGGCGAGACGCACCAGAAACGGAAGATCCGTTTCAAAGTCGTCCGTCTCAGTTTCAATACCCGAATTTAAAGAGTGATGCAATGTGTGTAAAATGTGTGACGTCAGACCTAGAGCACGTTGTCAAATTAAGCTCTACGATATGCACACAACTTAATTCCTTGTTTATTATTTTTTCTCCGTTTGTTTTATGGCTCTGTTCGGGGAGTTATTTTACAAGGCACTGTCACAAGATCGCATTGCATGATGGGAGAACAAAATGAACTATGTTTGAAATGAAAACATTTTGTGGCGTCTGAGAACGAAGGGATAAAGCAGAGTGACTACATATATATATATTGAGATGGATGCTAAGCTTCCTTAGTAGATATGTAGCTATGAGGGATACTGTTGTTGGAGGATGAGATGCTGCTGGAGGATGAGATGGATGCTAAGCTTGGGATTGGTTGCTAATAAGGAAGGTTAGCAACAGAAGGCTAATGCGGATGAGATGGAAAGCATAAGCATCCCAAGCATCCCATCTCATCTATGACTAGATCTAATAGGGAAGCTTAGCATCCATCTCAGGGATGCTAAGCATCTAATAAGGAAGCATCCCAAGCATCCCAAGCATCCCATCATAGTATCCCAAGCATCCCAAGCATCCATCTCTGTTGTTGGATAGCACCCGAAGCATCCCACCTCATCTATGACTAGATCTAATAGGGAAGCTTAGCATCCATCTCATCCTCCAACAACAGTATCCCTGAGATGGATGCTAAGCTTCCTTATTAGATCTAGTCATAGATGAACTAATAAGGAAGCTTAGCATCCATCTCATCCTCAAACAAAGATACAAGCATCCCAAGCATCCCAAGCATCCTCCTCGGATACTGCTGTTGCTCTGACAAGATCTAATAAGGATATGATGGGATGCTTGGGATGCTTGTCTAATAAGGAAGCTTAGCATCCATCTCATCCTCCCATCGTAGGTAGGACGAGATGGATGCTAAGCTTCCTTATTAGATCTAGGTGGCTATGAGGGATACTGAGATCTAATGAGGAAGCTTTGCATCCATCTCATCCTATTAGATCTAGATGAGATGGGATGCCTGGGAGGCTATCCAACAACAGAGATGGGATAAGGAAGCATCCCAAGCATCCCAAGCATCCCATCATAGCATCCCAAGCATCCATCGCATCCTCATCTCATCCTCCAACAACAGTAGAGATGCTAAGATTGGGATGCTTATGCTTTTAGATCTGGATGCTTGGGATGCTGGAAGCTAAGCCTCCTTATATGAGGGACGCTTGGGATGCTTCCTCATTCCCAAGCATCCCATCATAGGTAGCTATGAGGGATACTGTTGTTGGAGGATGAGATGGATGCTAAGCTTCCTCAAGCATCCCAAGCATCCCATCTCATCTATGAAAGCTTAGCATCCATCTCATCCTCCAATAACAGCATCCCTCAAAGCCTTCCTTATTAGATGCTTGGGATCCAATAAGGATAGGATGCTTGGGAGGCTTGGGATGCAACAGTATCCCTCATAGCTACCTATGAGGGGATGCTTGGGATGCTTGGGATGCTTCCTTACTAGATCTGATGGGATGCTTGGGATGCTTGGGATGCTTCCTTACTAGATCTGATGGGATGCTTGGGATGCTTGGGATGCTTGGGATGCTTGGGATGCTTCCTTACTAGATCTGATGGGATGCTTGGGATGCTTGGGATGCTTCCTTACTAGATCTGATGGGATGCTTGGGATGCTTGGGATGCTATCCAACAACAGAGATGGGATGCATCTAATGAGGAAGCTTAGCACCCATCTCATCCTCCAACAACAGTAACCCTCATATGGATGCAAAGCTTCGGAAGCTCAGCCTCCATCTCATCCTCCAACAACAGTATCCCTGAGATGGATGCTAAGCTTCCTTATTAGATCCAGTCATAGTGGAGATGGGATGCTTGGGATGCTTGGGATGCTTATGCTCTCCATCTCATCCATACTGTTGTTGGAGGACGAGAGCATCCACCTCATCCTCCAACAACAGTATCCCATAGATCTAATAAGGAAGCTTAGCATCAATCTCATCCTCACAACAACAGTATCCCTCAAAGCTACCTACGATGGGATGCTGCTATGAGGGATACTGTTGTTGGAGGATGAGAATCCCAAGCATCTAATAAGGAAGCATCCCAAGCATCCCATCAGAATTGTTGGCGGATGAGATGGATGCTAAGCCTCATAGATCTAATAAGGAGCATATATATATATATATATATATATATATGATTTTAGTATGGGGTGTGTATGTACAAACGCGTGAAATATATATATATATATATAATTTTTGTATGGGGTGTGTATGTACAAACGCGTGAACCGCGAGGCTGTGAACAACTCATACTTACCTGGCAGGGGAGACACCATGATCATGAAGGTGGTTCATCCAGGTCAAGGCTCAGACCTTGCACTCTGGCTGTGCTGACCCCTGCGAATTCACCAAATGTGGGAATCCCGACCGCATCATTTCTGGCAGCAGGGGACTGTGTTCACGCCCGAATGCGTCACAGCAGCGCGACGAAGTGCCGTCCCCTTCCGGAGGTTTCTTCGAACGCGGCCTCGAAATGCAGCCTTGTTTTCCCTGCTTTTAAGGCCTCAACCGTTGGATCCTTTGCAACCTATCTTACCCAAGATTCATTGCGTGGCCGGGGAGATTGGATTTTATAAAAAAAAACAAAAAAACTATTACTATTTACTATTAAGCAGCTGCGTAAACTTTCATTTCATTTATTTTAGCAGTCCACCAAAAATCAATTTCTGAGCATATTTGCCTCGGGTAATAAGCAATTCAGTTGCTGAATCTTCACTCATATTAGATCTATGGAGTAATTTCGCTGACTATCGGAGGTCTGGGCCACACTGTCTGGGCACTAATGCATTTCCTATGGCAGACAACGAAGCAAGCCGAGGCGACACCGACTTCATCCAGCCAACCTCTAAAGATCATAAATGTAAGTAATGATGGTGTCTTATGTCATAAAATATTTCGAAACACAAATCCTATTAGCTTTTGTTTTCCAAAATAAAGTTTTCGTTGTTGAAAATGCTCTTAAGAGTTGAGGGGCCTGCTGGTTAAATTAGTTAGTTAACCTGCTGGCCCAGCCACCTGAACCTGTTGTTTACCAGCAGCAGCAGCAGGATGTAGCTCACTAGCCGCTATCCCCGAGTTTTGACCAAATGCAGTGTTTGAATAATGTGTGATCAGCAACATAATGACGTTAAGTTAACGTCACATTACATGTTTGTCTGTTTCATACAGGGATGGATGAAGACACTGCACCCCTTATAACTTGGCATGCTGATCAGAATGAGGCAAATGTGCCCTCTCCATCTTTCGCCAGAGTCAGAGTTGAGTCATCTTTCAGCCTGATAAATGAGATTATCGACCCCAGAAGCGGAAACATGAACATCTCCAGGGGTGTATTTAACAGTCAAAATCACCCTCCAGGCCGGGGAGAAGACAGCTGTGGAGCTCTTCAAAAGGGAGGATGTGAGGGACGGGGAGGTGGATCGCACACTCTGTGAGAACATACGGTCAGCAGTAACCACTGATAAACGGCATCAGCAGCAGAGTCTGCTAGAAAAGCAACAGCAAGCAGATCAAGTATGGCTGCCAACCACCCGGCAGTGCTCAGGAGAGCAAAAGGCAGACGGCTGAAGAAGAGAAGAAGAGAAGAGCAAGGCTGAGGCATGCAGGCCCTTGAGACACTGGTTCTAGCCAAGAAAAATAAATAAGGACACATTGCTCTTGTCCTGTCCCCCCACCTCTTCTTATTCTTATTGTTCTATTATTGCACATATTCCTGCTTATTGTTTTTATTCTTATTATAGAGAGCGTCAATGGCAAAGTTTGGACCACTACTCCTCCCACAGTTTTCGGTAGCAACCTCTTTGGCCACAAGGTGGCACCAAATACCTTGTCATTGTATTTTTTCTAGCTATTTTGATTTTAAGTTTCGCAGTCCTGAAAACGTCAGATTAGTGACGGTCGCATTGTTGTGGACTATTGGACATAACGCAAGTTTAGTTCTAAAGCGCCCCAATCCTCCATGTAATGTGGAAAGTGATGATGACAATGTAGGTCAACGTTTTTTTGATTAGTATAATTTCATTGTGTTCGGTAAAGTGACTCTACATCAACTTGGTGACATGGACCCTCAGGGTGAATTAGGAACATAGAATTTTGCGTAGGGCGCTGTGGAGGTCAGGACCGGTTCTGTTGGCAACTGACCACTACATTCACTGCACACTTCGCGCCACGCAACTCAACCACATGCACGGAGTTGGTGGTGCGTGCCTGCAAGCACCCACACAATTTGCTGGAATTGTCTAGTTTAGCAATATTGTTCTTGGAGAATATCAAGTTTGCTATTAGTTATGTACCTAGTAGGGCTGCCTTTTGCACTTAATAAATTCATAATTTGTACTTAATTTTGTGCAGTCTTGTAAAACTTGTGACCAAGTCAACCCTAAAGTTATCCTAAAAGTGATCAAAAATGAGCATTTAGTAACTTATTTTTCAAAAAGGAAACGCCCCCAGAGCATAACCCTGGAACCCTCTAGTGGGTCTGTGTTTTACTCCGCTCGTGCATCCTTCTCACCTTTTTCACCCCTCAACAGTTTGCATGCCTGTGTACTCCCCACAAGGAAGCAACAAAAGGGCAGTGGAGAAGCAGGACCTCAGCCAATGACATGACCCTCCTAATAGATATAGAGGCTATGATATGATTACATTTCAGATTTTTACATTAAAAGTTGAACAGAATTAAATTACACCCCTGCAATAAACAAATTCAATGACTCCATGAAAGTATACCCTGCACGATTAACATGCAATATTATGTTGTGTATTTAAAGGTAGCACTGTTTGCACTCTAGTGATCTGAAGTAAAAGTTAAAAATGGAAGCCACTAAATAGAAACCAATTCCTGAGAAATTGTTTGGTGGCATTTCTATTTTGTTGAAGCAGTACATCTAGTTGGTTAAAAAAGTGAATTGCAAATTGATAACTCAACTCAACTTTCTTTCAGCAAATGATCAATGGGAAATGTGTTAGAGCGGTATAGATTTCCTTATCATATATATATATATATATATATATTTTAACAATTCACAGGGAATTGCCCAGAAATTATCATAATTGCTCCAAGCTCAACATTGTGTAATCCCTGCTTGGAGGCACGTTGTGTGTGTATTTGTGTTAAACATCGAAATGCAACCCTTGAGTTGGAAGGCCAGGAGCCCATTTCTGTCAAGTTGGAAGATGTGCTGGTGTTGGCCTCTGGGTCAGCAGTGACCCCCTGTTTGGGTTCCCTGTGACCTTTACCATTGAATTTTTACATTTAATGGTTGGGGGGAACAAAAATACTTTTCCCAGAGGCAAACACCTGCAGCATTGTCCTTACACTGCCTCTCCACAGCAGTGTTGAAATGTTTAATGACCACATCATACCGTTTATTGTACACTCCCATAAAGATTTATTTTTCTTCATTTTTTTGAGTAATTGCAAATTGCCATTTTTCATATCACTATATGATTGTTACTTTATCATTATTGCCAATGGTGTAACATATGTGATGGGCAAATCTGAATTTAGCATTCAAGATCAGAGTTATTTCAACACTATAAACGCCGCACCCAGTCTTTGACTTTTCCTAAAATTGCGTTATGTAGCATCACCCATTGTTTAAAACAGCGAAGATAAAACCAGATTAAAAAAAATGGGCATTTATACCTATAATCACCAGCAGGTAAAATTTACCCACTATAGAATATTGCTATTTTCGAGCAATACATTTTGCACGTTTAAAGTCAATATGGACAAAAGAAAGAGATTCATGGATGCCACACAGGCATTAGAAATGATTACTGCCATGAATGACAAAAAGTCTGATGGTGGGGAGGTGTCAGGACTGAGCGACGTGTCATGGGTTGACTCATCTGACGTGTCATCTGACAGCGATTAACCCCCGAGAAAAGTGAGGGTGAAAAAAGAGCATGTACTTATTGTCGATTACAGTAAATGACATACAGCTATTGCAATCGCAGACTAATTGTGGGGAATTCATACACAGAATATGTAACCACAGTCTAAAGTAAACAAAAAAAAAAAAATGCAAACTTGTTTTTGATTTTTAAGATCACCACAAGACCACCACCACATTGGGGAGGGCCAAACTGGCCCTCACGCTCACAGAGTACAGAGTACTTTCATATTTCATCGCTGTAAAAGTCTCCACTCACTCAACTGTGCCTATTTTGTTCTTTCTTTTAAAGATGGTGTCTGTGTGGCCATGGAGGCGGACCCCTGCACCTGCAGGCTCCCAGGTATTACTCAACGCTTTAACTTAAACGTAGGGTATCTACACTGTTTGCCTTACTGTTTACAGACTTCAGAGACATTTCAATTCAGAGAAGACGAAGCAGAGTCGTCGTGGAGGCCTGCAGGGAGGCTTTGCTTGGCACCACCAGCATTGCAGTTGTTAGTGGAAGTGATAAAATGAAATAATAATAGCTGCAGGCAGCAATACACAGGGTCCAGTTTAGTTGTTTTGGCACGTATTACAGTTTTCCAGTTTCTGTGAAACGTGGCATAAGTTACAAAGGTTACAAACACAGTGGACTTGTGTCTGTTGCTCTTCTGGCATTCAGTTTAAATTTCCCTGAATAACGGAGAATTATGATTGTTCCTGGATGACGCAGTATGGATGTACAACGAATGTTGGTTCCTCCAGTGGTTCTTAGAACTGTCTGCTGTGTGAAAACGTCTTCTTTGAACAATTATAGTTTCCAGTGTACTGGAAAATGCAGCACAAGTTACAGTTTTCCCAGTTTCGCGCACTGAGTCTACAGCATTCACACGGCCACTAAACTTTCATGGTACTGTATGTGCAAGCGGTAAGTATTTATAGTACACAAGTCATCTGCTCCATGGTGTCACATACTTGATGACATTCATGCACCAAATAAATAAGAATATACAATAACATAAATCAGCTTTACATAATAATGGGCGATTTGTAAAAATGTGCGTTGTAAAAAAGGTAAAAAGGTAAAAAGGTGTGCAAGCGCGGAATTCTGGGTTAACATATGGTAATTAAGGTGTATTAAGGTGCGCTGTCATCGCAATGTTTTCATTTGTTATGAGTATGTCAAGTTTAGCACGGCGGTCTGTTTTCCTTGTAAATATTTAATTAAGGGACCAGCTGATGCTGTTCATTTTAAACTGTGTGGTTTCACTTTTTTCATTAGCTACTGACATTATGAAGATACCGTAACATTTAACGTAATCTTATATGTAACAAATCTTATACGAGAACCTGGTAGCAATTCTGGTAATATAAGATAATTAATGAACGAGGCTGCCATTGTAACGGAACAATCTGTACTGAAGGCAGGAGGATGGCAGGCTGCAGACTGTAGTGTCCTTGAGCAAGACACTTAGCTCCTGATGGCTGCGTCCGTCGATGTTTGAATAATTGCAAGTCGCTTTGGATAAAAGCGTCTGCTAAATGTAATGTGTATGCATTATGGCCACATAACCATAAAAAAACGTTTAGTAGACAAGTGCCATTAAGGCTGGGAGCTGAGTCCGTGCTATGTGTCGTACTGCCTGGAACATATATTTTATTAGCTGTGATTGGCAGCTACATTCTCAGGAAGGTAAATTATGATCATGGGCAATGTATATGGGGACAACAACAATTATAGCAATGGTGAGTAGGAAACAAACAGTGCCGCGTAGGCAACAAAACCCTGTAAGGTGATAAGAGTGCCATGGCCGCAGGTGTGGTTGATGTGGTTCCATTGCAGTTGCAGGGTGAGCAGCGTTCGGTGTACGCTCACGTTGTCTTCTCAACGAGTAGCTCGAGGGGAGGAGGAACTTTCTTACAGTGGGAGGCGTGAACCCAGGAGGCACGGCCTTTGACCTTGAGGGCGGTGTTGGTGACAAGCAGGACTTGGAACGGTTCTGGTGGTTTAGTTGGGGTCAGGTGGGTTCAGTCGGGTTCAGTCAGTTGTATGTTTGTCGTGGTTATATGTGGGTATTAGTTAATAATCAGCGCTATTATCTTGTGCTAAATGTGTGTAGCTTGGAGTGGGTGGAACTCAGTGTTTTAATTATGATCTCGCTCTGTGGTGGCCAAGCTGTGTATCCTGGGTGGGGTTAGCCACACACACACATTCACACGTCATCAGCAAAGCGCATGTAGTTGGAATCTCTTCCAGAAATTTCCCTCAGTACGCTCCAACCCTCTAGCAGCTCACTTCCTCCTACCTCCATCCGTGACTTTTAACAGCCCTTTTCTCATCCATTTTTCCCTGTCCTTCAGTTTCCCTCACAATACAATAACATTTCTGTCATCTTTATCCCAACAACACTCAAACAACATCAATTTCAGCAATAACGCTGCAACACAAAATACACACAAGGAGGACACAGACATTCTACAACTACCAAAGTCTTACCACGTCCCAGACAGTCAACACTAATACAGATTTTCAAAATGACTCTGTGAACCTTATTTCCTATGGGCCCTGTTGACTGGCCGAGTCGTGGGTCAGATGACGGTCCGCGGTTCAGACCATACAACAAACCTCCATACTCTCACATATTCTGTTTACACACAAAACACAGCAATAATTCATACAACACTTAACACACAGATTCTGTTCTCTGCACAGGAATATTGCCACTGTATCTGCATTTTTTCTGTATGTTTGGCTGGTACTGAAAAGACGGGGGCTTTTGGTTCTGTGACAATTCCACTGCTGGGAGACTGTTGATGTTAGGCCCACGGCCTCCCAGCACCACTAGAGGCCGCCCTTGCCCCATCTCCAGCTCCCTACTCGAGCCCGATTGCACACAACTGGGATCAATTACCTGCACAGTATTTAGTCCCAGCTTCCCAGTCATTCCTTGCCAGACCGTCAACTAGCTTACCCGAGTTGTATCGCTACTGGGTCCCTTCCAAGTTCCTAGTGCTTATTTCTAGTTCCTAGTTTATGTCTCGTTGTCTCCCTTAACTGCTTGTCTCCTCTCGTTGACCCAGTCTGTCTCTCCAAATCCAGCCAGCCCGGTTTACCTGCCTGTCTCCGCTCGTCGACCAAGGCTGCCCGTCCTTCTCCATCCAGCCTGGTTCCCCGTCTCCCCACCCGGATCCTGGACCCCATCTCCTGGTCATCATCATCCCTGCCTAGCCCTGCTCCGTCCCTACCCGACCGGGTCCCCCCGGCCAGCTCCACCGTCCGGCTAATAAACATCCTTTGCCTGCCTTCCGTGCGTTAGGGTCTCTCCCAGTTCTGGTCGTGACAGTTGATAAAACAAACCCTGTGAATGGTGCCAATGAGCAGACAACAGTTGGCTCTGCACTCTTCTTTGGAAGGAGAAATATAGATTAGACAATACAGATTACAGAATTATTTAGCACTAGATAAAAAAAATGGAATAAAAGAACCAAGAATAAACCTGGCCTGTACTCACAATATTCTAAGAATTGTATCACTATAGCTAGAGAGCTATGATATAGTCTTGTGTTCCTCTGACCTGGATACATGCTACAAAGACTCACAAACTTATTTGACTCATCTCCCATACACCCATCTCCCAGTCGGCTGGAATGGCATTTGCACCCCGGCCAATCACACCTTTATCGTCCCAGTTTTCCACACAACAGTGCTGACGTCCACACCACTCGCACTAAACACGCGCTACCCACCATCAGCCCCCATGACCCGTTTGGGCCTCCAACGTCCCAGAGGATCACAAATTATAGACTGTGGGCCAAAGGGTCCAACTCTTGCTCTTCCCTTCGACCAGGGTTGGTAAAACTATGCTCCGCATTGGAACTTAACGTCATCAATTTCCCGCCTTTATGAACAAATCTCTTCTCATAACCAAGGCCACGACACAAGAACTTTGCGTGCTCCGCCTATTGTCCCTACAAAACCGTATAGTGCTGGACCAGCCCACAGCAGCACAAGGTGGGGTCTGCGTCCTGGTTGGAACGGCTTGTTGTACTTTTGTCCCCGACAACGACGCGGACGGCCATGTCATAGACAAAGCTTTACATAAGCTTATCCAATTTTGTGACGTCACTCTTAAGGAGGAGGTCAACGACACTCAGAGTGGGTTCTGGTGGTTTCTCATGAACTGGCGCCACTGGCTCACTCTTAGTGCCACCGCTTTAGTCGCCGTCCTTGTTTTTCTATGGACTTGTTTGGTTTGTATAATACCATTACTACGCCGCTTGACCACCCAAATCGTTAAGACCTTTGTTGCCATCCCTTTTGACGACCCTGAGCCCCCTCTGGAATCTTGGTCTCCCGCTTATGCAGGCCTTGACGACAATTTAGACACCACCTCCACACATGACACCCGAGTTTAAAACCACACATGACGCACTCCATTGAATCTTTGTGAATTTGTAGTGTTGATGTTTTTATTTCATTTTTTTCTGGTTTGCGCAGAAGAAAAAATAAATTAGAAAACAAAAAACAAACAAACAAAAAACCCCATATATATATATATATATATATAAACAAAAAAAAAAGGGTGGAATGTAACAAAATAATGTCACAAAATATATAAATATATGTAATCACATAAACATACATGCACACACATAATGATGAACACAACTTCATATAACCCCAGTCACATATTTTCCATGATTCACATAATTCCCACAGACACCCAAGCCTTGGAGTCCAGATGCAGCTATCAGTGTTCAAGCCTAACCTTGACGCAGCTGTGGAGAGCGAGAACAACATTTGTCAGATAGTTCACCAATGACCAGTAACACCAAACTGACTATATATTGTTTCTGACTTCCCAAAATAAACAACTCGGATTCAATTAAACTCAGAGAGCTGCTCCTTAGCACATCTCTGATGCGACCCTTGTACAAGTCAAACCAACGTGTGTGCCTCTTTATTTAAGCCCACCCATTGACAAAATGCAGATTAAAGCGACCCTTTAATTTCTTTAACACTCTGATCATGTTGGGCTTGACTCTGAATACCGACACCAGACATGGATCCAAGGGTGGAACGGGAGGAAAACTCTGCTCCGTAAAATCTTCCACCTTTGTAATGGAAGCGCAAGGGGCGGTTTTAGTGATTCTGAGGCCCCAGCAAAGACCAATGTGAGGCCCTTCTCCATTTTACTTAATGCAATCATAGCTAGTAAACAAAAACTTTTTGATGGCAGCTCTTTTCAGTTAACAAAGCAACAGATCTAAAGGACAGACCCAAATGAGAATTCTAACTGTTCTAACTGAAGACCTTCAGATGACCTTCAGCGAGTTAGATGAAGACAATATCGCAAGAAAAAGATTTTAAGTACATCATCTTTACTTCTTTCAAGACAGAAGTATAGGACATGCTTTTTGATAAAGCATTTTGAACGTCCACTATCTTTCAGGGGTAAAAGTCCTGTGTGTACACGCGTGCGTGCGTTGTGGCGCTCCTGGAAACCGGGTTTTTAAGCGTACGCACGCAGGTTAAAAACCTAGATCTCAAAGCATTATTTTGGAGCATTCCCCTGTGCGGACTTCTCTCAGTAATTCCTTCCTGCAGCCCATGCCCTGGGCGTGCACGGTGCGCCCAGTCAGGATTGGAGACCTACATCTAAACGCGGCAGGCGCGCAACCTGGCGGGGCGCTCGCTCGGTTCTGGTGCAGAAAGCAGAAACACTGTGTGGAAAAGCGCCAGCAAAAAGCAAAAAGACAGAGTGGATGACTGATCAGTGGCATCTTGGAAGCTCCTATATAGACAGCCTTTCGACAGAGGCTGAGGCAAAGCTCCACGAACAAATTATTAATATTATCCATTCATTCCCACCATCCTCAGCCCATTTTGCGGTTCAAAAACGAAAATAAATATTGTGATTTTCTTCATGCAAGTTTCAAATTGGCCCTAAATTGAATTACATTCAACTTTTCATTATTTCGTTATAAGATAGGCGCTACCGAGAGGGAGAGAGCTCAGTGGGCCGCACAGCATTTTGCGACAAGATAATCTTGTTTCAAATTGTGAATATCAACTCACAACTGTGGTGCAGAAAATAATAAAAAAAAATAATAATTAAAAGATTAAATGAAATATATATTATTACTAATAATTAGCATTGTTCAAACCGGATTGTACACCTAGAAAACAGGCTGTGTATTTCTAAATACTATAATCAATGAATAAAAAAAGCACAACGTGGATATAAATAATCTTATTTCTTAGAAAAAATACAAAAAAAAAATATATCACTAGCTTACGGACACAAACTACTGCTTTGGATTTGCAGTGTGGCGGTTCTGAGACTCGATTCTGATTTGACGACGGTGCCGGCTCTTCCGTCTACCTGCCGGCCGTGCTGGAGTACCTGACCGCTGAGATATTGGAGTTGGCTGGAAACGCTGCCCGTGGCAACAAGAAGAGCCGCATCATCCCCCGTCACCCGCAGCTGGCCGTTCGCAACGACGAGGAGCTCAACAAGCTGCTGGGTGGAGTGACCATCGCTCAGGGCGGCGTCCTGCCCAACATCCAGGCAGTTCTGCACCCAAAGAAGACCGAGAAGGCTGCCAAGTCAAAGTAAATCTGCTGGATCACTTCCCAAAAACAACCCAAAGGTTCTTTTTAAGAGCCACCCACAACTTTGTAGAGAGCCAATCTCGGGGCACGGTGACAGCAAGAAGGTCCTGGGTTCGATTCCCGCCTGGGGCGCTGTTGGCACCGTGCGCCGGGCAGATTATCTCCCAAATAGGAGCCTTTCTGTGTGGAGTTTGCATGTTCTCCCCGTGCTCACATGGGGTTTCCTCCACCTCACGTCAGTAAGGACCCCCCCCCCCCAAAAACATGAACCCATCATCGTCTGACCAGCGATGGACACTTGTCCCCGGGCGCGTCCACGTATGCTGCCCACTGCTCCTGGCTGTGCCCCTGGAGGAAGGACAAGCCAGGATGGGTCAAATGCAGAGGATCCATTTCACCGGCCACCATCAAAGCATGTGTTGTAGTGTGTTGCGTGAGAAATAAAGACTGTTTCTTCTTCTTGTGATCCTACTTATCTTTCTTATAAATCAAGTTATGTTATTGTCATACACCACATCAACATCACATAATCCAGCTTGCTTGTGAACTCAACTGCAATTGCCTGACACCAAGTACAGCCATTTTGTTGAATGGTATTGCAATATTGACATCATTTATACATTATATATTTGTTTAAGCAGAGTTCATAAAAAAAATTCAATGCCATTGTTTTATTGTCCGTTACTTTTGGCGGCGTGCTCGAATAACACCAGATGCCCAGCGCTGGACCAATCCGGACACAGCGCGCGGTGCGTCATTACGAGAATTTGGAGATTTTATCTTTGGAATGTTGGGTAACTTTGCTAAAAGCTTCCAAAATATCCCATTTATAAGTTGAATATTTACATTGCAATGCACCGATTTCCCTGTTTTTGTAAAGATATGCTATATTTTCTCTTCATATGCCCACAATAAGTCATTGACTTCAGAATCAGAATCAGAATCAGAAATACTTTAATAATCCCAGGGGGAAATTACTTGATCTCGATTTCTCGATCTTAAATTATTTCACTTCATTTTAGAGTAAAACACTTATGATTCAACATTTTTGTAGTTAAGTAGTATTACATTTTAAAAAAAAATGAACTTTTATAATGATCCCATCTTACCTCTTGAATCCTAAATCTAGTTTCTCATTCTCTTTTTCAACCAAAAAGGAGCATGTTATTCATATTGCTCTCATTATAACCATCCATTGCATTAGACACAATTTAAGTCTTTTTAATAATCAGATAAAAGTACATTTACGGATTCTTATTTTCAAACCTCAGTCTCTGGGTAGAGTCTGCAAGTGACACTGGGCATGCGCCAGTTGCTTTCGGGGACAAGAACACAATCACTTTGAGGGAGTCACAGCGCCTCATTTGCATCAGGACTCTATAGAGGAAGCAGCACCATCATTTGCTTATCATTGGTGCTGTGTGTGTCTGTTCCGTCATTATGCCCGAACCCGCCAAATCAGCGCCCAAGAAGGGCTCCAAGAAAGCCGTATCCAAGACAGCTAATAGAAGCGCAGGTAGACCAGGAAGGAGAGCTACGCCATCTACGTGTACAAGGTCCTGAAGCAGGTCCACCCCCGACACCGGGATCTCCTCCATGGCCATGGGCATCATGAACTCCTTCGTCAATGACGTCTTTGAGCGCATCGCCGGTGAGGCCTGTCGCCTGGCCCACTACAACAAGCGCTCCAGCATCACTTCCAGGGAGATCCAGACAGCCGTCCGCTTGCTGCTCCGCGGAGAGCTGGCCAAGCACGCCGTGTCCGAGGGCACCAAGGCTGTTATGAAGTACACCAGCTCCAAGTAATCCGAGCGCTCAGCTTCTCAAACCAAAGGATGAAAGCAGTATCTGAGGACTATTGTGTCAATCGATGGGTTATGTTAAAACAACATGTAATCCTTTAAATCTCTGCATATGTTCATTGGGTTGGCCCACACTGTCCAACAAAGGCTTTTCTATTACACAATGGTCACGTGATGATGATTTACTTGGTCATTTATTCAATAGAAATGTTATATTTTTGTTTTTGTTCTAATATACATTAATGATGTATAGTTACACACTAGTTTGTCTTGGTCAGCATCATTTATTGCATATTTATGTATAATTGGAAGTATTATATGTATCAACGAATACATAATTCTGATTTAATTTTTTACAATTTATTCATTTTTATCATAATTAATGCCATCAAACAAGAGAACTGGGAGGAAAACCATGTATAGATGTGGAAAACGTCCTAAATACTCCCAATGGGTGAATTAACCTCTTGAATGCATTCCTTCAAATCTCTGCAGGCTCCTTGGCTTTTCGATTTATAGAAAACAAAGCATAAATATAAAGCTGCAGAAAGTCATCTACATCCATGTTTGACATCAAATAATAGAATACTAAATCAATTCACATAAATATAATTCATATACAATGTATGTGGACATGCTATACACAATTAAAATGCATTTATTGTGAAGTGTACATAAATCACTCAACACATGCAAACAAATCTCAAGAAACTCTGGATACTTTGATCATATTTGCATTCTGACAATAGCATAATATACAATATATGAACGAATATATTATAGTATTGCGATCAGACGACGTTATAAAACGATAGTGTATTTATAGTAAAGTGTAATTAATTGCCATACAGCAGATGGTGGTTTGTTGTTCTGGCCGTTTAGCATGTCGTATTTGTGTTGAGTATGTGCGTCATTCCACACAAAGCTTAAAGAAGGAGGCTCTTCACAGTGGACGTGGGGCCCTGAAAAGGGCCTTTGTTTAGTGGAGCTGTTGCAGTTTAACCGCCGACACTGTACAGGGTGCGTCCCTGCCTCTTCAGAGCATAGACCACATGCATGGCGGTGCCCGTCTTTCTCTTGGCCTGCTCGGTGTAGGTGACGGCATCACGGATCACGTTCTCCAGGAACACCTTGAGAACACCGCGGGTCTCCTCGTAGATCAGACCTGAGATACGCTTCACATCGCCACGGCGAGCCAGACGGCGTATAGTGGGCTTGGTGATTCCCTGGATGTTATCCCGGAGAACTTTGTGGTGGCGCTTGGTGCCTCCTTTCCCGAGTCCCTTGCCTCCTTTGCCACGACCGCTCATGTTCGCAGGACGAGTAGAACAAGCTGCAATGACTCCCTGTGCTTCAGTCCTGGTGTTAAAGCTTCACAGTGGACGTAGAGGAGGCCACACTGGCCCCTACGCTGCAAGTCATACAAACATGCTTTAGTCTTTCTGCTGGAAAATTAAATTCAATAATATCTGAAAAATAAACAATGTATTATTATAATGATAATATAACAGACAAAATGCAGGTCTACCTCTTTTCAATAATAAGTAAATAAGTAATTCTTTTTCCCTAGGTATTTTGCCACTTCATTTAAAAATAACTCACAATACAATTTGCATTTTCACTGTGTTTTTTGTTTCAATTGAAGTGGATTCATTTTACGTCTCATTAGTAACATTTCTATCTTGCAGAGCTGAGTTATTTGTTTCCAGTGTGATGTTTTTTTTTAACAAATCAGATAAGGTCAGATGGAAAACCAAAGTTTATGATCCCGATCCATCTACAATTTTACTAAGACATGACCTAATTATATGAACCACACAAATGTAGAAGACAACTTCACAATATAAAATATAAGGAATTATTCCACAGATGCATTTAATTTCACTAAATATATAATTACACCCTACATACATTTTAAACAGTTTACCATTAAGATGGATTATATAACATATTAGAACTTTGTCTTAATGAGTTCAGTTTGATGACAAACTTGGTTGTTTTTTCCCCCAAGAGCTTGAAGCCTCTGAGGCCAGTCCACGATGATTTACAGCCATCTAGTGGCGGAGATGTGTAACTACATGAAACTTACATAAAGGAAATTAAAGTATTTATTTTAGGACAGTAATGGTTTTTGAAATGGAACTGCAAAATGGTAGGAGGGTGAGGAGGATGAATTTATAAAATAATGCATTTGTGTGTGGAGTATTTAATTTAAAATGGACCAGGGCCTATTTGAGTGAAGTTCTGGTTCTGTGACGTTCTGCAGAAGGCCCAGATCCACTTGGAACGGTGCACTACTGCTTCTAGGAGTAGAACAAACAATTTATTGTTGTTAGTAAAGGTTTGCGAATCCAAGTTCATAATATTACTAAATAATATATTTTATAAATAGATACGATGCATTTGCCACAGACCCCTTTTGATCAGATTTAGTCTTTGAGATCCAGAGGAACCTTTTTAACTAGTAATCATTTTGATGGGGACCGCTGGAACCTCTTGTGGCAAAATATTTCTTGGAGCTCCTGTGTCTCCATGTAGCTTGTGTTTTATGGAGAAACTCAACCAGATTTCACCAAAGTTTCCTGAGAACAGCACAAGGTTTAGCTCCGTGTAAAAAGATCTCAATTATGGTTTTGAATCCAAATTTGCCACATTCAGCCCAAATTCTTGTTGTTCCAGAGTCTTCCTCGAGTGGTGCGATGTAGAGGAGCAGAGTGTCAGCCTGCAGATGGTGATGTCATCTTTAATCGTAGCCTCATGTCAAGACAAACATATATTGAAAGTAGTTGTTTTTATTTTTTTGAGTATTTTGAATAGTTTACGGTTCATAATAATGCTTGATTGGCAATATATTATGGGGTGCCGTAAAAATAAAGTATACTTTGGTTGATTTTTCTAGGATCTATATTTAGAATTTTTAGGTCACTTTCCTCACATTTGAGACAGAAATAGATGTAAAACAACGTGAAATATGTCATTGTGAACAATATGTTCATATGTCAAAAATAAATGTGAAATGTTACATCTAAATGTAAATACTGAATCAAAATGTTAAAATCTAGAAGAGTCGCCAAATTTAAAGCTACATGTTTATAAAATGTGCAAATAGCCCACGCTCCTAATCTCACCTCCTCCCTCAAACAGCACTCACCATGTTTAAATATGTATGAACACACTATCACATCAGGGACGTGCGTGCATCGTGAAAAGAAAAAAACAATGAGGATAAAATAAAATAAATATTAATATTTCTCTTCTGAGCTGTGCTATAAATGTAATTTATGTACGATTCCAATTATTTCAATCATTTTTATTCTCAAAATCGCTGAATTTGCGTATTTCCTGTTCAATTAGAAGGGAGACGCGCAAGGTGAGGCAGCGAGGGCCGGAGCCTCATCTCAGATTGCGCAATCCCTCACGAACTGGGTTGAGCGCATGCGCCTTTTGCTTTCTCACTGTTTGTCACCAATGTCATGTTTGTAGACACGTGTATTGTATGTCCTCACTTTCCATAAATGTATGTGTATAACATATTTAGTCTTGCTAATCTGACATAAAACTGCAGTGAAAAAGCATGAGGTGAGGCCGCCAGTACCTCTGCCTCACTGAAGGGGGCGTGTGCGTCAATAATCTCCTTTGAGACCGAGAGACTTTTAAAACTATAGGAAGATAAGGAGGACTTTTACAACAAACTCAGGGAGATATTTGTCCAGAATGATAGGAGAGTGGACTTAAGTTACAAGTAAAGGTAAGACCATGTATACACTGCAGTATATCCTTTTATTTGTATTGAATGAGTATGTAATCAATTAAATACTAATAGTAATTGAGGAATTGCGATGGCAAATTAAGAACACACGGAGGATGCAGAGCAAATGCGCTCTTTCTCTGAGCCGCTATAAAATGAACGTTCTTCCTTGGCCAAATATGTACCTTAACTATGTGTGTGTAAAGAATGCTGATATGAGATATGAAACACAACCAGTAGCCAATGTGCAAGCTGCCAATGGTGAATTTAAGCTACTCTATTGGGTTCATATATTTGTAAATCTGACTCTGAAAAAGTCAGTTTCTCACAAGCCACGAACCTCACCGCACGTCACTGCTACATATATATATGCCCACATGTATAAATATGTGATAAATAAACATCTTGAATTTTCAATCCAAAAAAATCAGGAAACTAAGTAAAACTAAATCCCTGATTAACCTGATCCCTCCTCTGCATCTCAACATGCCATCCAGAGCTTCAACTGATTATCAGATTATATTATATATTGCTATATCACATCCGAATTTATTCCATATTATTATTATTTCATCATCAAAATGATTAAAAATAAGTATTAATTTTCTCAGAATTACCAGTTTCTGGAGACATTTTCCAACCATTGTCTGTATAAGGGGCCACGAGGCAGCAGGAGGAGAGGCAGATGCCCCCTGCTGGTACCAATACATTTTCCAGCGTGTCTTTAGGCCTGAGTTCAGACTATGTTATTCTGGCCTGATTTTCCACTCACCGGAAGGTTTTTTTGAGATTGCCAAGCAAAGCTACAGATTGGAGTAAAATCCTAGCATTCTGCTGTGAGTGACAGGCGTGTGGTATGGACTGCTCACAGTACGATCTGACTGCTCGCCCAGCGTTGGCCGATTGCTCGCAGACGCCGGCGAGATATCAAGCAGTTTTAATATCAGGTCGTGTTGGAATCGAGTGGGGAGTGATTCTATGAGAACAGACATGGAGTGAGGCGGATAGAGGGGTCGAGAAGGGGAGACTGAGAAATTTGAGTTCAGCGGAGCTGCTGCCACAAACACAACATACCTATTTCACTTTTCTTCTCTAGGTTTTCAATATATTTTGTATTTAAATTCTGCTTTTATTCATTTTGTACGGGAATCAAGAATATAATAAAAAATAAATAAACCAGTCCAGCGCAAGGTATTGCGTCATTTCCGGTGTCACTTCTTGTGTGTGTTTTCGTGACAAAACGTAGTTTGGAGACCTTACAGGGATTCCTCCTAGCGAAAGATCTTGTTATGTGTGATGCCCTGTTGCCAATCAGTCATGTAGTTTGCGAACCACAAGAGTGCAAGATTACTGAATACAATACAGTAAGTTGTGAAGTGTAAACACTACAGCCTTCTGACAACTTTCAAAGTCATGTAGTTTTCCCATGACATTAGTTGTTTCCAGTGGCGATTGCTGTGTCAGAACGTTAGGAAATATGAAGTATCTCCATTTCTGCGACTCTACGGTCAGAGACAAGTTTGAGACATCCAAGCTGCCTGATTTCTACACCTCTTTGAGTGAGGCAAAGTATCCAAACACAAGACAACTGGCCCAAAGTAGGTTGGTCCCGTGTGGATCCACCTACATCTACTAGGAAAACATGTGCGTGCTATGCTGAGGATTTCTATGGCAAAAATTATACCAGACTAAAATGAGCTGACAAAGCAGGGAGAACAGCTCCTTAACCATCTGTCTGGAGTTCTTTTTTCCTTGCAACATAAGCCCTTTTCAATTCTGCTCTGCGAAGGAACTGCTTGTGCATACTCGTTAGTATAGTGGCCAGTATCCATGTTTGTCACGCTGGAGACCAGTGTTCAATTTCCTGACAGGGAGGCGAAACAGTACATTAATGTACAGTACCTTCTTTTACTCGTGCTGGAATCACATTCTCATAAATGGAGGCCCTAAATCCATGCCCATAAATCCAACCCATCAGCATTTACACTCGGCCACAAGTACATTGTTTTTTGTTGTAAAATGCAAGGACATTTTGACCAAACAAGGAAGAAGCTGCAACGAGATAATTGACTCTTTTTCTTTCGGCTTCTCCCGTTAGGGGTAGCCACAACGTATCATCTTCCTCCCTTACACCAACCGCCTACATGTCCTCCCTCACCACATCCATAAACCTTCTCTTTGGCCTTCCTCTTTTCCTCTTGCCTGGCAGCTCCATCCTCACCATCCTTCTCCCAATGTAACTCTCATCTCTCCTCTACACGTGTCCAAACCATCTCAATCTGGCCTCTCTCACTTTTCCACCAAACTGTCCAACCTGCGCTGTCCCTCTAATGTACTCATTCTTAATCCTGTCCATCCTTGTTACTACCAATAAAAATCTCAACATCCTCAACTCTGCCACCTCCAGTTCAGCCACCTGCCTTTTTGTCAGTGCCACAGCCTCTAAACCGTACAACATAGCTGGTCTCACTACTGTCCTGTAGACCTTCCCCTTCACTCTTGCTGGAAGCCTTTTGTCACAGATCACTTCGGACACTCTTCTCCATCCACTCCACCCTGCCTGTACTCTCTTCTTCACCTCTCTCCCGACTCTCCGCTGCCTTGAATGGTCCACCCCAAGTACTTGAACTCATCCGCCTTCTCCACCTCCACTCCTTGTATTCTCAGCTTTTCACGGCCCTCCCTCCCATTCAGACACTCGTACTCTGTCTTACTCCTGCTGACTTTCATTGCTCTTCTCTGTAATGCATGCCTCTACTTCTCCAGGCTCTCCTCAACCTGCTCCCTACTCTCGCTATAGATCACATTGTCATCCGCGAACATCATATTCCACAGAGACTCCTGCCTGATTTCATTTGTTAACCTGTCCATCACCACTGCAACCAAGAAAGGGCTCAGAGCTGATCCTTGATGCAATCCCACCTCCACTTTGAATGCCTTCATCACGCCTACTGCACACCTTACTACTGTCTGGCTGCCCTCATACATATCCTGTACCACTCTTACGTACTTCTCTGTCACCCCGACTTCCTCATGCAATACCACACTTCCTCTCTCGGCACCCTATCATATGCTTTCTATAAATCCACAAAGACGCAGTGCAACTCCCTGTGGCCTTCCCTGTACTTTTCCATCAGCATTCTTAAAGCAAACATTGCATCTGTAGTACTCTTTCCTGGCATGAAACCATACTGATGCTCGCTGATCCACACCTCTCCTCTTAACCTAGCCTCCCTTTCCCATAGGTTCATGCTGTGGCTGATTAATTTTATTCCCCTGTAGTTACTACAGCTCTGTACGTCTCCCTTATTCTTAGAGATGGGTACCAGTACACTTCTTCTCCACTCCTCCGGCATCCTCTCCCTTTCCCAGATGGTGTTAAACAGCCTCTGAATGGAATGCCACTGCCATCTCACCTAAACATTTCCATGCTTCCCCAGGTATGTCATCTGGGACAACTGCCTTTCCACTGCCTTTCCACTCTTCTCACCCTATCCTTGCTAATTTGCTGCACTTCTTGATCCACTATCCCGACATCATCCACTCTTCTCTCCCTCTTATTTTCTTCATTCATCAACTCCTCAAAGTACTCCTTGCACCTTCTCAACACACTCTCCTCACTAGTCAGCACATTCCCATCATTATCACCCTAACCTGCTGCACATACTTCCCAGCTTGGTCCCTTTGTCTTGCCAATCGGTACAAGTCCTTTTCTCCTTCCTTACTGTCCAACCTCTCATACAACACGTCGTATGCCTTTTCCTTTGCCTTTGACACTTCTCTCTTTGCCTTGCACCGCATCAGCTTGTACTCCCGTCTACTTTCTTAATCTCTCTGACTATCCCATTTCTTCTTTGCCAACCTCTTCTGCTCTATGCTCTCCTGTAAATACTCATTCCACCACCAAGAGGCCTTGTCTTCCTTCCTCTTCCCGCATTATACACCAAGTACCTTCTTGGCCCTCTCCCTCACCACTTCTGCAGTTGTTTCCCAGTCATCTGGTAACCGTTCATTCCCACCTATTGTCTGCCTTACCTCTTCCCTAAAATGCATGCAGCACTCCTCCTTTTTCAACATCCACCATTTTATCTTTGGCATTTTCACTCTCTTCCTCCTCTTGGCCTCCAGAGTAATCCTACAGACCACCATCCGTGGTTGCCTAGCAACACGCTCACCTACCACCACTTTGCAGTCGCTAATCTTTCAGCACCTCCTGCATAAGATGTAGTCCACCGTGTGCACCTTCTTCCAGTCTTGTATGTCACCCTGTGTTCCTCCCTCTTCTTGAAATACGTATTCACAACAGCCAATTCAATCCTTTTGGTGAACTCCATCACCATCTGTCCTTCCACATTCCTCTCCTTGACACCATCCCTAACCATCAACTTCTTGTCATCTATGTCTCTGATCCCTTCGCCAACATGCCCATTGAGATCTGCTCCAACGACCACTCTCTCTCCCATGGGGACGCTCTCCACCACTACATCCACCTCATTAAAGAATTCTTATTTCTCTTCCATCTCACACCCAACTTGGGGAGCATATGCACTGACCACATTCATTATCACCCCATCAATTTCCAGCTTCATGCTCATCACTCTGTCCGACACTCTCGACACCTCCAAAACATTCTTGACATATTCTTCCTTTCATACTATCCCTATCCCATTTCTCCTGCCTTCCACTCCATGGTAGAACAGTTTGTACCCGGCTCCGATACTCCTGGCATTACTCCCCTTCCACCTGGTCTCTTGTAGACATAGTACATCTACCTTCCCTCTCTCCATCATGTCAGCCAGCTCTCTCTTTACCTTTTATATTGCCAACGTTCAAAGTTCCTACTCTCAACCCTACTCTCCTACCGTTCTTCCTCGCCTGCTGTCTCCGGACACACTTCCCCCTCTTCTTCTTCTTCGGCTGACAGTAGCACAATTTCCACTGGCACCCTGTTGGCTGACAGCACCAGTGGCGGTCGTTGTTAACCCGAACCACGACCAATCCGGTATGGAAATCAGATTTGTTGTCTGCATGTTGATTTGGCATGGTTTTTCAGCGGATGCCCTTCCTGACGCAACCCTCACTATTCATCTGGCCTTGGGACCGGCACTGATGATACACTGGCTTGTGCACCTCCAGTGGCAAGATTCAACAAGATAATTGAGTATGTTTTTTGGAGATACCAGTGCAATAAGTCAAAACATCATGAAAGCAGGGAACTATTTGTGAATTGTAGTTTTCAGGATTTTGACCTGTGACAGGACACCCCAATGGATTTAGAGTCCATCGCCTTCACCACTCGGATGCCACTACATGGATAGCTCATTTAAAATGCCAAGAACTTCCGTTCAAATGAGGAAGAGGCTCCAAAAATGTATTTGTCATCTGGAGATTTTTTGAAGAGACACGAGCGTAATGAATTCAAACATCATCAAAAACCGCAAAAACATACTTGACTTTTGTATATATTTTCAGCAGAAACTGACACACAGAATTAAAAGACATTTAGAAGTAGGACAACCTTAAAAATTGTAGTCTGCAGGATTTGAACCTGCACAGGGACATGGCCACGACAATATACTTTGTGATGTTAAAACACAAGGAAACTTCGTTCAAATGAGGAAGAAGCTGCAAACACGCACTGGAATTTTGGAGATATACCTATAAACCTTAAACACTCAACCATGACCACATATTTTGTGATCTGAAAATTACAAGGAAATTCCGATTAATTGAGGAAGTCGCAGCAAAACGTAATTCACTTGATTTTCGGACATATTTTGAGCAGAAGATGGCACATAGAATTAAAATAGGTTCAGAGATTGGACAACCGTACAAAGCAGAGTTGGAAGGATTTGAACCTGCTCAGGGACACCTGTTCAGATTTCTAGACCATTGCTTTAACCATTCACTTTTAAGTGAAAGGAAATTCACACTCTGTATGGTTCACTCATATACCTGTATCTGAATTGCTGCGTGGAGGTGTGGGGTAACATGTACATGTAAAAAAGCACATTACATTCATTATGCATACTACAAAAAAGAGCCAGAAGGAGAGTAAACAATGTAGGATATTGTGAACATACTCACACGCTGTATTTAAAGTCACATGACTTGAAGTTCATGGATCTGGTAGAATTTATTACTGCACAAATTAAGCAAGAAATTATTTTCTTCTTGGGAACATGCAAAAATGTTCTTTGATAGAGATGGGGTTTCTTGTTAAGGAGGAAATATTAATTCATAAAAACACTGTGTTCATACCATTTTGACCACCATCAGCACATATGTGTATATCACATTGTCAGGGGGATTTCTGGAATGGTGCGGATATTAAACTCAAGCAAAGTCCTCATGTAACTCAATTCAAGAAGATTTACAATAAAAATATGTTCTCAGAGGTATAGGGATGAGGAAAGGTTGGTAGGATGAATGTTGAGGTATTTGTTTAAGTTATATCTGATTGACACTGGGTAGATATCTGGGTTGTACATAATAGCATTGGGATAGTTGTTTCTAAGTTGCATATGTGATAAATATTTAGTTACTTATTCAAGTTATGGAGAAGGCAGAGGACTACATGAGTGTATACGTCTTCCACTATGTGTTTAATGCAAATTTTTATTGCTATTCTTGAATTGTTTTAACGTATTGTTACATGTTTAAATAAATAATCAATATATCAAATAGTCAATGAATAAAACAAAAGCTCACTGGATCGCGCTTCTGCTGCTAGCAAGGCAGATATTTTAGTGTTAACCACTCCGTGATTGACATGAACAATGCTGTTGGAAAAATTGCCAAAGTTTAAATGAGGTGAAACTCTTGGTTGTTCCTCTCCACGGAAGTCTTTTGCAAAACACGGTTGATATGTTTTTTATTCCACACATCACCAACAAATCATACAATCCCCCAAACCATTGTGGGACAAACCATGAATAGACCAAACAGAGAAAAACAACAGTCAAACGGTTACACATGATATTTAACATAATACATACAACCAACCATGAACAAAAACAAACATTTACATTCTCCCCTAAAAACATACACCAAACCAAATACCCCTTCCACCTCTCTAGGGCACCGTGCTGTCCCCATTTGCCCACGTCAGCCCTGACTCTGCAATCCCTCCCGAGCCTTATGAGGTCCTGCCCTGCCACCCACAAGCCCTTTTTGAATAGGCTTATGAGCAGCCAGAGCAGGATGCCTTCCCTCCTGTTCCCCCATCTACCCACACCCCTCTGGCCACGTGGCTCGGGGGCACCAGGGGATGTTGCCAAGCGTCGCTGGTACAAGGTGGTACACCCCGGCAGTGATTTCTGGAGGCAGGACCAGTTTGCGGCCATTATCCAGGCTTGGTGGCTTGAATGCCAGCCAGACAGCCTCGAGGATGCCCAAAACAGCCAGAGCGGTCACCCCCCGCCTTGTCTGGGCATGGAGCCTCCTCTGGTCCAGCCCCAAACCCCTGTTCAAGGCCTCAGGGTGAGCCTGAAGCCACTTCGCTGCATGGCTATAGTGACATGGCACCTGCTCTGACCGACGCCCCAAGTTGCCCAAAGCCCCCATCACCCTCCTCGCCTGGTAGGATAGGAACCTTAGGACCTTAGCCAGAAGCTTGTTGTCACATACAGCATGGTCAATGGCCATCAGTTATTAACGTCAGAGACGTCTCCCTTCTTGAAAATAGGGAAATCACCCCCATAGCCATCAACACTCCAAGAGCCCTTGCACGGAGGACCTTGGTCAGCACCTCCAGCACCCCTGGACCAAGCAACCCCCAAAACCTGAGGTAAAACTCAGCTGGCAGACCGAAGATACCCGGGACCTTTCGCTTTCCCATCCTTCAGATGGCACCCTCAAGCTCCTCCAGAGTGAGGGGGGTCTCCATAGCCTCTGCCAAGTCAGGTGGCACCCACCGGGTGACACGCTTTAAAAAAGCCTCCCCCCGCACAAAAACCCTCAAAGGAACGCCCCCATAAACAATATCCACCCCCAGCACCCTCCCCTGCACCACAACAAAAAACCCTCCACCCTTACACCACCTCTGCCAAAAAGAATACCCATCCCTGAAGCGTGAACCCCCCCCATACTCCAGACTGACCCCCCCCTTGTCCCAGTCCCTCGAAAATATATAATACAAATATATAATATATATATAAAACAAATTATACAACCCAAAGCCCCAACAAAATAGAAAAAATACCTTCTCTTCACTGAGTCCCTCATTCCCCGTGAATAAATTGTGATGACCCCCAAACAATTAATTTAAAACAAAATGTGAAAAAAAAAACATGCTATGAAAACACAAAACTACACACAACTAAACACAGAACAAACCCAACATCAGTCATACAACCCCAACACCATGTCCTCCGAGCTCTCGTCCATGAGGCCAGCCCGGGAATAGGGCATGTTGTTGGGGGAAGCGGGGGAGCTCCATGGTGCCCCCTTGCCCATCATTCCACAAAGGGGAGAGACATTCCCCCAAGGAGGGGGTCTGCCCCCTGACCTCCATCCCTACTCCCTGCTTCAGGGCCGCACCCCCCGCAAAACCCCCCTGACACTTCCCTCAGCTTCTTGGGGGCCTCCTTGCCCGACTGGCAGTGATCCCTCCTCTTCCTCTGGGACACTGCCAGAGTCCCTGACCTGAGGAATCTGCTGATGGAGATGCCACTGGGGGAGCCACTGCCCGAAAAGCCACAGCCGAGAAAGCCGCCGCTGGAGGAGTCGCCACAGGATGAGCCGCCACAGGAGGAGGGACAGCCACAGGGACAGCTGCCACAGGAGACCCTACAGCAGTTGGAGAAGCTCTAGGCTGGACCACCGCGGGGAGCACCTCCCCAGGTGCCGCCACGGATGGAGCAGCCGTCTCGTGGGGAGTATTATTTATTTTAAGCAATGCTTTTTGGGTTTTGTCTGATCCACATGTCAAAGCATCACTCTTTTTGTACATTATGCCTCTTTTGGTTGTAGTATGCACAAATCAAAAGTGAATACATGAAGACGCCAGGAACAAGAAGACATTTACTTTGGTGGATCTTGGCAGTCGCGATTGAGAAAAGAGCTAGACATCGAGAAAGACATTCAAAAGAAGGCCAAACTCAAGGGGATTTCCACTTTTTCTGAGGTATCCAGCCAGTTAATTAGAATGTGTAGTAGCGGATTGTGCCTTCCTTTAGCACTTTCCAGTCAGGATGGCCGAGTGGTCTAAGGCACTGCATTCAGTTTGCAGTGGGTTCAAATCCCACTTCTCACAAACTCTTTGAGTAGATGTTATCCTAAATATCTGCTTTGCCCCAGCACGACAGTGGCATTTTCAACCAACCAGTCATGCACTTAACGTGGACCTAACGGGCCCCCTGTTCTATCTACCACACTCGGGTTTTGCGTTAGACATTATTACATGTCACCAAGTTGACATCTTCTCTTTTTCGATTGGCACAGTCTTTTAATCACCACTGCATTGGCCGGGAATTAAAACCGGGCCTGGCTTGCGGCTGGCGGGGATTGTTTCGCTAAAACTCCCTAAACAATTTCAATGCATTCTCTATGTTACAGATGGGTGTAATATCTTTTTGGCCACAAAGTGGGTGTCAAAGCGGGGGGAGCAAGTTGCGATCCCAGCACTTAAGCGGATTTCAAGACTTTAAACACAAGAGCAACGTTCAGGAAATAATCACGTTTTAAATGGCATTTCATTCAACCTCAGGTTCCACCAGTGATCACTCCTTTTTAACACGTCGATCGCTGGTTGATGTTTGAAAACTTCATCTACTGGTTAAAGGGAAAAACAACAATTCATGCCATTTAGGTTACACCACTATGGTAATACCATAATTACCTTGGATCTATGGGTCGTCCTTTGATACAGGTAGCAAGATTAATACGGTTAAGTGTACCATCGCCTGTATAAATAGCCAATTTAGAATACCATGATGATCAGACAATCATAAATACAATAAAACTAGTGTTGGATACCAGCCAGAAAATGTAAGATTGACTATTACTTTAATCTAATTTTGAAATAGTTGTATCCCTTACGGTACATTGTGTTATTATCTACACTATCTATTCACCAGGAAATGCACAATAACAATACAATACATACATTCAGTCAATACACATTACAATATAATACATTCAGTCTTCCAATTATTTATTTATGAATGACTTAAGAATTATAATTATTCCATTAAAACTAGTGTGTTCCTCTTACTTTCCCATGTTCTAATTTGTACTAAAGTAATGATTATGACACCTCAGGTAAAATAATTTCCACAACTATACCAGAATGTGTTGTTGTTGTTGTTGTTGTTGTTGTTTGTACAGAAGTGATCAACATTTTGACAAGTGTAATCTTCCCGGGGAAAGTGAATGTTTGCTTCCGGAAGGGGCCCTCAGGCTTTCTGCCGCAGGATCCCCGTGGCAAGAAAAAAAAAAGACCCCTCCTTACAAGACAGGTCAGCACCGGGAAAGAGGAATGCATGGACTGTGGTTTTTAACAGGGGAGGAGAAAATACTGACCGGAGTGAGGTGCTGAGTATATTCTCCAGTTTGGGAAGTAGAATGTGTGACCCAAATTCATAGAAAGATATGATAGAAGCTGTCAGTGGTTCATTACCTTGATCCAAGCTAGTATAGCTTTTTCTGCATGAGACGGCATTGATTCAATCAAGTTCATTGTGACAGGCTCACTGTGACTGTAAAAAGAACAATTCTGTCCTGTTTCACAGTGACCAACTTAGGATACAGGTTGGAGTAAAGGCAAACCGGGAGGCTGGTTCTGATGGAATAGCATACAGCTTTGTGCCCTAGGCATTTTTATAGGCAAGTTTTTTTTGATTGCTTATCGATTTCAAGCTCTGCGCAAGAAGGGATTTCTTGCATTCAAATAAGAGCCCAGTTTCTGTAAAACACAGTAAACTTGTTGATGCGGAGCATGAAATGACATGTGAGGTTTTTAAACAACATAGTTAAAAAAAAACAGTGCTACCTGAAGCACTTAGAATGTGTGACCCGAATTCATAGAGAGATGTGTCAGAAGACTTTGCACTCTAAGTGCAAACGGAAGAACTAAACTGAAGAAGGGTCCACCAAGATTTGAACAAGTATCACTGAATGCAAATTCCAAACCATCACACCATGGAACCTATGCTGCACAATGTATGTAAACATGATGTATTTTAGACAAGTGGACGTTAATATCAAACACATAGCTGGAACTTCTTTCTGGGCTCGTCTGGGAGTGGCACTTTCATCAAGCTCTGCGCAAGAAGGGATTTCTTGCATTCAAATAAATGCCCAGTTTATGTAATACACAGTGAACTTGTTGACGAAGAGCATCAAATGACGTGAGGCTTTCAAACAACGTAGTTATTTATCAGAACAGTGCTTCTTGAAGCACTTAGAATGCTTGACCCAAATTCATAGACAGATGTGTCAGAAGACTTGAATGTCAGAGTGCAAAGGGAAGAACTAAACTGAAGTAGGGTCCAGCAAGACTTGAACGCAGAGCCCAAACCTTTGCTGCACATGGGAGGGCTTGCAATCTATTTAAACATGAAGTGTTTGACACAAATGGACGTTAATATCACACACAGCTGGAACTTGCCTCTGGGCTCGTCTGGGAGTTGAACCCAGGACCTCCCGCACCCAAAGCCAGAATCATGCCACTAGACCAACGAGCCAAGGTTGTGTGAAGTCGCCTCAAAATCCCGAACGGCAGCCTTAATTTGGTTGGTTGAAGGCAAAATCTCATGAGAGTCAGTTCAACTGAACGTACCACTGGAACTACCCTCCCCCCCTTGCAGGAGCTATACACCAGGAGGTGTAGTAGCAGAGTCAGTGGTTCATTACCTTGATCCATGCTAGTAGAGGTTTTTTCCCATGAGATGGCATTGATTCAATCAAGTATATTGTGACAGGATCAAAGTTACTGTAAAACGAACAATTCCTTCCGGTTACAAAATATCCTACTTCGGATGCAAGTTAGAATGAAGGAAAACAGGGAGGCAAAATTAACTAAGGCCGGTTCGGAAGGAAAAGCATACAACATTGTGCCAAAGGCATTTTTATGGGCAAGTTTTCTTGGATGGCTTATCGAACGCGGATCACCGAATGCAGAGTCCGAACCATTACAACATGGAACCTATGCTGCATAACGTAAGGCTTGCAATTTGATTCATTTAAACATGATGTATTTCAGACAAATGGACGTTAACATTAAACACATAGCTTGAACTTGTCTCCTAGGCTCGTCCGGTACCTCTCGAACCCAAAGCGAGAATCATGCCAATAGAACCACTAGCCAAGCATGTCTGAAGTCGCCTCAAAATCCTGAACAGCTGTGTTTATTTGGTTGGTTGTAGGCAAAATCTCATGAGAGTCAGTGTGACAGGACAGATGTCAGAAAACTTTCAGAGTGCAAAGAGACAAACTAAACTGAGCAGGGTCCACCAAGATTTGGATCACTGAATGCAAAGCCCAAACCATTACAACATGGAAGCTATGCTGCATATGGTAGGGCTTGCAATTTATTCAAACATGATGTATGTAATGCAAATGGACATTAATGTCACACGCAGCTGGGCCTTGTCTCTTGGATCGTCTTGAAATTGATCCCAGGACCTCTGAATGTCATTAATATCAAACACATAGCTGGAACTTGTCTCGGGGCTCGTCCGGGAGTTGAACCCGGGACCTCTCACACCCAAAGCGAGAATCATGCCACTAGACCAACGAGCCAAGCATGTCTGAAGTCCCCTCAAAAACCTGAACGGCAGCCTTAATTTGGTTGGTTGTAGGCAAAATCTCATGAGAGTTAGCTGTCAGTGGTTCATTACCTCATCCTGGACTTCCTCACAGCCCGCCCCCAGGTGGTCAGGGTGGGGAAGTACATGTCAAGCTCCCTCACCCTGAATACAGGATCCCCCAGGGCTGCGTCCTCAGCCCCCTACTGTACTCCCTGTACACACATGACTGTGTGGCCAGGTCCAGCTCCAACACCATCATCAATTTTGCTGACGACACCGTGGTCGTGGGCCTGATCACTGACTCTGATGAGAAGGCCTACCGCGAGGAGGTGGCTGACCTGTCACTCTGGTGCCAGGACAACAGCCTCCACCTGAACGTCAGCAAAACCAAGGAGCTGATTCTGGACTTTAGGCGTGGATCACAATCGAGGACACACGCGCCCTTGTGGATTAATTGGACTTCTGTCGACAGGGTGAGCAGCTTCAGATATCTGGGAGTCCACATCACAGAGGACTTAACATGGACTGTACACACAGACACTCTGGTGAGAAAGGCGAGGCAGCGTCTTTACCACCTCAGGCAGCTGAAGAAATTCCGGGTCTCGGTGAGGATCCTCAAGTCCTTCTACTCTGGAGCAGTGGAGAGCATCCTGACAGGCAACATCACTGCCTGGTTTGGGAACTGTACTGCTCAGGACAGGCGGGCCCTGCAGAGGGTGGTGCGTTCAACTGAACGTACCACTGGAACTACCCTCCCCCCCTTGCAGGAGCTATACACCAGGAGGTGTAGGAGCAGAGCCCACAGGATCATGAAGGATCCCCATCACCTCAACAACGGACTGTTCCAGCTGCTGCGGTCAGGCAAGCGCCTCCGCAGTCACACAGCGAGAACAGAGAGACTGAGACGGAGTTTTTTCCCGCACGCCATTACAACTGTCAACGCTGACCTCACCAGGGGTCCTAACTGAGCCATACACTAGGCTCCACTACCTACTGTACTATATGTAGCATACTGTACCGCATACTGTGTCACTGTTCAGGGATGTTTGTGATGCCGTATTGCTGCGCCGTACTGTTGTATACTGTGCTGTATTATCCCAAACACTACCTCACTCTATTTACATTCACATGCCACTTTAAGTCACATGCCAATTTAATGCACATATCTGTATATACATAAGCATATTCCCTCTATCTATTCCATTTTATTTCTTTTTATTTTTTATTGTATTTTACTCTATATATTTTTATTTTATTCTATATGTATTCAACTTACTGTATTACCTTTTAGGAGTCAGTTAGTTGGCCTATAGAAAGACATTTTTTTTTTTTTTTTTTTCCTCAGACATATTGTGTGCTATCACCGGGTGCGTTGCATTACATTTCACTGCATATATGTATGAAAGTATGTATATGTCAAATAAAAATCTTGAATCACAACATGGAAGCTATGCTGCATATGGTAGGGCTTGCAATTTATTTAAACATGATGTATGTTAGACAAATGGAAATCAATATCACACGCAGCTGGACCTTGTCTCTTGGATTGCCTTGAAATTGATCCCAGGACCTCTGGATGTCATTAATAACGAACACATGCTGGAACTTGTCTCTGGGCTCGTCCGGGAGTTGAACCCGGGACCTCTCACACCCGAAGCGAGAATCATGCCACTAGACCAACGAGCCAAGCACAGCTGAAGTCTCCTCAAAATCCTGAACGGCAAACTTAATTTGGTTGGTTGTAGTCAAAATCTCATGAGAGTCAGCTGTCAGTGGTTCATTACCTTGATCCATGCTAGTAGAGGTTTTTTCCCATGAGATGGCATTGATTCAATCAAGTTTATTGTGACAGGATCAAAGTTACTGTAAAACGAACAATTCCTTCCTGTTTCAAAATAACCTACTTCGGATGCAAGATAGAATGAAGGAAAACAGGGAGGGAAAATTAACTCAGGCCGGTTCGGAAGGAATAGCATACAGCTTTGTGCCAAAGGCATTTTTATGGGCAAGTTTTCTTTGATGGCTTATCGATTTCAAATGCCACCAAGATTTGAAAGACTTGCAATTTGAATTTATTTAAACATAATGTATTTTAGACAATTGAACTTTAATATCAAACACATAGCTGGAAGCTGTCTCCTGTCACTAAACTGAAGCAGGGTCCACCAAGATCTGAACTCGGATCAATGAATGCAAAGCCCAAACCATGACAACATGGAACCTACAGTATGCTGCATAATGTAGAGCTTTGATTCATTTAAACATGATGTATTTGAGACAAATGGACGTGAATATCAAACTCACAGCTGGAACTTGTCGCTGGGCTTGTCCGGGAGTTGAACCCAGGAGCTCTCGCACCCTAAGCGAGAATCATGCCACTAGACCTACGAGCCAAGCATGTCTGAAGAAACCTCAAAACCGCGAACGGCGGCCTTTTATTTGGTTGGTTGTAGGCAAAATCTCATGAGAGTCAGCTGTCATTTGTTCATTACCTCGATCCAAGCAAGTAGAGGTTTTTTCCCATGAGATGACATTGACTCAATCAAGTATATTGTGACAGGCTCACTGTTTCTGTAAAATGAACAATGTCGTCCTCTTTCAAAATTACCTACTTCAGATGCAAGTTAGAATGAAGGAAAACAGGGAGGGAAAATTAACTCAGGCAGATTACGAAGGAATAGCATACAACTTTGTGCCAAAGGCATTTTTATGGGCAAGTTTTCTTTGATGGCTTATCGATTTCAAATGCCACCAAGATTTGAAAGACTTGCAATTTGAATTTATTTAAACATAATGTATTTTAGACAATTGAACTTTAATATCAAACACATAGCTGGAAGCTGTCTCCTGTCACTAAACTGAAGCAGGGTCCACCAAGATCTGAACTCGGATCAATGAATGCAAAGCCCAAACCATGACAACATGGAACCTACAGTATGCTGCATAATGTAGAGCTTTGATTCATTTAAACATGATGTATTTGAGACAAATGGACGTGAATATCAAACTCACAGCTGGAACTTGTCGCTGGGCTTGTCCGGGAGTTGAACCCAGGAGCTCTCGCACCCTAAGCGAGAATCATGCCACTAGACCTACGAGCCAAGCATGTCTGAAGAAACCTCAAAACCGCGAACGGCGGCCTTTTATTTGGTTGGTTGTAGGCAAAATCTCATGAGAGTCAGCTGTCATTTGTTCATTACCTCGATCCAAGCAAGTAGAGGTTTTTTCCCATGAGATGACATTGACTCAATCAAGTATATTGTGACAGGCTCACTGTTTCTGTAAAATGAACAATGTCGTCCTCTTTCAAAATTACCTACTTCAGATGCAAGTTAGAATGAAGGAAAACAGGGAGGGAAAATTAACTCAGGCAGATTACGAAGGAATAGCATACAACTTTGTGCCAAAGGCATTTTTATGGGCAAGTTTTCTTTGATGGCTTATCGATTTCAAATGCTTTCATCAAGCTCTGCGCAAGATGGGATTTCTTGCATTCAAACAAGAGCGCAGTTTCTGTAATACACAGTCAACTTGCTGACGCAGAGCATCAAATGACAGATGAGGTTGTCAAACAGCGTCGGAATATCAGAAAAGTGCTTCTTGAAGCACTTAGAATGTGTGACTGAATTGATAGACAGATGTGTCAGAAGACTTTCAGAGTGCAAAGGGAAGAACTAAACTGAAGCAGGGTCCAGCAAGACTTGAACGCGGATCACTGAGTGCAATGTCTAAACCGTTACACCATGGAACCTATGCTGCACATGGTAGGGCTTGCAATTTATTTAAACATGATGTATTTTAGACAAATGAACGTTAATATCACACAGCTGGAACTTGTCTCTGGGCTCCTATGGGAATTGATCCCAGGACCTCTGGATGTCATTAATATCAAACACATAGCTGGAACTTGTCTCAAAGGGAAGAACTAAACTGAAGCAGGATCACTGAATGCAAAGGCCAAACCATTACAACATGGAACCTATGCTGCATAATGTAGGGCTTGCATTTTGATTTATTTAAACATGATGTATTTGAGACAAAAGGACGTTAATATCAAACACATAGCTGGAACTTGTCTCCTGGGCTCGTCCAGGAGTTGAACCTGGGACCTCTCGCAACCAAAGCAAGAATCATGCCATAGAACAATGAGCCAAGGATGTCTGAAGTCGCCTCAAAATCCTGAACGGCAGCCTTAATTTTGTTGGTTGTAGGCATAATCTCATGAAAGTCAGCTGTCAGTTGTTCATTTCCTTGATCCAAGCTAGTATCGCTTTTTTTCCCATGAGATGGCACAATGTGGAGAGACACTTCACTACATGTCACAAAAGCTACCATGCTAACTACCCACTGGGAAGCGCACTACGGGCAGAAAAAGCCTGTGAGCTAAAGGCAGCTTTGGGTAATGTAGTGGAGAAAACTGCATCTAACAATTAAACTGAAGAAGAGAAGTTCGAGAGAGTCGAGGTCTGAAGATATAAGACTTTATTATCACTTGCAAGAAGTGACAACTGAATCTGAGTTGGTTTGGCAAAGAACTGCCGAGCCGCTCATGGACTCCTCCTTTTAACCTCTTTCTGTTGGTAGAGAAAGTACATCTGTATACTCAATTAGGATCCCGTCCTTCCTCCTATACGGTCAATAGTGCAAAGAAGCCATTTGTCTGCATTCTTTGACATCAGTTACAACAACAAACCTCCCGACACTCGTCCAGGCCACATTTTATGAGGGGATGGTTGCATTCACACACCTTCCCATGTCACATGGCCCACAGTCAACAAAGCACTTATTCATGTCTTTGCTGACCCCTGTCTCACACACACTTACTTCATTCATATAGCATATGGGCAAGATAACGAATGTTCTTTCTTATTTAATGGTAGAATATAATGAACATATTTCTTTTAAATGTACTAGTAAATTTCTCCCATAGTAAGCAATAGTCTTTTTTCACAAAACCGGCGAAAAAGTAATAAAAAGCAACCGAAGCCTCGTTTAGAGCGACACATTTTCTGATAAAGAAGAATAAGGCATTTTCAGACGGAGAAGTTGTCAAAGAAGCAATGATTATAATTGCTAACACTGTACTTAAAGACGAGAAAAATGGAACCGATCTAATCTCCACTCTCTCCGACGTCCAACTGGGGGCATCTACAATGGCTAGACGAGCGTCAGCTATGTCTGATAACTTGGCCGATCAGCTGGACCGGGATCTGGCGAGGTGCAGGTGGTTTAGCATCCAGTGCAGCAGTACAGCGCAGCTGTTGATTTTTATCCGGATGGTGTTTGAAGATTTCTCCACAAGAGAAGAACTCCTGACACTACTGCCCTTAAAGACAACCACGATGGGAGTTGACATTTATAAAACGGTAAAGGAGTTTTTCGTACAGAAAAGGTACCAATGGAAAAGCTGGTAGCGGTGACTACAGACGGGGCTATGATCGGCCGATGTACAGGTTTCATCGCTCACTGTAAAGGTGACCCAGACTTCCAAAAATTTCTGCATTATCACTGTATCATTCACCAGCAGGCGTTATGTTCAAAAGTTATCGGCTTTGAGCATTTGATGACTCCCATTGTGAAAATCATAAACAGTATCCGCTCCAAAGCAAAACAGCACAGGATTTTCAAGGTGCTATTGGAGGAGATGTCAGCTGAATATGGTGACCTGCTGCTACACATCATGACCAACAAAACATTTACTTTTGTGGATCTTGGCTGTCCTAGTAGTATTGGCAGTCCCTGAAAGAGCTTGAAATCAAGAAAGACAAATTTTAAAGGAGGCCAAACACTGAGGGGATTTCCTTTTCTCTTAGGTATCCATCCAGTTAGATTAGAATGAGAATTGTAGAATGCGACTTCAGAATTTTTTTGTTGTGGATGGATTGCACCTTATTTGAGTGCTTCGCCGTCAGGATGGACGAGCGATCTAAGGAGCTGTGTTCAGGTCGCAGTCTCCAATGGAGGCCTGGGTTCAAATTCCACTTCTGAAAAGCTCTTTAGGTAGATGTTATCCTAAATGTCTGCTTTGCACCAGCATTTACATGACATTACATGGCATTTTCAACGAAGCCGTCATGCAGTTAACTTTGACGTCACTCACCTTACTGGCTCCCTGGACTAAGCGCCACATCGTACTTTAGCATTAGACGTTGTTACCTGTCACAAAGTTGAATGACTTCTCTTTTTCAATGGGCACAGTCTTTAAAACACCACTGCATTGGCCGGGAGTCAAACCGGGCCTGTCGCGTGGCAGCCTCCCAAGCTGCGGTAAACGGCTAACCCTATCCCTAATCCTGATTTTAAGGTTTGGATACAGTCCTGATAACTGAATACATTTCTAAAAAACCCAAACTAAAGCCTTCAGACGAGATCCAGCTGTAAAAATAATTTGTAATATAATCAGAGACAAAATCTATTTTATCTCTACACTTTACATGAATAATGGAGTGGGTAATATGGGAATGGAGAGCTGCTGAAGGTGTGTGCCGACCCGTGAATTGCCTTGGCATCTGATTTCAACTGCCCAGTCGTCAGACTGGGCAGTTGAACAGGACGTAATCGAGATAACTTTTACTAACCCTAACCCTAATCTAACCATAACCTTAACCCAAAGCAGCATTCTTTTTGTACATCATTCCCCTTTTGGTTGTAGTATTCACAAATTAAATGTGAATGCTAGAAGACATTTCCTTTTGTGGATCTTGGCTGTCCTGGAAGTATTGGCAGTCGCAGAAAGAGCCAGAAATCAAGGAAGATGAATTTGAAAGGAGGCCAAACACTATGGGAATTTCAACATTTTCTTTGGTATCTGTCCAGTTAATTCAAATTTGTAGGGTAGGATGCGACTCCCCCTTGATATTGTTTCGATATTGATACTGCGTTATGGTTGCAGTCTCCGATGGTGGCCTGGGTTAAAATCCCACTTTCTCTCTCAGATCATCTGTTGAAGTTCTCTTAACTGATGGTTGAGACATGTTGCCTTTCTCCTCTTTACATTAAGGCACAGAAAGTGACTAGTTTGTGTCTTTTTTAAGACATGAACTCAGCAAAACATAGACATATGCAATTCTTATCACATTCCCCCCTGTTTCTGTTATTCCAAGAATAACATTTTATATGGGGTATACAAAAAACAGTAATCAGTGTAAAATTGAAACAACTCTTATAGAACATTAATAATACATTTCTTAATCTCTGTGTAATAAGAGGGAGGAAGGTCCCAAATAGATTCAAAAGGTGTCGAACACAGACTGGTCGTCCTATCGAATCCTACAGCTGGACCTTTCCCTGGCTAGGTAAGACTTGCCCTTGCTCGATAAACAAAATATAAAACATCAACCTTCTTCCTGGATAACATGTATGTTCATAGTTGAGATAAACAATCTTTATTGGCTGCATACATTATGCCATCAGAGACATATAAAATCCTTTCGAGATTTTCTATAAACTCTTCATAATGCCTTAAACTTGTTATCTAATTAAACTTTTGTGTCATTGTAAGAATTTACATTGGTGTGGTTTGTGTCAACTTTTGTTTTTGGCCATCAGACTCCGGCAATGTTGAGATCGACATCTGAACCTGCAATCTTGAGCATATCCTGAACAGGGGTTAGATCATTAAAATCCTGGTTGGGTTTGATCAGAAATTCAAAATTTGCATTTGTACTGTCATTGTTGTCATCATTAGGAACTTGTGTGTACAGCATAGTTTTAGTTCTCTATGAGTCTTTGAGACTACCCTCTAATGCATGGAATACAACAACAACCACACGTAGCTATAATTGCAATCATTACTGCTAATGATATAAGGATTGATTGTAACATGCCACTCCATTTACCATACATGGTCCCCAGCCATTTGGTGAATGGATTATATATCCCTGCGTTATCCGTCATCTCCTCGGACAATGCTGTCAGTCCAACCAATGCTTTGGTCACCCTGCCGTTACGAGCGGTGTTGTTTGGGATGAAAGTACAACATATGTCGCCAAACATCTTACAAACGCCACCATCTTTAGCCAGCAACATATCCAATGCCATTCGAATTTGCCACGTCATCAAACTAGTTTTATTTATATTTATTTATTCATAATTTATCCGATCAACATTTTTATTAATGGTTGACCACCAGAAAAGCACAGATCCCAGTCCTGCAGCTATCTGATTGCGGGCTTTGAACTCTGCGGGGACCCCTCGTGGTACTCCGATAGTGTAAATATATCCTCGATTATCAAACGTTCTCCAGGGGAACTTCTCCTGTGTCGTTTAGGATCAGTTGTAGTTGGCAGGACATGGTTACTACTGGTAGGACATAAAAGGGCATTATCAGCTGTACTGGAGCACAGGTCCCACGCCAACCTGCGGGTAGTAGCGGGCGGAGGGTCTTCCCTCCACAGAACCACCAGATGTCCGCTCTTGTTGTGGCCTGGTTTGCCACCCAAGTATCGATCACCCGCAGATACTTTTAAGGTTGTGTTGCAGGACGTCAGTGTTCCCACGTGCGGTCCTGATCCGCCTCTCTGCAGACAGGTAAAGTTACCATCATACGGTGTGAACCATGGGGGTTTAACCTTAGGGGACACGGGGGAAACAGGTGAGCAATACAATTTTCAGGGATGGCGGTAGAGGCATATAATTGTAATACGCACTTAAAACCTTGTGGATTATTATAAGGATTTAAGGGGAATGGTACCATCCCTAAGTGAGCTCTGGCTCAGGCACAGTCCATGTAGTCTGACTTAACATTCCATTTAGGGGGTAGTGGACATAGGTATACCTTGTAATTGTCAGGAATGGGGTACCTCACAAACGTACTTCGTGCTCCACACATGTCCCGACTGCTGGTTTCCACAGTGAATTACCGAACTTAGGTCAAATTAGACACTAGTTGTTTGTCCTTCCGTAAAGTTCCAAACAATCACAGGGTTGAAATCCTTAGATATGGGCTTACAGCCCTTTTGGGTCGGTGTACGTTTTCATCAGACTGGGGGTGTGCAGTTCTTTTTACTCGATAGCGCTCGGTCCTATCGAAAGACGCCTCTTGTGCTGCAGTGGTGCTAGCCTGGAATGGCCCTTTCCACCGGGGTGTGGACCAACACTTCTTCCTCAGGACCTTGATGAATACCCAATCGCTTGGTTTCACCGGGGTCTCACCTTGTGTCACTGGTTCTGTCGGGGGAGACAATCTAGCCGTAATATGTTTGTTTTTCAACATTTTAATCATATAATCAACAATTGTTTCTGTCAATTCTCTATCATCTCCTTTCATTTGCATGAGAGGTATTCTATTGGGCAGGGGTCGGGAACCTATGGCTCGCGAGCAAATTATGGCTTTTTCGATGACATATACTGTATGGCACGCAGACAATTTTGAGATAAAAATTTTCATCACAATTAACAAGTAATAAATAATTATTCTGTGTTATTTTAAAGTAAAGCAGGTCAGAGAAATTACAATTTTGAAAAATAAAATTCAAAATTTTAAATGTGGCGGACAAGGACAAGCACCGGCTGCGGACCACGGAAAGACTCCAGGGAGCCTTTTACTCGGCGCCCTTCCCCTCCTGGGTCTCTGCTCAGGCGCCACTTGTGGGAGTCTCTGCCCACAGGTAAGGGTTTAGGGAGGGAGATGGAGTCTTTCTGGCCGTGGTGTGCCGACATGGCGAAAGTTTTATTGTTCATTTCAATATGCGGCACGCAGGCCACAATTATATATATCACTGAGGATTATTTTATTGTTCATTTCATTATGCGGCACACAGGCCACAATTATATATATATCACAGAGGAGTATTATAATAATACTGGATAATAATGTTTCTCTTGGGCGTAGGAGGAATGGCGTTCCACTGCTGGGCTGCTTACGAGCCCGTGTGCCGATCCACTCTGTAAGACAGACAAACATTTGGAACATTCCCTTCCTCGAGTCAGACCAATCAGCTGAACACAAGTGGACAGAAATGATAAAAACTTCAATATGTATGTGACAAATAATCTCTTGAACTTGAACTTGAACTTGAACCTGAAGACCAGCTGATTTTTAAAACTTGGAACAAGCTTCCCATCACATACCACACAATGCAGCGTGAGAATTGCCATATCGACCACGTTTGGCTCTAAATCAGCATTTGAGCAGTCTTTCTCGCATCTGAGAAACATTAAGACCAACCTACGCTCATGTTTAACTGATGGAAGCCTCAACGCCCGCGTGAAGCTTAACCTTACTAGGTATGAATCAGACTACAAGGCCATCAGCAAAACCATGCAGCATCAGAAGTCGCATTAATGGTAAAAGTATTTCATTTATTATTGGTTAGCTACAGTATAAAAACAATATTATTAAGAAGAATAAAAATAAATGTATTATATAAAGCGCTTTTTGAAGTACTGAGAGACGTGTTATTCGTTAAAAATGTATGCCTTACTTAAAAAATACACGCATTAAGTTGCAATCAATTTTGTTAAATATTTTATGGAAATACATTTAAAAAATATTTGGCTTTTATGTCTCTCCCAGCTAAAAAGTTTCCCGACCCCCGCTATACGGTCTTCCATATAACATTTCAAATGGTAATTTGCCTCGGGTACTTGGTAAAATGTGTAAGCTAAGTGCTAATGCTGGTAAACACACAATCCATGTTTTCCCTGTTTCATCCATAGCTTTTCTTAAATTAGCTTTGATTGTTCCATTAGTCCTTTCTACCAGACCTGCTGATTGTGGATAGTAGCTACAATGATATTTTAATTGTATGCCAAATACAATTAATTTCTGATAACATTGATATAACTTGATTTCTAAAATGTGGACCGTTGTTGCAATATATATATATTTCTGGAAACCCGAATCTTGCTGTTATTATGGTAGCCAGAGCTTTCGCCACCGTGATTGCATCATTAGTTTCTATTTCTACCCATTTAGAAAACATATCTATTATCACTAAACAGTACTTCCTACCTTCTGCTTTATTTATTCTATAATCCCACGCATAATGTCTGAAACGGATAGGTAGCCGGTGGGAATGATCCTCTCTTTGGTCATAATCTACCCTGTGCGTTTTGTTTGGAGCAAATTAGACATGATGCACAATATTTTTTTAGAGTAATTATGAAATCCGTATGTTGTGAACTGACATTCAACAATATTGACCATCCCTCCTGTTGAGACATGGGTATACCCATGGCTCAAAATAGCCGCAAATTTAAAAAGAGATTTAGGAAGGATAGGTTTACGGTTTCCTCATTTCCAAATGCCATTATCTGTTTGTTTCGCTTCCTTGTTTTTCCACTGTGTCTTTTCGTTTTCGGGAGCCATCTCTTGCATGTCTTGTAAAATTTCTTGATCTTTATGTGTCACCGCAGCTTCAGCTGTGTATGTGTCTGTGTGTGGTCAAGTGGCCGCGAGTTTCGCTTCCTCGTCAGCGAAGCGATTACCTCGTGAAACGGGATCTGTTCTGTTGGTGTGTGCGGCGCATTTACAGACTGCTCCAGCTTTTGGTAGGAGAATCTCGTCTAGTAGTGGAAATATTAGTTCCGCATGTGTAATTGGTTTTCCCCTGGATGTGACGATACCTCTGTTCTTCCATTGTGCCACGAAGACGTGTAGGGTGGGGAAAGCACACTGACTTTCGGTAGATGCAGTCGAGTGTCTCCCCATCCACGGCAGATGGTAAAAGGGTGGAAGCACTCAGAGTGGTACATCGTTCTATGGTAAGTTGAGGTTGAGATAATAGAACTACCATACACCCGAGATGTCTGGCAGGGGACTGGAAAACGATTTTATTCTTATAGAGAATTATTGAGACTGCATGTGAAACTTTAAATGTCAGGGAGTGAAACAACACTATTGGTGCTGATTGTTGGATTGCGAGGGCTGCTGCTTGCACAGCTTATAGGCCCGGTGGTAATGCTCTCGCTATTGTATCTAAATCTTTCCGAGTAGTAAGCGATTGGTCTTTCTTTGTTTCCAAATTAATTCTTAGTTAGTGTATTTTGCAATTTATTCTAACTTCTTGATGATTTCTTGTTTATTCAACAGTTAATTGTTAATTCTTTAGACTTACACTTATTGTCTAACAGTATGATTTTTTGTTTATCTACATTTTATCTAATATATTATATTCACTTGGAGGTCAGGTGATGTTTCAGCAAAATTGAACGCAATACAAGATGAGTTTTTCATAATGTTTGCATATAGACCGTTAAATACTTAGTCCATGCAGAGAAGAAAATATTAACTGTTATATTAAATTCAGTGCAGATCTTTATTAGACTGAGGCACGTTACATTATTTTTCCTGGCCTACTGCAATCATAGTTTGTATGAGGTAATAGATTTTCTTTTTGTCTCAAAATTATTAATTTCATGCGCTGAGGCAGACTTCTATCCTGATCCTGCAGCCAATAGATATGCACGGGGGTTCACACTTATATAAATATAAGTTCACAAAAATATGTCCTAAATGATCTCTGGTGTCATTATAATTATTTATTAATTATTATAATTATTTTAATTTAAGTATTTTATTTTTATTTAGATATTTTAAACCGTCTGCATTTTCTTCCCGTATAATTGATTTTCATGCTCCTGAATCGCAGGTAAATGCGATCTCTCTATCTCCCACTATCAAAGACACATAGGGTTTCTGCTCATACAGGTCTAATCATCATGTCCGCGTTTCCTAGGTTAAGAATTTCTTCTGAATCGCCTTCATCCAAGTCTGTGTGTGCGTGTATGAGGGGTGTGTGTGTATGGGTGCATGACTTGTTCTTTATCTCTGGCATTCACGCCAGATGCGAGTAATTTTTCGGTCTGGTTCCCCTTTCTCCTCCTCCTCCACCTCTTCCACCTCTGTGTTCCCTCCTTGATCGGCAATGTCTTGCCCAATGTCCAGGTCTGCCACAGTTGTAGCAGACATCTCTCTCGTGTCCATTCCTCCTTCCCATTCCATATTTTCCACCACTTCCACCATGTCCTCAGCAGCCACCTCGTCCTCGAGGTGCATTTCCTCGGAAATACACAGAAGCATAATCATCAATATTTTCATCCTCTCCTTCTTTTATTACAAAAATGTCACTCACCTCCTTTTTTTTTTTTTAGTGCGTTGCACTCCTTCAACATGCTCCCTTATGATGTACAAGCCTGCTGTGCCATGTTTGATTAGGTGTTTTTTTTTTTTCTTTTTTTTTTTACGAAAGCAGATAAACTTGGGTACATGTTGTTTGGATATTATGACAAGTTCGCCTGTAATAAGTTTCTGGCGGCAAGGGTTTATTTTTGATCAGTGAGGAAAAAGGATTGTATGACTTACCGCTGCGAGTTATTCTTTTCGGGGTGTCGTCAGATTGGTATTTCCCTGGAGGAGCTGTGGCCTGTGGGCTGAGATGTGGTGGTTCAGAGGAGGTTGGAGGAACTGGAGTGTAGAGCGTTGGATGAGGAGTGAAGACTGGTGGTTCAGGATAGGGTGGAGGATGGGGTGGGGGACCCAGAGGAACGTACTCGTCACCATACTCTCTCCTTTGTTTGTCTCGGCGGGAACAAAGAACCGGGTACAAGTCAGTCACCTTTGGTTTTTCTGATTTTTCTTTATCTTTTTGTTCGGCTTCTTTTCTCTTCCGCTGCCTTTCTTTCCCTTTCTTTCTCCTTCTTTCTTTGCTGTCCCTCATGTCTTGCCTCTGCTTCAGCTAACCATACTTTCGCTTCCTCATACCCATTCTTTTGTCTCTGATTTTTGCTTTTTGTCTTTTCTTTTGTCGTCTATTGCTAACACCAACCTTTTACACTCTTCTACCTCTAAATTTGCCCTAAAATCGTAATGTTTTTTCAATTTTTCCAAGTACTTTATGTTATTTTGTCCTCTGCATATGTTTCGCATCTCCTTCGTATTTTATTTTCTTTTGTCCTTTACAACAGCATGAACAGTTAATTCCCATTTTTATTTATTTTTATTTATTTATTTGTTTAATTATTTATTTTTTGTTTTGTTTTATCTTTTACATATTTTTATTTTAGTTTTTGTTATTTTCAGCGCTTTCATCTATATTTGTTAACTCAGGACCTGGGAAGTTAGTTTAATGGTGTGTCATTCAAGTGGGCTCCGTGATTTGTGCATGAACCCCATGAGTTGGCTACATCGCTACGGATGCCAACACCTTGTTTGCGCACAAGTGGAAAGGGTCCAAGCTTAGCCCTTTTAGAAGATGAAATGCTAGTGTATGCTAACTATATGGCTGCACTGCATGAGGTAATAAACACATATGTCTCTGACAGGAAAAAAATAAAAGGAGGAGCTAACAAAGTTAAAGTGAAATTATTATACTGTATATGATGTTTGTGCAAGACACATTTTTTCTTTCAGGACCAGTCAGAGGGTGGCTGTGTCCAGAGATCCTAACAGCCTAATGGACTTGAACATTCAAACATGGACATTCAAAAATGGAGGATGAAAATGGACGGTGGACCCTGAATGAGGACATCATGATCAGGGGTGTCGAGTGAAATATTATTAAAAGTTGATGGTGTTAAAAAGCAACAGTTCAATACATACATATGTGTCATGCATGTTTTTATAATACTGGAGTTTGTTTATTACAATGTAACCTGTATTATTGATGAATATTCTGTATTCTACACTAGATATTTTAGCAAGATTTATTACTTTGATTTAGTATTGTTTTCTTTGGAGGTTTCTGTAACAGGGTGAAGTGAATCCATTGGGACCTCGGGTGTTGTTTTTTTTTGCGGTTTTGAGGGACATTGGTGTTAGGTAGGGAAAGGTCCACTGGAAGGTCCCATGGGTCGACCAGCCTGACTTTGGACAATTTTTTTTATTTATTTCTGAGGTTCTAGATGTATGCATTTATATGTGACATCCTATAAAGTTTTCTAAATTCTTCTACTTTTTCTGTTAAGTGATTTGGAGTAAAATAGGTGGTGGCCTGGGGCAGAGGGACCGTGAGAGGATTTTCCTGTCTAGATTGTTTGATGGATGTATTAAGAAAGGAAGCTGCCAGATGGGTTTTTCGCTCTCACACTCCACAAATGTATTGTATTGCTACGACTAAGCATGATCAGAAGGGTATATTATAATCATTTTATTTGTTAGTATGTGATTTCTATTAAGCCAATTAGCATCATAAGTTCAGTTACTCTTCTCTCGGTTGAGACTTTGTGTAGTCTCGAAGGGGGAAATATGAGGTGTCTGGTTTGTTTGGCGTCCCAAGAAAGTCCCCAATGTATAATATAATTATTAACAGATGTTGCCAGGGGTCTCAAGAGAGAGAGCCCATTGCCAGGGGCCCCGGTGATAAGGGAGGTGGAATGTGCTTAGATGTATGTCAGTCAGCTGAACTGTGACCATAAATTGGAATCAGATGGGCTACGTTGTCTCTGTACAAGTATAAAAGATACTCGCTAGTTCCATTCAGGAGGGAATACATTTGACTTCTGTTCTCTCCAAGACGTCCATGGCAAGTCTGGTTTGATGCTGTTCTTACTTGAAATAAATCTAATTTTAAAATCAAGTCAGCGTCAGCGGAGAGTCCTTCTTCATCAACACATCATCGACAACAAAGAAACGACACGTTCACCCAGCCATTAGACCGGAGAACAATTTTGTTCCTTTCAAACAAACTTTTGCCCCAGCTCCATGTTGGGTTTGCTGGATTGCAGAACTGTGGATGAGGGAGATGGGTTTATGTTAGCTGTATCGTTGCAATCTTATCGAGATGAATTACATCTTGTTGCATACTGTCCTCAGAAACTTGGTACCGGGCTAATTTATCTTGTTACGAAGCAAATCGGCTAATTTCTCTCCGACAACACCACTCTATCATCAAATTCATGTGCAACTTTCACATCCATCATGTCACTTTGAGGTAGGGCATCGCTCCTACTCCAGCTTCTATTCCTCCCTCTAATGGAGATTCATATGAGTGATTGACAGCGATAGCCATTGTGGCTTTCCACCGCCCAGATTTTGCTACTGAAGCTCTTGAAAAGTTCAACTACAATGATTTAGACTCATGAGTACAACTTTTAGTTGTACTTTTCGTTTTGTCTGTCTGACCGTCATCTGTTTTTTGTGTAAAACTGTTTGTCTATTTTGCAGAACCGGTTGTGTTTGTTGTTGTGTTTCTATCTGTTGTACTGTGCAGTGTAGCTGATTATTGAGATATACAGAACATCAGTTTAATGTTTTGATGTCATAACCCTCCCATTCTGATCTTCCTATCTGTGTTATTTACATTAATGTACTTCACCCCTTGATCTCTATAGGAAATGTTGGAGCCAACGCAGCCAACAAAGCTTCCATACCTGATATTGTTCTTGTCTAATAATGGTTGTTTCCTCCTCAGAGAGGACACAGGATTCCTCACTAATCTTGATTTTCCTTTACTCACATGCATTCCGCACTGAAATAGGCTCTCATCTTCTGTTTCCACCCTTGTTTCAAACTGAGGACCACAACTAGGTCACGGAAACTGCCGTTCAATGTTAACAGGAGCGGCAGTTTCCAGTGACTGGTTTATATTTTGGTCTATACCCATTAGAGTGGTTCCAGAGCACTTACTCTGTGAGCATGCAAAATAAATAGTAGTTTACACTGTGATATCTGTTTCAGTAGTGTAGCGATTATCACCTTTGCCTCACACACAAATGGTTCCCTGTTCAAATCACTATTGCTTTTGTCCAAACACAGATGTAGCCTTTTTTTTCAACAACCACTGTCCCCTATTCTAAAGCTGATGAATAAATTCAGAAATCCTTGAGTGGGCTTTTGTTTTGTTCAAGTACAGTAATTTTCACTGCTTTGTTTTTGTTTCATTCAAGTATTGACTTTGTTATTGTTAGGCCCACGGCCTCCCAGCGCCACTTGAGGCCGCCCTTGCCCCATCTGCAGCTCCCTACTCGAGTCCAATTGCACACACCTGGGATCAATTACCTGCACAGTATTTAGTCTCAGCTTCCCAGCCCTTCCTTGCCAGACCGTCAACTAGCTTACCCGAGTTGTATGGCTACTGGTCAAGTTTCAAGTTTCAAGTTTCAAGTTTCAAGTTTCAAGTTTCAAGTTTCAAGTTTCAAGTTTCAAGTTTATGTCTTGTCTTCCCCCTTACATGCTTGTCTCCTCTCGTCGACCCAGTCTGTCTCACCAAATCCAGCCAGCCCGGTTTACCTGCCTGTCTCCGCTCGTCGACCAAGGCTGCCCGTTCGTCTCCATCCAGCCTGGTTCCCCGTCTCTCCACCCGGATCCCGGACACCTTCTCCTGGTCATCATCGTCTCTGCCCAGCCCTGCTCCATCCCTAGTGTCCTTTTCTAAAGCTGATAATAAATGAATTGACAAATCCTCGACTAGGCTTTAGTTTTGTTCGAGCATAGTCTTTGTCACTGCTATGTTTTTGTTTCATTCAAGTATAGACTTAATTATTGCAATGTTAAGATAGTTCTCTGAAAGAAAAAACATTTTCAAAACATTCTAATTAACTGAAAGGATACATTAGAAAAAGTGGAAATCCCCTTGGTGTTTGGTCTTCTTTCCAATCTGTCTCTCTGCATTTCTAGCTCTTCATAGCCAGGGAATTGGGAAGGAGGAATGCTGGGGTGTGTTGAACTGCCATGTAATAGCTGGCCTGGACGGGAAGAAAAAATGTATTTTGAGTTATAGTTAACTATGTTTGTGATGGTGACTTACTTCTACACCTCACATGGGCACACACACACACGATTTTCAAACTTACTATGAGCTGTCTTTACAAATAGTGATGGCAGAGGTATACTGGGCACTGCTGACTGCTCATGAGAGGACGAGAGAGGCTCTGACAAAAGTTTTTTTGTTAGAATCAAAATCAATATTAAAACAGAAAACAAATAGCATGCTACTTTGTTGTGACATTTCCCACTTGATCGGACACTATCAAACTCATACTGAAAGCTATAATGAAGCAGTGTGTCGTGGGTGTATTGAACTTACCAGCAACAGACACTGTGGTGTGCTGTGGTATTAAATCCTCCACAAGACCCTACAGCTGAGGCGGGAGTTGAACCTGGGAGTCCTTAACAACTGGCCCTTTTTTGAAAGCGAAAAACAACATTTTCTCAATAGATTTTGATACAACAATCTGACATTTTTATTTAACACGTGTATTATTTTACACGTTATGATATTTACCATCAAGTGAAGAGCTAGTCATTGAGCTGCATCCTTCAGCAGGTTTAGATTGTGTCACAGTTGGTTTGCAGCATTCTGGGAGACAATAGGCGTGTGTTAATCACTATGCATCTGTCACAGCTACAAAGGCAAACTGATGTGTGCTTTGTTTGCTTATCAGAGTATTTCTTGAATAGGTCCGGTGTAAAACCTGTGATAACATAAGAAGAATTATTTATAAAGTATTGAAGTTAAGCAGACAGAGAACACACACAAACAGACAGTCAGATACATGCTGTCATATGGTATTAATGAAATATAAAATATAAAATAAAATATTTAAATAATATAAATATAAAATTCATTACTCTGATTCCTATTTATGTTGTTTATACTTAGGTATATATTTTGTATATATTTATATTGACTACAGTGCTTACCCTGAATCTTACTTACTTTTAGTTACTACAACTCTTTATATGCCCTCAATTTTCTGCTGTCAATTTTTTCTGCTATAATTGAGAAAATTTCCACATTGTGGGAATAATAAAGGTTTATCTTATCTGATCTTATCTTAATACCACCATGCAGACTATAAAAATGAAACACTTACCCTACACGCTGTGGTAGTAAATTCATGGGGTTTTGTTGTAAATTCATGGTTTGAACAACAGCAGAAACACAGGCAAAATAATAAACAAGAACACAATTATACAATTATATAAACTCCCAGGAACCAAAAGTGTCATCCCTTGGTCCCAAGAGCTGATGTCACACTAAGAAACCTTTACTTGCTGATGTTGGTCTCTGGTGCCTTTGGGATGGTGGTGAGGCAGCTGAAAGTAAAAAAAAAAGTATATACTGTATATATATATATATATATATAACATGAAAGGAGGTTAAATGTGACATCAACGTTTCCACTTACTGTGCTCAACATGGAATTTTGACGGTGATAAGCTTAGCATTTCCCTCTCAAAATCTGGGTCATCCTCCATCACTGTAAGACAAAATATAATAGATTATTCATAATGGGCCATGGTGAAGCAATGTTATACAAAAAGAAATACAACTTAATGCACATTATGAGAAAATGCCACAAATTACTTTGAATGACTCACGTAAGGGGTCAACCGGGTCAGACGCTAGTGTAGAGAAAGACCTGATTTCTCTCAACAGACACCGCTGCAGACGGTGGATCGTTGTACCTGAAGCACACCTTTTTCCCATTATGAATGCTGCATACCCATCAGCCCACCTGTCCCACACTTCCTTACAGGTGTCCATCGCTCTGACACCAAAGAAAACAAGGTTGTCTTCTTCTGACACAGGTGGTGGAGCACTGGACTGCTCAACTTCATATATATGAAGAGACCTTATCTCCTCGAAAGTGAGTGCATACTCCTCAAATAAAATATGATTGCCATGAAGACACATGAGGTACACTGTGTACACTACATCATTTTCAAGAAGCCATCTGAAGGATTTGCCCTAAATTAGCTTCAAGAAGCACTATTCTCATATAACTATGTTGTTTGACAACCTCACAAGTCATTTGATGCTCTGCTTTAACAAGTTGGCTGTGTATTACAGAAAGTGGGCTTTTATTTGCTTTAATGCAAGAAATCCCTTCCTGCTCAGAGTTGAAAAAATAATTTGATATCGATAAGCAATCAAAGAAAACTTGCCCATAAAAATGCCTTTGGGACAAAGCTGTATGCTATTCCTTCAGAACCAGCCTAAGTTAATTTTCCCTCCCTGCTTTCCTTCATTCTAACCTGCATCCCAAGTAGGTCAGTGCGATACAGGACAGAGTTGTTTGTTTTACAGTTACAGTGAGCCTGTCAAGGCTAGGAGCTTGGCTCGTTGGTCTAGTGGCATGATTCTCACTCCGCGTGCAAGTGGACCCAGGTTCAACTCCCGGACGAGCCCAGAAGACAATTTCTAATTATGTGTCTGACTCCTCCAATTGCAAGCACTACTTCATCCAGCTAGTTCCATGGTGAAATGGTTAGCACAGAATCCAGTGATCAGAGTTCAAATCTCCGTGGAACTTGTTTCAGTTTAGTTCTGAAACTCTTCTGACACCTCTGTCTATGAATTTGAGTCACGCATTTGCTTCAAGAAGCACTCTTGTGATATAACTGAGTTGTTTGACAACCGCACATGCCATTTAATGCTCTGCAGTAGACTGTGTGTTACAGAGAGTGGGCTCTTATTTAAATGCAAGAAATCCCTTCTTGCCCACAGCTTGATGAAAGCATTTGAAATCGATAGACAATCAAAGAAAATTTGCACATAAAAATGCCTTTGGCACAAAGCTGTATGCTATTCCTTCAGAACCGGCCTGAGTTAATTTTCCCTCCCTGCTTTCCTTCATTCTAACCTGCATCCCAAGTAGGTCATTGCAAAATTGGACGGAATTCTTCATCTTACAGTAACAGTGAGCCTGTCGCAATGAACTTGATTGAATCAATGCCATGTCATGGGAAAAAACCTCTACTAGCATGGATCAAGGTAATGAACCACTGACAGCTGACTCTCATGAGATTTTGCCTACAACCAACCAAATTAAGGCTGCCGTTCAGGATTTTGAGGCGACTTCAGACATGCTTGGCTCGTTGGTCTAGTGGCATGATTCTTGCTTCGGGTGTGAGAGGTCCCGGGTTCAACTCCCGGACGAGCCCCGAGACAAGTTCTAGCTATGTGTTTGATATTAATGACATCCAGAGGTCCTGGAATCAATTTCAAGAGACAAGGTCCAGTTGCGTGTGATATTAATGTCCATTTGTTTAACATTCTTCATGTTTAAATAAATTGCAAGCCCTACCATATGCAGCATAGCTTCCATGTTGTAATGGTTTGGGCTTTGCATTCAGAGATCCAAGTCCAAATCTTGGTGGACCCTGCTAAGTTTAGTTCGTCCCTTTGCATTCTGAAAGTCTTCTGACACATCTGTCCTGTCACACTGACAGCTGACTCTCATGAGATTCTGCCTACAACCACCCAAATAAAGGCTGCCGTTCAGGATTTTGAGGCGACTTCAGACATGCTTGGCTCGTTCGTCTAGTGGCACAATTCTCGCTTCGGGTGTGAGAGGTCCCGTGTTCAACTCCCGGACGAGCCCAGAGACAAGTTCCAGCTATGTGTTTGATATTAATGAAACCCAGAGGTCCTGGGACCAATTTCAAGATGATCCAAGAGACAAGGTCCAGCTGTGTGTGATATTAATCTCCATTTGTCTAACATACATCATGTTTAAAGAAATTGCAAGCCCTACCATGTCCAGCATAGCTTCCATGTTGTAATGGTTTGGGCTTTGCATTTAGTGATCCAAGTCCAAAACTGGTGGACCCTGCTCAGTTTAGTTCGTCCCATTGCACTCTGAATGTCTTCTGACACATCTGTCCTGTCACACTGACAGCTGACTCTCATGAGATTCTGCCTACAACCACCCAAATAAAGGCTGCCGTTCAGGATTTTTAGGCGACTTCCAACATGCTTGGCTCGTGGTTCTATTGGCATGATTCTCGCTTTGGGTTCGAGAGATCCCAGACGAGCCCAGGAGACAAGTTCAAGCTATGTGTTTAATATTAACGTCCATTCGCTCAAATATATCATGTTTAAATGAATCAAATTGCAAGACTTACGTTATGCAGCATTGGTTCCATGTTGTAATGGTTGGGACTCTGCATTCGGTGATCCGCGTTCGATAAGCGTTCGATAAGCCATCGACGAAAACTTGCCCATAAAAATGCCTTTGGCACAAAGTTGTATGCTATTCCTTCAGAACCGGCCTGAGTTAATTTTCCCTCCCTGTTTTCCTCCATCCTAACTTCCATCTGAAGTAGGTAATTTTGAAACAGGAAGGAATTGTTCGTTTTACAGTAACTTTGATCCTGTCACAATATACTTGATTGAATCAATGCCATCTCACGGGAAAAAACCTCTACTAGCATGGATCAAGGTAATGAACCACTGACAGCTGACTCTCATGAGATTTTGCCTTCAACCAACCAAATTAAGGCTGCCGTTCAGGATTTTGAGGCGACTTCAAACAAGCTAGGCTCGTCTAGTGGCATGACTCTCGCTTTGGGTGCGGGAGGTCCTGGGTTCAATTCCCAGATGAGCCCAGAGACAAGTTCCAGCTATGTGTGTGTTAACGTCCATTTGTGTTAAATACATCATGTTTAAATAGATTGCAAGCCCTCCCATGTGCAGCATAGGTTGTAATGGTTTGGACTCTGCATTCAAGTCTTGCTGGACCCTGCTTCAGTTTAGTTCTTCCCTTTGCACTCTGACATCAAGTCTTCTGACACATCTGTCGATGAATTCGGGTCAAGCATTCTAAGTGCTTCAAGAAGCACTGTTCTGATAAATAACTACGTTGTTTGAAAACGTCACGTCATTTGATGCTCTGCGTCAACAAGTTGACTCTGTATTACATAAACTGGGCACTTATTTGAATGCAAGAAATCCCTTGTTGCGCAGAGCTTGATGAAAGTGCCACTCCCAGACGAGCCCAGAAAGAAGTTCCAGCTATGTGTTTGATATTAACGTCCACTTGTCTAAAATACATCATGTTTACATACATTGTGCAGCATATGTTCCATGGTGTGATGGTTTGGAATTTGCATTCAGTGATACTCGTTCAAATCTTGGTGGACCCTGCTTCAGTTTAGTTCTTCCGTTTGCACTTAGAGTGCAAAGTCTTCTGACACATCTCTCTATGAATTCGGGTCACACATTCTAAGTGCTTCAGGTAGCACTGTTTTTATTTAACTATGTTGTTTAAAAACCTCACATGTCATTTCATGCTCTGCATCAACAAGTTTACTGTGTATTACAGAAACTGGGCTCTTATTTGAATGCAAGAAATCCCTTCTTGCGCAGAGCATGAAATCGATTAGCAATCAAAAAAAACTTGCCTATAAAAATTCCTAGGGCACAAAGCTGTATGCTGTATCCATCAGAACCAGCCTCCCGGTTTACCTTTACTCTAACCTGTATTCTAAGTTGGTCATTGTGAAACAGGACAGAATTGTTCTTTTTACAGTCACAGTGAGCCTGTCACAATGAACTTGATTGAATCAATGCCGTCTCATGCAGAAAAAGCTATACTAGCTTGGATCAAGGTAATGAACCACTGACAGCTTCTATCATATCTTTCTATGAATTTGGGTCACACATTCTACTTCCCAAACTGGAGAATATACTCAGCACTTCACTCCGGTCAGTGTTTTCTCCTCCCCTGTAAAAACCACAGTCCATGCATTCCTCTTTCACCGGTGCTGACCTGTCTTGTAAGGAGGGGTCTTTTTTTTTTCTTGCCACGGGGATCCTGTCGCAGAAAGCCCGAGGGCCCCTTCCGGAAGCAAACATTCACCTTCCCCGGGAAGATTACATTTGTCAAAATGTTGATCACTTCTGTACAAACGACAACAACAACAACAACAACACATTCTGGTATAGTTGTGGAAATTATTTTACCTGAGGTGTCATAATCATTACTTTAGTACAAATTAGAACATGGGAAAGTAAGAGGAACACACAAGTTTTAATGGAATAATTATAATTCTTAAGTAATTCATAATTAAATAATTGGAAGACTGAATGTATTATATTGTATTGTGTATTGACTGAATGTATGTATTGTATTGTTATCGTGCATTTCCTGGTGAATAGATAGTGTAGATAATAACACAATGTACCGTAAGGGAAACAACTTTTTCAAAATTAGATTAAAGTAATAGTCAATCTTACATTTTCTGGCTGGTATCCAACACTAGTTTTATTGTATTTATGATTGTCTGATCATCATGGTATTCTAAATTGGCTATTTATACAGGCGATGGTACACTTAACCGTATTAATCTTGCTACCTGTATCAAAGGACGACCCATAGGTCCAAGGTAATTATGGTATTACCATAGTGGTGTAACCTAAATAGCACAAATTGTTGTTTTTCCCTTTAACCAGTATATGAAGTTTTCAAACATCAACCAGCGATCGACGTGTTAAAAAGGAGTGATCACTGGTGTAACCTGAGGTTGAATGAAATGCCAATTAAAACGTGATTATTACCTGAACGTTGCTCATGTGTTTAAAGTCTTGAAATCCGCTAAAGTGCTGGGATCGCAACTTGCTCCCCCCGCTTTGACACCCACTTTGTGGCCAAAAAGATATTACACCCATCTGTAACATAGAGAATGCATTGAAATTGTTTAGGGAGTTTTCGCGAAACAATCCCCGCCAGCCGCGAGCCAGGCCCGGTTTTAATTCCCGGCCAATGCAGTGGTGATTAAAAGACTGTGCCAATCTAAACAGAGAAGCCATTCAACTTGGTGACATGTAATGATGTCTAAAGCAAAACCCGAGTGTGGTAGATAGAACAGGGGGCCTGTTAGGTCCACGTTAACTGCATGACTGGTTGGTTGAAAATGCCACTGTCGTGCAAAGCAGATATTTAGGATAACATCTACTCAAAGAGTTGGTGAGAAGTGGGATTTGAACCCACTGCAAACTGAATGCAGTGCCTTAGACCACTCGGCCATCCTGACTGGCAAGTTCTAAAGGAAGGCACAATCCGCTACTACACATTCTAATTAACTGGATGGATGCCTCAGAAAAAGTGGAAATCCCCTTGAGTTTGGCCTTCTTTTAAATGTCTTTCTCGATGTCTAGCTCTTTTCTCAATCGCGACTGCCAAGATCCACCAAAGTAAATGTCTTCTTGTTCATGGCGTCTTCATGTATTCACTTTTGATTTGTGCATACTACAACCAAAAGAGGCATAATGTACAAAAAGAGTGATGCTTTTACATGTGGATCAGACAAAACCCAAAAAGCATTGCTTAAAATAAATAATACTCCCCACGAGACGGCTGCTCCATCCGTGGCGGCACCTGGGGAGGTGCTCCCCGCGGTGGTCCAGCCTAGAGCTGCTCCAACTGCTGTAGGGTCTCCTGTGGCAGCTGTCCATGTGGCTGTCCCTCCTCCTGTGGCGGCTCATCCTGTGGCGACTCCTCCAGCGGCGGCTTTCTCGGCTGTGGCTTTTCGGGCAGTGGCTCCCCCAGTGGCATCTCCATCAGCAGATTCCTCAGGGTGAGGGACTCTGGCAGTGTCCCAGAGGAAGAGGAGGGATCACTGCCAGTCGGGCAAGGAGGCCCCCAAGAAGCTGAGGGAAGTGTCAGGGGGGTTTTGCGGGGGGTGCGGCCCTGAAGCAGGGAGTAGGGATGGAGGTCAGGGGGCAGACCCCCTCCTTGGGGGAATGTCTCTCCCCTTTGTGGAATGATGGGCAAGGGGGCGCCATGGAGTTCCCCCGCTTCCCCCAACAACATGCCCTATTCCTGGGCTGGCCTCATGGACGAGAGCTCGGAGGACATGGTGTTGGGGTTGTATGACTGATGTTGGGTTTGTTCTGTGTTTAGTTGTGTGTAGTTTTGTGTTTTCATAGCATGTTTTTTTTCACATTTTGTTTTAAACTAATTGTTTGGGGGTCATCACAATTTATTCATGGGGAATGAGGGACTCAGTGAAGAGAAGGATTTTTGTCTATTTTTTGGGGGTTTTGGGTTGTATAATTTGTTTTATATATATTATATATTTGTATTATATATTTTCGAGGGACTGGGACAAGGGGGGGGTCAGTCTGGAGTGTGGGGGGGGTTCACGCTTCAGGGATGGGTATTCTTTTTGGCAGAGGTGGTGTAAGGGTGGAGGGTTATTTGTTGTGGTGCCGCGGAGGGTGCTGGGGGTGGATATTGTTTATGGGGGCGTTCCTCTGAGGGTTTTTGTGCGGGGGGAGGCTTTTTTAAAGCATGTCACCCGGTGGGAGCCACCTGACTTGGCAGAGGCTATGGAGACCCCCCTCACTCTGGAGGAGCTTGAGGGTGCCATCTGAAGGATGGGAAAGCAAAAGGTCCCGGGTATCTTCGGTCTGCCAGCTGAGTTTTACCTCAAGTTTTGTGGGTTGCTTGGTCCGGGGGTGCTGGAGGTGCTGACCAAGGTCCTCCGCGCAGGTGCTCTTGGAGTGTTGATGGTGATTTCCCTTCTTTTCAAGAAGGGAGACGTCTCTGACGTTAATAACTGATGGCCATTGACCATGCTGTATGTGACAACAAGCTTCTGGCTAAGGTCCTAAGGTTCCTATCCTACCAGGCGAGGAGGGTGATGGGGGCTTTGGGCAACTTGGGGCCTCGGTCAGAGCAGGTGCCATGTCACTACGGCCATGCAGCGAAGTGGCTTCAGGCTCACCCTGAGGCCTTGAACAGGGGTTTGGGGCTGGACCAGAGGAGGCTCCATGCCCAGACAAGGCGGGGGGTGACCGTGCTGGCTGTTTTGGGCATTCTTGAGGCTGTCTGGCTGGCAGTCAAGCCACCAAGCATGGATAATGGCCGTAAACTGGTCCTGCCTCCAGAAATCACTGCCGGTGTGTACCACCTTGTACCGGCGACACTTGGCAACATCCCCTGGTGCCCCCGAGCCACGTGGCCAGAGGGGTGTGGGTAGAAGGGGGAACAGGAGGGAAGGCATCCTGCTCTGGCTGCTCATAAGCCTATTCAAAAGGGGCTTGTGGGTGGCAGGGCAGGACCTCATAAGGCTCGGGAGGGATGGCAGAGTCAGGGCAGACGTGGGCAAATGGGGACAGCACGGTGCCCTAGAGAGGTGGAAGGGGTATTTGATTTGGTGTATGTTTTGAGGGGAGAATGTAAATGTTTATTTTTGTTCATGGTTCGTTGTATGTATTATGTTAAATATCATGTGTAACCGTTTGACTGTTGTTTTTCTCTGTTTGTTCCATTCATGATTTGTCCCACAATGGTTTGGGGGATTGTATGATTTGTTGGTGATGTGTGGAAAACATATCAACCGTGTTTTACAAAAGAATTCCGTGGAGAGGAACAACCAAGAGTTTCACCTCATTTAAACTTTGGCAATTTTTCCAACAGCGTTGTTCATGTCAATCCCGGTGTGGTTAACACTAAAATATCTGCCTTGCTAGCAGCAGAAGCGCGAACCAGTGAGCTTTTGTTTTATTCATTGACAATTTGATATATTGATTATTTATTTAAACATGTAACAATACGTTAAAACAATTCAAGAATAGCAATAAAAATTAACATTGAACATATAGTGGAAGACGTATACACTCATGTAGTCCTCTGCCTTCTCCATAACTTGAATAAGTAACTAAATATTTATCACATATGCAACTTAGAAACAACTATCCCAATGCTATTATGTACAACCCAGATATCTACCCAGTGTCAATCAGATATAACTTAAACAAATACCTCAACATTCATCCTACCAACCTTTCCTCATCCCTATACCTCTGAAAACATATTTTTATTGTAAATCTTCTTGAATTGAGTTACATGAGGACTTTGCTTGAGTTTAATATCCGCACCATTCCAGAAATCCCCCTGACAATGTGATATACACATACGTGCTGATGGTGGTCAAAATGGTATGAACATAGTGTGTTTATGAATTAAAATTTCCTCCTTAACAAGAAACCCCATCTCTATCAAAGAACATTTTTGCATGTTCCCAAGAAGAAAATAATTTCTTGCTTAATTTGTGCAGTAATAAATTCTACCAGATCCATGAACTTCAAGTCATGTGACTTTAAATACAGCGTGTGAGTATGTTCACAATATCCTACATTGTTAACTCTCCTTCTGGCTCTTTTTTGTAGTATGCATAATGAATGTAATGTGCTTTTTTACATGTACATGTTACCCCACACCTCCACGCAGCAATTTAGATACAGGTATATGAATGAACCATACAGAGTGTGAATTTCCTTTCATTTAAAAGTGGATGGTTAAAGCAATGGTCTAGAAATCTGAACAGGTGTCCCTGAGCAGGTTCAAATTCTTCCAACTCTGCTTTGTACGGTTGTACAATCTCTGAACCTATTTTAATTCTATGTGCCATCTTCTGCTCAAAATATGTCCGAACATCAAGTGAATTATGTTTTGCTGCGACTTCCTCAATTAATCGGAATTTCCTTGTATTTTCAGATCACAAAATATGTGGTCGTGGTTGAGTGTTTAAGGTTTATAGGTATATCTCCAAAATTCAAGTGCGTGTTTCCAGCTTCTTCCTCATTTGAATGTAGTTTCCCTGTCTTTTAAAATCACAAAATATATAGTCGTCGCCATTTCCTTGTGCAGGTTCAAATCCTGCAGACTACAATTTATAAGGTTGTCCAAACTTTAAATGTCTTTTACTGAACCTGAACTTCTTGCGCTAGTGTCTCCTTAAAATATCTCCGAAAGTAAATTCCGTTTTGCAGGGTCTTCCTCAATTGATCAGAATTTCCTCCCATTTTCAAGCCCCAAATTTTGTAGTCATGGCTGAGTGGTTCAGGTGATGGACTTGATATCCATTGGGGTTACCATGTGCAGGTTGAAATCCTCTAGACTGCAATTGTCACAGATGACCCTGCTTTTATGTCATTTGAATTCCTTGTGCTTGAGTCTCCTGGAAATCTCTCCAAAATTCAAGTGCGTGTTTGCAGCTTCTTCCTCATTTGAACGAAGTTTCCTTGTGTTTTAACATCACAAAGTATATTGTCGTGGCCATGTCCCTGTGCAGGTTCAAATCCTGCAAACTACAATTTTTAAGGTTGTCCTACTTCTAAATGTCTTTTAATTCTGTGTGTCAGTTTCTGCTGAAAATATATACAAAAGTCAAGTATGTTTTTGCAGTTTTTGATGATGTTTGAATTCATTACGCTCGTGTCTCTTCAAAAAATCTCCAGATGACAAATACATTTTTGGAGCCTCTTCCTCATTTGAACGGAAGTTCTTGGCATTTTAAATGAACTATCCATGTAGTGGCATCCGAGTGGTGAAGGCGATGGACTCTAAATCCATTGGGGTGTCCTGTCACAGGTCAAAATCCTGAAAACTACAATTCACGAATAGTTCCCTGCTTTCATGATGTTTTGACTTATTGCACTGGTATCTCCTAAAAAAAAGCTCCAATACTCAATTATCTTGTTGAATCTTGCCACTGGAGGTGCACAAGCCAGTGTATCATCAGTGCCGGTCCCAAGGCCAGATGAATAGTGAGGGTTGCGTCAGGAAGGGCATCCGGCGTAAAAACCATGCCAAATCAAACATGCAGACAACAAATCGGATTTCCATACCGGATTGGTTGTGGTTCGTGTTAACAACGACCGCCACTGGTGCCGTCAGCCAACAGGGTGCCAGTGGAAATCGTGCTACTGTCGGCCGAAGAAGAAGTTTGTCCGGAGACAGCAGGAGAGGTTGTTAGTCGGTTCATTTAAGCTTAATTTGCCTTTTGCTACTTTCCTAAAGTTCTTTCCTTGCTAATTTAAGTTCACTACTACATCCTCTTACATCAGTTTGAAGATCGTGGATTTCTGTTTTTACGTTTGGTACTTCCCCTCTCTGCCGATCAGCTGTCAGCTGACATTAGCTGCTGTTAGCATCCGCCGCCGAGCTATCAAGCTATCCCTGCTAGCTAGCAGGATTCCTTCTTCTCCTGGGTCTTCAGCTCGGATTTCCTTCTACCTAGATACTTGGATTATCCCCCACTGAATTAATTTTTGGCACGCTACCCAGACTGTTCGTGACTTCTCTCCTACTCCCGTCATTACACTGCAGGATGCGGCTGTCCGAGGCTCGGCTTCTCGTTCTCTGCTCGTAGCCTGCTGGCTATCTGCTGCTGTCGATATGGTGCTCAAATACTCCTCTCTCGATCTTCGGATGTTTTCATGTTTATCTGCGCCCTTCTGTCTGGACGTTATTAAATCACTCAGACTTTTACAATGACCCCGCTATATACACAGAACATCCCGACACAAGATTATTCACTGGGATTCCACTGGTGCTCGCCCATTTCCTGTAAATCATACTCTGCGCACTTCCGTGTTTCACATCGACATCATCACAGCGGGCATCACATGCGCACCAGCTATCTGAAGCCCTTGCTCTGTGCTGACAGTATCACTTCTCCAATCCTGCCTGACACCTCTACTGCTTCCTTCATGCTTCTCAACACCCGCTCCTTAAATAATAAAGCACTATTTATCCATGACATTATCACTGACTGAGAACTTGATTTTCTATGTCTAAGTGAGACATGGCAAAATCAGCAGGACTTTATAACACTCAACCAAGCCACTCCCCCAGGATATGTGTATCTTCAGAAACCCCGCTCCATCGGCGGTGGGCTGGCTGTCATCCACCGACATTTTTTGAGTGTATTAGATTTTCACCCTCTGGATCTCCTCCACTCCAGATTGTCCTCATTTGCCGCATCCCCAAGGCCCCCACCACCTTCATGTCTGAGCTTACCAAGCTATTGTCCTCTGTCTGCTCCAAGTCTCCATCTCCCCTCCTGCTGCGAGACTTAAATATCCACGTAGACTCCTCCAGTTGCAGCTTTGCTGCTGAATTCCTGTCACTGTTGGACTGTTTTAACATCATGCAGCATGTCCAAGGACCCACCCACACTAAAGGTCACACTTTGGACCTAGTCTGCCCCCCCCACCCCTGCAGTGCCTGGACCTGGCAGTATCGGACCATCACGCCGTCCTCTTCACCGTCCCTGTCCCCTTGCCCATGCAGCGCCCTGGTCGTTCCATCACCTTCAGGAATATTATGTCTGTGGGTGCGCCAGCTCTATGTGACCTGCTTGTGACCGTCCTGGCCCTGGCTCCCGCTGACACTAAAGTGGACACAATTCACCAACAACTCCTGGTTCCTGCCCCCTCTCCTCCCAACGTGTCCCAGACACTGGGCAGTGTGCCCCCAGTTGCCCCCCTCCACCCCCAATGCTCTCTCTCTTCCAGGTTGGCGACCAAAGCCAAAGCCTCCACCTGCTCCCTGAGCCCTATGGCAACGGCGTCGGTGAATGCCTGCCTACCTACACTCTGCCCTTCCATCGCAGACATAAGCAACTCCTCCCTAGCATCTGGTACAGTTCCCCCCAGTCTCAAAATCGCCTCCATCACTCCCATCCGGAAGAAGCCTGGTCTGGACCCTGACAATCTTAACAACTACAGGCCGATCTCCAACCTTCCATTCCTCTGTAGGGGCTTGGAAAGAGCTGTGACCGCCCAGCTCCATCAACATCTGTGCAACCATGAGCTCTATGAACCCCTGCAGTCAGCCTACAGAACACACCACAGCACAGAGACCGCCCTAATCAAGATTACCAACGACCTCCTCCTTGCTGCAGACACCAGTAACATCAGAATCCTCATCCTCCTGGACCTTTCTGCTGCTTTTGACATGGTTTCCCTCACAATCCTCCTCAAATGCCTATCCGACCTCCTTGGCATCACTGGAACAGCTCTGTCATGGTTTCACTCATATCTATCAAATAGAACTCAGTTTGTCAAGATCAACGGCTCCTCCTCCCCCCATGCTCCAGTCAACCATGGTGTCCCTCAAGGCACTGTGCTCGGTCCAACACTCTTCACCATCTATCGGCTCCCCCTCGGCCAGATCATTCGTCACCATGGTCTCAACTTCCACTGCTATGCTGATGATACAAAGCTTTATCTCAGCCCCTCACCATCCACTCTGCTCCCCCCACAGTCCCTGGTCAACTGCCTTCATGCCATAAAAACCTGGATGACAACTAACCTACTCCAACTCAAGAGCAAAAAGTCAGAGCTCATGGTTGTGGCCCCAAAGCCGCGGCTCCGGAAGGTTGGAGATCTCCTTCTCCTCGTCGGCGGCTGTTCCATCAACACATCTCCCGAGGTCCGCAACCTAGATGTTATCCTGGACTCTACCCTCTCCTTTTAGTCACATGTCAAATCCATCACCAACTCTGCCTTCTATCACCTCAAAAACTACTCCATCTCTCACTCTCAGACTCCATGGCTCAAATCCTCATCCATGCTTTCATCACCTCCCGGTTGGACTACTGTAACAGAGTCCTGTTCGGGTTTTCCAACAAAGCCCTGGACAGGCTCCAGTATGTGCAGAACTCAGCTGCCAGGGTTGACACCCACACCAAGCCCTGGCAGCACATCATCTCCACCCTCATCCACCTCCACTGGCTCCCGGTCAAGTTCCGCATCTCCTACAAACTTCTCCTCACATACCAATCCCTTCATGTACTCGGTCCCCAATACCTGTCCGACTTCCTCTACCAGCACAATCCATCACGGAACTTGTGGTCCTCAAACATGGGTCTGCTGTCCATCCCCTGTACCAGATTACAATGTCCCGGGAACAAAGCCTTCAGTGTGGCAGCCCCCACCCTATGGAATTCTCTCCCTCCCGTAATCCGTAATGCCCCAACCCTGGACACTTTCAAAACAACCCTCAAGACCCCCCTTTTCACCATGGCCTTTCCCCATTAGTTAGTTGGTTTAGATATTCCTTTGTTTTGTTTTGGTTCCTCTCCCTTAATCTGTCACCCCCCCCCCCCCCCTTGCCCCTCTCCTGTAAAGCCATCTTGGGTTATTTGAAAGGTGCTCTACAAATTTAAGTGAAGTTATTATTTTAGATGATCTTATCAGAATACAGGAGAAGGTGAGTGTGTATGAACACAGTATGTAGATGAAAACAGGGGCCAAGGACGAGGACGCCCTTGGAGGGCCCAGGATGGACAGTTTGTGGCTCCTACAGTATCACTAGGATTTCTCATTACTGAGGCACATGGTTTTGACCATTGTGCAAGGGGGGAAGTGGTAAGGAGAAATAAAAAGCAAGGTTATTGGTCTCCATTTGATGATATTGGTCTCATGTCTACAATGAATGGTAGACGTGCATCATGCTGAATGTGAAGTATGAGCCCAAAATAACATGCGAAAAGGCATCACTACACCTTCAAGACATATTCAAACACCAGAAGGACCTGGATTATGTGGATATGATTAAAAAGGTTAATGGTAAAAGGTATATGCTGGTGATAGTAGACAGATTCAGTCAATGGGTGGAAGCTGTTCCATCAGCAGAGTTGGAGCAGGGACAGTAATTAAGTTCATGACTACAGCAGAAATACCTAGATTTGGTTTTCCAACAGAGATCAGCTCAGATAATGGAAAATCATTCATACAGAAGGCAGTGAAACAAGTGATGCAGCACCTGAGAATAAGCAAAGGCCTGTCACATGGATGCATGTCCCAAAGGAAAGGCCTCTGAAAAGGCAGAGGGGTGAGGGGCTCACTTTGAGTGACCTGTGACCTCACTCAGAGGTAGAGAGGGCTCCTATGTAATTATCTTCATATGGTGAAAAACTTTGAAAAATTGGAAGACAAGGGGGAGTTAATGCTTTGAAAAGAATATATGACTTTGTGAAGCAAAGAGCTTTCAGTGTACTCTGCAGACCTCACTCAGGCTGGTTCTCTCTTAATGAAAAGTATTATCCGTGTATCCAACTTACCTGAAGTGCTGCCTATTTGTTTAAAGAACCTAAGACTGGGGTTTTCTCCATGATAGGCCATATTCCATATCCTGTTAGAGACAAATTTAACACCAATTAACATGCTGTTATTGTAGGTTACAATGAACCTTGATTTAGCCAAAGCCATGTTTGGCAGCATTTGGATCTTAACCGAGGCATCCATAGAGACATGAGCCGAAATGCAGTGCCTCATGCCACTCTACCTACATTCTAAGACTTAATATGACAAATGTGAAGCTGGTGCTTCCCCTGCATGGTGCTTCTAATAACAGAGGAGACAGGTCATCCTTGAGTTGCTGTTTTTCATCATTGTTGTCATTTGATGTGAGTATGAAGTCTCCTTGGCAGAGCAAAGGTTTGGTCTATGGTTACAAATTAGGTGCAATTTGTATGAGATACCACAATTGTTGATGACATCTGAACATGTAATTTGAGAGGCTGATATTCTAGGTTAGAAGCAGCAGTTGTATGTTCACTTAAGAAGAGCTTGTTGGTCTGTGCGTGTGATTCACGCTTTGAGGTGGAGCTGTCCCAGGTTCAAATCACAGATGAGCTCTAAGAGTGAATTTGTATCCTTCCAGGGCATTGTTCATTGTCCAGATGGAAGGCACAGAATTTGTTCATGGCCATATACCATATCCTGATAGAGACCAATTTACTTGCTCTTATGGTAGGTTACAATGAACCTTGATTTAACCAAAGCCATGTTTGGCAGCATTTGGATCTTAACCGAGGCATCCGTAAAGACTGGAGCAAAAATACAGTGCCTAATGCCACTCTACCTACATTTAAAGACTTAATATGACAAATGTGAAGCCGGTGCTTGCCTACATGGTTCTTCTAATAACAGAGGAGACAGACAAGGCGCCAGGTCATCATTTGATACCTGCACTGGCTGGCTTGCTAATCAGCATCGTTAAACTAGGGGTCTAGGGCTTTGTTGGGCAAAACATATGATTCTCATTTTGGGTGTGAGAGGTCCTGGTTCATACCCTGGATAGACCTACAAGCTTTGAGAAACTTTGATCAGAGTTCTTCTGGACAGGTTTGTAATGTTTAAACAACAACAGTCACATTTCTCTAGGTAAATACAAGGATTGCCCGATATAGCTATAATACTTTGAAAGAAAATTAACACATTTTTATTGCTGTTTGAGTAGGATGTCTCCTTGGCAGAGCAACAGTTTGGCCTAGGATTACATGGAATTTGTATGAGACACCACCATTGTTGATGACTTCTGGACATGTAATTTGAGGGACTGATATTTGAGGTTTGAAGCAGCAGTTGTATGTTAACTTGAGAAAAGCACTGTCAAGCTTGGCAGTGGTGGGATTTAAATAAATAGAATGGAGCCTAAATCCAGCATCGTAGGCCACTGTACCACAATTGTCAGCTTTGGATCACAGATGTGGAGTTAAAATATCGAAGATGACAAGTCAAAATTTGTAAACTGTCACTGGAGAGCAGAGTTCAATCTAACATGCAACATGCAAAATCTGTTTTTCCCCAGTCGGAACTCACAAGTACACATTTAAGGCTTCTACTGCTTCTTCTTCATGAATGTGGCAAAACAACGGCCAATCCTGAGATATTCAGGAAGACTAAACAAAGCAAGAGAATAGAGGTTGGACAAAATGGTTTTACAAGCTCAGATAGCACCGCAAGAATTAAAACTCACGGACGAACAAATTACTTTTACTGTCAAGGTAGAAGGAGAACAGCTATGTGGGGAAGCTACGCACCAGAAACACAAACTTCTAACCTGGGAACCAGACCAGTGTAAAATAGATATCCGGAAAGAACAAACCTACTGGTGTTTTAGGATACAACCACAAAAACAATGGGACCACGATAAAAATAAGTATAAATTAGAAATAAGAAGAGGTCAGTTTCTGCAAATAAAATTAGAAATAACAACAGATCTTAAACAAGAACCAGAAGCCTCTTGTATTACACAAGAGCAAAACGATAAGGCCTCTCAGTCGGAAAAAGTAAGCCAAAAGTAAACACAACTTTTGATAAAGTAAACGCAACTCCAATGGTTGCTATAATAGACCCAACTCTGATTATGGGTAAAGTAGGCCCAACCCCAGTTACTAATAAAAAAGATGAAACTTCAGTAGCCAATAAGCTAGCACAAACTTTGGTTTCTAACAAATTAGAAAGAGCTTCAGTGACAATAGAACCAAAAATAACTTAACTATGACTGTGGAGAAAACAATGGCCGCGAACAAACCAACAAACGCCTTAAAAACAATTGGTAATGATAACAATGCAAGACACACCTTATAGGTTAAAATGTTAACAACAAATGGTACAGCAGCCAATTTACAGAGTGAAGTGAATTGTACAACAACAATGCAAAGAAAGGCAGAGACGAGCCCAACAATGACCCCAAAAGAGAATATACTAAGCACAAAGGTGACTAGGATATCGATGGCCAATTCTGAAAATACTCTGAATAAGACGATAATGTCGACAATCTCTTATGTGACTACTATGACTAAAATCATAACAACAATACCAACACCTATATCCGAGATATGTGTGTAGTTTCTGAATGAATGTGATGTGTTGATGAATGAAGGAGTGACCGCTGACGTTGACTTGATTAAAATAATAGTTTTATTACACAAATCAGCATCAAACCAGACTTGCCTAGGATGTCCAGGAGAGACCCAAGCCGGATGGAATCTCTGCCAAGCGACGCTCTGCACTCGCTTTCAAAGCTGTACAGAGATAACATACCATATCTTGTCCCAACACATAGGTGCCCGCTCAGGCTCTGTCTTGCCATAAATCTAAACATTTCCTCCACTGGACAAGCTGAAGAAATCAACAAAATTCCTCTCCCATAGGGCCTCTGAATAGACCTAACCCTAACCCGTTGTTATTTCCGTTCTCCGTATGACATGGAGGCAATAAATCTAATCGTAACATACATTACTATTATTCCCACACTATATCTCAGCTTTGGGAGCTCAGTGACCTATTCACTTCAAACCTTCCAGACACCTCACGTGCAAAATCAGTGTTCAATGCAACTGGGAGTGTTGACCCCCTCTCAACAGCAAGAACCTTAAGGCAGTATAAACTTGACCCCTATGGACGCACAATTAGGGTTAGAAAAAAAGACCGGTTGTATGAATGAGCAAAAGCAAATAGTTGGTATAAATGGGTGGAGTTCACAGGAAAACAAATAAGACGCAGACAACTGTTATTTATGTAGTACAAGTCGTCAGAATGCATTGTACGTAATTAACACTAAATACAATTGTGAATTATGTAGAGAAGAGAAGAGGCAGCAAATCAGAGGCTTAGAAGAGAAAGAGTTGAGGAAACAGGCCGAACTGAATAAAATACGAACAACAAGTAATACAGTATATTCTCATATAATAATAAGGTAGTAGTGTGTTCAATGCAATGTTTACTGTACCTAGGATCAAGTGTATACAACAAGTATTACAAAGCTAAATGGGATGGAAGTCCTATAACCTAATTATGAAAAGATGTTGAGATATGGACATAAGTCTATCCAACGCAGTAGGTGAAGTAACATTACCAATAGGAACAGATTTTCAAATAGAGGAAGGATGAGAGTTTTATCAAAATGACGAAGGAAGCGCAACTGCTAGTCATGTGGGCAGTGTGGAAGAAGCGCAATGTGGGATAATTTGGAATGTCACCATATATGATAACAACCGGATCGAACTACGAAGACAATCACCTGTTATAAAAGGTGACCAGTACCTAAAAGACCCTGGTCAAATGGCTAAGAAGTCATTTGTGTCATCCCTGCTGGGTGATAGTGTATATCAAAAAAAGGATAAAGTGGTGGCAGACCAATTTTGGATCTGCGGTAATAGGATTCGTTGCCCGTACTATCTAAACTGTGGAGAGGTAGAAGCGCAAGAGTACAAATGGTTACAGAAATTGTGTTATTACCCTCATTAGATGGGGTTGATGGTAACTTTGAAACCAAGGAGCTAAAAAGGCGAAAAAGAGCATACGAATTAGACGAGAGTGTAAAAATTGATAACATAGGACAACCTAGAGGTATACCCCAAAAAGTTCAAAGCACGAGATGAAGTAGCGGCGGGATTTGAAACAATACCAGCCAGAGGAATATCCAAAAACACAGAATGGATCAATTACATCCATTATAATCACAAAGGTCTATTAATTACACGGATGACGCTTTATCCGCCTTAGGGGAACAATTGAAAGCCACAAGAGCTGTGGCTTGGCAAAATAGGCAAGCTTTAGATTGGCTCTTAGCAGAAAAAGGAAGAGTGTGTGCATTCACAGGCGAAGTGTGTTGCACTTTTATCCCAAATAATATCTCGCCAGATGGATTGTTCCCTCTTGCAATAAATAAACTTAAAAAGCTAAGACAGGAGGTCAAAGACAACGCAGGTAAAAATATGGAATATGGAATATGGAAAAATTTGGTTTGCATGGCTAGATTTAAAAATGGGATGATGGGGAATGATGTTCACCAAAATAGGTATAATACTCTTGGTGCCACTAATAATAATGGGTTTAATTTTTTTCTGTTCTATTCCCATAATGAGATCCATGATAGCGTCAAGGTTGAGCAAACAAATGATCCTCACGTCATGGGACATAGTCCAGTCAAAAGGATTAGAATGGGAACATGTTGGAGAAGGAAGCCAGAGTGATGATGAAGATGATGAAGAATATGGACTCACAAAGGCCTAAGCTTTGAAAGGCCATGATGAATCAATGCATGTTGAAACAAATTGAATGGTCAGGTTTTTCAAGTTTTTATTCTAGTGTCATGTATTCTTTGTTATAATCATATAATGTGTCATATTTTTAATATCATACCAAAGGTTTTTTACTTTTATATTATGATGTGTTTTTCTAATCATATATTTTGTAATATAGGCTAATTGATTGATGGGATGGAAACAATTAAAGGTATAACACATTTGGAAATCAGGTTGTGAATTCTGATTAAAGAAAAAAACATTTTTCTGATAACCAAATGTGAATACTGATGATTTATCTAGCTGTCCGGAAAGTAGCCATATATGATTGTGAATTGACAAATATATGTTAATTGATGTTTGGGACATAGTAAGCCCCAAAGGGGAAGTATATGGGAGAAATTTACTATAACATTCAATGGTAAAATATAAGTATTATCTTGCCTACACGCTATATGAATTAAATAAGTGTGGGGAAATATTGAGTAAAGGAGATACCACTCTCCCCCAGTGCTGGTACAATATGCCACCAAAAGATATTAAAGGGTGAATGAATTGAGGAAGAAGAATCTTTATTTGTCACAGGACAACACATGCACATGCTTTTTTGATGGTGGCCGGTGAAATGCAGACTCTGCATTTCACCCATATTGGCTTGTCCTTCATCCGGGGGGGCAGCCAGGAGCAGTGGGCAGCATTCGATGACGCGCCCGGGGACCTGGTTCCAGATGTCCATCGCTGGTCAGACGATGTTGTGTGCATGTTTTAGGTGGGACGAGATCTCGGACGACATCGGGCTTATTCAGAGCGATATGGCCATGCGTCGTGAGCAGATGAAGATGGGAGCGAGAGGTGCCAGTGGTGACCACCAAATCGAGCGTGTGGCCTTTGGTGTGGGTGGGTTCTTGAACGTGCTGTATAATGTTAAAACAGTCCAACAGTGACAGGACATCTATGGCAAACATGATGAGTTCACATCCCAAAGAATTCATTTCTGAAAATTGTCAGGACTGGTTGTAAATTGTCACGAGTGGTCAAAAGTTCTGATGACTGGTCTGAAATTGTTTTGTGAACACCATGACCACCTGTTAATTAAACATTGTGTAGATATGAAGCTGTGTCCTCTTCAGCATATAATAGGCATGAGTTCACATCCTGAATCATATGTGGTTGTAGCAAAGGGGACACCCTTGCAGAGGATGGTGTTGATTCATGAACATTGGGGTTATGGTTACTCTGCTTTCAAGAACCCTGGATAGGACTTTCACCCACAATGTCTGGTGTGGGAGGAAATTGTCAAGAACGCTTGTGTGATCAGCATCAACTGCTCCAGCAAATGGGAGGTGGTAGAAGAGGCTACTCCATTGACATCAGGGATTGGGGTGCAGTACGCTCACAATGGACCACGTTACTTTTGAGAGCCCCAGGTAGGGCCCTGAGCCCATGAGCCCTTCATCCCTTGTTTGGAAGGCCAGTGCCTTATCCACTAGGCCGGTACTTTGGCCTGCACCTTGAACAAAGTGCTCAATTTTCATGCACAATGGCAATAAGGTAGAGAAACAATTTCTTGGCAATTTAATGTTATGAAATTGCTCAATTCTTGACAGCTTAGGAAAAACCATTGTGAACAGTTTCAACAGCAAGCAAATACTTTTTCTAGATTACAAAGTATACACTTCTTGTTAATAAGCATGAGGTCACATCCCAAAGAAAACATTTCTGAGGGAAAATTGTCATGAGTGATCAAAGGTTCTCATGCCTGGTCTGAAATTGTTTCGCAATCAGCATCAACAACTGTTAAATACACGTTGGTAGGAAGCTTTTTCCATGTCAACATATGTTAGAATGAGTTGAGCATGAGGCCTTGGCAGAAGATGGTTGTGATCCATTGACCTCCGGATTATGGGCCCAGGACACATCCGCTGGTAACTCTGCTCATAAACTCCTTAAGTGGGACTTGAATTCACAATACCTGGTTTAGGAGGGGAGACTTGTCACGACTGGAAAGAAAATGTGAAATTGTTTTGTGAACAGCATGATACCTGTTCATTAAATGTTGTGTAAATAAGAAGCTGATTCCTTTTCAACATATAGTTAGCATGAGTTCACATCTTGAATCATATATTGTGGTAGCAAAGCGGAAGCCTTTGTGGAGGATGGTATTGATCCATCAACATCGGGGTGACTCTAATTTTTCGAACCCCAGATAGGACTTGAGCCCACAATCTTTTGTTGAGGAGGTGAAATTGTCATGACTGGTCTTGAAATCTTCATCAGTGTTTGGAAGTTGACGTGACTGGATAGTAATTGTTTTGTGGACAGAATGACCACCTGCTCAATATGTCGAAAATTGGTAAAAAGCTTTTTTGGTTGTAGGATGACACTGGCACGAGTCCAGATCCTGGTTTGGGAGGTGAAACTGTCAAGAATGTTTGTGTGATCAGCATCAATACCTCTAGCAAACGGAGGTCTAAAAAGAGGATGGTTTGGATCCATCAACATCATGGTTCTGGGGCCAGTACGCTCTCACTGCACCACTCTGCTTTTGAGAGCCCCAGGTAGGACTTGAGCCCACAATCCCTTGTTTAGGAGGTGAAATCGGCAAGAGTGGAGGGAAATTGTCATGAATGGCTGGAAAATGTTTTCCGATCAGCATCTGGTAGATAGATGACTATTCGGTAAGAAGCATTTTCCTTCTAAACCTATCATTAGCGGGAGTTCAGGTCCAAATGCATTTGGTCCAATTGTAATGCTAAGGCCTTATCAGAGGACGGTTTTGATCAAGAGATCTCTGGATTTTAGGGGCAGGAAGCCTCAGCGGTGAGCTCTGCTCATAAGCACATCAGGTGGGACTCGGACGCACAAACCATGCTGAAGGAGGGGATAACTATCAAGACTCGTTGCTCACGAGTGTTTAAAAGCTGTCATGACCACCTGCTCAACACATGGAGAGTATATAACTTGAAATTAGCACAAGTCCACATCTTATGGTACCATATGCAAGGCCTTAGCAGAGGATGGTTTCGATCCATCGACCTGTGGGTTATGGGCCCAGCACGCTTTCGCTGCGCCACTCTGCTTTTGAGAACGGCATGTGGTACTTGAGCACACAATCCCTTTTTTAGGAGGTGAAATCATCAAGAGTGGAGGGAAATTTTCCTGAATGGTTGGAAGATGTTTTGCAATCAGCATCCACACATGGTAAATAGATGATTTATAGGTAAGAAACAGTTTCCTCCTCAACATATAGTTAGCTAGAGTTCATGTCCACACGCATTTAGTCTGATAGTAAAGGTAAGGCCTTAACAGAGAATGCTTTCATCAATCAATCTCTGGGTTTTGGGGCCAGCATGCCTCTGCTGGCAACTCTACTTATAAGCACATCAGGTGGGACTCGTACACACAATCCCTGGTTAAGGAGGGGAAAATTGTCATGACTGGTCTTGAAATCTTCATCAGTGTTTGGAAGTTGCCATGACTGGACAGTCATTGTTTTGTGGACAGCATGACCACCTGCTCAAAATATCCAGAGTTGGTAAAAAGCTTCTTTGGTTGCAAGATGACCTTAGCCCAAGTCCACATCCTGGTTTGCGAGGTGAAACTGTCAAGAATGTTTGTGTGATCAGCATCAATACCTCTAGCAAACGGGAGGTCTTAAAAGAGGATGGTTTGGATCCATCAACATCATGGTTCTGGGGCCAGTACGCTCTCACTGCACCACTCTGCTTTTGAGAGCCCCGGGTAGGACTTGAGCCCACAATCCCTTGTTTAGGGGGTGAATCATCGAGAGTGGAGGGAAATTGTGATGAATGGCTGGAAAATGTTTTCCGTTCCGCATCAAAAACTGGTAGATAGATGAGTAATAGGTGAGAGCATTTTCCTCCTCAACATACCATTAGCGGGAGTTCAGGTCCAAATGCATTTGGTCCAGTTGTAACGGTAAGGCCTTATCAGCGGACGGTTTTGATCAAGAGATCTCTGGATTTGAGGGGCAGGCAGCCGCAGCGGTGAGCTCTGCTCATAAGCACATCAGGTGGGAATTGGACGCACAATCCATGCTTAAGGAGGGGATAATTATCAAGACTCGTTGCTCACAAGCTGTCATGACCACCTGCTCAACACGTGGAGATTTGCTAAGAAGCATTTTTGTTTGTGATTTGAAATTAGCACAAGTCCACTTCCTATGGTACCAAGTGCCAGGCCTTAGCAGAGGATGGTTTTGATCCATCGACCTCTGGGTTATGGGCCCAGCACGCTTCTGCTGCGCCACTCTGCTGTTGAGAACAGCATGTGGTACTTGAGCAAACAATCACTTGTTTAGGAGGTGAAATCGTCAAAAGTGGAGGGACATTTTCCTGAATGGTTGGAAGATGTTCTGCAATCAGCATCAACACCTGGTAGATAGATGATTATAAGTTAAGAAGCATTTTCCTCGTCAACATACCGTTAGCGGGAGTACAGGTCCAAATGCATTTGTTCCTTTTGTAACGGCAAGGCCTTATCAGAGGATGGTTTAGATCAATCAATCTCTGGATTTTAGGGGACGGAAGCCTCAGCGGTGAGCTCTGCTCATAAGCACATCAGGTGGGACTCAGACGCACAATCCATGCTTAAGGAGGGGATAATTATCAAGACTCGTTGCTCACGAGTGTTTTAAAGCTAACATGACCACCTGCTCAACACATGGAGAGTTTGTAAGTAGCATTTAGTTTGTAACTTGAAATTAGAACAAGTTCTCATCCTATGGTACCAAATGCAGGGCCTTAGCAGAGGATGGTTTTGATCCATCGACCTCTGGGTTATGGGCCCAGCACGCTTCCGCTGCCCCACTCTGCTTTTGCGAACCACATGTGGTACTTGAGCACACAATCCCTTTTTAGGAGGTGAAATCATCAAGAGTGGAGGGAAATTTTCCTGAATGGTTGGAAGATGTTTTGCAATCAGCATCAACACCTGGTAAATAGATTATATATCGGTAAGAAGCAGTTTCCTCCTCAACATATAGTTAGCTAGAGTTCATGTCCACATGCATTTGGTCTGATAGTAAAGGTAAGGCCTTAACAGAGGATGCTTTTATCAATCAATCTCTGGGTTTTGGGGCCAGCATGCCTCTCCTGGCAACTCTACTTATAAGCACATCAGGTGGGACTCGGACCCACAATCCCTGGTTAAGGAGGGGAAAATTGTCATGACTGGTCTTGAAATCTTCATCAGTGTTTGGAAGTTGTCATCACTGGACAGTAATTGTTTTGTGGACAGCATGACCACCTGCTCAACACGTCGAGAGTTGGTAAAAAGCTTTTTTGTTTGCAAGATGACCTTAGCACGAGTTCACATCCTGGTTTGGGAGATGAAAATGTCAAGAATGTTTGTGTGATCAGCATCAATACCTCTAGCAAACAGGAGGTCTTAAAAGAGGATCGTTTGGATCCATCAACATCATGGTTCTGGGGCCAGTACGCTCTCACTGCACCACTCTGCTTTGGAGAGCCCCGGGTAGGACTTGAGCCCACAATCCCTTGTTTAGGAGGTGAAATCAACGACAGTGGAGGGAAATTGTCAGGAATGGCTGGAAAATGTTTTCCGATCAGCACCTGGTAGATAGATGATTAATAGGTAAGAAGCATCTCTCTCCTCAACATACTGGTAGCGGGAGTTCAGGTCCAAATGCATTTGGTCCAATTGTAACGGTAAGGCCTTATCAGAGAACGGTTTGGATCAATCAATCTCCGGATTCAGGGGAAGGAAGCCTCAGCGGTGAGCTCTGCTCAAAAGCACATCAGGTGGGACTCGGACGCACAATCCATGCTGAAGGAGGGGATAATTATCAAGACACGTTGCTCACGAGTGTTTAAAAGCTGTCATGACCACCTGCTCAACACATGGAGAGTTTATAACTTCAAATTAGCACAAGTCCACATCCTATGGTACCAAATGCGAGGCCTTAGCAGAGGATGGTTTCGATCCACCGACCGCTGGGTTATGGGCCCAGCACGCTTCCGCTGCGCCACTCTGCTTCTGAGAACAGCATGTGGTACCTGAGCACACAATCAGTTTTTTAGGAGGTGAAATCGTCAAGAGTGGAGGGAAATTTTCCTGAATGGTTGGAAGATGTTTTGCAATCAGCATCAACACATGGTAAATAGATGATTTATAGGTAAGAAACAGTTTCCTCCTCAACATATAGTTAGCTAGAGTTCATGTCCACACGCATTTGGTCTGATAGTAAAGGTAAGGCCTTAACAGAGAATGCTTTCATCAATCAATCTCTGGGTTTTGGGGCCAGCATGCCTCTGCTGGCAACTCTACTTATAAGCACATCAGGTGGGACTCGGACCCACAATCCCTGGTTAAGGAGGGGAAAATTGTCATGACTGGTCTTGAAATCTTCATCAGTGTTTGGAAGTTGTCCTCACTGGACAGTAATTGTTTTGTGGTCAGCATGACCACCTGCTCAACACATCGAGAGTTGGTAAAAAGCTTTTTTGTTTGCAAGATGAAATTAGCAAGAGTCCACATCCTGGTTTGGGAGGTGAAACTGTCAAGAATGTTTGTGTGATCAGTATCAATACCTCTAGCAAGCGGGAGGTCTGAAAAGAGGATGGTTTGGAACCATCAACATTCTTGCTCTGGGGCCAGTACGCTCTCACTGCACCACTCTGCTTTTGAGAGCCCCAGGTAGGACTTGAGCCCACAATCCCTTGTTTAGAAGGTGAAATCATCAAGCGTGGAGGGAAATTGTCATGATTGGCTGGAAAATGTTTTCTGATCAGCATCTTTTAGATAGATAAGAAGCATTTTCCTCCTCAACACACTGTTAGCGGGAGTTCAGGTCCAAATGCATTTGGTCCTAGTGTAACGGTAAGGCCTTATCATGGTTTTGATCAAGAGATCCCTGGATTTTAGGGGCAGTTAGCCTCAGTGGTGAGCTCTGCTCATAAGCACATCAGGTGGGACTCGGACGCACAATCTATGCTTAAGGAGGGCATGATCATCAATACTCGTTGCTCACGAGTGTTTCAAAGCTGTCATGACCACCTGCTCAACACATGGAAAGTTTGTAACTTGAAATTAGCATAAGTCCACATCCTATGGTACCAAATGCATCGCTTTAGCAGAGGATGGCTTCGATCCATCGACCTCTGGGTTATGGGGCCAGCATGCTTCCGCTGCGCCCATCACAAAGCATGCCAAACTGCTAAAAATAAATATATCAATATTAAAAAAATTATAATTGCTGCTTCCAAAATATGTTTTAAGACATTGCGGAGCACAGATATGATGCATAGTAGCAGCAGAAATGAATTAGTTTTTTGGTTATAAAGAGTTATTCTTTTTAGATACTTTATTTTTCCCTTTTGTGTTCTTTTGTCAAAGTGATGGTTGAGATAAGATAATCCTTTATCTTTCCCACAGTGGGTTGTCTGCAGTGTTAAAACAGTAACAAATTGGCACAATGGCACAAAGCATTAGTAAATTTGTAATTCTAAATGAAAGGATATGATAAATAACTAAATAGTATTGATTAAACACTATTAATGAAATCATGATCTTGCATGAGTGAATCGTTAGTTTTGATGTGATATACAACTGTGTTTGTATGTTTCATATCCTTACCGGTTACTTTGTTTTTCTCAGTAAGGCTGGTGATTGTTTAAGTATAATCAAACAACATTATTATTATTATTATTATTATTTTTATCGCAATTTTACATTGAACAAGATAGATGTTCTCATACACAATAAAACTTAACAAGTAGTTTAACAAAGAGGAATAATTGTTTTGTTTTGTACACAAGAGAGGTAATGGATTGTGAACATTCACTTTCTAAAAATTGAAACACTAAAATAAATGTGAAATACGTCGACCGTTTCAATGTTTTTTAATTAAAAAAAAGAGAAAATAGTAATGAATGCTAAATATTAAAATGTTTTAGTATGTTGATCACATTTTTCCTTACCCTCTTTAGTTGCTTAACTCGTTAGGGTTAGGGTTCGGGTCGGTAATGTTTTTGTCCTGCCACATTACGGAAATTTATATTGACTGATTTTGAATTTATCAATGGCAGCACACTTTGCAATATTGATGTTTTACTCATCTGCTTGTGTCATGGATACACAGGACTTCCTAAAATTCTTAGTTTGATGTTTTTTCTTTTCTTCTCCTCTATAACTCCAGCCAGCACTAAATAAGTCATTATTTGAGTCATGACATTTATATTTAAATTTTGTCTCCTTAGGGTCACACCCTGGCATGGCCTTTCTTGGCTGTTGTGGTTATTGTTGTTTTTGGATCGTGGAATGAGGCAATGCTTGCCAAGCCATTAGACAGGAGAACCTTTTGTTGCTCTTCAAATAAATCTTTTCACACCAGCTCCATGTTGGCTTTGCTGGATTTCTTTAACTGTGGATGACGGAGATGGTTTTATGTTAGCTGTGTTGTTGTAATCTTATGGAGATGAATTGCGTCTGGTTATTGGGTTGATTACATTCTGTAGCCTTTATCTTGCTACGAAGCAAACCGGCTCATTTCTCTCAGGCAGCACCTCCCCATCATCAACATGTGCAACACTCACTTTGCTTACTCCAACTTCTCTTCTTCTGTCTTTTGGTGATTCACATGATTACTTGACAGCGTTGCCATTGTGGCTTCGCCCCGCCCAGATCTTGCTACTGAAGTTCTTGAAAAGTTCAACCACAATAATTTAAACTCATGAGTACAACAAAAAGGAGGGTTTTCGTTTGATTTGTCTGTTCATCATCTGTTTTTTTTGTTGAAAACAGTGTTTGTCTTTCTTGGTACAACTGGTTGTGTTTGTGTATCTATTTGCTGTAAACTGTCTTTTGTTTTATTTGGTTGCATGATATGTACAGGCAAGTGTGATGTGACGAGCAGCTGATTGATGAGACATACAGACGCTTACCATGACGCTTTGTCATAGTTAAAATATTGTTTGGGGAGCTTGACATGGTTTTCTTAATGGAATCCCAATGAAGGTCAGCTTGACTGAGTTTCATTCCTGCCATTAGTGATGATGGGAATGTGAGGGCGATCACATGGTGCGAGAGCACTGTCCCAGCATGAAGTGCTGACCGGGAGACCGCTTAGGTCTATCTTCTGTCGACAAAAGCCACATATGAATTACATCATGTAAATCAGCAGTGATCAGATTGTCCAGTTTTAGGATTTATCATTTTAGACTTGCGTTTATTAATGGATTGTGTAGATGGGATTATGTTCAGGCAACATTCGAGAAATGCATTTTAGGACAATTTAAAAAACCTTGCATGATTTACACATTGTCGGTTATTTTGTAGCCTAATCTATATTCTATTAACATTATCTCCTACATATTAGACAATGTGATAATATTATTCTGTTGTTCCGCTAGGGTGACTGCGTATATTTATTTTGTACTGAGACTATAGTTGTCTATTCAACATAACTGTTTGGAAAAACACAGAACTATTCCCCATACCCTATTTTACATTCTTGGACCTAGAGCAAACAATGTTGTCATAATGTAAGTCTCTCACCCAAGTGTTTAAATGTATGTGCCCAGGTCAAAGCAGCCCTTGCAATCCCACTTGAAGGACCACTACACGACCTCCGACCAGGTGACTGGGTGGTGATCTACAACTTCCGGAGGGAACGCTGGAACTCTGCCAGATTCCTTGGACCGTTCCAGATCCTCCTCACCACCGCAGCAGCAGTTAAGGTGGTAAAATGACCTACGTGGGCACACGCATCTCATTTCAAGAAAGTCTGCAACCTTCCAGAGGACCAGATAAACGACTACAACGGTAAATCATCGGATGTGAACTGAGATCACGATCCTAGTGGGATATGTGCGAGTAACCTCCATCTCCACGAAGAGGATATGCCACATCTCACCTCCCTAATCCCTCTCTCCTTACTTCTCCTATCACTCTCACCCTATAATGTCTTTCACTTTATGTATGTCTAATCCGGCAATTTTCTGTGTTTATCTTTGTCTACTCGTCATTTGTTTGTGTAGTTATGTATCCCTACAAACTTCCTACAATATGATGGCAATGAAAAGGAATATAAAGGAGGAAACCCCAGACTTATCTTTGGAAAAGCATGGGAACGGTAGTATAGCTATTGCCTTAGATGCATTGTGCCATCACCCCCTAACTAGCTTCAATGACACCCATTAAGTTTGTTGGTTGGAATGTGAGAGGCTTGGGCTCACCTGCTAAACGTAGCAAAATCCTAACTCACCTCACCAAGATGAACCCCAGCTTCTGTCTACTGCAAGAAACCCAACTCACTGCATCTGAGCACCTCAAACTCAAAGCTAAATGGGTTAATCAGATGTTTTCCGCATCATACAACTCAAAAAAAAGAGGTGTATCTATGTATATTGAACAATAAAAGTATCCCATATCAAAATAAAACCACAATATCAGACCCAGAAGGGCGTTTCATAATGATGAATGGGATTTTAGGTAACATCAATGAACCTTAGCTAATATTTATGGCCCCAATGAGGATGACCCAAATTTCTTTCACAATATATTTTCAAAACTTTTAGAATTTTTTGAATAAATTATCATACTGGGAGGAGACTTCAACACAGTACTGGATCCAAATTTACACCGTTCTCAAACCAGAAATATTCCCAAATCCTGGCGTTCGTCGGACACTATAAAACAATATATGAGTGATCTTGCTCTTGGGGACTGTTGGCGATCAAATAACCCACATTCTAAGGAATACATATACTATTCACCACATCACCAAAGTTTCTCTCAAATCTACCTTTTCTTGACAAGTAACTCCACTGTCCAAAATCACTAATCCAGAAATCCACCCTATTGTAATTTCCAAACACGGGTCAATTAGTTTCAACCTGATAAATGAAACAACCCGGAACCCTCCCGGCAGGTGGCAGTTTAACACCTCACTTTTAACAGATAAAGAATTTAACCATTTACCGTACTTTCCGGACTATTAGCCGCTACTTTTTTCCTAGGCTTTGAACCATGCGGCTTATACAAAGGTGCGGCTATTCTGTGGATTTTTCTTCCACCGCTTGTGGCGCTCTAACCGGAATTAGAATCAAAAATAAGATAGACGAAAAATCACTGCAAAGAAGAATACGTTACTTTTTCTTTAGCAGATATAACGCGGACGATAAATTACCAACTGGTAATTATTTATAAAATCCACCATCACCAACGGGTTCCGAAAGGCTGGACTGCTACGCGAAGAGAGCGGCGCACCTTCAGAGTCAACTTCACCGGTGGATGACAGTGACACGGAGAGCGAGACTGATGGAGACAGATGTGACGAAGCGCTTCTGAGGCTGTTCAACTCCGACACTGAAGAAGACGACTTCATGGGTTTCAGCGAAGATGATTAAAGTGACTTGTGGTTTCAAACACAGGAGAAATGAAGGTAAATAAATGCCGTTTTTTTTCTCTTGGTTCTGTTCCGTTTTAATCAGCAAAGTTGCTGCCGTGTTAAAAGGCACTGTTCGGAAATAATCTGTTCAGGTACATACATGTACGTTTACAGTTCAAAATCGTTCTGTACATGCAGTAAATATCGAATTTTTCAACATAGATATCTGCGGCTTATAGCCCGGTGCGGCTTGTATATCTCTTTTTTTTTTAAATAGAGCGGATGCGGCTTATATACAGGTGCGCTCTATAGTCCGGAAAATAAGGTATTTCCAAGAGAATGGACTTCCTTCATTGAACTGAATGACTCCCCAGAAATATCACCATCCTTGCTTTGGGAAACAGCAAAGGCAGTTCTAAGAGGTAATATTATTTCATTCTCCACTCACAAGAAAAAGAAAGGACAAGAATGCCAAAATAAACTCCAACAGCGACTAAAGGAGTTACATTCCCAACAAGCCCACTCATCTTCTGAGCAAATCCGAAATGAGATCAGGACAAATACATCTCAACCTGAAGCTATCATCCATCAAAAGACACAATTCCTTATGACGTGAACAAGAGCAAATTATTTTGATTTCAATTACAAATCAGGTAAATTTCTTGCCAATCAATTGAAACGTGATAGAGAAAAATCACTTTTTACAGCCATCGAAGATTCAAGGACAAGGATGTCCGCTCTCCCCTTTACTATTCGTCATCTTTATCGAATCCCTCGCGGCGGGTATCTGTCAAAACAGTTATATTGTTGGCATACAAACAGGAAACTCTGTTCACAAAATCAGTTTGTATGCAGACGATATTCTGTTGTACATACGGAACCCAATATCATCCCTACCGGAGGTGCTCAATCTTATATCTAAATTCTCAGACTATTTAATAAATTGGACTAAAACCACAGTCTTACCACTCATTGGGGGGGACTGTAATGCTGCAACCCAGAAACTTCACTTAACCATCACAACGGGCAATATTAGATACCTTGATATTGATATCTCCCCCAATCTATCAGATTTGTTTACCCCTTAACTTCGCCCCATTGCTCAAATCCATTGAATAAGACCTCATTCGATGGAACAACCTACCCATCTCACTAATTGGTAGGATAGCAGCAGTGAAAATGAATATACTTCCAAAATAAACTATATATTTTCAATGACCCCAGTGCAACCACCAGTACATTGGTTTAATACTGTAGACTCAATGGTCAACACATTTTATTGGATATACAAGAAACCGAGAATCAAACTAGCAACACTACAGAAAAACAAAGACTGTGGAGGCCTAGCAGCCCCAAACTTTAGATACTACTATCTAGTAAACCATCTTCAATTTATAATTAAATGGTTACAACCAGAGCAACAATTGGCCCATGGATGGCGAGACATTGAACAATCTGAATGTCAGGAGTTATCATTATCCGATCTCCCATTTTTTACGGAATCTTTAAGGAAACATAATTGCTTTAAAAACCCACTTATCACAACAACTCTGTCAGCCTGGTGGAAATTCCTCAAACTAAGTGGTCACACTCTACCTCCAAACAAATTCACCCCAATCTGGCACAACCCAGATTTCCTGGTTAAAAACAGACCAATAATCGTTAAGTCTTGGAAAAGACAAGGAATTACTCATCTGGAACACATTTTTGAAAACAATTTGCTAATATCCTTCCCAACCTTAACCCAAAGGTATATATATATCGGTGGCCACGGCTTCCTTCAATTCCTTCAATTACAGCAGTCTCTAAAAGTTTAAATCAAATTGACCCACAACATCCTACAACCACCTGAAATGATTGAACATCTCACTCATATCGGTCACTTGAAAAATCCCTTTTCCAGAATATAGAAACTTTTATTAAAAATAGACGACACCTTATCTTTACCTTGCTTGAGACCTTGCTGGTCCCACCGATATAAACCTGGGGAAACTTATTTGCAACAACACCTGTTCTATGACCCGCAACTCCAAAATTCAACTCATCCAATATAAAATTTTGAACAGAGCCCATATCACGGAACACAAAATGTTCAAAATGGGTTTTGTGGATGAAGACATTTGCTCCCACTGTTCCCTTGATACCAGAGATGACTACTTTCATGCCTTCTGGCTCTGCCCACCTAACCTAGCATTCTGGACTAACATCACCAAGAAGCTATCAACTCTTCTGGGTCTCAGCATTCCCTTCTCCCCGTCTATATGTCTTCTCGGTGACCTCTCCTTAGTCGACCCACCACTGAAACACATCCAACCCATTTTGATCGCCTTAACAATCGCCAAGAAAACAACATTACTCAATTGGAAAAAGAGAGATAATCTCACCACATCCCAATGGTTGCGGTTATTAATAGATTACATCTCAATGGAAAAACTATTGGCAATATCTCAAAACAATGTTGATTCATTGAATGAAATATGGGCTACTTTTATCACTGACATAACTCCATTATTTAATACTTGAGTCTTCCTAAGTTGGCGCAATGTTGTTGCGCTTCGCGGCATGTGGGGGTCCTCCTGGTCTGCCGGGACTCCGCGGTTGGGTGGCTGCCCAGGCGGCTCTGGGGACATCCGTGGTGCATGGGCCAGTGTTCTTAGTGGATCCCGGGGCCCCATGGGGGAGGTGGGTGGTCTGGGTGGTGGCGCCCGCTCCTTTTCCTGAGTTGAGCTGGCCTGTCTCCAGGGGTGGCGGGGCGGGGGGGGGGGGGGCGGGACGTGCTACCAGGGAGTACCTGTGGCTGGCGTCTGTGTGTGGGTTCCGGGCGTGGTTGTGGGCTCGGGTTGGGGGCGGGGGGTGTGGGTCGCTGGTTCGGGTCTCGAGCCCCATGGTTGGCGGGTCGGCGCGCCGCTGGGGTTACCGGCCCTGTGGGTGGGGTGGCTGGGCCTGTGTGTCCCTCTGCCTCCCTTGGGGGGTGGTGGCCCGCCATGCATGGGCTGGTTAGGCGTTCCGTCTGGTCCTGTCAACCTAAATCCTGCACCTGACTGGCTGTGCTAGGCGCGGGACTCACCATGTGGCCTCCATCATGGGTGGCGGTCTCCTGTCATCACAAAGGGCTGCCGAGGTACCTGCCCTCTGACGCTCTCGACGCGCGGGATGCTGGTCACTGGGGGGTCGGGCTGTGGGTGGGGGTGCCATCTGCCGCCCTCTATTCTGTAGTCTGCATGCTCGGCGGCTGGGGGCTGACCAGGGCCCTGATGGGGACGCGGAGCTGCCTGACATGGCGGAGGTGCATGGTGGACGCTCTGCGCCCTTGGCTGATCGCTGTGGGTTGGCTGCCACCAGGTATGGGAGGTGGGCAGACTGGGGTGCGGTCGGGTCCGGGGGGAGGGGGTCTGCGTGGTTGCTCCCCGGCCTGCTGTGCCCCTGGATTGATCGGGTCGAGACTCGCCTATCTCTCTCAGTGCCAAAACTCATACTCAGCACATACACCACACAATAGGCCGAGGGCTTGCGAGATGGGCGGGGTGCAGGCTATGTGGTTGGGGATGCGGCGGGCAGCTACCATCTTGCCTGTCACACTCCTGCCCAAGCAGCTTCTCGTCCTTCTCAAAATTTTAATCCCACTCACATTAGCTTAGAACACATACACTGGCACACCAATCCTACTCCAAACAACACTCCATCAGACCAGGGCCTGCGGGACAAAAGGGGTGCGAGTGATCCGATGAACGCTTATGCCTGATGGACTCGCACCCCCAACCCCGCAATTTTAACTGCACTGGGTTTTTTTTTTTCTCAGGGGTGGCTGGTCGCTGGCCTTGCGCCTGGTGGCTTGGGATGTGCTGCGACCTGGTGGGGCTGCGGAGAGCGCCGCCGGGCCCTTCCGGGGCCCCTGGGGGGACTGTTTGTCATTGTGGGTGTGGGTTGGGGTGTAGGGGGCGGCTGTTGGCCTTTTGCTTCTGCGGCGCGGCTTCTCTGCTGCAGGGCCCCGGGTGCTGGGGGTGGCGTTGGGCCTGTGTGCCGGGTGGCCTGCAGGCGTTGCCGGGGGGAAGGGGGGTGTGGCATCGAGGTGCCCCACGCTGGGCGCTCACTGCGTGTGTGGGCGCTTAGCTGCGGTGTGTGGGCGTCTGGTCAACTGCAGTGGGGCGGGCCTCCCCCCTTGTGCGGGGCGTGGGTGGGTGTGGGGGTCCTGCCGGCCCGCCCGTGGGGCGGGTGGGTCGAGGAGTGTCGGTCTGTCACCGTGGGACCGTGATCTGGGCCTGCGGTCCGTGCCCTGCGCCCGTGGCCCGGGTTCTGTGCCGGCGGCTGCATCTTGTGCCTGCGCCCGGGGGTTGGTTGTATGTGTGCGCCCCTGGGGTGTGGGGTCTCCTCGTACTCCCTGGGACTGGGTCATGCTCCTCGGGGCTGGGCGTTGGAGTTGCTCCACAGCCCTCTGACTTCTCTGGGGGCCTGGGGGTCTTCCGTGGCTGCAGGGCAGGGTACCCGGGGATCTCCTGCAGCCGAGGGTTGTCCTCAGGGCTGAGGGGTTCGGGGGGCTTCATGGCCCCTTGCGCTGCTTGGAGGTGCCGCAACATATTACTGACCTTCTGCACCAGTACCAATGGGGATAAGTCATGTACAGTTACCAGTGGACATCTTACACACACACGCACGCACGCATGCACGAACGCACGCACGCACGCCTGCTTGGAGTGCACCCCAGCACCCTCCTGGTTGCATTCCTCTCCTTTCCTCCCTCATTTGCCTCCATAACTATGACAGGAAGAGGCCACGTGACCAGTTGTAGTTCCAGTTTTCCTGGACCTAATTCAGTTTTTCAATACATGTTGTCGTCCAATGTTCATGTTTTTGTGTAAATGTTGTTTGTTTCCATGTTTATTTGTCTCACCGTGATGATTCTCCCACTCTTGGAGTAGTGATCAGTTGTTTATATACCCAAACATGATAAATAGTTCTCCAAAGAGGGGGGTTGGTGGTGGCTCTCCATAGCCAAAAATTGTGCTCTTGTCATTCTACAGGTCATCCACAGGACAGAGTTATTGCAGCAGTTCTTGATGATTTAAGAATTAATAAAGAGTCGCATTGCAGGTTGAGAACTTGAACTCCACTTGCAGACTAACTCTGTCCTGAATGAAATACAAATACTCTGTGTTGTATACCATTGCATGCTGACAGCACAGGTTAAAAAAAGTAAAAAAGAAAAAGTAGTATAAAGACGAGATCACATTTCATCCTCACTCAACCTTGTGTGGAGATAAGGGTAACTTGACAGAGCATTGTGTGTATGATGTCAGAGCATACCTGTGACCTGAGTTTGGCTGTTAACCCATTGTATGAGCTCTCTTGAATTGATTTGATCAATGGATGATTGAGGGGGGCATTGTCTTGTGTTGAGAGACACCTGACTAAAGGTACACAACCTCTCATCGGTATAAAGCCTTCTTCGTCCGAAGCAGGAGCAGACTGGTCAGGAGACTGCTTTGGAGCAGTACTGAATCTTTCTCTTTATTCTGGAGAATAAATATCTTTAATATTCTCAGTTTTGTTTTCTTGTAGCGGCAGATTAACCTCACAGAAAATGCAGGAGAACTTCTTCTACAGTACATAGTGTGAATTGTGTACGTACTGTATGTGTGGGTGCCCAAGTGTGTGAGTGGCGCTGCCCTTAAAAGTATATTTGTATTGAGATAGATTGTTGATAGAGTGTAAGCATTTATTGCTTTACACTACTTAATTGCATTAAACCTCCTTTAACCTTCTTCAGTAAGAGATGGTGTGAAATCATCTTCATGTGGCCATTATTGCTCAAAGCATCCCAATGTTCAAAATTAGGCAGGTGGGAAGACTTCAGCATTAACTCAACACAAATAAAACCTGAACTGGAACTGTGTGTTTAAATTTCCACTTGACACATTTATTGCACTTTTGCAGAATTTACTATGCACAATAAGCTCTATGAGCTCTAAAAATACTAAAAATACTAAAATGTGCGCGATCGATACAAGGTGCTCGCGCAGGTAGCTGCAAGGGGCAGCGCCCCAATCGTAATTCTGGATCTATAATTATATAATAGAATAATTAAACAGAGCAATGGTGTGGTTAAGTTAATTTTAAGGAAAAAAAAAATTATTTCATTAAGTAATAAGGCACATTAACAACTAGAGAAATTGCAGAGTCCCAAAGGGACATTTCACTGCACATATGTATGACCGTATAATAATCTCTTGAACTTGAATTGTGGTAGTTCAGAGATGTCACTTAACCACCAAATGAAAACCTTCTGTACTTGTGTTCTTCCTCTTCTAAAAATAGTATCACAGATCAAAGATATCAAAAATGACATTTCTAAAATGCATTTGTTTGAAGCATGCAAATAACTGTACAACAGAAAAAAAGAACAAGCCTTTCCAAAATAGAAAAATAAATAATGATGATGATGAATTAATATTTTTTCCAAACTACTGTATATGAAAAATAGAATCAAATAACCATTGTCCTCTGCTCTAAAGCCGATTCTTCACAATGACCACGTAGAACAGCGCTCCTGTGAGTAGCACGACCCCGACCAGCATCCATCACCTTAAACTCTCCTTCGACCTCCTGACTCTTGCAACAGCATCTTCGCTGAATACCTCCGCAAAGTGGTGCTGTCATGATGATCACGAGACGGACAGAGAAAAGAAGATTAGAATGAAATAAAGTTTTACATAGCCAGCAGCAGTCGCCACAGTGGTTGTGTCTTGAGTGTCATACAGCAATTTATTCATGTGTTGTTGTTGTTGAGTCGGTTAAACTAACTTCAGCAAAAACGCTTGAACAACTTTGAATGTCAAGGAACGTTGGCACTCAACTTGGAACTCAAAATGTTTCGCTCAAAGAGTCAAAGAGAACAAGGCTACTTGCGCCTGCTAAACATCTTGGTTCAACTCGTGCACAACATTAGTTTGCCTGTTTGGGTGTTTGTCTATTTAATTTGGACAGTGACAAGAAGGACAGAACAAAGAAACTTTCTAATATAACAAATGATTTTTTTATTTGTGATTGTAAATTCATAGTTTATTGGTCTGCACACATCACCACTGACAGGCTGTTAGGGTTGAGTTTGGTTCTCAGCCTTTCTACCACACTATTTTATTCGGGAAATTAGCTTTTAGTCTATATGACGAAATCAAATGTTGTTTGAATTTCGGCTACATTGGGAACAATTTTTGACAAATAACCATTTATCCATCCACTTGCGTCAGAAGGAGGGGCAGACTGGCCACCGGGAGTACCAGGCATTCCCCTGGTGGACTGCTTGTCAGTTGGCCTGGTTTCAGTTGGGCCTGTACCGGCCCAACTGAAACCAGGCCAACTGACACCAGGTCGGTTTCTTTTTTCTTTTTGTTTGCCTAACCCAATTTAAATGCATTAGTTGAAATAACAAAGTCTCTACTCAAAATGTTAAGGCAACAAGGTTACTTTGTGTAAGCCGAGGTACTCACCCATCCTCCCTGACTCTGGATCCATGGATCAAGGTGGTGGCCCATGTATATGGTTTTCCAGTCTACTATGCGGGGCATCATGTTGTTCATCTCCTTCTGCACGCAATCACGCAGAGGGCACCTCCAAAGGCAAACAGGCCCACGATGCGTCCCCAGTTGATCCCTTCCCGAAACACCTCGTCCATCACGTTCTCAAAGCTGTTGTAGGCCGTGGCGGGAGTGATGTGGAGCTGGGACAAAGTGTCGCTGAAGGCTTTCATATAGCGCAGCTCAAACTCGTCCGCCAACTCCCAAAGTGCCTTTTCACTGGTGCTCTCCGGCCCCAGCTGCAGTATTGGATAGTTCTGCTGAGACAATTTGTAGCTGATGAAAGAGACCACAATCTCTCTGTTGCTGTGCTCCATGCTGAAAACTGCCAAGCTGCTCGGGCGTCGACCTCTTTCTGCTGTTATTTTTGGTAAGTCAGTGGGGTAGCGCAATAATTTGCCAGTTGGAAACTGATGGCATTGTTCAAACACTGAATCCCCATTGGAGGAGAGCTTTGACATCACAAAGAAATCCCATGGGGCTGCTGGCCTAGGGGTGCAGGGGCTATATGGGGGATTATTCATCATTTGGCATCATGACATTTGGCTCCCTGTACTAACTACCGCATCTGACGTTGTTACATGTCACAAAGCTGAATGACTTCTCTTTTTTGCTGGGCATAATAGTTGTATCATTTGTTGTTGTTGTTGTTTGTACAGAAGTGATCAACATGTCGCAAAAACAATGTATAATCTTCACGGGGAAGGTAAAAGTTTTCTTCCAAATGGGGCCCTTGGGCTTTCTGCAGCGGGATCCCTCAGAGAAGAAAAAAAAAAAATCTTCCTTGTCCTAATTGTCCTAACAAGACAGGTCAGCACCGGTCAAAGAGGATGTGGTCAGAAAGAATGCCTGGACTGTGGTTTACAACAGGGAGGGGACTATACTGACCGGAGTGAAGTGCTCAGGGAGTATATTCTCTAGTTTTGGAAATATAAGGGCAAATCCTTCAGGTGGCTTCTTGAAAATGATGTAGGGTACACAATGGACCGGATCAAGAGTGCCCAGAAGGAAAGAGACACTGGAGTCTTTATGGCTGAAGGGCCCAGCAAGGACAGTCTTGTCTCATTTCAGCAGTATGCACTCAGTTTCAAGGAGATACGGTCTCTTCTTAAATATGAGGCTGAGAGGTCCAGTGCTCCACCACCTGTGTCAGAAGAAAACAACCTTTTTGGCTTTGGTGTCAGAGCGAAGGACACCAGGAAGGAAGTGTGGGACAGGGGGGCTTATGGGTATGCAGCATTCATCATGGGGAAAAGGTGTGCTTCAGGTACAAAGATGCAGCGTCTGCAGGAGTATCTGTTGAGAGAAAACAGGTCTCTCTCTACACCAGTGTCTGACCTCTGCTGACCCCTTACATTAGTCATTCAAAGTAATTTGTGACATTTTCTCATAATATTCATTAAGTTGTGCATTACTCTTTGAATTACATTATTTTCACCATGGACCATTATTAAAAATCTATAATATGTTGTCTTACAGTGATGGAGGATGACCCGGATTTGGAGAGGGAAATGCTCAGCTTACCACTGTCAAAATTCCATGTTGTGCACAATAAGTGAACACCTCGATGTCACATTTAACATACTTTCATGTTAGATGATGATAATTGCCTTAATCATACATTTCTTTATATATATCTATCGCTGTGTAAATACATCTGCTGATGCCTCTGGACACATCATCAGTGATGTTCCTGGAATCATTGGGTGTTTCGGGCCTTTCAAAATAATACACCCTCATCCAGGTGACCCAGCCGTCCACCTGGATGAGGTGGCCGGCTGCCATCCTCTTGCATAGGTCAGGATGCCTGCAGGTGTTCTTCTGGCAGGGTTTGCCTGCTCCCTAGCTCTGACAAAGGCGATGGTTTTCTTGGAGTGTCGGAACTGCTTTGCCCACTCAAGTCCCGTGCTGACGGCTTCAGCGATGGTCTTAAGGACTTTTTCCTTCAGGGGGTGGTAGCTCAGGAGGTAGAGCTGGTTGTCTAGTGTGAGGGAAAAATTATTACGATCAACTATTTTGAATGAGGACAAAGGCTTCTACCTCCAAAAGGGGGTTTTAAAACATTTGTGTCTGCCCCCGCAGGAACCCCTCAGAATTATGTAAAGAGAAATGTTTTGCTCCTACAATGTCAATTCCAATATCCGATCACACTTGGCCTGTTTACCTTCTATGGAGATGAGGGACACTCCTGGGGAACCGCATTGTCATGCAACCCCCATTCTGCCAGGTCAAGGTTGCAAGTACCTGTTATTTACATTCTAGGAAGAGGGGGCACCCAGGAAGACAGTTAGGGGAGGAAGCACCCAGGAATACAGTTAAGGGGGGGAGGCAGACTCGGAGACCTCTAACCCAAACCACACCCTGTTTCTTCTGTATAAAGCCTCCTCTCTTTCTCTGTGATATCAGATTGATCCGAGCGCTGCTTTGGAGCAGTACTGAATCTTTCTCTTTATTCTGCAGAATATATAATCTTGGATATTCTCAGTTTTGTCTTCTTGTAGCGGGCAGATTAACCTCACCGATCATTGCGGAAGAATTTCCTTCACACTAGGAATCTAAAGGTTGCTGGTTCAATCCCAGGCTCCTCCTTCTAGCATGCTGTAGTGTCCTTGAGCAAGACACTCAAACCCTAATTGCTCCTGATGGCTCCTGTGTTTGAATAGTTGTAAGTCACTTTGGTTAAAAGTGTCTGCTAAATGTAAACGTTTATCATGCCTCCAGTGGTACCGTAATGCAGCAGCTGAGGATGTGCTCAAGGGTTCCTCGCTTGGAAAACAATGGGCATTCTGGTGTCTCTGCTATGCCCTATGTGTGCATGTTAGACAGGCTTGGGAGCACATCATAAACTGCCTGGATGAGGAATCTGTGCGGTGAGGCTTGGCTCTCCAGATCTTAGTCCAGGTCACCTTCCTCTCAACTGTGTTCTCCCATCCCAACATGCTCCCATGTTTCATCTTGTCTCCTCCTGTGACACAGCATCCTCTACTTCCTGCCAGTTCTCACTTGGATTCCAGCTTTGGCCACCTTCAGATCACTTCAGTCCCTCTACTGCACCACCTCTCTGGCTCTCATCACCTTGCATTTCTCCTCCAAGGATTTGAATGGCAGCTGCAGCTTGTTGTTGCACCCATAGAGTGCAATGCAGCTCAGGCTCGTGGTAGTCCAAGCCATCTCCGGAGGTGGTTGATCACCTTCCTTTCTAAGGTGTCGACTGTAGAGATTGGGACAGCATAGACGAGGAGGGGCAACAGGATCCTGGGAAGAATGCCATGTTGATAGACCCAGGCTTTGAATTTTCCAGGTAGGCCGGACTTATCCACGGATTTCAGCCAGCCAGCCAACTCAGTACAGGTTGACCGGAACTTGTCCTCCACCTTTCCTTTCCTCAGCACCATAGATCTTGATTTGGCAGGTTTGAAACGCATCCGGGCTCACTCCACCAGCTTTTCGAGTCCTTTCAGAATCAACCGGCAGCTTGGGACTGATTCTGTCGTGACTCTAAGGTCATCCATAAATACCCTGATGGGTGGCTGTCATTGTCCGGAATTTGTCCGGGGCCCTCTGCACTCTGGCTCAGCTGACTTGGTGAGCATATTCATGGCTAAGGAGAACAGTGTCACAGAGATAGTGGACCCTGTGATGATGCCACTCTCCTTGTGCCAACTAGATGTAGTTGCTCCTGAAGAGACCATCATCCGGAAGTTGTTGTAGTAATCAGTGATGAGGTCTTACACCTGCTGGGGACATGATGTTTAACAGAGTGAGCTGGACTAGTGTTATAAAAATTTTACACGTCTATGTTTTGATGTACTTTTTACTTTTTAACTTTTGTACAAGGTATGTGTACTTTGCTTTTCTTATAAAGGGTAAATAGAGTTCATGTCTTAAAAAATACATGAACTAGTCACTTTATGTACCTTAATGTGAAAAGGAGAAAGGCAACATGTCTCGACCATCAGATAAGGGAACCTCAACAGATGATCTGTCTCAACGAAATTGCCCCATCAGCGAAACTGTCTCATCAGCAGGACCCATGCGGAGGGGTCGCGACGTCTGTTGACTGACATCTCAACGACTCGTCAGTTTTGCCACTCCTAGGAAACTGTATAAAAAACTCAGATCTCCAGTAAGAATTGAGCACTTCCTCTTTAGCACTCTGTTGTGCTGCTACACTGAAACTGCTACTCTTGTACAAGATTAAATACTTTATTAACATAGAGCATATGTCTCTGATTTCCACTGTAACAGTCCGTCCACGAACAAAGTTTATAACAATTTAACTTTTACATTAATTTGGCGCCCAACGTGGGGCTCCAATATCTTCCTCTTCTCTCCAGAGCATCGGACCTGAAACCTTGCAAGGGGGAGACTGGGAAGAAAGTAAGTAAGACTAAAGTAAGACTAAAGAAAGTCCTCAGCTGCGGACCGTTAAAGGTATGTTTTGAGCAACAGAGGTCAGGTTCCCCTGGAGAGTGGAGCAGTGACGGAGCCAGGACTATGGAGGAAAAGAGACGGGTAGGAAAACGTCTGAAGTTAAAGTCCACGAATTACCTAAAGGAAAAGCAAGGATTCACACAGACAGGGAATATCAGGATACAAGCGTGCGTCTACTGACTCCAGGATTAGTTTCTCCTTGACTTCCAAAATTGGGAATATGTAGGTTAACCATCTCCTTGATATCACTGCTGACTCGCAGCGTCAAGAAGATACAATACTTTTTCTCTGTGCTTACCTCCCAAAGGAAAAGTAAGGTAATTAAACTAGGAGGTTTAAAGGTTAAAGGGTGAGCGGCTCGGTTCTGGGAACCAAGTATTAAGGGTAAAGAGTCTGGTTCTGGGAACCAAGTATTTAAAGGGTAATCTCCGGAGTCAGGGACACGGAAAGACGTCGTTTGGAAGGACGTATTCAACTCATCCCCCAGGTCCTGAATTAACAAAATATGAATGAAAGCGCTGAAAAATAATGAAAACAAAAATAAAAATAAGTAAAAAGATAAAACAAGACAAAAAAAATAAATAATAATAAATAAATAAAAAATTTCCTACGCGGGAACACTCGCAACAACAACTACAACAACAAAAATGGAGTCCCTGTTCCACGAGCCAGCCCACGGAGGAAGCACCGAGGTAAACGAGGCGGCATTCGGGTCAGAATGAGGACGCAACCTTACCGTCCACCTCTGCCAAGCATCCTTCTTGCTAACGTCCAGTCCCTGGAGAACAAGATGGATGAACTTCGAGCGAGGATTCAATTCCAGCGTGACACGAGGAACTGTTGCGTCCTCTGCCTGACGGAAACATGGCTGACCCCACTGGTGCCGGATGAAGCCATACGTCCAGCCGAGGCCTTCTCCGTGTTCCGCGGCGACAGAACGCGAGAGTCGGGGAAATCCAAAGGTGGAGGCGTCTGCCTAATGGTAAACAACCGCTGGTCTAACACCGACAACACCAAATTCCTCTCCCACTCCTGCTCGCCGAACCTGGAACAGCTGACCATACTATGCCGTCTATTTTATCTCCCCCGGGAATTCAGCACGGTCATCATTACAGCCGTTTATATCCCACCGCAAGCGGACACCGACGCAGCTCTGTCGGTTCTGTACGATGTGTTGTGCGGATTTCAGAACAGACATCCCGACGCGGCTGTGGTGGTGACTGGGGACTTTAACAGGGCCAACCTGAAAAAAGTTCTGCCGAATTTCCACCAACACATCACGTGTGCCACCAGGGGAGACAGAACTCTGGACCATTGTTACACTCCTTACAAGAACGGACACAAGCCCGTCTCGCTCCCTGCTTTCGGGAAATCAGATCACGCCGCGATCTCGCTGCTTCCTGTTTACAGACCTCTGATCGCGCGGGATCTGGTGATGACGAGGGAAGTGAAGCGGTGGACGGACCAATCAGAGGCTGCGCTTCAGGACGCTCTGACTGACGTAGACTGCGACATGTTCCAAACAAGCTCAAGTGACGTCAGCGAGTTTACGGAGGTTGTAGTAAGTTTGGTGGCTACGCTGGCGGATGAAATCGTTCCCACGGTGAAAGTTCGGATATTTCCAAACCAGAAACCATGGGTTGATAAATCCATCCGCTGCGCTCTGAATGTGCGCACAATTACAAAGCGGCGTCGTACAATCTGCGGAGGGCGGTGAGGGACGCCAAACGGACGTACAGAGAGACCGTGGAGCTGCAGATGGAGCGGGGGGACACAAGACGCTTGTGGGAGGGGCTGCGAACAATAACAAACTACAAGAGCAGCTCCTCCCCAGCCACGAGTGTGGACGCCTCCCTGGCCAACCAACTGAACTCCTTTTATGCGCGGTTCGAGTCTGGCAGCAACACCGCTAGCTCGCCGGCTAATTGGAGCTACACCGCTGGGGATGAGCGCGCACTCTCAGTGTCCGTGCACGAGGTCAGGAGGGCTTTGATGCTGGTGAACACCAGGAAAGCTGCGGGCCCAGATGGCATATCTGGGCGAGTACTGAAGACCTGTGCTAACCAGCTAGCTCCGGTGTTCACCACAATATTCAACATCTCCCTGGCTTAATCAGTGGTCCCATCCTGTTTCAAGAGGTCCACCGTCGTTCCTGTCCTGAAGATCGCGTCTCCAACCTGCCTGAATGACTACCGTCCGGTGGCCCTCACCTCGGTGGTCATGAAGTGTTTCGAGAGGCTGATTAAGGATTACATCTGCGCCTCCCTCCCCCGCACCTTGGACCCGTTGCAGTTCGCGTACCGGCAGAACAGATCCACAGATGACGCGGTCTCCCAGGTACTGCACACCACGCTCACGCACCTGGATGGCCAGAAGGGGGCCTATGTGAGAATGCTGTTCATCGATTATAGTTCAGCTTTCAACACCATAGTCCCCACCAGACTGGCTGTCAAGCTGATGGAGCTTGGATTGAATGGTCCGCTGTGCACCTGGATCCTGGACTTCCTCACAGGCCGCCCCCAGGTGGTCAAGGTGGGGAAGTACATGTCAAGCTCCCTCACCCTGAATACAGGATCCCCCCAGGGCTGCGTCCTCAGCCCCCTACTGTACTCCCTGTACACACATGACTGCGTGGCCAGGTCCAGCTCCAACATCATCATCAAGTTTGCTGACGACACCGTGGTCGTGGGCCTGATCACCGACTGCGATGAGAAGGCCTACCGCGAGGAGGTGGCTGACCTGTCACTCTGGTGCCAGGACAACAGCCTCCACCTGAACGTCAGGAAAACCAAGGAGCTGATTGTGGACTTTCGGCGTGGATCACAATCGAGGACGCACGCGCCCTTGTGGATTAATGGGACTTCTGTCGATAGGGTGAGCAGCTTCAGATATCTGGGAGTCCACATCACAGAGGACTTAACATGGACTGTACACACAGACACTCTGGTGAGAAAGGCGAGGCAGCGTCTCTACCACCTCAGGTAGCTGAGGAAATTCCGGGTCTCGTGAGGATCCTCAAGTCCTTCTACTCTGGAGCAGTGGAGAGCATCCTGACAGGCAACATCACTGCCTGGTTTGGGAACTGTACTGCCCAGGACAGGCGGGCCCTGCAGAGGGTGGTGCGTTCAGCTGAACGTACCACTGGAACTACCCTCCCCCCCTTGCAGGAGCTATACACCAGGAGGTGTAGTAGCAGAGCCCGTAGGATCATGAAGGATCCTCATCACCCCAACAACGGACTGTTTCAGCTGCTGCGGTCAGGCAAGCGCCTCCGCAGTCACGCAGCGAGAACAGAGAGACTGAGACAGAGTTTTTTCCCGCAAGCCATTAGAACTGTCAACGCTGACCTCACCAGGGGTCCTAACCGAGCCATACACTAGGCTCCACTACCTACTGTACTGTATGTAGCATACTGTACCGCATACTGTGTCACTGTGCAGGGTTGTTCATGATGCCATATTGCTGCGCCGTACTGTTGTATACTGTGCTGTATTATCCCAAACACTACCTCACTCTATTCACATTCACATGCCACTTTAATTCACATTCCACTTTAATTGCACATATCTGTACATACATAGGCATATTCCCTCTATCTATTCCATTTTATTTCATTTTATTTTTATTGCATTTTATTCTATATATATTTATCCTATTCTATAAGTATTCAACTTACTGTATTACGTTTTAGGAGTCAGTTAGTCGGTCTATTAGAAAGGAATTCTTTACTTTTATTTCTTTTTTTCCTAGGACATATTGTGTGCTATCACCGGGTGCGTTGCATTACATTTCACTGCATATATGTATGAAAGTATGTATATGTATGTGACAAATATAAAATCTTGAATCTTGAATCTTGAATCTTGATTCTTGAACGCCAAAGAGCAACAGACGCAAGTCCACTGTGTTTGTAACTTTTGTAACTTGTGCCGCGTTTCACAGAAACTGGAAAACTGTAACACGTACCAAAATGACTAAACTGGACCCTGTGTATTGCTGCCTGCAGCTATTATTATTATTATTATTATTATTATTATTATTATTATTTTTATTATTATTATTATTATTATTATTGTTATTATAATTGTAATTATTATTATTAGCATCATTATCATTTCCACTAACAAGCAAAGCCTCCCCGCAGGCCTCCACGACATCCTGGATGAACTCATCATCGTTCGTTCTGCTTTAGTCTTCTCTGAAATTCAAAATATAAAGTGTGTCTAAGAAGTCTATAAACAGTACGGCAAACAGTATATACACTGTACGTTTAAGTTATAGCGCTGAGTAATACCTGGGTGCCTGCAGGTGCAGGGGGCCGCCTCGACAGCCACGGAGACACCATCTTTAAAAGAAAGAACAAAATAGGCACAGTTGAGTGAGCAACGACTTCTACAGCGATGAAATATAAAAGTACTCTGTACTCTGTGACCGTTTGACCCTCCCGAATGTGGTGGCATCTTGTGATCTTAAAAATCAAAAAACAAGTTTGTGTTTGTTTTTCTTCGGACTGTGGTTGCAATAGCTGTATGTCATATACTGTAATCGACAATAAGTACATGCTCTTTTTTCACCCTCACTTTTCTCGGGGGTTAATCGCTGTCTGATGACACGTCAGATGAGTCCTGACACCTCCCCACCATCAGACTTTTTGTCATTCATGGCAGTAATCATTTCTAATGAATCTTGTGTGGCATCCATGAATCTCTTTCTTTTGACCATATTGACTTTAAACATGCAAAAATAACTGCTTGAAAATAGCTATATTCTATAGCGGGTAAATTTTACCTGCTGCTCATGCCCATTGCCCATATTTTAAATCTGGTTTTATCCTTACTGTTTTTAGCAATAGGGGATGCTACAAAACACAATTTTAGGAAAAGTCTGGGTGTGGCGGTTCTAGTGTTAAAAGAACTTGAATTCATCAATTCAGATTTGCCTGTCACCTATGTTACACCATTGGCACTTATGATCAGTCCTATAGTGATAGGAAAAACGGCAATTTATAATTACTGAAAAAATCAACAAAAATAAATATATTTTGGAGTATAGAATAAACCTTACACATTAATCTCTATCAATAATTCCCAATCAATCAAAAATAGGAATACAATTGAAAACTGGACAGAACATCACAGATCTCTGTTTAAAAATATATTTATTCAATTTCTTTCAGTCAGGGAAGTTGTTGCATTTAGTGTTCTATTTTAAATTGTAGTGATTACCTTCCCATATAGTCAACAACTCTCACGCCTAAACTACACCAGGCATGTTGGTGCACCGTACAGGCGTTGTGCGGCGCGTGGGTTTTTACCTTTGGTGGGGGACATCACCATACGAACTGGATCTGCTACACCTCGCCGCCGCCATTATTAGTCAGAGAATGAATTTTTTTTTTGTGTAATTTACATTATTTAGTCTCTGTTAGGTGATGTACAATGACTGTAAAATACACATATTTGCATATCAAAATTAAATTTGAGGCCTTTGAAGAACCATTTAAGCACTACTATATATATATATATAGATATATATATATATATATATAGATATATATATATATATATATATATATATATATATATATATATATATATATATATATATATATATATATATATATATCATATATATATATATATAGATATATATATCATTAATCCCTTCATCATCCACTATTATAAGTGTCTATCCAACCATGCTGGATTCAATTTAAATTGATCACATTTGGCTGGCAGAATCCATGATGAAAAGTGATTCTGAAAATTATGTCGTAACCCTGTTAATGCAGAGTTAGCCTGAATGGAAGATATTTGATATATCAGTCATTTTTGGTAATGTATTGATCACATGCATGTTGTCATGCAATTTTAGATCTTTTTACTCAGGCAAAATTTTAAAATAAATGCTTTGGTTATTTTCAACAGCAACCTTTTTTGTTCCTCATTTTGGGAGACAAAAACATAGTTTCTGTTATTGTTTAGGGTAATATAGACTTTTTCTTCTCAGAAAAAATGTGAGAAATGATTGCCTGTGCAGAGCTTTAATTTGTGAATTAATCAAAACAATGTATTGGCATTTTGGTAGGCATAATGCACATTGCACCATGAAATGCAATACAATCGCCATTGAGGGTTTTACAGATACATTATCTTATATATGTGGTGTTTCACATTTGATACACACATTTTCACAACACAGTCTTAAAAATAATAAGCTATGGGATGTTAATCAATTATCAGTTGCCCCAAACCAGAAGATATTTATCTTGAAATATAAGTCACAATATAATTGTTATTGTGGCGATAACATTTTAGCAAAGCCTTCCTTGCAAAACCAATCGTTAAATAAAGTCAAGAAATATTGGTTTAAGGATTGAAAGCCTCTACTGTCTCTGCAGTGCACGGATGATCCACCAGAGCGCAGAAGACATCTCTGATCTAGATTTTTCAAGATCATTTCGTCACAAAAGGGGATATTATGAAAGTATGACAGTACTTACATTTTGAGGACAAAATATACACACCCCAAGGAACATGCAATTGAAGGCCTCTTCAGAATCATATTTGCCTGACATGACGTGGTTCACTTCCTTCGCTATGCTAACGACTTATTTGTTGAGTTTCCCCTCTCTATCAAAGAGTATTTTTGGGTGTTACCAAGAAGTAAATTATTTCTTGCTTTATTTGTGCAGTAATAAATTCTACCAGATCTATGAACTTCAAAGTCTGTGACTTTTAAATACAGCGTGTTAGTATGGTCACAATATCCTACATTGTTAACGATCCTTATAGCTCTTTTTTGTTGTATGCAGAATGAATGTAATGTGCTTTTGTACACGTTACCCCACACCTCCATGCAGTAATTCAGATACAGGAATACGAGTGAACAACACAAAGTGTCTATTTCCTTTTATTTTAAAGTGAGTGATTAAAGCGATGGTCTAGAAATCCAATGGGGTGTCCCCGAGTCATTTCAAATCCTTCCAACTACGATTTGTACTGTTGTCCTATCTCTGAACCTATTTTTATTCTATGTGCCAGTTTTTTCTCAAAATATGTCCAAAAGTCAAGTATCATTTTGCAGCTTCTTCCTCATTTGATATGAATTTCCTTGCATTTTCAAACCACGATATGTAGTCGTGGCCAAGTGGTTAAGGCGGTGGACAACTCCATTGGGGTTTCCCAGCGCAAATTAAAACCCTGCTGACTACGATGATCAGGGATGTCACTGCTTTCATGATGTTTGAATTTTTGCGCAAGTGTCTCCTGGAAATATCTCTGTGGATGGGATGGTTTAAGTAGCCACACCTGATGCTCATTGGTTGGGCTAACGAGCATCCGGTTTAAAAACCCCGTCCACACACTCAGTCACAATAGGAGCCCTGTGTCATGACATGTTTCATCTGCTCTTGGCTAGTTCCGCCTAGCCTCAGCTCTACAATAAACTGGTGCTATCAACCAAAGGTAATCTGTGCCATAGGTCCCTGAACACGTCACTTGGGTGGCGCGTGGTGGTGAAACTGTGACAGTGGTGCCCAATGTGGGGCTCCGGCACAGGGAAGGGACAGGGAAGGGCTGCCCAAAGGTGCCCTGGAGCCACCACTGGTCTAACAGGCGGCCCCAGCACCAGCCCTCTTTCGACTGGTAGCAGCAGCACCTAGGGGGTTCAAATCCTGCAGATTACGATTCATGAGGTTGTTCTAACTCTAAATGTCTTGAAATTCTGTGTGCCAGATTCTGATGGAAACATCTCAAAGTTAAGTATGTTTTTGCAGCCTCTGCAATTATTTATGTTTGAATTCATTGCGCTGAGTGTCTCCTGAAAATATCTCCAGAAGACAAATACATTTTTTGAGCCTCTTCCTCATTTGATCGGAATTTCCTGGCGTTTTAAATGGACTAGCCATGTATTTAACATCCGAGTTGATAAGGCGATGGACTCTAAACCCATTGGGGTGTCCCCCAACAGGTTGAACTACAGGGCCGACTACAATTCACAAATATATCCTTGCTTCCATGATGTCTTAATTTATTGCGATGTTGTCTCCCAAAAAAAAACAATAACCCAATACTTTGTCTTGTTGCAGCTTCTTCCTGATTTGGTCAAAATGTCCTTGCATTTTAACCCCACAAAAAATGTGGTTGTTGTTGAGTGGTCATGGCAGGGCTAGATTTCCATCCAATTGTCCCCATGCGGAATCAGATCCTGTCCACCTTTGGCAAAAATGACCTTTTCTTGATGTTTGAATTTGTTACAGTCGTTTGTCCTTAAAATATCTCCAGCTGTCAATTACATATTAAAGCTTCTTCCTCATTTCATTGGAATATTCTTGCACTCTAAAACCGCAAACTATGTTGCTGTGGCCAAGTGCTTAAGGTGATGGACTAGAAATCTGTTGGGGTGCGTAGTTTCAAATATTGCGGACTACTATTTTCATTCTTGTCCAGTTGTCGGACGAAGCGGAGGCACCATCGAGATAACTTTTACTAGCCCTAACCCTAAACCTAACCTAACCCTAACCCTGATAAAAAGGTTCAGATACAGTCCTGATACATCATTCAGACGCAATCCAGCTGTGAAAATAATTTGTAAAATCATCAGAGACAATCCAACCACAGAAATACAGCCTCTCTTTCAAATCAGACTTAAAATCCGAATAGCTACATTCACAAAAATGGGGTCAAAAACCTTCAAGTCAGAACTTCAATGCCCTTATCATCGGAAACTGATGGACACAAAATCTATTTTTTCTCTACCCTTTACATGAATAACTGAGTGGGCAATATGGGAATGGACAGCTGCTGAAGACCTGCCCCGGCCCGTGCATTGCCTTTACCATCCGATTTCAACTGTCCAGTCATCGGATGAAGCGGAGGACGTCATCAAGATAACTTTTTCTAGCCCTCACCCTAACCCTAACCTAACCATAACCGTAACCCATTTCTTTTTGGGTATTTTCTGATCCACTTGTCAAAGCAGCACTCTTTTTGTACATTATGCCTCTTTTGGTTGTAGTATTCACAAATCAAAAGTGAATGCAAGAAGGTGCCATGAACAAGAAAACATTTACTTTTGTGGATCTTGGCTGTCCTGGAAGTATTGGCAGTCGCTGAAAGAGCTGGAAACAGAAATACAAATTTGAAAGGAGTCCAAGCACTGAGGGGATTTCACTTTCTCTTCGGTATTCGTCCAGTTAATTAGAATGAGTATTGTAGAATGCGACATCCAACTTGTTTTGTTTTGGATGGATTGCACCTTATTTCAGCAGTTCACTGTCAGGATGGCTGAGCAGTCTTAGGCACTACGTTCAGGTCGCAGTCTCCAATGGAGGCGTGGGTTCAAATCTCACTTCTGACAAGCCCTTTAAGTAGATGTTATCCTAAATGTCTGCTTTGCACCAGCATTTGCATGACTGGCATTATGAACAAAGCAGTCATGCAGGTAACTTGGACATCCCTCACCTTACTGCTCCCTGGCCTATCCTCCACAGTGACTTTAGCGTTAGAAGTTGTTACATGCCACAAAGTTGAATGACTTCACTCTTTCGATGGGCACAGTCTTTAAAACAGCACTGCATTGGCTGGGAATCAAACTGGCCCTGCCGCATGGCAGGCTACAATTCTTCCACTGAACCACCAATGCTCATGTCTAGCTGGTTTTTGGCTTCCCAGGCTGCGGTAAATGGCTACCCCTAACCGTAACCCTGATTATATGGATATGGATATGTCCTGATACCTGAAAAACATGAACTGAAGCCTTCAGACGCAATCCAGCAGTGACAATAATTTGCAAAATAATCAGACAATCCAACTACGGAAATACAGCCTCTCTTTCAAAACAGACTTAAAATCCGGATAGCTACATTCACAAAAATGGGGTCAAAAACCTTCAAGTCAGAACTTCAATGCCCTTTTCATCGGAAACTGATTGACACAAAATCTCTTTTTTCTCTACCCTTTGCATTTATAACGGAGTGAGTATTATGGGAATGGAGAGCTGCAGACGACATACCACGGCACGTGCATTGCCTTTAGCATCCGATTACAACTGTCCAGTCGTCAGACCGAGCGGAGGATGTCATCGTCATCATCAAAACTTGTTATCTAATTAAACTTTTGTGTCATTGTCATAATTTCTGTTGGTGTGGTTTGCGTCAACTTTCGTTGAGATCATTAATAGATCATTAAATCCTCCTGATTGTGTTCGATCATAAATTCATAATTTGCATTTGTACTGTCATTGTTGGCATCATTAGGAACTTGTGTGTACAGCATAGTTTTAGTCATGGCGTTCTCTATGAGTCTTTAAGACAACCCTCTAATGCATGGAATACAACAACAACCACACGTAGCTATAATTGCAATAATTACTGTTAATGATATAAGGATTGATTGTAACATGCCACTCCATTTACCAAACAGGCTCTCTAGACATTTGGTGAATGGATTATCTATCCCTGCATGTTCCGTCATCTCCTCGGACAATGCTGTCAGTCCAACCAATGCTTTAGTCACGCTGCCGTCAGGAGCGGTGTTGTTTGGGATGAAAGTACAACATACATCGCCAAACATCTTACAAACACCAACATCTTTAGCCAGCAACATATCCAATGCCATTCGATTTTGCCACGTCATCAAACTAGTTTTATCCAATTGCTCTGTCAGGCCCCTTATCCCATCCCGAGTACCGCTAAGGCCGCTAAGCCCAAAGCAGCCCAAAGCCCAAAGCCCAAAGCAGCCAAGAAGACTGCTCCAAAGAAGAAAAAAATTCATTCCATCCCGTTGGACCAGGGGTGGGCAAATTACGGCCCGCGGGCCACATCCGGCCCGTTGGTCTTTTTTATCCGGCCCGCCAAAGATTGGTACAGAATTCATAATTATGACTGCATTGATTTCACCTTGACCTGTAATGCCTGGCGTTTCACCAGGTGCCGCATTAGCTGCAGTGACTTGATTTTGTGGAGCCCAAGCTACTCTCTGTTATTACTCTGCTACTACTCTGAACCCATCTGCAACAATGAGTGGGCCAAAGAAAAGAAAAGTCCACAGTGAGTGCCGAGTGTTTAATAAGTAATGGACAACTAAATACGTTTTTTACCTAGGTCTGGTCAAAGGCTGTATGTCTTAATTGCCAAGAAACGATGGCGGTTTTAAAGGAATACATCAGCCCTCACTTTTCTACCAAGCATGCTAATAACGCTAACAACCGATCAACGCATATCGGACGGCTACCGCTCAGAGGTTGGCAGCTGGCTTGCAAGCTCAGCAAAACACCTTTATCCGACAAACTCCCATCCAAGAACCAAGCACGAAGGCAAGTTATTTGCTGGCATTCAAATTGGCAAAAGCCAGCAAGCCTTGCTCTGAAAGGGAGTTTCTCAAAGAGTGCATGGTAGAGACAGCAGGTATCTTGTGTCCTGGGAGCAAGAACAAGTTTGAAAAAATTAGCTTATCACGCAGGACAGTGACTGGCCGTGTTGAACTAATTGACGAAGACCTAGCTAGCAAGCTAAACAAAAAAGCGGAGTCATTTACATTATATATTTTGGCACTGGATGAAAGTACAGACATAAAGGACACCGCTACGCTTTTAATTTTTATCAGAGGGATTAATGACAATTTTGAGAAAACTGAGGAGTTGTTGGCCATGGAATCCCTAAAAGGGAAAACACGGGGAGAGGACTTGTATGGCAATGTGTCGGCGGTCATTAAGAGGCACAAGCTACCTTGGAGTACGCTCGCCAACGTTACCACAGATGGATCGCCAAATCTGACGGGAAAAAACGTCGGACTTTTCAAAAGAATCCAGAAGAGGGTGAAAGAGGACAACCCTTAGCAGGAGGTCATTTTCCTACACTGCATAATTCTGCTGAACGTGAGGCTACAAGGGAAAGACCAGTTTGTGCATGAAATGCATACAAACGTCAGAGCCTTCAAAACCAAGCTAGGTTTATTCTCAAAGCAAATGTCAAACAAGTCATTGGCTCATTTCCCCACACTGGCTACATTGAAAGAGGCCCCGCAACATGTGAAAAAATACAGGAAATCACTGGATGACCTGCATGAAGAATTCTGCCGTCGGTTCTCTGATTTTGGAAAAATTGGAAAGTCACTTCAGCTGGTGTCATGTCCCTTCTCACAAGACCCTGAAACAGCGCCACAGGAGTTGCAGTTGGAACTGATTGATCTCCAATGTGACACCGTCTTAAAGGAGAAGTTCAATTCTCTTAAACTGGATGAGTTTTATGCTTCATTAAGCGCAGCCAAATTTCCAAACATCCAGAAGATGGCGCAGAGGATGCTGGTGTTGTTTGGCTCTACATATGTGTGTGAACAGACTTTTAGTGTGATTAACACAAACAAAGCACCCCACAGATCCCAGTTGAGTGATGAACACCTCAGATCTGTTCTGAGAATTGCCACAACAAAATTAACACCAGACTTGGATGCACTGGCAAAAATGGGTGAATAACAACACCGTTCCCACTAAAAGGTAAGTGTATTAACACTGTCATGCTTTTTTTCTCTTTATGTTTGATATGTTTGCATCTTGTGCTGACCCGGCCCGCCTGTCAAATTTTAAAAGTCAATGTGGCCCCTGAGCCAAAAAGTTTGCCCACCCCTGCGTTGAACCCACAAAGGCTCTTTTCAGAGGCTCCCACACCCTCATAGAGAGCACTTCTTCGACAACTATCGATGGAAAAATTGGCATTTTAGAAACAATAATCATAATAAATCCATATTCAAAAGAAAATAACACTCATTGGTGGCTCAACAGTGACGTGGAGCCGGTACAGAGAATCATCTAAATAATTATAATATAATAATACTTGACAGTTATTATTCATAATAAACATATTCCACTGCTAATACATAATAATAATATCAATTATATTCTTATATATATATATGTATATATATATATATATAAAATAAAAAAAACGTTTTTATATAAAATATATTTATAAACTGTAAAATAAAAATTTAATGTTCATTCATTTAATTATTCATTTCAGCTATTTAAGTTGATGTGATAGTATAATATTTCACTTCATATATATATTTTTAAAATGACATTATATTATAATGCATATTGTTCTCTACTCCATGACACATATTTAACATGTACATTTATCATCAGTGTTTATTGAAAATAACTCCATAAACGAATAAAAAACGTCAACCATTCAAAATGTTTTGGTGAAACTTTCATGAATCATGGTCACGTGACAACTGCCATGGACAAACCAGCACACAGCACGAGTGCAGAAGGGACTATATATATATCTGAGCTCCATATCTGAGGGTATTAAAGATATTTATTCCGCAGAATAAAGAGAAAGATTCAGATGCACTTTAAAAACAGTGAATATCGTAGTTGTAGATTTGAAGAAGCTAGCTTTTTTTGCAGAGAAAAAGTTAGACCGATCTTGAGACCAGCCATTTGATTTGCTGTTGCCTTCAGTTACACCTGAGGACTGTTTTTACAAAGAAACATGAAACATATGTGGTGCCGGGAAGGCATAAATTGAGTTTTTACACAAGTGGTCCTTTTATGAGCTAGAAAAACACAGATAAGGATTAAAACAGTTGTGCCAGTTGTGTGATGTGAGATTTCCCAATAAAGACCTGAGGTAATCACCAAACAAAACACATGCCCCTCAGCATTTAGACATCAATTGGTTGTGAAGTAATATCATTCATGAGCATTTTTCTACCACACACCCTCCTTTTGTTCCCAGTGGAACAAAACAAAAGAGAAATGCACTAATAAAAAGATATCATATAATTGAGGCAAAGGGATCACAAAATTACCTCAATGCAATACAATTTGTAGGACAAAGATCTCCTAAGAATTATATCTGACATTACTGACTAAATCTATTTTATTGTTGTCGTTTGTTGTTGTCCTTTTGCTGTTGTTTTTCTTGTTATTATTGCTGGTTCAGTCTTATTTGGCACTTACTTTGTCCTCGCTGGTTCAGGGTAGTACCATCATATCTGCTGCTAATTGTTCAGCCATCAGCAAGGGTGTGAGCCAAGCAACTCTATCTAATCAGTAAACCCTTTGTCTAACTTTCTGGGCGTGTCCTCCTTCCGCCGAACAGGGATAAATACCCTGCACTACAAACTGAACTCTGAGTCGAGCTCTAGTGCTGAGGTTGCTGTGTAGTGTATCACTGCTCGTATTGTAGTATTGCAACTTGGACTACTGGTCTGACTCTGCACATTTCACTGCTATTTGCTGATCTGCCAACACGCTTGTGTTCCAGACACACCCCCTATTCAGGTAAGTCCTCTCTTATGTGGGCGTGCTCTTAGCCAGGTGCAACCCTAATCACATGAGCAGCTGTATTCTATCACCTATTTATGGTCCTGCCCTTGAAGCGTTAGCTTCAAGCGTTGGCCCATTTGTAGTCGCTCTCGTGTGAAGACGCACGTTTACCTCTGCACGTCAACCGAAGCAAGGACACTGAACAAGGCAAACCTGCCTTCTTTCTCTCACTCCATACAAAATGTGCTACTACCGCATCCCTACAACTTCAAGGTCACCCAGAAAGCCTCGTTATACCATACGCCGATGCAATCCGGGTAACCTCAGGTCCCTGCAGCAAACGTCTTCTGCAAAGACCTCCTTCTCTGTTGGCTTGTGGAATTGTCGATCTGCAGTTAACAAGGCAGACTTCATTTCTGGTCATGCCAACCACCTCTCCTTGGAGCTCCTTGCTCTCACTGAGACATGGATTAAACCGGAAGAGAGCGCAACCCCGGCTGCACTCTCCACTAACTACACATTCTCCCACACATCCAGACCATCTGGCCGTGGTGGTGGAACTGGCCTGCTAATTTCCAACACATGGAAATTTAATCCACTGCTGCCTTTAAACAACTTTGCCTCCTTTGAATATCACGCCGTCTTGGTGACTGCTCCGGTGAAAGCCTATGTGTTCGTCATCTACCGTCCACCAGGACAACTAGATGACTTCCTTCATGAGCTTGACACCCTGCTGTCATCAATTCCTGAGCATGAGTGTCCCATGCTCGTCCTCAGAGACATGAACATCCACTTGGACAGTGCGAGCTCAGCTGACTTCCTGTCTTTGGTTTGCTCATTCGACCTAAGACGGGTCCCGACTCCACCGATTCACGAGGCTGGCAAAGAGCTTGATCTCATTCTTGCCCGGAGCTGCACCACGGACAACCTAAGGGTCACCCCTCTTCATCTCTCTGACCACTTCTTCATCCACTTCAATGTCCAGCTACCAAAACAACCCCCCACCTCCCCACCCATGGTTACTATCCGCCGCAATCTCCGCAACCTGTCACCCACCCACCTCTCCTCTGTGCTCTCCTCTTCTCTTCCACCCCACGGCACTTTCTCCTCTCTGCAGGTAAATTATGCCACTGACTCCCTCTGCTCCACCTTGAGCTCATGTCTGGATAGCCTGTGTCCACTATCCACCAGACCTGCTCGATCAACCCAGTCCCACCCTTGGCTGACTGACACCCTCCGGACAACGCGTACTGACCTCAGAGCAGCCGAGAGGAAATGGCACAAATCCAAAACAATTGAGGATCTTGCAAGCTACCAGACACTGCTGTCCTCCTTCTCTTCCAGCATCACTGCTGCCAAGAAGGCCTTCTTCAACGATAGGATCAACGGTGCCACAGACACACGTAAGTTATTCGCCACCTTCAAGTCTCTGCTTTACCCTCCACCACCTCCCCCAGCTACTAACCTCACTGCTGACTGCCTTGCCTCCTTTTTTACTAACAAAGTGGCAGCCATCAGCAGCCAATTCACTAAACAACTTACTCACAACCTGTCTTCTCCAGCCCTAGGCTCATCGTTCCCTGGTTTCACCCCCCTCGCTGAAAGTGAGGTATCTAAACTACTAACATGTAGCCGTCCTACTACCTGTCCGCTAGATCCGATCCCATCTAAACTCCTTCAAGCCATATCACCGACCATCACCCCGGCAATCACACATATGATTCATTCTTCCCTAACTTCCGGCACTTTCCCTTCCGCTTTCAAAGCAGCTCGGGTCGCACCACTGCTCAAAAAACCCTCACTCGATTCCAATCAAGTAGAAAACTATCGGCCGGTCTCTCTCCTCCCATTCCTTTCCAAAACCTTAGAGAGGGCGGTTTCTAGACAGGTTACAGAGTACCTGTCAAGAAACTACTTTCTTGATACACTTCAATCTGGCTTCAAAAGTGGTCACTCCACTGAAACAGCCCTGTTGTCTGTGACAGAGGCCTTAAAAACTGCTAGAGCTGCTGCCAAATCCTCGGTTCTCATTCTGCTAGACTTATCAGCTGCTTTTGACACTGTCAATCATTGCATACTCCTGTCCATACTCTCAAGTATGGGCATAACGGGCAGTGCACTTTCCTGGTTGGAATCTTACCTTACTGGGCGCTCGTTCAGTGTGACATGGCGAGGCCAGCTGTCTGTGCCTCACAACCTCACCACAGGGGTGCCCCAAGGCTCGGTGCTAGGACCCCTCCTCTTTGCCATATACACCACCTCACTGGGCCCGATCATCCGCTCACATGGCTTTTCATATCACTGCTATGCGGATGATACTCAACTCTATCTGTCCTTCCCGCCCGACGACCCTACTGTCTCGACGCGGATCCCGGATTGTCTCGCTGACATATCCACATGGATGAAGGATTATCATCTTCAACTAAATCTGGCGAAAACGGAACTGCTGGTCTTCCCGGCCAAACAAGGTATTTATCACAACATTGATATTAAAATCGACTCTCTATCTCTTGTTCCTACCAAGGCTGCAAGGAATCTTGGTGTCATTATTGATGACCAACTGACATTCTCGGACCATGTTGCCGCCGTCTCCCGGTCCTGCCGCTTCGCACTACTCAACATCCGAAAAGTCAGGCCGTACCTGACCCAATATGCCACTCAGCTGCTGGTACAAACCTTGGTGATGTCCCGTCTCGACTACTGCAACGCCCTCCTAACAGGCTTGCGGCCTGTGCGGTGAAGCCACTACAGATGATACAGAATGCGGCGGCGCGACTGGTGTTCAACCAGCCAAAGAGGGCACATGTCACTCCGCTGCTCATCGAGCTCCACTGGTTACCTGTAGCCGCCCGCATCAAGTTCAAGTCTCTTATGCTGGCCTACAGAGTGATTGCTGGGAATGCTCCCGCCTACTTAAATGCTCTTGTAAGAGCACATGTTGCCCCCGTGATGCTGCGCTCGTGAAATGAGCGTCCCCTGGCTCTGCCGGCCATACAGCCACGGCAATCCAGGCTATTCTCATTTGTAGTTCCACGTTGGTGGAACGAGCTGCCAAAAATGACCAGAGCGGGGACCTCCCTCTCTGTCTTTAAGAAGCACTTGAAGACCCAGCTCTTCAGTGAGTACCTCCTGTCCTAACCTACAATTACTTAGCACCACCTTGCAGAATTTATTGTTACACTAATGTTGTTGTTACACTAATCTCTGTCGCAATGTAGCTTGAATGTTATTCTCCCTTGTAAGTCGCTTTGGATAAAAGCGTCTGCTAAATGACTAAATGTAAATTTATGTTAATGTAAATGTATACCCCTGCACAACAATGGATCCAGGTGTGTGTTAAAGTAGTGAGATTAAAAGGTTTAACTCGGAGGAATGATCTTCAGCTCGATGGTCGTGTTGTTCAGCACTGTTCAGCAGCTCTGTGAACTGTGTTTCCCCATGAAATCTAACGAGAATATTTAACTCCACGGTTTAACATGTATCTACTATTTATAAGTCAAACTCAGTTTTAAAAATACATTGAGAGATGAAAAAAAACCACAAAGGAACACAAATCTTGAAAAATCATTTTTTCAACTAATTTGGCTGCTCATGGAGATTTTAGAAATGCACAAAATTGTGGGTTTGCTGTGGTGGGTCACATTTTTTGTCATTCTTGCAATTGATTCTCAGTATGTGAGATTGGTTGGTGAGATGCAATTTAGGCTCAACTTGAGATGCCTTTGCCAGCAAGGACCAAATGTGTGACACGGTGTGTCATGGCTGATCCCCTCTTTGTGTCTTTGGAGGCTTTTCTACAAAGAAACAAATTAATTAGTTTGTGTTACTAGGGAACTTGAGCCAGATTTACACTGAATCCACCAAAAACACAAGATGTCCAATTCATTTCCTTGGAGAGTCGGAAACCGCATGCAGAAAGCCCTGACGCTCTCGGGTCTGGAATGCCTTGAAATTTGACAACCCTTGTGACAAATTTTGGTTCTGATGCTGCTGCGCCTCAAGCCCAGCGACGTGCATTACAAGCTCATTAGGCTTCGATTCAGAGAGCGAGCGAGTGAATCTTTGACTCTCAAACTGAAAATAACTACTGAAGATTAAATTAATGTGGGCAAAAGGTCAAGGCATTTGGCATAATTCATATTGGATGTGACTGATTTACACTTGGCGGTATTCCTGTGAAAATTCCATTCACAACTCAAAGCCAAACCGACTCTTCTGACTCTCATTCATCGTTCACTGGAAGTCCTCCCTCACTCACTATGCCTTACACCAACTGAATCAAATTAACGAAGTCAAAGAATTGAACAAATAATTTTAGCAAGTCACTCTTCAACAAACTAATCCCACAAAAGAGTCAAACTTTTAATCACTAATTCGTACCTGGTGGAAAAGCGGCGCTTTTTCTTTCTCTGACCACTAGACATCTGCAGTGGTTTCTTGTGTCTTTCTCTCCAGCGACCTTGTACACACTCACACACACTCTTCTCTTCACCCCACAAATCGATCAGCCGCTGGTAGTTTGTCCTGGACAAGCTCAAATTTCCTCTCTTATTCCGGAGGATTGATGTTAGCAGTGGAGTTAAAAGAGTGCATGCACACACACACACACACACACACACACACACACAACCACACACACACACACACACACACACATAAAACACAAATATATTCACACGCACACTCAGCATATGCCCAAAACACACACCAAAAATGAAGATGTAGTTCACAGCCATACTTAACGCACCACTCAGGTGCTCACATTCCCTTAGACATGCAGATGCACAATGCCCCCCACCCCCCGACACACACACATACAGACACATAGGTTGATAGACACACATACACACACTGAATAAAGTCAACAACGTAACACACACGTAATTTACAAAACACACACCCACATAAAGATGACCAGGACTTAACCAGCTCACCTTGAGTAGACAGCCATAGCTCTGGCCAATCATGATGCCCTGGTAATTGGTTTCCATTAGATGTGTCTGTTCCTTCCTTCCCATCAGGATGTGCATAAAGGGGGCTTGCCCTCAATTAACAGCTAGGCCACTTGTTACACGAACACACACACAAGAACCCCAATGTTCAAAAAGCCTTTTGCAAGGGTGGATAATGAAGAGGGTACATCCACCATGGAACACCGTTTAACCACTGGAGAGGTTAAGGGAGATAGAGGGAGATGGAGAGAGAGATTGGGGTAAGGTGGAGGTGGGGTTGCTTCTCGCCAGGTACACAGAGGTATGTAATTAATTATGAACACTCACCTGCTCCAGCCAAGAGTGGATGTAACTGGTCAAAACTGTTCCCCAGCATTCTTGTAAGTAATATCCTAGGAAATTCTACTCATACATCGTACTCTGGTTTTCATGATGTGGTGCAATTAACTTCACCACTTTACATCTTTTCACTAACAAATGGCTGCTAGTAGAGAGAACTCCAAGGACCTGTTTGAAGACATTTCACCAATATTTTATGCCAACCAATCCAACAAAAACTTTGTCAGTTAACAGCCAACATGATAACAATGGTTTATCTCTAGATTGCACTTGCAGATGGTGTGGATGTAGGAGACACTGAAGTTAAGCATTGAAATCTGAAAATTGACAATAAATTGTATTCCATGATAGTGATGGAGGGCTGTGAGCACGGAAACAGTGGAATTAGCCGATAGGGAGGCCTATATGGTACTGGTGGGGATAGAGGGTAGCCACTGGCCATGGTTCTGGTAGTTTGGGATTATCACTGTATGTATAGCCAGAAGAGTGGTAAGCACTGGGTGCCAGACGTTGGTATAGATAGAGGTTACTTTGGGACGCCAGAATGTTGTGCCTTCTGGACATGTAGAGGGCCTAATTCAACAAAAAAATGCTGAAATAGGCTGCCCACTTGATAACCTCAGTCAAATACTCATGGCGGCACTTATAGTAGTTTTCACAGCTTGGTAGCCAACTGAGCGATTTGGAGGAGTGATGAAAGACTTGACTTGACTTAGTTGGTGACTTGGCAGAGTAAAAAGATTTGTAACATTTGCAACTCTTGTTTGTTAGATTAAGTTGGAAGAATACACTGAGTCACATAGGACTTTGGACTTTGAACGATGAACGACGAAAGTAATGAAAATAGTGATAAAATCTGTCTCTTTATGGAGATTTGGCTCTTTACGAGTGACTCGGTAAATAGATTAGTTACATTTGCCGAATCATTAGACATAATGACCCAGAAGAGTCGTTTTGGCTCTGAGTTGTGAATGGAATTCTCATAAGAATCATTTAATCTCATCATAATTATTTATTTAGGGATAATACTACGTGATATTCAGTCAGCAATTAAATATGAATTATGCCAAATGCCTTCAGCATTCATATAATCCTCAGTAATTATTGTGAATTGGCGAGCGAGCAAGAGAGAGCGTGGGGGAGTGAATCTTGGACTGAAAATAATTACTGAGAATTAAATTCAGAGCCAACCAACTCTTCTTGCTCTCTTTCATCGTTATCGTGAATCTGGATTCGTGAGTATAGCGATCAAATTACAATTTTGCATGTGTCATGCCCGTCTCCTGAATCGTTAAATATTATTCAGCTGCTATGCAATCGTTGTTGGGTCTTGCATCACTACACATGACAACTTCAGTGAAATACTTGCATGGGAGCTAGGTTTATGGAGATTTATGGTGGCACTGCAGGTACTCTCCTCATTGACAGGGTGCAGGTTTGTGAAGTTGTTTTCTAAACTGGCTAGCTTCTGTGTATGCAGCTCCCTAATTATCAATACATGGAATTTAAAAACTAGATGCTGTGTAATATTGAATATTCAGAATTTGATAATACTGCTGCATTTGCAGGTACGTTTTGAATGCTGCTACATCTAGTGGCAAGGGTTACAGGTCCTTTTAGAGTTTGATACGTTTATTACAGACACTTTAGCTTGCAATTAGGTACAGTTTGGCAGGCAATGGTAGTTCTAAAGTCGTACAAACTTTCAATTCTTTTTGCAGCTCTCCCTTGGATAAATTTGCCTGACTACCTGTGTCTGCCACTGCCATCTTGAACCATGGCCATCTAAAGCCATGTTTCCACCTATTCTAACCAGAAACTGTTTTTTGAAGAAACTAAAAGGTTCCTTCAGACCGTTGTTGTCTGTGTTTCCACCAGAGTCTAAAGACCCACAAAGATAATACAAATTAGCCTGCTGACGTATTAAATAGCGACCGCTGTTTTTACGCGTCAAACGGTTCCATTCGAGTCCAGTAGGTGGCTGCAATGCCGCAATACACGGGGTCCAGTTTATTTGTTTTAGGTATGAGTTCGTTTTTTTTTTTCTTTGAAGTGCATCTAAATTTACTAAACTTACAAACATCAAACATCACGGAGTTAATTCGTGGAATTATGTCCATAGTGATCTTTTTTTTAATATTGTGACTGACCTTGACAATGGCTTCTTTATGTCTGATTTTCTGATTTTCAGCTATGTTTCCACATCTGTAACAATAACAAAGAGAAACTTTGTAATTACTTTACATAACAATAATAATAACAACATGTTATATTGTTAATATAATAGATACATGTTTGTTGTAATTACTACTTTATTGTATTTTTTCATTTAATAGTCTACAATTGGAAAATTCAGTTGAATAGATTACCTGTCTATTATTGTAATGGAGACAACATTTTAACATTAATTTGTCATGAGAATTATTATGGAAGAACTTGTCAATAACACTTTCTGTCTTTCTTTTAACTCTGTTACGTTTAGCTGCAGGAAACCGTTTATACATGACGTTTCTTAAAAAAAATACATAAATTTTTTATTTTTATCCAAATATTGTCATTGTAATAACTTACCTTGTTGTTTGTCAGTACATCTGGAGTCACAGTGACAGCGAGTGATGTTGGGTCTCGTGCGCCTCAATGATGACGTATTTACTGTACGTAGGTTTACGTATTGAGGAAGTATTTATGAGGTTGACAACCTCATACACCCAAACCAAGATCCAATATTAGAACAGTTGTGGCAGTCAGAAGCAGCAGGGAAGATGGCTGTGATACAGTCGCAGTACATAAGAATTGGTCCGCAGGGAGTAGTGATGGAGGTCCATGATCAACCAGGTGGAAAAGCAATACTGAATTGGTATCATATGTCTAATATGACACCGCATGTCACCTTGCTGATAAATAAAGGATACGAATCCAAGGACTTGATATGATGAAGCAGGAAAAGGAAAAAGAACGGGTGAAAACAGATTATCCTCTGATACTCACATCTAAATTCAACCGTTTTATCAAAATACTTTCTTTCACAGAAATGGAAGGAGAGTTACAGGAAATTTAAACAACTGAGAAGTGACAGATGGAGGAGATAGTGGAGAGATGCAGACAGGATGTGTTAAGGGAGAATGGAACAGGTAATTCAAGGACAAGTATGGTCCAAAAACCTAAGCCGGAAGCAGAGACAGGAATAGAAGCTACAACAGACGGTTTGAAAGCACCAGGGGTTTTGATAGAAATTCAGAGTTGTTGTGACACCCATGTGCTGCCTGTACTGAAGGCGGATAAACAAAAATGGCGGTGTGGGAGTTTCTTCCCACAGTTAATCATTCAGGGAGGGAGACGGAGTCTTCGATAACTTCTGGTACGCAAACATGGCTTGAGTTTTATTGTCCATTTCAGTCCGGCACGCAGCCTACAATTATATATATATATACTGTATTTATATCTGAGGATCTATTCTAATGGTTGTTATTTGTCCTCTCGGCGCAGGAGGAATAGAGTTCCGCTCTTGGGCTGCTCACGAGCCTGTGCACCGATCTCCTTTGTAAGACAGACAAAAACATTAAGAAAACTCTCTGCCTTGATTCGAGGCAGCTTGTTTGCTGCAGAAAAGGGAACCGTGCTGTTGTCTGCAGCCGGTGCTTGACCACGCCCTTTTGTCCGCCACATGCGGCTAGTGCATTATCTATAAGCTGTAAATGATGTCGTAGAGGATGAGCAGGCCGAGGTTCAAAATCCGCACACGCTGTTGATTAATGTCCCCCCAGACACCAAGTACTTCACAGTAATTGATTTGTGTGGAGCTTTTTTCAGTGTTCCACTGGCACAGGAGAGCCAGCATATATTTGCATTCACATACAAAGGAAAACAGAACACGTATACACGCATGCCTCAAGGTTTTAAACACTCACCACATATTTTTAATAAGGTTTTGAAAGCTGACTTAGAGGAACTGGTGCTGGATGGGACGCGGATTCAATATGTGGATGATCTACTTGTGTGCTCCACAGCATTAGAACAGTGTCATAGTGACTTCATGGCTGTGTTGCAAAAATTAGCAGGAGGAGGGCATGAAGTGTCCCAGAAAAAATGACAATATTGTCAACCAGAGGGAGAATATTTGGGCTTTACGATAACCCATTGTGGTGGGTGGGGTGGCTAAAGTACGCTTTTAAAACCGCCCCTCTCAGAGAAAAAATGAAAAATGCAGACCAGACTAATTTGTATGCTCGGTTGACATGAAACTGTGACGCTGTAACAGCTTTAACACATTAGCAAACCTGTATTAATCGACACCGTTCATTTTTTGGTGGCAAATCGTAGTCAAAATTATGCTTCTGCCGTTCTGATGCAGGAAACATGGAGTGGCCTTTGAAAACAACCCATAGCATACTATAGCACCAAACTGGATGCAGTAGCCCAGGGCTACCCTCCATGCTATCAGGGCCTAGCTGCAGTACAGTATACATATGATAAAGCGTCAACAATTACAATGGGACATCCGGTAATACACCAATCATAAAGTGACTAAGCACAGGGAAAGTTTGTGGTACCCAATGCTAGGCTTTTAGAACATTTTACTTTGCTAACATACCCAGATGTCACGTTGAAAAGATGCTCCACATTAAATCCAGCAGAGACTCCTGCCTGATTGTGTGGCAGATTCACTTCAATACACATAACTAAGACCGGATCTGATGTTCAACCAAATAATAATTGCGGATAATGAGCTGTTTGTGGATGGATCATGCTTCAAGGATCACATTGGTAACCACGTAGGGTTAGCTGTGGTCTGCAGTCAGGCTGATTAGCAGTTTAGCACAATCCAGAGTGAGGCCTGTCCACAACCATACTCAGCACAACTGGCGGAACTGATAGCTCTACCAGCAGCACACAAAAAAGGTGAAGGACATATAGTAAATATTTAAACTGATTCTGCATATGCACATGGAGTGTGTCCTCTGTTTGGAGCCATATGGAAACAAAGAGGGTTCAAGAAAAATGATGGCACACCCATTCTGCATCACACTGAAATGCATGACCTTATGACAGCGCTGCTGTTACCAAAACAGGTGGCAATTGTTAAGTGTCAGGCACAAAAGAAAGGCAATGACTACATAATCATTGGCAACAATATGGGAGATGAAGCAGCGAAACTAGCTTCAAAACGTGCTTGTGCAACAGGAATTTAAGCACTGCTGATTATACCCAAGGCGGTGCCAAGCTTAGACTCAGACTTCCGGTCTGAGAGGACTCTGGCGTTTATGTCGCCGCTTCTTAGTCGGTTCATTTAAGCTTAATTTGCCTTTTGCTATTTTCCTAAAGTTCTTTCCTTGCTAATTTAAGTTCACTACTACATCCTCTTACATCAGTTTGAAGATCGTGGATTTCTGTTTTTACGTTTGGTACTTCCCCTCTCTGCCGATCAGCTGTCAGCTGACATTAGCTGCTGTTAGCATCCGCTGCCGAGCTATCAAGCTATCCCTGCTAGCTAGCAGGAGTCCTTCTTCTCCTGGGTCTTCAGCTCGGATTTCCTTCTACCTAGATACTTGGATTATCCCCCACTGGATTAATTTTTGGCACGCTACCCAGACTGTTCGTGACTTCTCTCCTACTCCCGTCATTACACTGCAGGATGCGGCTGTCCGAGGCTCGGCTTCTCGTTCTCTGCTCGTAGCCTGCTGGCTATCTGCTGCTGTCGATATGGTGCTCAAATACTCCTCTCTCGATCTTCGGATGTTTTCATGTTTATCTGCGCCCTTCTGTCTGGACGTTATTAAATCACTCAGACTTTTACAATGACCCCGCTATATACACAGAACATCCCGACACAAGATTATTCACTGGGATTCCACTGGTGCTCGCCCATTTCCTGTAAATCATACTCTGCGCACTTCCGTGTTTCACATCGACATCATCACAGCGGGCATCACATGCGCACCAGCTTTCTGAAGCCCTTGCTCTATGCTGACAGTATCACTTTTCCAATCCTGCCTGACACCTCTACTGCTTCCTTCATGCTTCTCAACGCCCGCTCCTTAAATAATAAAGCACTATTTATCCATGACATTATCACTGACTGAGAACTTGATTTTCTATGTCTAAGTGAGACATGGCAAAATCAGCAGGACTTTATAACACTCAACCAAGCCACTCCCCCAGGATATGTGTATCTTCAGAAACCCCGCTCCATCGGCGGTGGGCTGGCTGTCATCCACCGACATTTTTTGAGTGTATTAGATTGTCACCCTCTGGATCTCCTCCACTCCAGATTGTCCTCATTTGCCGCATCCCCAAGGCCCCCACCACCTTCATGTCTGAGCTTACCAAGCTATTGTCCTCTGTCTGCTCCAAGTCTCCATCTCCCCTCCTGCTGCGAGACTTAAATATCCACGTAGACTCCTCCAGTTGCAGCTTTGCTGCTGAATTCCTGTCACTGTTGGACTGTTTTAACATCATGCAGCATATCCAAGGACCCACCCACACTAAAGGTCACACTTTGGACCTAGTCTGCCCCCCCCCCCCCTGCAGTGCCTGGACCTGGCAGTATCGGACCATCACGCCGTCCTCTTCACCGTCCCTGTCCCCCTGCCCATGCAGCGCCCTGGTCGTTCCATCACCTTCAGGAATATTACGTCTGTGGGTGCGCCAGCTCTATCTGACCTGCTTGTGACCGTCCTGGCCCTGGCTCCCGCTGACGCTAAAGTGGACACAATTCACCAACAACTCCTGGTTCCTGCCCCCTCTCCTCCCAACGTGTCCCAGACACTGGGCAGTGTGCCCCCAGTTGCCCCCCTCCACCCCCAATGCTCTCTCTCTTCCAGGTTGGCGACCAAAGCCAAAGCCTCCACCTGCTCCCTGAGCCCTATGGCAACGGCGTCGGTGAATGCCTGCCTACCTACACTCTGCCCTTCCATCGCAGACATAATCAACTCCTCCCTAGCATCTGGTACAGTTCCCCCCAGTCTCAAAATCGCCTCCATCACTCCCATCCGGAAGAAGCCTGGTCTGGACCCTGACAATCTTAACAACTACAGGCCGATCTCCAACCTTCCATTCCTCTGTAGGGGCTTGGAAAGAGCTGTGACCGCCCAGCTCCATCAACATCTGTGCAACCATGAGCTCTACGAACCCCTGCAGTCAGCCTACAGAACACACCACAGCACAGAGACCGCCCTAATCAAGATTACCAACGACCTCCTCCTTGCTGCAGACACCAGTAACATCAGAATCCTCATCCTCCTGGACCTTTCTGCTGCTTTTGACATGGTTTCCCTCACAATCCTCCTCAAATGCCTATCCGACCTCCTTGGCATCACTGGAACAGCTCAGTGAGCGATGAAGTAGCGGCGGGATTTGAAACAATACCAGCCAGAGGAATATCCAAAAACACAGAATTGATCAATTACATCCATTATAATCACAAAGGTCTATTAATTACACGGATGCCGCTTTATCCGCCTTAGGGGAACAATTGAAAGCCACAAGAGCTGTGGCTTGGCAAAATAGGCAAGCTTTAGATTGGCTCTTAGCAGAAAAAGGAGGAGTGTGTGCATTCATAGGCGAAGTGTGTTGCACTTTTATCCCAAATAATATCTCGCCAGATGGATTGTTCCCTCTTGCAATAAATAAACTTAAAAAGCTAAGACAGGAGGTCAAAGACAACGCAGGTAAAAATATGGAATATGGAATATGGAAAAATTTGGTTTGCATGGCTAGATTTAAAAATGGGATGATGGGGAATGATGTTCACCAAAATAGGTATAATACTCTTGGTGCCACTAATAATAATGGGTTTAATTTTTTTCTGTTCTATTCCCATAATGAGATCCATGATAGCGTCAAGGTTGAGCAAACAAATGATCCTCACGTCATGGGACATAGTCCAGTCAAAAGGATTAGAATGGGAACATGTTGGAGAAGGAAGCCAGAGTGATGATGAAGATGATGAAGAATATGGACTCACAAAGGCCTAAGCTTTGAAAGGCCATGATGAATCAATGCATGTTGAAACAAATTGAATGGTCAGGTTTTTCAAGTTTTTATTCTAGTGTCATGTATTCTTTGTTATAATCATATAATGTGTCATATTTTTAATATCATACCAAAGGTTTTTTACTTTTATATTATGATGTGTTTTTCTAATCATATATTTTGTAATATAGGCTAATTGATTGATGGGATGGAAACAATTAAAGGTATAACACATTTGGAAATCAGGTTGTGAATTCTGATTAAAGAAAAAAACATTTTTCTGATAACCAAATGTGAATACTGATGATTTATCTAGCTGTCCGGAAAGTAGCCATATATGATTGTGAATTGACAAATATATGTCAATTGATGTTTGGGACATAGTAAGCCCCAAAGGGGAAGTATATGGGAGAAATTTACTATAACATTCAATGGTAAAATATAAGTATTATCTTGCCTACACGCTATATGAATTAAATAAGTGTGGGGAAATATTGAGTAAAGGAGATACCACTCTCCCCCAGTGCTGGTACAATATGCCACCAAAAGATATTAAAGGGTGAATGAATTGAGGAAGAAGAATCTTTATTTGTCACAGGACAACACATGCACATGCTTTTTTGATGGTGGCCGGTGAAATGCAGACTCTGCATTTCACCCATATTGGCTTGTCCTTCATCCGGGGGGGGCAGCCAGGAGCAGTGGGCAGCATTCGATGACGCGCCCGGGGATCTGGTTCCAGATGTCCATCGCTGTCAGACGATGTTGTGTGCATGTTTTATGTGGGACGAGATCTCGGACGACATCGGGCTTATTCAGAGCGATATGGCCATGCGTCGTGAGCAGATGAAGATGGGAGCGAGAGGTGCCAGTGGTGACCACCAAATCGAGCGTGTGGCCTTTGGTGTGGGTGGGTTCTTGAACGTGCTGTATAATGTTAAAACAGTCCAACAGTGACAGGAAATCTATGGCAAACATGATGAGTTCACATCCCAAAGAATTCATTTCTGAGGGAAAATTGTCAGGACTGGTTGTAAATTGTCACGAGTGGTCAAAAGTTCTGATGACTGGTCTGAAATTGTTTTGTGAACACCATGACCACCTGTTAATTAAACATTGTGTAGATATAAAGCTGTGTCCTCTTCAGCATATAATAGGCATGAGTTCACATCCTGAATCATATGTGGTTGTAGCAGAGGGGACACCCTTGCAGAGGATGGTGTTGATTCATGAACATTGGGGTTATGGTTACTCTGCTTTCAAGAACCCTGGATAGGACTTTCACCCACAATGTCTGGTGTGGGAGGAAATTGTCAAGAACGCTTGTGTGATCAGCATCAACTGCTCCAGCAAATGGGAGGTGGTAGAAGAGGCTACTCCATTGACATCAGGGATTGGGGTGCAGTACACTCACAATGGACCACGTTACTTTTGAGAGCCCCAGGTAGGGCCCTGAGCCCATGAGCCCTTCATCCCTTGTTTGGAAGGCCAGTGCCTTATCCACTAGGCCGGTACTTTGGCCTGCACCTTGAACAAAGTGCTCAATTTTCATGCACAATGGCAATAAGGTAGAGAAACAATTTCTTGGCAATTTACTGTTATGAAATTGCTCAATTCTTGACAGCTTAGGAAAAACCATTGTGAACAGTTTCAACAGCAAGCAAATACTTTTTCTAGATTACAAAGTATACACTTCTTGTTAATAAGCATGAGGTCACATCCCAAAGAAAACATTTCTGAGGGAAAATTGTCATGAGTGATCAAAGGTTCTCATGCCTGGTCTGAAATTGTTTCGCAATCAGCATCAACAACTGTTAAATACACGTTGGTAGGAAGCTTTTTCCATGTCAACATATGTTAGAATGAGTTGAGCATGAGGCCTTGGCAGAAGATGGTTGTGATCCATTGACCTCCGGATTATGGGCCCAGGACACATCCGCTGGTAACTCTGCTCATAAACTCCTTAAGTGGGACTTGAATTCACAATACCTGGTTTAGGAGGGGAAACTTGTCACGACTGGTAAGAAAATGTGAAATTGTTTTGTGAACAGCATGATACCTGTTCATTAAATGTTGTGTAAATAAGAAGCTGATTTCCTTTTCAACATATAATTAGCATGAGTTCACATCTTGAATCATATATTGTGGTAGCAAAGCGGAAGCCTTTGTGGAGGATGGTATTGATCCATCAACATCGGGGTGACTCTAATTTTTAGAACCCCAGATAGGACTTTAGCCCACAATCTTTTGTTGAGGAGGTGAAATTGTCATGACTGATCTTGAAATCTTCATCAGTGTTTGGAAGTTGACGTGACTGGATAGTAATTGTTTTGTGGACAGAATGACCACCTGCTCAATATGTCGAAAATTGGTAAAAAGCTTTTTTGGTTGTAGGATGACACTGGCACGAGTCCAGATCCTGGTTTGGGAGGTGAAACTGTCAAGCATGTTTGTGTGATGAGCATCAATACCTCTAGCAAACGGAGGTCTAAAAAGAGGATGGTTTGGATCCATCAACATCATGGTTCTGGGGCCAGTACGCTCTCACTGCACCACTCTGCTTTTGAGAGCCCCAGGTAGGACTTGAGCCCACAATCCCTTGTTTAGGAGGTGAAATCGGCAAGAGTGGAGGGAAATTGTCATGAATGGCTGGAAAATGTTCTCCGATCAGCATCAACAACTGGTAGGTAGATGATTATTTGGTAAGAAGCATTTTCCTTCTCAACCTATCATTAGCGGGAGTTCAGGTCCAAATGCATTTGGTCAAATTGTAATGCTAAGGCCTTATCAGAGGACGGTTTTGATCAAGAAATCTCTGGATTTTAGGGGCAGGAAGCCTCAGCGGTGAGCTCTGATCATAAGCACATCAGGTGGGACTCGGATGCACGATCCATGCTGAAGGAGGGGATAACTATCAAGACTCGTTGCTCACGAGTGTTTACAAGCTGTCATGACCACCTGCTCAACACATGGAGAGTATATAACTTGAAATTACCACAAGTCCACATCTTATGGTACCAAATGCGCGGCATTAGCAGAGGATGGTTTCGATCCATCGATCTCTGGGTTATGGCCCAGCACGCTTCCGCTGGGCCACTCTGCTTTTGAGAACCACATGTGGTACTTGAGCACACAATCCCTTTTTTAGGAGGTGAAATCATCAGGAGTGGAGGGAAATTTTCCTGAATGGTTGGAAGATGTTTTGCAATCAGCATCAACACATGGTAAATAGATGATTTATAGGTAAGAAACAGTTTCCTCCTCAAGATATAGTTAGCTAGAGTTCATGTCCACACGCATTTAGTCTGATAGTAAAGCTAAGGCCTTAACAGAGAATGCTTTCATCAATCAATCTCTGGGTTTTGGGGCCAGCATGCCTCTGCTGGCAACTCTACTTATAAGCACATCAGGTGGGACTCGTACACACAATCCCTGGTTAAGGAGGGGAAAATTGTCATGACTGGTCTTGAAATCTTCATCAGTGTTTGGAAGTTGCCATGACTGGACAGTAAATGTTTTGTGGACAGCATGACCACCTGCTCAAAATGTCCAGAGTTGGTAAAAAGCTTCTTTGGTTGCAAGATGACCTTAGCCCAAGTCCACATCCTGGTTTGCGAGGTGAAACTGTCAAGAATGTTTGTGTGATCAGCATCAATACCTCTAGCAAACGGGAGGTCTTAAAAGAGGATGGTTTGGATCCATCAACATCATGGTTCTGGGGCCAGTACGCTCTCACTGCACCACTCTGCTTTTGAGAGCCCCGGGTAGGACTTGAGCCCACAATCCCTTGTTTAGGAGGTGAAATCATCGAGAGTGGAGGGAAATTGTCATGAATGGCTGGAAAATGTTTTCCGTTCCGCATCAAAAACTGGTAGATAGAGGAATAATAGGTGAGAGCATTTTCCTCCACAACATACCATTAGCGGGAGTTCAGGTCCAAATGCATTTGGTCCAGTTGTAACGGTAAGGCCTTATCAGCGGACGGTTTTGATCAAGAGATCTCTGGATTTGAGGGGCAGGCAGCCTCAGCGGTGAGCTCTGCTCATAAGCACATCAGGTGGGACTCGGACGCACAATCAATGCTTAAGGAGGGGATAATTATCAAGACTCGTTGCTCACGAGTGCTTAAAAGCTGTCATGACCACCTGCTCAACACGTGGAGATTTGCTAAGAAGCATTTTTGTTTGTGATTTGAAATTAGCACAAGTCCACTTCCTATGGTACCAAGTGCCAAGCCTTAGCAGAGGATGGTTTTGATCCATCGACCTCTGGGTTATGGGCCCAGCACGCTTCCGCTGCGCCACTCTGCTGTTGAGAACAGCATGTGGTACTTGAGCAAACAATCACTTGTTTAGGAGGTGAAATCGTCAAGAGTGGAGGGACATTTTCCTGAATGGTTGGAAGATGTTCTGCAATCAGCATCAACACCTGGTAGATAGATGATTATAAGTTAAGAAGCATTTTCCTCGTCAACATACCGTTAGCGGGAGTTCAGGTCCAAATGCATTTGTTCCTATTGTAACGGTAAGGCCTTATCAGAGGATGGTTTAGATCAATCAATCTCTGGATTTTAGGGGCAGGAAGCCTCAGCGGTGAGCTCTGCTCATAAGCACATCAGGTGGGACTCGGATGCACAATCGATGCTTAAGGAGGGGATAATTATCAAGACTCGTTGCTCACGAGTGTTTTAAAGCTAACATGACCACCTGCTCAACACATGGAGAGTTTGTAAGAAGCATTTATGTTTGTAACTTGAAATTAGAACAAGTTCTTATCCTATGGTACCAAATGCAGGGCCTTAGCAGAGGATGGTTTCGATCCATCGACCTCTGGGTTATGGGCCCAGCACGCTTCCGCTGCGCCACTCTGCTTTTGAGAACCACGTGTGGTACTTGAGCACACAATCCCTTTTTAGGAGGTGAAATCAGCAAGAGTGGAGGGAAATTTTCCTGAATGGTTGGAAGATGTTTTGCAATCAGCATCAACACATGGTAAATAGATGATTTATAGGTAAGAAACAGTTTCCTCCTCAACATATAGTTAGCTAGAGTTCATGTCCACAAGCATTTAGTCTGATAGTAAAGCTAAGGCCTTAACAGAGAATGCTTTCATCAATCAATCTCTGGGTTTTGGGGCCAGCATGCCTCTCCTGGCAACTCTACTTATAAGCACATCAGATGGGACTCGTACACACAATCCCTGGTTAAGGAGGGGAAAATTGTCATGACTGGTCTTGAAATCTTCATCAGTGTTTGGAAGTTGCCATGACTGGACAGTAATTGTTTTGTGGACAGCATGACCACCTGCTCAAAATGTCCAGAGTTGGTAAAAAGCTTCTTTGGTTGCAAGATGACCTTAGCACGAGTCCACATCCTGGTTTGGGAGATGAAAATGTCAAGAATGTTTGTGTGATGAGCATCAATACCTCTAGCAAACGGGAGGTCCTAAAAGAGGATGGTTTGGATCCAACAACATCATGGTTCTAGGGCCAGTACGCTCTCACTGCACCACTCTGCTTTTGAGATTCCCCAGGTAGGACTTGAGCCCACAATCCCTTGTTTAGGAGGTGAAATCATCGAGAGTGGAGGGAAATTGTCATGAATGGCTGGAAAATGTTTTCCGATCAGCACCTGGTAGATAGATGATTAATAGGTAAGAAGCATCTCCCTCCTCAACATACTGGTAGCGGGAGTTCATGTCCAAATGCATTTGGTCCAATTGTAACGGAAAGGCCTTATCAGAAAATGGTTTTGATCAATTAATCTCCGGATATTAGGGGCGGGAAGCCTCAGCAGTGAGCTCTGCTCATAAGCACATCAGGTGGGACTCGGACGCACAATCCATGCTGAAGGAGGGGATAACTATCAAGACGCGTTGCTCACGAGTGTTTAAAAGCTGTCATGACCACCTGCTCAACACATGGAGAGTATATAACTTGATATTAGCACAAGTCCACATCTTATGGTACCAAATGCGAGGCCTTAGCAGAGGATGGTTTCGATCCATCGACCTCTGGGTTATGGGCCCAGCACGCTTCCGCTGCGCCACTCTGCTTTTGAGAACCACATGTGGTACTTGAGCACACAATCCCTTTTTAGGAGGTGAACTCATCAAGAGTGGAGGGAAATTTTCCTGAATGGTTGGAAGATGTTTTGCAATCAGCATCAACACCTGGTAAATAGATTATTTATAGGTAAGAAGCAGTTTCCTCCTCAACATATAGTTAGCTAGAGTTCATGTCCACATGCATTTGGTTTGAGAGTAAAGGTAAGGCCTTAACAGAGGATGCTTTTATCAATCAATCTCTGGGTTTTGGGGCCAGCATGCCTCTCCTGGCAACTCTACTTATAAGCACATCAGGTGGGACTCGGACCCACAATCCCTGGTTAAGGAGGGGAAAATTGTCATGACTGGTCTTGAAATCTTCATCAGTGTTTGGAAGTTGTTACACTGGACAGTAATTGTTTTGTGGACAGCATGACCACCTGCTCAACACGTCGAGAGTTGGCAAAAAGCTTTTTTGTTTGCAAGATGACCTTAGCACGACTCCACATCCTGGTTTGGGAGATGAAAATGTCAAGAATGTTTGTGTGATGAGCATCAATACCTCTAGCAAACGGGAGGTCTTAAAAGAGGATCGTTTGGATCCATCAACATCATGGTTCTGGGGCCAGTATGCTCTCACTGCACCCCTCTGCTTTTGAGAGCCCCAGGTAGGACTTGAGCCCACAATCCCTTGTTTAGGAGGTGAAATCATCGAGAGTGGAGGGAAATTGTCATGAATGGCTGGAAAATGTTTTCCGATCAGCACCTGGTAGATAGATGATTAATAGGTAAGAAGCATCTCCCTCCTCAACATACTGGTAGCGGGAGTTCATGTCCAAATGCATTTGGTCCAATTGTGACGTAAAGGCCTTATCAGAAAATGGTTTTGATCAATTAATCCCCGGATTTTAGGGGCGGGAAGCCTCAGCAGTGAGCTCTGCTCATGAGCACATCAGGTGGGACTCGGACGCACAATCCATGCTGAAGGAGGGGATAACTATCAAGACTCGTTGCTCACGAGTGTTTAAAAGCTGTCATGACCACCTGCTCAACACATGGAGAGTATATAACTTGATAATAGCACAAGTCCACATCTTATGGTACCAAATGCAAGGCCTTAGCAGAGGATGGTTTCGAGCCATCGACCACTGGGTTATGGGCCCAGCACGCTTCCGCTGCGCCACTCTGCTTTTGAGAACCACATGTGGTACTTGAGCACTCAATCCCTTTTTTAGGAGGTAAAATCATCAAGAGTGGAGGGAAATTTTCCTGAATGGTTGGAAGATGTTTTGCAATCAGCATCAACACATGGTAAATAGATGATTTATAGGTAAGAAACAGTTTTTTCCTCAACATATAGTTAGCTAGAGTTCATGTCCACACGCATTTAGTCCGATAGTAAAGGTAAGGCCTTAACAGAGAATGCTTTCATCAATCAATCTCTGGGTTTTGGGGCCAGCATGCCTCTGCTGGCAACTCTACTTATAAGCACATCAGGTGGGACTCGTACACACAATCCCTGGTTAAGGAGGGGAAAATTGTCATGACTGGTCTTGAAATCTTCATCAGTGTTTGGAAGTTGCCATGACTGGACAGTCATTGTTTTGTGGACAGCATGACCACCTGCTCAAAATGTTCAGAGTTGGTAAAAAGCTTCTTTGGTTGCAAGATGACCTTAGCCCAAGTCCACATCCTGGTTTGCGAGGTGAAACTGTCAAGAATGTTTGTGTGATCAGCATCAATACCTCTAGCAAACGGGAGGTCTTAAAAGAGGATGGTTTGGATCCGTCAACATCATGGTTCTGGGGCCAGTACGCTCTCACTGCACCACTCTGCTTTTGAGAGCCCCGGGTAGGACTTGAGCCCACAATCCCTTGTTTAGGAGGTGAAATCATCGAGAGTGGAGGGAAATTGTCATGAATGGCTGGAAAATGTTTTCCGTTCCGCATCAAAAACTGGTAGATAGATGAATAATAGGTGAGAGCATTTTCCTCCTCAACATACCATTAGCGGGAGTTCAGGTCCAAATGCATTTGGTCCAGTTGTAACGGTAAGGCCTTATCAGCGGACGGTTTTGATCAAGAGATCTCTGGATTTGAGGGGCAGGCAGCCTCAGCGATGAGCTCTGCTCATAAGCACATCAGGTGGGACTCGGACGCACAATCCATGCTTAAGGAGGGGATAATTATCAAGACTCGTTGCTCACGAGTGCTTAAAAGCTGTCATGACCACCTGCTCAACACGTGGAGATTTGCTAAGAAGCATTTTTGTTTGTGATTTGAAATTAGCACAAGTCCATTTCCTATGGTACCAAGTGCCAGGCCTTAGCAGAGGATGGTTTTGAGCCATCGACCTCTGGGTTATGGGCCCAGCTCACTTCCGCTGTGCCACTCTGCTGTTGAGAACAGCATGTGGTACTTGAGCAAACAATCACTTGTTTAGGAGGTGAAATCGTCAAGAGTGGAGGGACATTTTCCTGAATGGTTGGAAGATGTTCTGCAATCAGCATCAACACCTGGTAGATAGATGATTATAAGTTAAGAAGCATCTCCCTCCTCACATACTGGTAGCGGGAGTTCAGGTCCAAATGCATTTGGTCCAATTGTAACGGAAAGGCCTTATCAGAAAATGGTTTTGATCAATTAATCTCCGGATTTTAGGGGCGGGAAGCCTCAGCAGTGAGCTCTGCTCATAAACACATCAGGTGGGACTCGGACGCACAATCCATGCTGAAGGAGGGGATAACTATCAAGACTCGTTGCTCACGAGTGTTTAAAAGCTGTCATGACCACCTGCTCAACACATGGAGAGAATATAACTTGAAATTAGCACAAGTCCACATCCTATGGAACCAAATGCAGGGCCTTAGCAGAGGACGGTTTCGATCCATCGACCTCTGGGTTATGGGCCCAGCACGCTTCCGCTGCAGCACTCTGCTTTTGAGAGCCCCAGGTAGTACTTGAGCCCACAATCCCTTGTTTAGGAGGTAAAATCATCAAGAGTGGAGGGAAATTGTCATGAATGGCTGGAAAAGGTTTTCCGATCAGCACCTGGTAGATAGATGATTAATAGGTAAGGAGCATTTTCCTCCTCAACATACCGTTAGCGGGAGTTCAGGTCCAAATGCATTTGGTCCTATCGTTACAGTAAGGCCTTATCAGAGGATGGTTTTGATCAATCAATCAATCTCTGGATTTGAGGGGCAGGAAGCCTCAGCGGTGAGCGCTGCTCATAAGCACATCAGGTGGGACTCGGAAGCACAATCCATGCATTAGGAGGGGGAAATTGTCATTACTAGTTGTTCACGAGTGCTTATTAGCTGTCATGACCACCTGCTCAACACATGGAGAGTGGGTAAGAAGCATTTTCATTTGTAACTTGAAATTAGCACAAGTACACGTCCTATGCTACCAAATGTGAGGCCTTAGCAGAGGATGGTTTCTATCCATCGACCTCTGGGTTATGGGCCCAGCACGCTGCCGCTGCGCCACTCGGCTTTCGAGATCGTCATGTGGTACTTGAGCAAACAATCCCTCTTTTAGGAGGTGAAATGGTCAAGAGTGGAGGGACATTTTCCTGAATGGTTGGCAGATGTTTTGCAATCAGCAACAACACCTGGTAAATAGATGATTTATAGGTAAGAAGCAGTTTCCTCCTCAACATAAAGTTAGCTAGAGTTCATGTCCAAATGCATTTGGTCTGATAGTAAAGGTAAGGCCTTAACAGAGGCTGCTTTCATCAATCAATCTCTGGGTTTTGGGGCCAGCATGCCTCTACTGGCAACTTTACTTATAAGCACATCAGGTGGGAGTCGGACCCACAATCCCTGGTTAAGTAGGGGAAAATTGTCATGATTGGTCTTGAAATCTTCATCAGTGTTTGGAAGTTGTCATTACTGGACAGTAATTGTTTTGTGGACAGCATGGCCACCTGCTCAATATGTCGAGAGTTGGTAAAAAGCTTTTTTGTTTGCAAGATGAAATTAGCAAGAGTCCACATCCTGGTTTGAGAGGTGAAACTGTCAAGAATGTTTGTGTGATCAGCATCAATACCTCTAGCAAACGGGAGGTCTGAAAAGAGGATGGTTTGGATCCATCAACATTCTTGCTCTGGGGCCAGTACGCTCTCACTGCACCACTCTGCTTTTGAGAGCCCCAGGTAGGACTTGAGCCCACAATCCCTTGTTTAGAAGGTGAAATCATCAAGCGTGGAGGGAAATTTGTCATGATTGGCTGGAAAATGTTTTCTGATCAGCATCTTTTAGATAGATAAGAAGCATTTTCCTCCTCAACATACTGTTAGCGGGAGTTCAGGTCCAAATGCAATATGTCCTATTGTAACGGTAAGGCCTTATCATGGTTTTGATCAAGAGATCGTTGGATTTTAGGGGCAGGCAGCCTCAGTGGTGAGCTCTGCTCATAAGCACATCAGGTGGGACTCGGACGCACAATCTATGGTTAAGGAGGGCATGATCATCAATACTCGTTGCTCACGAGTGTTTCAAAGCTGTCATGACCACCTGCTCAACACATGGAGAGTTTGTAACTTGAAAGTAGCATAAGTCCACATCCTATGGTACCAAATGCATCGCTTTAGCAGAGGATGGCTTCGATCCATCGACCTCTGGGTTATGGGCCCAGCATGCTTCCGCTGCGCCACTCTGCTTCCAAGAGCATCTTGTGGTACTTGAGCACACAATCCCTTGTTTAGGAGGTGAAATCGTCAAGAGTGGAGGGACATTTTCCTGAATGGTTGGAATATGTTTGCAATCAGCATCAACACCCGGTAAATAGATGATTTATAGATAAGAAGCAGTTTCCTCTTCAACATATAGTCAGCTAGTGGTCAGGTCCAAATGCATTTGGTCCGATAGTAAAAATGAGGCATGAACAGAGAACGGTTTTGATCAATCAATCTCTGGGTTACGGGGCCAGCATGCCTTTGCTGGCAACTCTACTTATAAGCACATGAGGTGGGACTCCGGCCCACAGTCCATTCTTTCGGAGGGGAAATTGTCATAACTGGTCGTTCATGAGTGTTTAAAAGCTGTCATGAATGGACTGTAATGCATGACCACCTGTTCAATATGTGGACAGTTGGTAAGAAGCTTTTTTGTTTGTAACATGAAATTAGCACGAGTCCACATCAAGTGGTACCGAATGCGAAGCCTTCACAGAAGAGGGCTTTGATCCATCAACTTCTGGGTTATGGGGCCAGCATGCTTCCGCTGCGCCCATCACAAAGCGTTCTAAATTGCTAAAAATAAATATATCAATATTAAAAAAATAATAATTGCTGCTTCCAAAATATGTTTTAAGACATTGCGGAGCACAGATATGATGCATAGTAGCAGCAGAAATGAATTACTTTTTGGGTTATAAAGAGTTATTCTTTTTAGATACTTTATTTTTCCCTTTTGTGTTCTTTTGTCAAAGTGATGTTTGAGATAAGATAATCCTTTATCTTTCCCACAGTGGGTTGTCTGCAGTGTTAAAACAGTAACAAATTGGCACAATGGCACAAAGCATTAGTAAATTTGTAATTCTAAATGAAAGGATTTGATAAATAACTAAATAGTATTGATTAAACACTATTAATGAAATCATGATCTTGAATGAGTGAATCGTTAGTTTTGATGTGATATACAACTGTGTTTGTATGTTTCATATCCTTACCGGTTACTTTGTTTTTCTCAGTTAGGCTGGTGATTGTTTAAGTATAATCAAACAACATTATTATTATTATTATTATTATTTTTATCGCAATTTTACATTGAACAAGATAGATGTTCTTATACACAATAAATCTTAACAAGTAGTTTAACAAAGAGGAATAATTGTTTTGTTTTGTACACAAGAGAGGCAATGGATTGTGTACATTCACTTTCTAAAAATTGAAACACTCAAATAAATGTGAAATACGTCGACCGTTTCAATGTTTTTTAATTTTAAAATAGAAAAAATAGTAATGAAGGCTAAATATTAAAATGTTTTAGTATGTTGATCACATTTTTCCTTACCCTCTTTAGTTGCTTAACTCGTTAGGGTTAGGGTTAGGTTTAGGGTTAGGGTTCGGGTCGGTAATGTGTTTGTCCTGCCACATTACGGAAATTTATTTAGACTGATTTTGAATTTATCAATGGCAGCACACTTTGCAATATTGATGTTTTACTCATCTGCTTGTGTCATGGATACACAGGACTTCCTAAAATTCTTAGTTTGATGTTTTTTCTTTTCTTCTCCTCTATAACTCCAGCCAGCACTAAATAAGTCATTATTTGAGTCATGACATTTATATTTAAATTTTGTCTCCTTAGGGTCACACCCTGGCATGGCCTTTCTTGGCTGTTGTGGTAATTGCTGTTTTTGGATCGTGGAATGAGGCAATGCTTGCCAAGCCATTAGACAGGAGAACCTTTTGTTGCTCTTCAAATAAATCTTTTCACACCAGCTCCATGTTGGGTTTGCTGGATTTCTTTAACTGTGGATGAGGGAGACGGTTTTATGTTAGCTGTGTTGTTGTAATCTTATGGAGATGAATTGCGTCTGGTTATTGGGTTGATTACATTCTGTAGCCTTTATCTTGCTACGAAGCAAACCGGCTCATTTCTCTCAGGCAGCACCTCTCCATCATCAACATGTGCAACACTCACTTTGCTTACTCCAACTTCTCTTCTTCCGTCTTTTGGTGATTCACATGATTACTTGACAGCGTTGCCATTGTGGCTTCGCCCCGCCCCGATCTTGCAACTGAAGTTCTTGAAAAGTTCAACCACAATAATTTAAACTCATGAGTACAACAAAAAGGAGGGTTTTCGTTTGATTTGTCTGTTCATCACCTGTTTTTTTTGTTGAAAACAGTGTTTGTCTTTCTTGGTACAACTGGTTGTGTTTGTGTATCTATTTGCTGTAAACTGTCTTTTGTTTTATTTGGTTGCATGATATGTACAGGCAAGTGTGATGTGACGAGCAGCTGATTGATGAGACATACAGACGCTTACCATGACGCTTTGTCATGGTTAAAATATTGTTTGGGGAGCTTGACATGGTTTTCTTAATGGAATCCCAATGAAGGTCAGCTTGACTGAGTTTCATTCCTGCCATTAGTGATGATGGGAATGTGAGGGCGATCACATGGTGCGAGAGCACTGTCCCAGCATGAAGTGCTGACCGGGAGACCGCTTAGGTCTATCTTCTGTCGACAAAAGCCACATATGAATTACATCATGTGAATCAGTAGTGATCAGATTGTCCAGTTTAAGGATTTATCATTTTAGACTTGCGTTTATTAATGGATTGTGTAGATGGGATTATGTTCAGGCAACATTCGAGAAATGCATTTTAGGACAATTTAAAAAACCTTGCATGATTTACACATTGTCGGTTATTTTGTAGCCTAATCTATATTCTATTAACATTATCTCCTACATATTAGACAATGTGATAATATTATTCTGTTGTTCCGCTAGGGTGACTGCATATATTTATTTTGTACTGAGACTATAGTTGTCTATTCAACATAACTGTTTGGAAAAACACAGAACTATTCCCCATACCCTATTTTACATTCTTGGACCTAGAGCAAACAATGTTGTCATAATGTAAGTCTCTCACCAAAGTGTTTAAATGTATGTGCCCAGGTCAAAGCAGCCCTTGCCATCCCACTTGAAGGACCACTACACGACCTCCGACCAGGTGACTGGGTGGTGATCTACAACTTCCGGAGGGAACGCTGGAACTCTGCCAGATTCCTTGGACCGTTCCAGATCCTCCTCACCACCGCAGCAGCAGTTAAGGTGGTAAAATGACCTACGTGGGCACACGCATCTCATTTCAAGAAAGTCTGCAACCTTCCAGAGGACCAGATAAACGACTACAACGGTAAATCATCGGATGTGAACTGAGATCACGATCCTAGTGGGATATGTGCGAGTAACCTCCATCTCCACGAAGAGGATATGCCACTAGAGTACTTGTACTTGAAAAAGATGACACCCCGTCAACAGGAAAAAATTGGTCACGTCTGTGTGATAATCCTTCTTGCCATTGCCATCGCCCTGATAATCATCCAACCCTGGAACACAGTTCCACAGCGAGACTTAAAAAATAGCCGCTGCTCCGACCCACTCTCACTCACATCAGATACAGAAGAAGAGCCCCAAGTGAGAAATGAACGTTCATAAAAATATTGATACCTGTAGTGATATGCAGAGCCAATCACAACTAAATCAATTAGATTCAAGATTCAAGATTCAAGATTTTTATTTGTCACATACATATACATACTTCCATACATATATACTGCTCCAGAGTAGTAGGACTTGAGGATCCTCACCGAGACCCGGAATTTCCTCAGCTGCCCGAGGTGGTAGAGACGCTTAACCTGAGCGCCGGCGCAGGCGACCGCTAGGGGCGGCGCCACTATCGCCTATCCGCCTAGCATGGATCAAGGGAATGAACCACTGACAGCTGACTCTCATGAGATTTTGCCTACAACCAACCAAATTAAGGCTGCCGTTCAGGATTTTGAGGAGACTTCAGACATGCTTGGCTCGTTGGTCTAGTGGCATGATTCTTGCTTCGGGTGTGAGAGGTCCCGGGTTCAACTCCCGGACGAGCCCAGAGACAAGTTCTAGCTATGTGTTTGATATTAATGACATCCAGAGGTCCTGGGATCAATTTCAAGATGATCCAAGAGACAAGGTCAAGCTGCGTGTTATATTAATGTCCATTTGTCTAACATACATCATGTTTAAATAAATTGCAAGCCCTACCATATGCAGCATAGCCTCCATGTTGTAATGGTTTGGGCTTTGCATTCAGTGATCCAAGTCCAAATCTTGGTGGACCCTGCTCAGTTTAATTCGTCCCTTTGCACTCTGGAAGTCTTCTGACACATCTGTCCTGTCACACTGACAGCTGACTCTCATGAGATTCTGCCTACAACCATCCAAATAAAGGCTGCCGTTCAGGATTTTGAGGCGACTTCAGACATGCTTGGCTCGTGGTTCTATTGGCATGATTCTCGCTTTCGGTTCGAGAGATCCCAGACGAGCCCAGGAGACAAGTTCAAGCTATGTGTTTGATATTAACGTCCATTTGTCTCAAATACATCATGTTTAAATGAATCAAATTGCAAGCCTTACGTTATGCAGCATAGGTTCCATGTTGTAATGGTTCGAACTCTGCATTCGGTGATCCGCGTTCGATAAGCGTTCGATAAGCCATCAAAGAAAACTTGCCCATAAAAATGCCTTTGCCACAAAGTTGTATGCTATTCCTTCAGAACCGGCCTGAGTTAATTTTTCCTCCCTGTTTTCCTTCATTCTAACTTGCATCCGAAGTAGGTTATTTTGAAACAGGAAGGAATTGTTCGTTTCACAGTAACTTTGATCCTGTCACAATAAACTTGATTGAATGAATGCCATGTCATGGGAAAAAACCTCTACTAGCATGGATCAAGGTAATGAACCACTGACAGCTGACTCTCATGAGATTTTGCCTACAACCAACCAAATTAAGGCTGCCGTTCAGGATTTTGAGGCGACTTCAGACATGCTTGGCTCGTTGGTCTAGTGGCATGATTCTTGCTTCGGGTGTGAGAGGTCCCGGGTTCAACTCCCGGACGAGCCCAGAGACAAGTTCTAGCTATGTGTTTGATATTAATGACATCCAGAGGTCCTGGGATCAATTTCAAGACGATCCAAGAGACAAGGTCCAGCTGCGTGTGATATTAATGTCCATTTGTTTAACATTCTTCATGTTTAAATAAATTGCAAGCCCTACCATATGCAGCATAGCTTCCATGTTGTAATGGTTTGGGCTTTGCATTCAGAGATCCAAGTCCAAATCTTGGTGGACCCTGCTAAGTTTAGTTCGTCCCTTTGCACTCTGAAAGTCTTCTGACACATCTGTCCTGTCACACTGACAGCTGACTCTCATGAGATTCTGCCTACAACCACCCAAATAAAGGCTGCCGTTCAGGATTTTGAGGCGACTTCAGACATGCTTGGCTCGTTGGTCTAGTGGCACAATTCTCGCTTCGGGTGTGAGAGGTCCCGTGTTCAACTCCCGGACGAGCCCAGAGACAAGTTCCAGCTATGTGTTTGATATTAATGAAACCCAGAGGTCCTGAGACCAATTTCAAGATGATCCAAGAGACAAGGTCCAGCTGCGTGTGATATTAATGTCCATTTGTCTAACATACATCATGTTTAAATAAATTGCAAGCCCTACCATATGCAGCATAGCTTCCATGTGGTAATGGTTTGGGCTTTGCATTTAGTGATCCAAGTCCAAATCTTGGTGGACCCTGCTCAGTTTAGGTCGTCCCATTGCACTCTGAAAGTCTTCTGACACATCTGTCCTGTCACACTGACAGCTGACTCTCATGAGATTCTGCCTACAACCACCCAAATAAAGGCTGCCGTTCAGGATTTTTAGGCGACTTCCGACATGCTTGGCTCGTGGTTCTATTGGCATGATTCTCGCTTTGGGTTCGAGAGATCCCAGACGAGCCCAGGAGACAAGTTCAAGCTATGTGTTTAATATTAACGTCCATTCGCTCAAATACATCATGTTTAAATGAATCAAATTGCAAGACTTACGTTATGCAGCATTGGTTCCATGTTGTAATGGTTCGGACTCTGCATTCGGTGATCCGCGTTCGATAAGCGTTCGATAAGCCATCGACGAAAACTTGCCCATAAAAATGCCTTTGGCACAAAGTTGTATGCTATTCCTTCAGAACCGGCCTGAGTTAATTTTCCCTCCCTGTTTTCCTTCATTCTAACTTGCATCCGAAGTAGGTTATTTTCTAAACAGGAAGGAATTGTTTGTTTTACAGTAACTTTGATCCTGTCACAATAAACTTGATTGAATCAATGCCATCTCATGGGAAAAAACCTCTACTAGCTTGGATCAAGGTAATGAACCACTGACAGCTGACTCTCGTGAGATTTTGCCTATAACCAACCAAATTAAGGCTGCCGTTCAGGATTTTGAGGCGACTTCAGCCATGCTCGGCTCGTTGGTCTAGTGGCATGATTCTCGCTTCGGGTGTGAGAGGTCCCGGGTACAACTCCCGGACGAGCCCAGGGATAAGTTCCAGCTATGTGTTTGATATTAAAGACATCCAGAGGTCCTGGGATCAATTTCAAGACAATCCAAGAGACAAGTTCCAGCTGTGATTAATGTCCATTTGTCTAACATACATCATGTTTAAATAAATTGCAAGCCCTACCATATGCAGCATAGCTTCCATCTTTTAATGGTTTGGGCTTTGCATTCAGTGATCCAAGTCCAAATCTTGGTGGACCCTGCTCAGTTTAGTTCATCCCTTTGCACTCTGGAAGTCTTCTGACACATCTGTCCTGTCACACTGACAGCTGACTCATGAGATTCTGCCTACAACCAACCAAATAAAGGCTGCCGTTCAGGATTTTGAGGCGACTTCAGACATGCTTGGCTCATGGTTCTATTGGCATGATTCTCGCTTTGGGTTCGAGAGGTCCCGGACGAGCCCAGGAGACAAGTTCAAGCTATGTGTATAATATTAACGTCCATTTGTCTCAAATACGTCATGTTTAAATGAATCAAATTGCAAGCCTTACGTTATGCAGCATAGGTTCCAGGTTGTAATGGTTAGGACTCTGCATTCGGTGATCCACATTCGAAAAGCGTTCGATAAGCCATCAAAGAAAACAGGCCTGAGTTGATTTTCCCTCCCTGTTTTCCTCCATCCTAACTTGCATCTGAAGTAGGTAATTTTGAAACAGGAAGGAATTGTTCGTTTTACAGTAACTTTGATCCTGTCACAATATACTTGATTGAATCAATGCCATCTCACGGGAAAAAACCTCTACTAGCATGGATCAAGGTAATGAACCACTGACAGCTGACTCTCATGAGATTTTGCCTTCAACCAACCAAATTAAGGCTGCCGTTCAGGATTTTGAGGCGACTTCAAACAAGCTAGGCTCGTCTAGTGGCATGATTCTCGCTTTGGGTGCGGGAGGTCCTGGGTTCAATTCCCAGATGAGCCCAGAGACAAGTTCCAGCAATGTGTGTGTTAACGTCCATTTGTGTTAAATACATCATGTTTAAATAGATTGCAAGCCCTCCCATGTGCAGCATAGGTTGTAATGGTTTGGACTCTGCATTCAAGTCTTGCTGGACCCTGCTTCAGTTTAGTTCTTCCCTTTGCACTCTGACATCAAGTCTTCTGACACATCTGTCGATTAATTCGGGTCAAGCATTCTAAGTGCTTCAAGAAGCACTGTTCTGATAAATAACTACGTTGTTTGAAAACCTCACGTCATTTGATGCTCTGCGTCAACAAGTTGACTCTGTATTACATAAACTGGGTACTTATTTGAATGCAAGAAATCCCTTGTTGCGCAGAGCTTGATGAAAGTGCCACTCCCAGACGAGCCCAGAAAGAAGTTCCAGCTATGTGTTTGATATTAACGTCCACTTGTCTAAAATACATCATGTTTACATACATTGTGCAGCAAAGGTTCCATGGTGTAATGGTTGGGACTTTGCATTCAGTGATCCTCGTTCAAATCTTGGAGGACCCTGCTTCAGTTTAGTTCTTCCGTTTGCACTTAGAGTGCAAAGTCTTCTGACACATCTCTCTATGAATTCGGGTCACACATTCTAAGTGCTTCAGGTAGCACTGTTTTTATTTAACTATGTTGTTTAAAAACCTCACATGTCATTTCATGCTCTGCATCAACAAGTTTACTGTGTATTACAGAAACTGGGCTCTTATTTGAATGCAAGAAATCCCTTCTTGCGCAGAGCTTGAAATCGATTAGCAATCAAAAAAAACTTGCCTATAAAAATGCCTAGGGCATAAAGCTGTATGCTGTATCCATCAGAACCAGCCTCCCGGTTAACCTTTACTCTAACCTGTATTCTAAGTTGGTCATTGTGAAACAGGACAGAATTGTTCTTTTTACAGTCACAGTGAGCCTGTCACAATGAACTTGATTGAATCAATGCCGTCTCATGCAGAAAAAGCTATACTAGCTTGGATCAAGGTAATGAACCACTGACAGCTTCTATCATATCTTTCTATGAATTTGGGTCACACATTCTACTTCCTAAACTGGAGAATATACTCAGCACTTCACTCCGGTCAGTGTTTTCTCCTCCCCTGTAAAAACCACAGTCCATGCATTCCTCTTTCACCGGTGCTGACCTGTCTTGTAAGGAGGGGTCTTTTTTTTTTCTTGCCACGGGGATCCTGTCGCAGAAAGCCCGAGGGCCCCTTCCGGAAGCAAACATTCACCTTCCCCGGGAAGATTACATTTGTCAAAATGTTGATCACTTCTGTACAAACGACAACAACAACAACAACAACACATTCTGGTATAGTTGTGGAAATTATTTTACCTGAGGTGTCATAATCATTTCTTTAGTACAAATTAGAACATGGGAAAGTAAGAGGAACACACTAGTTTTAATGGAATAATTATAATTCTTAAGTAATTCATAATTAAATAATTGGAAGACTGAATGTATTATATTGTATTGTGTATTGACTGAATGTATGTATTGTATTGTTATCGTGCATTTCCTGGTGAATAGATAGTGTAGATAATAACACAATGTACCGTAAGGGATACAACTTTTTCAAAATTAGATTAAAGTAATAGTCAATCTTACATTTTCTGGCTGGTATCCAACACTAGTTTTACTGTATTTATGATTGTCTGATCATCATGGTATTCTAAATTGGTATAGTGGCGATAGTGGCGCCGCCCCTAGCGGTCGCCTGCGCCGGCGCTCCGGTTACTTTCTTACTCTTTAGTATTTTTTTCCTTTTTTTATCACAATGTTCGCCAGAAAAACATCAACAATTAACTCATACGGCCGCGATGCACTCATGGATATAATAATTTCCCTAAACGAACAACTTTGGGACTTTTTATCCGTGGGAGCAGAGTGGCCGGCGGAAATCCTACGCGGGAACACTCGCAACAACAACTACAACAAAAATGGAGTCGCTGTTCCACGAGCCGGCCCACGGAGGAAGCACCGAGGTAAAGGAGGCGGCATTCGGGTCAGAATGAGGACGCAACCTTACCGTCCACCTCTGCCAAGCATCCTTCTTGCTAACGTCCAGTCCCTGGAGAACAAGATGGATGCTGACGTTCAGGTGTAGGCTGTTGTCCTGGAACCAGAGTGACAGGTCAGCCACCTCCTCGCGGTAGGCCTTCTCATCGCAGTCGGTGATCAGGCCCACGACCACGGTGTCGTCAGCAAACTTGATGATGGTGTTGGAGCTGGACCTGGCCACACAGTCATGTGTGTACAGGGAGTACAGTAGGGGGCTGAGGACGCAACCCTGGGGGGATCCTGTATTCAGGGTGAGGGAGCTTGACATGTACTTCCCCACCTTGACCACCTGGGGGCGGCCTGTGAGGTAGTCCAGGATCCAGGTGCACAGCGGAGCATTCAATCCTAGCTCCAACAACTTGACAGCCAGTCTGGTGGGAACTATGGTGTTGAAAGCTGAACTATAATCAATGAACAGCATTCTCACATAGGCCCCCTTCTGGCCATCCAGGTGCGTGAGCGTGGTATGCAGTACCTGGGAGACCGCGTCATCCGTGGATCTGTTCTGCCGGTACGCGAACTGCAACGGGTCCAAGGTTCGGGGGAGGGAGGCGCAGATGTAATCCTTAATCAACCTCTCGAAACACTTCATGACCACCGAGGTGAGGGCCACCGGACGGTAGTCATTCAGGCAGGTTGGAGAGGCGATCTTCGGCACAGGAACGATGGTGGACCTCTTGAAGCAGGATGGGACCACTGATTCAGCCAGGGAGATGTTGAATATTGTGGTGAACACCGGAGCTAGCTGGTTAGCACAGGTCTTCAGTACTCGCCCAGATATGTCGTCTGGGCCCGCAGCTTTCCTGGTGTTCACCCGCATCAAAGCCCTCCTGACCTTGTGCACGGACACTGAGAGTGCGCGCTCATCCCCAGCGGTGTAACTCCAATTAGCCGGCGAGCTAGCGGTGTTGCTGCCAGACTCGAACCGCGCATAGAAGGAGTTCAGTTGGTTGGCATGGGAGGCGTCCACACTCGTGGCTGGGGAGGAGCTGCTCTTGTAGTTTGTTATTGTTCGCAGCCCCTCCCACAAGCGTCTTGTGTCCCCCCGCTCCATCTGCAGCTCCACGGTGTCTCTGTACGTCCGTTTAGCGTCCCTCACTGCCCTCCGCAGATTGTACGACGCCGCTTTGTAATTGTCCATGTTACCAGATACAAGTCCGTCGTTGTAAGCGGCCGAGCGCGCATTCAGAGCGCAGCGGATGGATTTATCAACCCATGGTTTCTGGTTTGGAAATATCCGAACTTTCACTGTGGGAACGATTTCATCCGCTAGCGTAGCCACAAAACTTAATACAGCCTCCGTAAACTCGCTGACGTCACTTGAACTTGTTTGGAACATGTCCCAGTCTACGTCAGTCAGAGCGTCCTGAAGCGCAGCCTCCGATTGGTCCGTCCACCGCTTCACTTCCCTCGTCATCACCAGATCCCGCGCGATCAGAGGCCTGTAAACAGGAAGCAGCAAGATCGCGGCGTGATCTGATTTCCCGAAAGCAGGGAGCGAGACGGGCTTGTATCCGTTCTTGTAAGGAGTGTAACAATGGTCCAGAGTTCTGTCTCCCCTGGTGGCACACGTGATGTGTTGGTGGAAATTCGGCAGAACTTTTTTAAGGTTGGCCCTGTTAAAGTCCCCAGTCACCACCACAGCCGCGTCGGGATGTCTGTTCTGAAATCCGCACAACACATCGTACAGAACCGACAGAGCTGCGTCGGTGTCCGCTTGCGGTGGGACGGCTGTAATGATGATCGTGCTGAATTCCCGGGGGAGATAAAATGGACGGCATAGTATGGTCAGCTGTTCCAGGTTCGGCGAGCAGGAGTGGGAGAGGAATTTGGTGTTGTTGGGGTTACACCAGCGGTTGTTTACCATTAGGCAGACGCCTCCACCTTTGGATTTCCCCGACTCTCCCGTTCTGTCGCCGCGGAACACGGAGAAGGCCTCGGCTGGACGTATGGCTTCATCCGGCACCAGTGGGTTCAGCCATGTTTCCGTCAGGCAGAGGACGCAACAGTTCCTCGTGTCACGCTGGAATTGAATCCTCGCTCGAAGTTCATCCATCTTGTTGTGGAACAGGGACTCCATTTTTGTTGTTGTAGTTGTTGCGAGTGTTCCCGCGTAGGATTTCCGCCGGCCACTCTGCTCCCACGGATAAAAAGTCCCAAAGTTGTTCGTTTAGGGAAATTTTTATATCCATGAGTGCATCGCGGTCGTATGAGTTAATTGTTGGTGTTTTTCTGGCGAAAATTGTGATAAAAAAAGGAAAAAAATACTAAAGAGTAAGAAAGTAACCGGAGCGCCGGCGCAGGTGACTGCTAGGGGCGGCGCCACTATCACCTATATCACTATCGCCAGCCAGTGCAGGTAAGAAATTATTACCTGTCACCTTGTCTGTCTCCTCTGTTATTAGAAGCACCATGCAAGGAAAGCACCAGCATCACATTTGTCATATTTAGTCTTTAAAGGTAGGTAGAGTGGGATAATGCGCTGTATTTTTGCTCCAGTCTCTACGGATGCCTCGGTTAAGATCCAAATGCTGCCAAACATGGCTTTGCTTTGGATGGGCTGATTCAGACTCATTCCATCTTCTTTGTCTTTCCTCCAGCTTTCACTCAGCATAGTAAAAGAGAGGAAGAATGAAAAAAGAACACAAGAGTTCAGCTTCTTAGGCTCACTCTAAATTCTTATACACACTGTAATATAATTCAGTGAGACATCCATGAACAGCTTTCTTATTTCTCATGCATTTGAAATAAAGCGATATTTACTTTTATTCATACAATGCATTTAAATCTAAAGAGTATATTAGTAAATCTGATATCACCTTCAATTAATTATTTTAATTCTATTAATCTATTTTATTTTATTTAATTTAATTTGTATCTTTTTTTCTATCATACTGAGAAGAAAAGAGAGGATGGGGCTACTTCACAGCCCCTCTTGTCAGGAGGAGTTAACTAATCTCCACACTGTATGAAGCACCACCCCTTGCTCCACCTCTTAAATGTAGGTACAGCTTCCAGTCTGGACTGTTCGTCAGCGAGTAAACATCCTGCTTTATCTCCCTCAGGCCACACACAGAGACAACAATCAAAGCTGTTTTCTTTCACTCAGCAGCCGAAACACAAACCTATCTTCTGGCAGCCAAAACAAGCTTCTCCTTCTACTTCAACAAGACTATCTGTTCTTTTAACCAGACAAAATTCACAGCAAGCACATTCACACACACACACAACAAACATGAAACAGACAAAGAAAGAACCCACACACTAATCAAACAATCCATAAATCCTACTTACAAAATCAGAACAGGAGATTTTTCTTTCTTTTCTGAATGTGTACATGCATGTGTAAGCAAACTGGTGCTGGTTGGCTCTACTCCTTCTCATCAGGCTCATTTTGGCGATGGTAAGGCCCTCGACATTGAGTTGGAGCACTCAATGTCGAGTGCTCCCCCCAGACCCTACGCATATCCACGCAAGCCCTGGTCCTACCCGTAGCGGAATACTGTGCCCCTGCCTGGAGCAGAAGTCCACATGCGAACAAGGTGGATACTGTCATCAACAGCGCCCTCCGGATAGTAACTGGTTGTCTGAAACCCACCCCTGTGTCCTACCTTCCAGTCCTAGCTGGTATCGCCCCACCCAGTCTCCGACGGGAAGCAGCTACCCTCGCCCTGGCAAGTAAAGCCCAGAAGAACGACTGGCACATCCTACACAAAGCCACAACAACACCGGCACCACCATGCAGGCTCAAGTCCCGCCATCCCTACAACAAGGCAGCACAAGAGATGCTACAGTCGATCCCTGACGACTTGTCCAAGGACGCCTGGCTGGCAGCATCCTGGAGACAATCGTGGGAGTCAGCTGCGCCCTCCCGCATCCAACGATACATCCGGGACCCAGGAGGAGGTGTAAAAGGAGAAGACATGCCACGCCACCTATGGACCTCGCTGAACCGCCTGCGTACTGGCGTCGGGCGCTTCAAGTCCTCTCTAAAGAAGTGGGGCCTATCCGACAGTGCGTCATGCGAGTGTGGCGAACCTGAACAGACTGCCGAGCACATAATCACCAACTGCCCCCTATACAGCCCACCCTCAGAAGCTGGCCTTTTTGATCTAGGACTGGAGACGAGGGCGTGGCTATATGACACTGAGTTGGCCATCTGATGATATACGAAAGAAGAAGAAGGCTCATTTTGTTATCAAATGTATAAACATCCTGTAGAAAGTCTCATACTTTTTATCAAATGTACAAAACGACCTTCATGAAAGGCTCATAGGTTTTATCAATTGTACAAACATCCTTGAAAAAAGCTCACATATGTTTTATCACTAAAGAGGCAAACATGTACAATACACAAATCTCTTCACACATCTTTAACCGCGGCACACACACACACACACACACACACACACACACACACACACACACACACACACACACACACACACACACACACACACACACAGACACACACACAGAAAAAGAATGTCTGACCAGCAATTTCATATACACATACAGTACTCTTTAAAGTGGTACGAACAAAGCGCTTTTATTTAATTTAACCCCCCCAACTATCAAAGAACATTTTTGCATGTTACCAAGAAGTAAATTATTTCTTGCTTTATTTGTGCAGTAATGAAGTGTACCAGATCCATGAACTTCAAAGCATGTGACCTAAAATACAGCATGTAAGTATTTTCACAATATCCTGCATTGTTTACTACCCTTATGGCTCTTTTTTTGTACATGTTACCCCACACCTCCACGCAGTTATTCAGATACAGGAATACGAGTGAACAATGCAGAGTGTGAAATTCCTTTCATGTGAAAGTGAATGGTTGAAGTGATGGTCTGAAAATCCAACGGTTTGTCCCCAAGCTGGCTCAAATCGTTCGAACTACATTTTGTACGTTTGTCCTATCTCTGAAGTGATTTTAATTCCGTGTGCCAGTTTCTGCTCAAAACATGAGGATTCAATTCATCGGAATTTTCATGCATTTTCTTTTTCCTGCTAGGTAGTCGTGGCCGAGTGGTTAAGGCGATGGACTTGAAATCCATTGGGTTTACCCCGCGTAGGTTCAAATCCTGCCGACTACGATGGGCAAAGATGTTTCCTCTTTCATGATGTTTGTGTCTGTTGCGATCGTTTCTCCTGGAAATATCTCCAAAATTCAAGTGTGTGTGTTTTCTTCATTTGACTGGGGTTTCTTTGCATTTTCGTTCACAAACTATATACGTGGCCGTGTCCCTCTGCGGCTTAAGTCCTGCAGACTACCATATATAAGGTTATCCTAACTCTGAAAATCTTTTAATTCTTAGTGGCAGTTTCCCCTGAAAATATCTCCAAAAGACAAATACATTTTTCCTGCTTCTTCCTCATTTGATCGTAATTTCCTGCATTTTAGAATAACTGCCCATGTAGTTTTGGCTGAGAGGAAAATACGATGGACTTGAAATCCATTTGGCTGCAATGCTCCCCGTGCAGGCTCAAAGCCTCCCGACTACGATTGGCAAAGATTTGCAGGATGTTTGAAGTCACTGTGCAAGGATCTCCAATCTTCAAGTGCATCTTCAAAACTTCTTCCTCATTTGATTGGAATCTGTTTTCATTTTGAAGTTGCAACACGTCGTTAGCTGTTTCAGGGTTATTGCTGTGTCAAGTTTGTGTGTCAAGACAAGTTTGAGACATCCACTCTGCCTGAGTTCTCTCTCTCCTCTCTCACCTCTTTGAGCGAGGCAAAGCGTCCGAATACAGGACAACTGGCCCAAAGTAGGTTGGTCCAGTTTGTTTCCACCTACATCTGTGAGCGAACGTTCTCAGGCATAAACATCAACAAGTAGTTGACTGATTCACTACCGCTGAAACAGATCTGAGAAAGTTAATTATTATGATGAGGAATCGGTTGTTTACTGAGCATGGCGGAACAAAATACTCTTCAGAACTCCATCCGGCCCTTGAACCAAAATATTTGCCGATCCCTGGCCTAGGACAAACATCGGCCTATTTAATTTGTCCAGATAAATTAGGCTTACCGTAACCATCTGTCTGCAGTTACTTTTCTTTGTGACAAAAGATATTTTCAACTCTGCTCTGCAAATCAGCAACCTGGGTATCCTCGTTAGTATAGTGGCCAGTATCCTTGCTTGTCACGCAAGGGACGAGGAGGCGGGACAGTATGTTGATGTTCCTTCCTCGCACCTGCTTGAATCATGTTCCCATCTCTGAGGCTTTTCATGGAAATGCAGAGCAGACTGTCATGGCAGTGTTTCTGGTTTAATCCCGGAGAAAACTTTCCCTCAATCTTTATGTACATAATCAGTGACACCCGTTCAATGTTCTGATTTGGTATAGATGATTAAAGGGTGGCGTGGACTGCTTGTCAATGTGAGACCTGTCAGTCGCTCTGCAGCTAGCCAAAAAGCAGTACTGATAGGCAAAGGCACCAACACCCTTTTCCATCATTGGCATTAATGTAGTTAATTTCTCTGGTTTCTCTTCAGTGCGAATAAGCCTTTCACATTTTACTGAAGATACTTACCTGGTAGGGGAGTCACGATGATCATGAAGGTGTTTCACACTTTAAGAAATCATCCGTGAAACCTGCCTGGGGACTCAAGTGTCGGGTTGAAGGGAGCCTTTTTTTCGCCTTTTTGGAGAAACTACAAATCACAGCTGCAACATGGCGCAGGCTGGATCTTCACAGTCAGTCCCGAGGGCTCGTCTGAGGGCTACGCTATGCTATCAGTGGAAGGAGGAATAGGAGCCCATGATGACCAGCGACCTATATGGGAGCGGCGTCCTGTTTGGAGTGCTGAAACTCACAGGGAGGACTGACTCTGCCTGCAGACAAACAACCCAGAGAGGAACTTCAACGTTACCTTCATGGGACAGGAGGTGTGCGACAGGGCCCTGGAGGAGAGCCGGCAGCTAGTGGGAGCAAGGCCGGTCTTCCTCTTCAACCTGCAAAGCCTGGATAGGCCGAACTTTCAAGTGATAACAGTCCACATATACAACCCCTATGTGTCGGATCAGGCTGTGGCGGCGTTCCTGGGGAGGTACATGGAGGTACCGATCTGATCTGGACAGGTAAGCGGCAGTATCAGGTCCTCCTGGGGCAGGATGTGGCGGGGGTCGGGGGGTTGGCCCACCCTTCGGCGTTTTTCAACATTGGGGCGGACTGGGGCTACCTTTTTATTCGAGACAGCTGGCCTTCTGCCATGGGTGCAGGGGTAGAGGGAGAATGTGGCCATCAAAGGTAGAGGTTTTGTGAAGCCCTTGGGCATGAGGCAAGGGAGTGTCCGATGCCCAGGGCCTGCCACATCTGCGGGTCGTCCGAACACCTCGCAAAGGGGTGCAGCAGGACCTACGCGGCCACTTTGAGAGGCATAGGCGGCCCATGGAGGGAGCCGGACCACCCGACTGCAGAGCCTGCACCTCCACCTTCCACGACTGCGGGGGGTCATGCGGTTGCGGCTGACCTGCCTGCAGTTTCGGTGCCGGTGAACCTGTCCCGATGTGCCAGCCTCAGGGGGCTCCGGATTTGGCGCTGGCTGTGCCAGGAGTGGTGGTCTCGGCGCCAACTGCGGTGGCACCTCTGGCGACGGACAAAAATACGTCGGCAACTCCTGCGGTGGTCCCCGGAAAGGCTCCTCCCGCGGCATCCCCTCCTGCACCAGTTCCAGCTGCAGCCGCGACCCCAGGGCGGCACCCCCTGTGGGGGTCCCTGGGCCGGCGGCCTCCAAGGGTCCCACCCCGGCGGAAACTCCTTCTGCGGCGGCTCCCCCTTTGGCAGCTGCTCCTTCTGCAGTGGAACTTGGGGAGGTTCTCCCTGCGGTGGCCGAGCCGATGGCGGCTCCATCTGTGCAGGGCTTCCTGCGGCGTTTACTCCTCTTGCAACAGTCCCTCTAGAGGCATCACCACCAGCAGGTTCCCCCGTGTCAGGCCCCCAGGCGGCGACCCAGAGAAAGAGGAGGGACCACCTCCAGTTGGGCAAGGAGGCCCCCAATAAGATGAGGGAAGTGGCAGGGGGTGTCGTGGGGAGGGCGGCCCTAAGGGTGGGAGTGGCGGCAGAGGTCAGGGGGGAGACACCCCCTTTGGAGGAATGCCCCTCCCCTTTTCAGAATGACAGACACTGGGGGCCATGGGGTTCCCCCGCCTCCCACGACAACATGCCATATTCCTGGGGTCAACTCATGGACGAGAGCCCGGAGGACATGGTGTTGGGTTTATATGACTGACGCTGGGATTGTTGCTCTGTTTAGATGGAGGTATTATTTTTGCGTTAAGAGGAGGGTGGTCTTTCTTTTGGGCCTATAGATTCTGTTGGGAGTTTGGGATGCACAATTTGTTTCCTGCAAGACGTTCATTTGAGGGATGAGAGGGACATGGGAATTGACGTGGGACAAGGGGGGGTCGGTCTGGAGTGTGGGGGGGGGTTCATAGTTCAGGGGTCGGTATTCTTTTCGGGGACAGGGGGGTGAGGGTAGAGGGAGTTCTTGTTTTGGGAGCAGGGTAGGGTGCTGAGAGCGGACATTGCGTATAGGGGCCTTTTTTGAGGGTCTTTGTTTTCTATGGGTCACAGGGAATGAGGGAGAGGAGGGAGATGGTTGTCAGTCTAGGACCACACCTGGCCACCAACAGACCGGTAATCATTGGGGGGATTTCAATTTGGACGTAGGGAGGGACAAGAGTGGGGTTTTTGTAAAGGGCGTCATGGCTGGGCATGGGTTGGTGGACGGGGGGAGGGCTGTCACCCAGCGACTGGACGGTCCCTCTTGGCAAAACTCCGAGGGGATTGCGAGGAGGCTGGACTACGTTTTTCTCTCAAGGTCATTGGGCGTGCTGTCTGGGCGGGTGCTTCCCGTCTTTTTCTCAGACCACGATGGGGTCCTCCTTCGGGTCCGGTCCTGTGCTCCGGTCTTTGGACTTGGGTACTGGAAGTTAAATCCTAGTATCCTCGAAGAGGATGAGTTCAGCGGCAGCTTCGTTGGGTTTTTCCGGGGTCTCGAGAGGCTCAGGCCTCTCTGTGCCAGAGTGGTAGAGTGGTGGGGAGTGGCAAAGGAGAGGATTAAAGCTCACGCCATTAGGTATAGCAAAAAGAAGGCCAAGCAGGAGAAGAGGGAGGTGCTACACCTGCAACGCCTGCTCGAGCTCGAGTACGCCATGGGGAACCTCGGTGGCACTGTAGACCAGCGAGCTTGTGACTCCCATAAAGCACAGCTTAGGGGGCTTTCGGCTTTTTTCGGCTCGGTTAGGACCGAAAAGGCACGGCAGGCGTTCACAGGGGTCAGGGACACTCAGGGACAGGTGGTGACAGAAGCGGATGCGATGGTGAGGGTCGCCACAGACCACTATCGCTCCTGTTTCTTTGAAAGGGTGGTAGATGAGACCCGGTCAGAGAGCGTGTTTCCCGGTGGGTGCCACCTGACCTGGCAGAAGCTTTGGAGACCCCCCTCACTCTGGAGGAGCTTGAGGGTGCCCTCCAAAGGATGGGAAAGCGAAAGGTCCCGGGCATCGAGGGCCTGCCAGCTGAGTTTTATCTCAAGATTTGGGGTGTGCTCGGTCCGGTGGTGCTAGAGCTGCTGACCGAGGTCCTCCCCACGGGGGTTCTCGGAGGGTCGATGGCTAAGGGGCTGATCTCCCTTCTTTTCAAGAATGGCTAAGCCTCCGACCTTAATAACTGGTGGCCATTGACCATGCTGTGTGTGGACTACAAGCGTCTAGCTAAGGTCCTCGCTGACCGTCTGCGCACAGTCCACCTGGATGCGGTCCACGTGGACCAGACGTGTGGAGTGGCTGGGCGCTCTGTGAGGTGGAACCTCCAGCTCATCAGAGACGCTTTCGCTTGGGTGGAAGATAGAGGGCTACCCCTAATGGTGGTAGGCCTCGATCAGGCCAAAGCTTTCGAAAGGGTTCACTGGGGCTTTATGTTTAGAGTCTGAGAGAGAGTAGGTTTAGGGAAGCTGTTCGTTGGGTGGCTGCGTACGTTGTACGCGGCCGTGGGGAGCACGGTTTGTGTGAATGGGCACCTAGGGCAACCTTTTGGGGTACACGCAGGCGTAAGACAGGGGTGTCCGCTTTCACCAATGTTCTACATCCTTTTCATGGAGCCCCTGGCGGCGGCCATTCGGGCTGACCGGGGTGTGAGGGGACTGCTGGTACCAGGCAGCGGCAGCCTTAGGGTCAAGCTGTCCCAGTATGCGAATGACACCACCCTGCTGCTGGACAGTGATGCCTGCCTGCCCCGCTCCTTGGAGATCTTCCAGGAGTTTGGCCCGGAGCTAAATCTGGCGAAGACCTCGGTCAAGTCCCTTGGGCGGTGGAAGGGAAGGACGGACGTACCAGGGGGGCTGTCACTCTGCGTAGGACCCCTGAGATTACTCGGGGTGGACTTTGAGGCAGCCCACAGTGCCACGGTAAATTGGACCGGGCGAATCGAAGCTGTCCAGAGGAAACTCGCCCTCTGGAAATCCAGGACACTGACCATTACAGGCAAGGTGCTGGTTTTGAAGTCAGACGTGTTGCCGTCCCTACTGTACTTGTCATATGTCTTCCCGATGCCAGCATGCATCCCCCTCACCCCCTCACGCGGCCCGTGTTCGGATTCGTGTGGGGAGGCCGGTGCGAGTATGCGGCGAGCGGGGAGGGCGGAAGGGGCGTGCCTCACCTCCCACTAAAGCTGGATGGCTATTTTGTTTCTTTTTTGTTGAGGGAGCTGTCCTCTCCGGTGGTCCACCCATCAGGACACTTCCTCCGGCTGTATTTCTCCTATCAGGCGAGGAGGGTGATGGGGCCTTTGGGCCACTTGGGGCCCCGGTCAGAGCAGATGCCATGGCACTATGGCCATGCGGTGAAGTGGCTTCGGGCCCACCCCCAGGCTTGGGAGGGGGGTTTGGGGCTGGACCAGACGAGGCTCTACACCGAGACGAGGCGGGGGGTGACCGCACCGGCTGCTGTAGGGATTCCGGTGGCAGTCTGGCTGGCGATTATCCAGCCTCCCGTCCCGTCAAGGACCTGAACTGGTCCTGCCTCCAGAAAGCACTGCCTGTATGTACCACCATGTACTGGCAGAGTTTGGCGACATCCCCTGGGTGCCCCCGAAACGCGTGCTCGCAGGAGGAGACCATCGCTCATGTCATGTGGGAATGCACTTTTGCGGGGTGGTATGGGCAAGGGCGGGGGCGCTAATAAGTAGGGTGAGTAGAGGGTTCACCCTGACCTGGAACAGCGTGGAGAGGGGGGTGGGTAGAGGGGGGAACAGGGGGGTAGGTTTCCTGCTCTTGCTGCTCGTAAGCCTCTTCAAGAAGGGATTGTGGGTGGCCAGGCAGGACCTCATCATGCTCGGGAGGGACTGTGGGGTGGAGGGGGTCATAAGGAGGGTGGAGGGGGAGGTGAGAGGGAGGATCAGGGCAGACGTGGGGAGATGGGGACAGCACGTCGCCCTAGAGAGGTGGAAAGGGTTTTTGGGCTTGGTGTAGGTTTTTGGGGGGAGCGGGAATGGCGATTATCCTTCATGGTTCAGTGTATGTATTATGTTAATTATCACATGTTTGACTGTTTTCTTTTATGTTTGTTCCTTCATGTCTGGTCCCACAGTGGTGTAGGGATTGTATATTTTGGGGTTTTGTTGAATAAAAACCACATAAAGCTATTCCTCCTGCGTCGAGAGGACTATTAACAACCATTAGAATAGATCCTCAGATATAAATACAGTATATATATAATGTGGCCTGCGTGCCGGACTGAAATGGATAATAAAACTCAAGTGGTTTACCCAGACTGTTAGTGGTTTATAGAGCCATACAGCACCCTACGCACCCACCAGGGCCAGCAAACACAGCCAACAGCCCCAGGGAGCACCCAAGACCCCCACAGAACATAGCAGCTTCAAGCCTGATCATAGACATCAGTGTTAAGAGAAGTCCTTTTCTGTAAAAAGGTTACAAAGCCTCCCCAGCATTCTTCAAAAAGTAGTATTTTTTTCCTGAGTTTAAACGTAATAACACAAACTTTTCCAGCGAATGGCCATACATTTATTCGCTGCAAATTGGGCTAGCCTGATAAAGCAAACATTGCACCTCATATTGATTGGTAAAACTGAGATGTCCCCCAGAAGTGCCAGTTTCGGGTTAATCTCCACCCCCACAATTATTTTTATGGTATCCAAGAAAGACCTCCAGTATTGCTCCAGACATCTATACGTCCAGAACATATGTAAAAGAGTCCCTGTTTCAGTCTTACATTTAGGGCAATACTCTGAGAAACTGCTACTAATCCTATGGAGGTGTGGAGGTAAAGCCTGCCATCTCTCAGTGATCCAGGTAAAACAGGATTGAAATGGAATGGGGTAGATCTGCATATTGCGTGGGCACTTTGGAACTTCACTCTGACCACATGCCATACTTTAGCTGTATGTTTTATCAAAGGATTTTGGGTTAACGTTTTTCTGACTGTGATAAGAGTGAATAAATGGAATACTCGACAACAATTCTACTGCATGAGACTGTTCAATTTGTTTCCACGCTGGAGGGAGTTGCAAGTCTTTAATCCATGTCCAAATAGCTCTGGATTGAGCAGCCAGATTGTATAAATGAAAGTCAGGTAGGTTTAGCCCTCCTTGTTCAGTGGGACAACATAGGGTTTTAAGCTTGACTCTAGGAAATTTACCATTCCACAGGAATCTAGAATTCTGTCTATCCAAATTTTTATAGAAGGCTTTCGGGGTTGGTGTTGGGAGTTCTTGAAAAAGATAAAGAAATTTGGGTAGGGTTTTCATTTTTAAACAGTTTATTTGTCCAATTAGGGATAAAGGTAAAGACTTCCACCTTTCCAAATCTACTTCCACTTTTTTAAACAGGGGGTCATAGTTGATGAAGACGATTTGTTGTAATTGGTTGGGTATTTACAAACCAAGATTCTCTTGGTAATACTCGGGCCTCTGAATTGAGAGGCATTATCACACTTTTATTTGTGTTTACTTTGTATCCTGAAATACAGCTATATTCATCCAATAGGGAGCACAGGGCAGGGAGAGATGACCCCACATTGGTCCAGTACAACAGAATATAATCAGCATATAGCAAAATTACGTGCTTTTCCTGTTCCACCATAACACCATCTATAACAGGGTGTGCTCTTATGGCAATGGTGAGGGGTTCAATTGCCAATGAGAAGCGTAACGGAGACAAGGGAGAACCCTAGCGTGTACCACATGACAATGGGAAAAGAGAAGAGATATTGGCATTTGTTCGAAACATAGCTGTTGGATTGAGATAGAGCATCTGAATCATTCGTATTCAATTTGGACCAAAATTATTTGTATGTAATTCTGCAAAAAGAAAGGACCATTCTAAAAGATCAAATGCCTTTTCAGCATCCAGTGAAAGGGCCATTACAGGGGTATTGATTTTTTCGGCACAGTGAATTATGTTGAGGAACCTTCGAATATTATCAGAGGAAAGGCGATTTTGAATGAAGCCAGTCCGATCTTTATTTATAAGGTTAGGTATCACATTCTGCAGTCAAGTGGCTATAACCTTGGTAAACACTTTATATTCTGATGAGAGTATGGCAATGGGCCTATAGGATCAACAGAGTTCTGGATCTTTGCCTGGCTTTAACAGAACTGTAATCAGAGCCTGTTCTAAAGTTTTGGGCAGGTTGTGGATCTCAAGTGCATGCTTAAACATATCCATCAGTGGTGTTGTCAGATTAGATGCAAATGCTTTGTAGAAGTCCATAGGAAACCGATCTGGCCCTGGCGATTTTCCTCCCGAAAGCCTTCCTAATGCACCTAGAACTTCCTGGTTACCAATGTCAGCTTCTAGACTGTCCCGTGTCTCCGCAGTGAACCCCGGCATGGTGAGTCCCACTAAAAGTTATTCATTTTATGAGTATCTACACCCCTGAGAGGACTATAGGTCCAGGTAGAAGTCCTTGAAGGTTTCATAAATACGTTTAGGATTATGAACTACAGTGACAACATCATTGATCTTAACTGAGGGGATCCATCTTGAGTTGTCCTCTTTTTGGATCTGCCAGGCTAGTAATTTACCACTCTTATCCCCGTGTTCAAAATACTTTTGCTTAGTTCAAGCCATTGCATTTTCAATCACTCGAGTGGTTAGCACGTCATACTCATTCCTTTTGTTGTTTAGCAAGTTGAAAGTCATCACATTTTGCATTTGAAAATACTCCTTTTCAAGATTCTTAATCTCTGATTCAAGTGTTTTGGCATTTAACAAGCTTTTTTTGCATTTTTTTCCATGATGCATAACTTCTAGTCCCACCTCTTAAATAAGCCTTTAAGGATTCCCACACAGCAGTTGATGAGGCAGTCCCTTTGTTAATACTAAGAAAACTGTCGTTGTTGTTTTTTGATAACTTTAAAATAATCTGTGTCATTGAGCAGGTGCATGGGGAATCACCATAGTCTATGACTACTAGCGATGAGACATCAGGAGAATAAGAGGAGCATGGTCTGAATAAGTTATAGGTAGATATTCACATGAGGATATGAGGTGGATTCTTTCAGCGTGAGCAAGAAATATATCAATTCTGGAATAGCTTTATGAGCATCTGAGTAAAAAGAGTATTCGTGCAACAATTTATGTCTTTCTCTCCAGACCTCTACAAGTTTGAAATCTAACATTTCTTTGTGCAGTGCCTTAGCTGCTTGGGTTAGGATTTTGGGATTAGAAGATGACCGATCTAAGGATGGATCCAAAACTAGAGTCAAATCTCCACAGACTTTGGAAAAATTGAGGGCTGTCATAATTCGGGCCACAATATTAACTAGTGTAGTAGATTCACCTGCTATGGTGCCTTAAAGGATCAGGTATCTGCCCTGTGTGTCTTTCTCAACGTTATCCACATGCAAAGGGACATTTTTACTGTAAACGATGAATTGAAGATCTGTCCCTGCCATTGACGTGTCAGTTTGGCATGTTCAGCATCTGTAAGATGTGTCTCCTGTAGTAGAGCTATGTCTATTTTATGATTTTTCAGAAAGTTAAGTACCTTTTTACGTTTGGACAGTTTATTGATCTCATTAGTTTTCCATGTCAAATACCTAAGCGCTACAGTTGTCATTTCACGAATATTCCAAAGGGTAATATAAGATCCAATGAAACCAGTTAGGATATTTAGCCCAGGTCACTGTTTCATTGTTATAGTTGAAGGCAAATATAAAAGTAGAAAGAAAAGAAATATGAAACAAACAAATAAAACAAAAAAACAAACAAAGGCAAAAGGTCAAACCAAACGCTACATGCCCCCTTTGACCCCAATTCCTCCCCAACTGAGGAAGTGCCAAAACCTTAGTCTTATTGACACTTTTTTTGTTGCGGCTGTAACCCAACATTATTATACGTTATTAAATGGCACTAATCCTCCTTAAAACTGAAATAGTCTATTAGCCTAATCAACTTTAATAAAGCTTATAACAACAATGGATACTGAGGTGATGTTAAAACACAATATAAACATTTAACGAAGTAGGACAATTCCCTTTAATAACACCTTGGGAGGATATTTCGCCAACTCTCCCGGTGTGAGAAACCTTGAACATCATAACCAGAGAAGGAAAAATAAAAACCAACCTAGAGTAAAAGAGCAGAATATGGTAGGAGTCTATATGTATATTATAGCTCCTGAGCATCCCTCAAAACACATAATTGATTTTAGAGAGCCACGCAAGGCCAACATTGAAATCCAGGCGGCTGACGGATGAGTTGGAGTCTGCTTACTTGATGCAGATAGCTCATGAGTTTAAAAGGCAGGAACAGCTCAGAAAGAAGACCAACTGAAGAATTGTGAAATTGTTGAGCTGCACAATAATCGCCTAGACCAGGAGATGAGAGCCCTTCGAGCGAGGGTGCATTCCCTTGATGCTGAGAAAAACTCTGTGCAAGAGAGGGTGGTATCTCTGCAGGACGACGTGGATTGGCTGGAGTTTGCACTCCAACTGCAGCAGCAAGATGGTAAAGCGCAGCTCCTAACTCTACAGGCACAGGCAGACCAGGCCCATGAGATGGTGAAGAAATGTCATGCTTCTGTGTTGGCCCAGAGCAACCAGACCTGCAGGATTTTAAATGAGAAGATAATTGCTCAGACAGACTGCCTCGCAAATATGGAGAAAGCAGAGGTAACACTTCAGAAGGAGGTGCACAGACTGGAGTCTGCCCTCCAAGAGCAGAGAGAACGGACTAAAAATCAGCTCCTTGCTCTCCAGATCCAGGCTGGCCAGGCCAAAGAGCTGGCTGAATCTCCTCTGTCTGAGCTGGTCCAGAGGAACCACAAATGCAGGATCTTAAACAAGGAGCTTATTACTCAGATAGACTGCCTTGCAAAGAAGGAGCAATCGGTGGGATCACTGGAGAAGTAGGTGGACGGACTAAGGTCTGCCCTCCAGCTCGGGATGGGCAATACCAACATTTTTCCTTTCGATACCATTGGAAAAGTACCTATATGGTACTTTTTCATCGATACCGATACCGATACTTTTTGCCCCTTAAAGGGAAATCTCATGATTGCAGAGTGTTCATTCATAACTTTATTGCAAGGGCAATACGAAATATAAATAAAACTCATTTACATAAACACTTGAAAGAAATGCTTATAAAATGAGAATGAAATAGATCAATGAGTTAAATAAATAAAATAAGATGAAAATAAATATTTTTTAATAATAATAAAATAATAAAAATAATAAGACATCAAATTTATACAAAATTAATTACATTTCTCAAATTGAAACATCATAACACATCATCATCACCAACACTAGCAGCACCATCATCATCCTCAACAAAATGCAAAATTATCATTTCACTCGTTTTTATTACACTGAAAGAGAATTCAGACGGTGACCTTATTCTGACTTCTCATCATCCCTTGTATGAATTATGAACAGCACTTGAATTATGAATTATAAACGAAACAACACAATTTAGAACAAATTACAAAAAGGGAAATCAAAATGTTATAACAATTTAATCATTATGCAGCAAAATTTCCAAAATGCAGTTTATTTACCGATCTATTTAGATATTTTGTTCTCAGCAAAGATATTTTATTCATCTAAATGTTATCATTTATAGCCTGATATATACAGAATTTTTACTTCCATTAATAACATTCTAGAAACAAAACTGTTTGTGAATATTTTCTGATACATACCGTACAAGCATATGAACCTTTACATTTGTCAACTAAATGAAAGAGTGGTGAAGATGACCTCATCCAAGATTCACGTAGCTCAGTTGCATATTTGGTGTAGTTTAATAAAAAAATGGTTCATTACATTTTTTATCACTTATAACACATTAACTGTCACCTGTACCTGGATATTCTTTGCCTTTCACGGAACACTCCTGCAATGTCTTCTGATGGACAACAAGTCGTGCAGGGGACTTTGAGGCTTGCTGGTTGTCTTCAGGGCGATGTTCAGCCTCTTTAAAAATGTCAGGGTTCGTTGTCATTAAATGCTTAAAGAGGTTGCTAATGTTGCTGCTATGTGACACCACTTTATTGCAGATGGATCACAGGGCATTAAATTTGTTCATGGGAGAAAAATAGCAACATACTACGCTTCTTTTTCTCTCTCGACCATCCATAACTCATTTACAATTCTCTTAAAGGTTTCAATGGTATTAATGTTAATGATACATTTAAAAAAAAAAAAATTGTTCTGGTACCTCTCTGTTGTCCAGGAAGAGCAGACATGTCAAAGAAAATGCAACAGTGATCTGAACCCTAGCATATAGCAACATCCATGACATAGGGTACAGTGATATTTAGTCCTTTTGATATGACCAAGTCCAGAGTATGCCCTTTATTGTGGGTGGGTCCAGAAACATGCTGAGTGAGGTCAAATTTCTCCAATAGGCTAATGAAGTGTTGAGCATCTGGGTCTATTTGATTGTCAACAGGAATATTAAAATCACCTGAGATTGTTACACGATCATTATCAGTAGAGACCTTGGACAGTAGCTCAGAGAATTCATCAAGAAAGCCACATTTAGATTTTGGTGACTGATTAACATCGGGGCACTGCAGTTCATAGATATAGCAAGGTGTTCAAATGACGTGAATTCTCTCCTCAAATGAGGAGAATTTCCTTGCAAGTATAGATATCAGAGAAGAAGACAGCAGCTATTCCACAGCCTCTCTTCTCAGCTCTAGTTATCTGGATGAACTTGAAATTAGGAGGTGCTTTCTCAATGAGTGTGACTGTGCCATTTCAATCAAGCCAGGTCTCAGTCAGTGGAGAGAAATCCAGGTTATGGGTACTTATAAGCTCATTAACTAAAAATGACGAGTTAATTGTTAGTGACCTGACGTTTAATAGAGACATTTTTATTGTTCTGGGTGCGCGGCTTTATGGGGTACTTAGAGTTTGAGTCCAAACTGAGAGTAAATTGTTTCGATTCCTGTATGTTACAGGGAAGTTATGTAATTTCGGTCTATGGTTTATAGCTACAGGATTTTGTAAAGCAGAGTGACAGTCATTAATGTCAGAGTGGATCGGACTCACCAAACATCAGCAGCGAACAGAGGATTTCAGCGTCAGTTCCATGTTCAAGGCGAGGAGGCGTGATCCATGAAAGTTTGGATGAACTCCATTATGTCTTAAGACTTTTGGATGGTTTAAGAAGGTGTCAAAGTTGTCCACAAACGGTACGTTGAGGGAGCAGCAGTATCCCTTGAACCATGTGTGTAGCTGAAGGACATGCGTGAATTTTATGTCTCCAAAGCTGGGACACAGCAGCAGGCCGGATACGATGAACCAGCGGTCCGACTGTAGAAGACTGTCAATAAGCTTCAAAATGCCTTCTTTAAGTGTCTTAGATTGTGTGTTCCTGTGTTGGTTCCCATGTGGATCAGAACAGTGGAGGCAGACGGGTTTTGATCCAGTAGCTGTGGGATTCTGGAGTCTGTATCCCGGATGAGAGTACTCGCAGATGCATTCTTCGTCATTTCGAATAAGCAGTTAGTAAAGGAAAGGATTTTCTAACAGTATGAGGCAGGAGCTACTGTAGATGGGACAAGGGTTGCACAGCAAACAATGTTTAACTTTGCAGCTCTTTGTTTTATGAATTGTGTAAAGATGACAAGACGGACACCTGACTCTGATGGGAGTGAAAGAAGCAACTTTTAAATTCCTTGCTTATGAGGCCTTGATGTCCAATGCGCTCTCTCCATTAAGCTACAGAGACACTCTTCAAGTGCGTTCGAAAGGCACGTTGACAGAAATAAAGCTACGATGAGGATGGGACTCGAACCCACGCGTGCAGAGCACAATGGATTAGCAGTCCATCGCCTTAACCACTCGGCCACCTCACCTGGAAAGAATGGCACATCCTCAACAACAACTGTGCGTACCAACCTTCATCATTTTGAGTAATTCTGGGGAGAGGCCATTTAAAGTACAGAGTTATTTTTACAGTCCAAGTACCTTGCCACGGACTTACACACTAAATGTTTTGGTCTTGTACTGACTCAACTGATTGGGGAGGGTAGCTCAGGCGGTAGAGCTGGTGGTCTAGTGATCTAAAGGTTGCTGTTTTGATCCCAGGCTCCTCCTGCTAGCATGCTGTAGTGTCTTTGAGCAAGACACTTAACCCCTGATGGCTGCGTCGGTCGGTGTTTAAACAGCTGTAAGTCGCTTTGGATAAAAGCGTCTGCTAAATGTAAAACAATAAGGAACTGCTCCAGCCAGATTTGAGCAACACACATTGGAGGCAAATTGACAAGTTTAACTTCAGGGCAATAATGTAAGACACGACAATTCAAGAAACCCTCACATGTTTCCCAGAAAGGGCATTGGTGATATAGTGGTGAGCATAGCTGCCTTCCAAGCAGTTGACCTGGGTTCAATTCCCAGCCAATGCAATTTGTGGTTTCTGGTTGTTTATCAAACACTGGCTTTGCAGTGAGTGGATTTTATATATTTGGAGGCAAATAAACAAGATTAACATCAGGTTAATGATGCACTGAAATGTACTTAATGTATTAGAAGTAAAAGTTATGTTATATTCAGTTTCCTGATGTACAATGAGAGCCCCTTAAAGAGGCTGTCCCAGCCAGAGGCCTGTCCGCTGGCAGCCAGTTCCCAGCTGACTGAACTCTATACAACAGGTCAAATAAGGGCATAGTAGTGATTAAAATAAAACAGTATTTAAAAAAATCTAAAATGCAAAGGAGTATTATAAATAATATTAAAGTATTTACCTAAAAAAATCTAGTCAAATAAAGACAATAATAATAGTGATATTCAACGTGATTGTGGACATCTTTAATATCCGTGGACCACAATAATATAGTGTCATACTGAATGGTAAGATAGACACATTGTTGTCCGACAAACACTGCAAAGTACTACTAAGAGAGAGGAAAGTCACAGTTTTCCTTTGTTTTAAAGTGGCCAAGTGTGTAGATTTATAGGTTCTAGTCGTTGGCCTTTTGATTTCAATTTAAAGGTCTTTGAACTTTCTATTTTTAGGAATTATTGGGATCAAAATAATTGTGAAATATTGCAAAAGATTTCTGCATTTGCAGCGCTCTCTGAGAAATGCCTTATCCCCCCTCAACCACCACACATTCAATAGATTAAATCTAAAATGTTCAATAAGCAACAATAAAACAATAACATATTAAAAATTTATAAATAAAAGTCAATAGCATAAAATATACAACAGCAATATGTTCAAAAGATAACTAGGCTTCATAGTGTATGGATTCTACTGAACACTCAAGATTGTTTTACTGTTAACATAGTTTTAAGTTCATGGTTCATATAAAAACAATTATTTAATTATCCTTTTTTGGAGCTGCAACAATTAGTCAACCGATTAGTTGCCAACTATTTCATGAATCGCCACCTTTTTTGATAATGATTAACCGCTTTGAGTCATTATTTAAGAAGTCCTATATGACAGTAAACTGAATAACCTACATAGGTTCCTCCACTACAGAGATCCCATTGAATTGGGAGGATCGGAATTTTCACCTCTCAGTGAAATGGGGTTGATTGCTCCATTGGAATGTTAACATTTTCGTCAATGGATTTGTGTTTGCATATGTTTGTGTTAGGTGTGGGGGCTTCCAGACCTTGGGAGGACACAACAATTAAGTGCAAACAAAAATGTAGACCAAGGCTTTATCTGTGGCCCACTTCGGTAGTCACTGAAAAGTGGTTATAATGTGCTAGAATATAAAAGTGGAAATAATTTTTGATATATATATAAAAACATATAATTCCCTCAAATAGGGCTGGGAATCATCGTAGACCTCACGACACGATATCATCATGATATGAAGAGTTTTGCGATAGATTAAGTGTTGGGATTCAATTTGTTGCCATATTTCCCAATAATTTTAATTTAATACATTTGGAGAGAAAATATTTAATTTAAGGTGTGAGGTGCGGCTCCTGGTCAATCTAAATGGCTCTCAGAAATAAATGCATTAACTTTACTAATTGGACCTGCTCCGGACTTATCGATCAGATGAATCATATCATATCTGATCTATTCTTTTATCCATCAATCACAATGTGATTGATGGATAAAAGAATAGATCAGATAGGATATGAAATAGATCCGCATTGAAGTGTTCTTCGCCCAGGGGAAGAAGCGGGGCCCGGGTAGGTGCGCTAAACCCCACCGGGCTCCTGCTCAGACTGGGAGATGACGGTTGGGCTGATAAACGGTTTAAGGGTTGAAAAGATCATGGAAACAAATCAATAAAACACCAGGGATATAATAATATAAAATGACTCAATCTAAATTTTCTATTATAAAATCTAAAATTGATGAACTATCAATACTTGTCACCACTATATAAAAATTGTATTGGGATGTGGTGAGATTATCTTTGTTCTTCCAATTGCGTAATATTATTTTCTTGGCAATCGTTAAGGCGATCAAAATGGGTTGGTGGTGGTTGAGTGCTGAGTCAACCGAGGAGAGGTCACCAAGGAGACATATAGACAGGGAGGCTGGATAGATGGGAAGAGTCAGATGGCATGAAAGTAGTCATCTATGGTACAAAGGGAACAATGACAACAAACGTCTTTATCCATGAAACCCATTTTGAATATTTTGTGTGTGATATGTGCTCTGTGCAAAATCTTGAACTGGATGAGTTGCATTTTGGAATTGCAGGTCATAGAAAAGGTGTTCCACAGGTTGATATTGCTGGAAACAGCAAGGTCTCTTTCCCATTCCATGGTAGGTAAAGATAAACTGTCATCTGTCATCTTTTCATAAAAGTTTGTATAAAGATAAAGATAAAGATAAACCTTTATTAGTCGCACAACGGGGAGATTTGCACAGTTACAGCAGCAAAAAGTGAAAGAGAAAAATTGAGAGCATCAATCATGAGTTGTAGTAACTAAAAGTACCTAAGAATCAAGGTAAGCACTATAAACAATATAAAATATATATAAAATATATACCTAAGTAGAAACAACATAAATAGGAAGCAAAGTAATCAAGAGTATTGCACATATTTTGACAAAGTGCACATCAGGGATTGTACTTCTTTTTATTTTTTATTTTTTATAATTGCACTTTGCATTCCCATGCACAAACCCCATGCACCGGGTCCAGGGGGCACCCCAAGACAGAGCCTGCCTTCTTGATCAGTTTATCAAGTCTCTTCTTGTCAGCTGTTGTGACGCTTTGAACTTTTGCAGGTGACAGCAGGTTGAGCTGTACGTGAAGTCTGCAGTGTAGAGGGTGAAGGGGAAATGTGCCAAGACCGTTCCTTGCGGGGCCCCCGTGCTGCAGATGACCATGTCAGGCGCACAGTTCTGAGACCTCACGTACTGTGACCGGTCAGTGAGGTAGTCCAGAATGCAGGAAGACAGGTGATGGTCCACTCCTGTGTGCTGCAGCTTTTCCCTCAAAGCACAAGCTGAATGGTGTTGAAAGCACTTGAGAAATCAAAGAACATGATCCTCACTGTGCTCCCAGGCTTCTCCAGGTGAGAGAGCTCGATGTAACATAGAGATGACGGCGTTGTCCACCCCAATGCCAGGCTTGGAGGCAAACCGGTGCAGGTCAATTGCTGATCTCACCAGGGGGCGGAGATGCATAAGGACCAGCCTCTCCAGGCTCTTCATTAGGTGAGACGTCAGTGCACCTCCCTGTAGCTGCTGAGGTCCTTGGGGTGCGGGGTTTTCAGCACCGGCACCACGCAGGATGTTTTCCACAGCCGTGGCACTCTCCCCAGCTTCAGGCTCATGTTGAACATGTGCTCCACTACCCCACAGAGCTGGTCTGCACATGTCTTCAGTAGCCTGGAGCTGATGCAGTCCGGACCTGCAGCCTTCCTCATCTTCATCTTCCTGAGCTCGTTCCTCACCTGGATCGTAGTGAGGGACAGATTGGAGCAGGAGGGCTGAGTTGAGGGTGTGAATGTGGGGGTTGTGTCTCTGGTATGAGAAGCAGTGGGGGTGGCTGTGAATATTGAAGGAAGGGGGTGTTGCAGAACACCTGGGGTGCGGATGACGGAGGTTGCTGATGCAATGAATAGGCCGGGGGAGGGGTAGGTGACTGATCAAATCTGTTGAAAAAAAAGTTCTGATTATTCACCCACCTCTGATCCCCCACAGCCTGAGTCTGGTTCATTGTGGGCCGAGATGGTTTTGAGGCCCTTCCAGACTCCTCTGGTGTTGTGCTGTAGCTGGTCCTTCATCTTCCTCCTGTAGCTGTCCTTCCCCTCACTGATCTTCCTCCTTAGCTGCTTCTGTACCTCCTTCAGCTCCTCCTTGTCTCCTGATTTAAAGGCCCTTTTCTTCTCTTTGAGGAGAGCCTCTATATCCGGAGTAATCCAGGGTTTGTTGTTGGGAGAACACCGTACAGTCCTGGTGGGTGAAGTGTTTTCCACACAGAAGTTTAGGAAATCCATGATACAGTCAGTGAGACTGTGATGTCCTCCCCATGAGGATCACAGAGTTCTTCCCACACAGTAGAGTCAAAGCAGTCCTACAGGGCCTCTTCAGTCTCTTTAGACCACCTTTCACTCTATGGGTCACAGCTGGTTGCCTGAGCACGAGAGGTTTGTACACAGGCAGGAGATGAGCCAGGTTTTTATCTGATCTTCACAGGAGTGGAGGGGGGATGAGTTTTATGCCTCCTTGATGTTGACATATAATAAGTCTATTGTTATATTGTCCCTGGTGTGGCATGTACCACACTGGGAGAAAGTGGGCAGAGTGGAGAACAGAGAGGTATGATTAAAATCGGTTTAAATGTTTAAATGGGTGCTGTGTCTGCAGCCTGCACGCAGCTGAGAGCAGGACATCACAGGCCGCTTCGGCGTTAGCAGAGGGGGGAGATACGTCGCTATCACAACGACGAATTCCCTCGGGAGGCAGCTCATCGCCACCGGTTCAGCCCACACCTCCACCAAGATCCTAGACACGGAGAGGATGCTCGCCAAGAGTGCCATCCCCATATAAGTAAGACCTGTGTGAGACCCAGCCTGGATCTGGAGAGTAAGGACATGATTTTTAGTCAGTTCTCTCTGATCTTGGAGGGCAGACTCCAGTCTCTGCACCTCCTTCTGCAGTGTTACCTCTGCTTTCTCCAAATTTGCAAGGCAGTCTGTCTGAGCAATATCTTCTCATTTAAAATCCTGCAGGTCTGGTTTCTCTGGGCCAACTCAGATGCATGACATTTAGCCATCTCATGGGACTGGTCTGCCTGTGCCTGTAGAGTTAGGAGCTGCTGTTTACCATCTTGCTGCTGCAGTTGGAGTGCAGATTCCAGCCGATCCACTTTGTCCTGCAGAGATGCCACCCTCTCTTGCATGGAGCTCTTCCCAGCATCAAGTGAATGCACCCTCGCTCGAAGGACTCTCATCTCCTGGTCTAGGCGATTATTGAGCACCTTGCACAGCTCAACAATTTCACAATTCTTCAGTTGATCTACTTCCTGCTTGAGCTGTTCAACCTCTAGTTGACTTTCTTGCAGTTTACACTAATGAGCTCTCTGCATCATGTGAGCGGACTCCAACGCATCCGTCAGCCCCCTGGATTTCAATCGGACCTCCAGTCGGTGGGCTTGTGCAGGGATTCTATGTCCTCTAGATCCTTTAGAGCCATCTGTCTTCTCCAGCAGGGAAGTCCTCTCTACAAGGAATGTAACAATATATCTAAATCTATGTAATCACATAAACATATAGGCCTGTGGTCCAAGCCTAGCGCCCGCGGCCCGGGTTCTGTGCCTGTGGCTGCGTCTTGTGCCTGCACCTGGGGGTTGGTTGTATGTTTGCGCCCCTGGGGTGCGGGGTCTCCTCGTGCTCCCTGGGACTGAGTAATGCTCCTCGGGGCTGGGTGTGGGGGTTGCTCCCTGGCCCTCTGGCTCCTCTGGGTGCCTGGGGGTCTTCTGTGGCCGCTGGCAGGGTGTTCGTGGCTTTCCTGCAGCCGTAGGGTGTCCACAAGGCTGCGAAGTTCGGGGGGCTTCGGGGCCCCATCCGCTGCTTGAAGGCGCCACGACATAATACCAACCTTCTACACCAGTACCAATAGGGATAATCATGTACACTCACCGGTGCACATCTTACACCCACACCCACACACACACACCCACACACACACAAACACACACACACACACACACACACACACACACACACACACACACACACACACACACACACACACACACACACACACACACACACACACACACAGGTGGTCCCATCACACACAAACACGCACACACCACCATTTACTGTTTTTCAATATCTGTTGTCGTCCAATGTTTATGTTGTTGTGTAAATGTTGCTTGGTTCTATGTTTATTTGTCTCACCCGTGGTGATTCTCCCCCTCTAGGAGTAGTGATCAGTTGTTTTTAGACCCAAACATGATAAAGAGCTCTGCAAAGAGGGGGGTTGGTGGTGGTTCTTTATAACCAAAAACTGTACTCTTTTCATCCTACAGGTCATCCACAGGACAGAGTTATTGCAGCAGTTCTTGATGATTTAAGAATTTATAAAGAGTTGCATTGCAGGTTGAGAACTTGAACTCCACTTGCAGACTTACTCTGTCCTAGATGCAATGGCATACAAATATTCTGTGTTGTATGCCATTGCATGCTGACAGCACAGGTTTAAACAAAAAAATAAAAAATAACATAAATTTAAAAAAAAACCATAATACACACATAATGAAGAACAAAACCTCATTATTATATCCTCAGTCACAAATCTTTATTTTCCCATGGTTTTCCAAACCGCGCAAATGGGAGTAGAATATGTATGCTATCGTCTTTTCGGCCTCCCCCTGCCGATGCAGCTGCAAGAGCAAGAACGGCACCTCACTATCCTTGGTGTGTCAAGACTTATCTGGAACACATATAAATCTGTGACGTCAAACTGATCATATATTCTCTGACTCCCTGAAAATAATGTTCGACTCAGAGAGCTTCACGAGAGCACATCTCTGACCGACCTTTGTACAAGAAAAACCAGCATCTGTCTGAAGTGTTTGAAATATATCTTCTAATTCTAAATTAAAAAATGTGAGATTAGTGTGTGTGCTCCGTATGCTGTGAGATCTGTTTATTCTGCGCAGAGCCATTTTAAAAATCTGTATTAGTGTTGAATGTCTGGGACGTGGTAAGAGTTTGGTAATTGTAGAATGTGTGCTTCCTCCTCATGTGCACTGTATTTTGTGTTGCAGCATTATTGCTGAAATTATTGTTGTTTGAGTGCTGTTGGGATAAAGATGACGGTAATATTATTGTATTGTGAGGGAAATAGAATGACATGGAAAATGGATAAGAGATGGACTGTTAAAAGTCACGGACGGAGATAGGAGGAAGTGAGCGGCGAGAGCATTGGTCGGGAACCTTTTTGGCTGGGAGAGCCAGAAAAGCCAAATATTTCTAAATGTATTTCCTTGTGAGCCATATAATATTTAATACAATTGAATGCAACTTAATGTGTGAATTTTTTAAGTAAGGCATACATTTTTAATGTATAACACATCCTTGAGTACTTAAAAAAGCGCAATATATAATCAATTTCTCTTTATTCTTCTTAGTAATTGTTGCTATACTCAGTTCTCTTTTCCTGGACAGCAAGAATATAAAGAGAATTACTAAGAATTGTCTTTATTCTTCTTAGTAATTGTTGTTATACTGTAGCTAACCAATAATAAATGAAATACTTTAAACCATTAATGCGACTTCTGGTGCTGCATGGTGTTGCTGATGGCCTTGTAGTCTGGTTCATACGTAGTGAGGTTAAGCTTCATGCTGCGTTGAGGCTTCCATCAGTTAAACGTGAGCGTAGGTTGGTCTAAATGTTCCTCAGATGCGAGAAAGACTGCTCCCATGCGTATGGAGAGCCAAACATGGTCAATACGGCAATACTCACAAGCTGCATTGTGTGGTATGTGAAGCTCGTTCCAAGTTTTAAGAATCAGCTGGTCTTTAGGTTCAAGTTCAAGAGTTTACTTGTCACATACATAATGAACTTTATTCCATTTCTGTCCACTTGTGTTCAGCTGATTGGTCCGACTGGAGGCAGGGAGTTTTCTTAATGTTTGTCTGTCTTACAAAGGGAATCGGTGCACAGTCTCGTAAGCAGCCCAGCAGTGGCACGCCATTCCTCCTGCACCCAAGAGGATCATCATTATCCACATTTATTATAATAATCCTCAGTGATATATATAATTGTGGCCTGCGTGCCGCATATTGAAATGAACAATAAAACTCTCGCCATGTCGCCGCACCACGGCCAGAAGGATTCCATCTCCTTCCCTAAACACTTACCAGTGGGCAGAGATTCCCACAAGTGGCGACTGAGCACAGCGCAGTAAAAGGCGCCCCGGAGTCTTTCTGTGGTCCGCAACCAGTGCTTGACTATGCCCCTTTGTCCGCCCCATTTATATTTGGAATTTTATTTTCAAAATTGTAATTTCTCTTTCCTGTTTTACTCTAAAATGACACAGAATAATTATTTATTACCTGTTAATTGTGATGAAAAATTTTAGCTCAAAATTGTTTCCAACTGCATGCGCTTTGCTGATGATGTGTGAATGTGTGTGTGTGACTAACCCCATCCAGGATCCACAGCTTAGCCACCACACAGCAAGATGATACCGCTGAGTTCCACCCACTCCAAGCTACACACATTTGGCATAGACAATAGTGCTGATTATTAACTAAAACCCATATATAACCACGACTGAACGCAACTGACCCCAACGGAACCAACGGAACCAACTGAACCACCAGAACTGTCTCCTCCACTCACCGACATCCCTGCCAACCTGTGGACAAAACGACACCAACGCCATCAGCGTTGCATCCACTGAGGAAGCCAATGCCACTGCCAAAAGCTAAGTACTCACTCCCAGTTATTACAGCCAGCAGAAAGCGTGAGCCGGCAAAGCACATTGCATCCATTTAACCCATTAAAACGACTCTGCAGGGTCAGAGGGACCCTAGTATTCATACTAATCACAACATTATTAATAGTAATCCAGACACTGTGGCATAATGCTCAACCACTAAAAGATAATGGGGTCCTCATACCTACGACCCCACAACCAATGGAGCACACATGGCCATACGTCTGGGACTGCATGATACACTGCGCCCATGTCAACTGAAAAATAACACAATCTGTGAACGCCCCCTGTGTCTATATAAATGCTTTCTGGGGCTTGTCGCAGATGGTGGCACAGGAGGTAGAGCTGGTTGTCCAGTAATCAGCGGGTTCCTGGAGTAATACCCGGTCACTCCTGGCAGCACGTCAAAATGTCCTTGAGCAAGACACTGAACCCTAAAGTGCCCTTGATGAGCTGGTGTGCACCTTGCATGGTTGCCGCTGCCATCGATGAGTGAAATTGAGGCGTTTATTGTGAAGTGATGGTTGATGAAAAATGGGACTTCTGTCGACAGGGTGAGCAGCTTCAAGTACCTGGGAGTCCACATCACAGAGGATTTAACATGGACTTTACAACCAGACACTCTGGTGAGAAAGGCGAGGCAGCGTCTTTACCACCTCAGGCAGATGAGGAAATTCCGGGTCTCGGTGAGGATCCTCAAGTCCTTCTGCTCTGGAGCAGTGGAGAGCATCCTGACAGGCAACATCACTGCCTGGTTTGGGAACTGTACTGCTCAGGACAGGCGGGCCCTGCAGAGGGTGGTGCGTTCAGCTGAACGTACCACTGTAACTACACTCCCCTCCCTGTTGGACTTATACAGCAGGAGGCATAGTAGCAGAGCCCGCAGGATCATGAAGGATCCTCACCACCCCAACAACGGACTGTTCCAGCTGCTGCGGTCAGGCAAGCGCCTCCGCAGTCACACAGCGAGAACACAGAACCCAGAACCCAGAACACAGAAGCAGCCCCCATGGTAATCACACATATATCATTTCCAGCAGGACTTCAGGTGGTCAGTCATTCCACAGCTCTTAGTTGGAGTAAAATAGGAATGTTCTTTGGGCCTGTGTGGAATGCCCTGCGGTGCTTAATGTATTGTTCTCATACATTATCAAAGGATGAAAGGAGAGGTCTACCACTGTAACAAGCATAGTTATAGAGATAACCACTCCAGGGTGCTCTGACAACAGTGTCCCTGAGTATTAACACCGTAATCCTTAACTCAGCTTCTGAACATTGCTTCAACAGCTAGACGAGACAACCAAAATGTCATATCAAAATAAGAACTAATCAAGAAATATTCTGGTTCTATAAGGCACTCTATAATATCTGATGCTTTAATAACTTTTAACGATGGAGCTCAATCTGGGATATAGAGCTAAATTCAATCAAGGTCTCTCCATTTATATACTTGCATGCATATCATCTCAAAATGATTCCAATTGGGCCTATTAAATAATCAAATTTGCAAATCAGTTAAATACAAATAGCAATCATATCAATGATTTACAAGGACCTTTGAATGCTGGACATGTTATAGCTTTTCTCAATTATAGAGCAATTCTCTTTGATCTGATCTCTTTGTCAGTCCTCCAGGTCTTCCCAATCAGACGCAGTCACATCTACACTGGACAAAATTCAAGACTGCAGTGAGTGGATTCTCAGCTTAAAACTGCGGAAATAAAAACTGAATAGACGGGTTGGTTAATTCCTCAGTACATAATTACAACATTAATCGAATCACAAGATATTTGCAAGTTTAAACTTACAATTTTTGAATGTCCAAATTAAAAAACATTTCGCAGACGCTTTTATCCAAAGTGACTTACAATTGTTCAAACACCGACGGACGCAGCCATCAGGAGCAATTAGGGGTTAAGTGTCTTGCTCAAGGACACTACAGCATGCTAGCAGGAGGAGCCTGGGATCGAACGAGCAACCTTTAGATCACTAGAGCACCAGCTCTACAGCCTGAGCTACCAATTTAATTTTTAGAACGTGAACGTACACAATCCATTACCTCTCTTGTGTACAAAACAAAACAATTATTCACCTTTGTTAAACTACTTGTTAAGTCTTATACTGTATATGAACATCTATCTTGTTCAATGTCAAATTGCAATAACTTCTAGAGTAAGACAAAAATAAAAAAATAATAATGTTGTTTGATTATACTTCAACAATCACCAGCCTTACTGAGAAAAACAAAGTAACCAGTAAGGATACGAAACATACAAACACAGTTGTAAATCACACCAAAACTAACAATTCACTCATGCAATATCATTATTTCATGTATAGTGTTTAATCTATACTATTTAGTTATTTATCATATCCTTTGATTTAGAATTACCAATTTACTAATGCTTTGTGCCATTGTGCCAATTTGTTGTAACACTGCAGACAACCCCACTGTGGGATAGATAAAGGATTATCTTATCCCAACCAGCAGATCACTGACACAAGAACACAAAAGGGAAAAATAAAGTAAATCTAAAAAGAATAACTCTATATAAACCAAAAACGAATTCATTTCTGCTGCAACTATGCATCGTTTCTGCCCTCCGTAATGTCTTAAAACATATTTTAGAAGTAGTTATTATTTTTTTATTTTGATCAATTTAGTTTTATCAATTTGGAATGCTTTGTGATAAAATCAATTAACAAAGCACAAACTATAGTTCTAAAACAAAAACTCACCATACTCCAAACCTCACCAAAGTCGCAGTTAATGAAGCAAAAACACTTTCCAGCAACTAAAAACTTGCTACAACTCACCACACCACTATGATCAACATCACAATCATCTCTCTAAACACAATCCAACAGTTCAAGCCGTTCAATATCTATTCATACTACCGCAGCATTGACCACCGTTGTACACCATTTGACTATTAGTTAATTCATTGAGTTCTGCAGCTTCCTCTGCCAGACCAAAATCCCACTAAAATGACTTTTAGACTCACTTTGCTCCAAGTTCCATCCTAAACAAGGAATACCAAATGCATCATGGGCAAACTTTCCCACTGTCATTGTCTTTCACATCAACTTCCCGAATCCTTTCTGTCTATCATTAACTTTACAGCTCTCTCTCGCCTTGTTACACATACAAAAAAATTCAAATTAATTTAAGACCTGACAGTATCTTTTCTAGCAATCCTACCAGATATTTTAGATTATAATGCTATTTTTTTCCACCAAGGACTTATGTGTCAAACTAGTTTGACATTATGCATTACATATTATGTACAGCACACATACCACTCTTATGTCACTTGTTTCATTAACATGTTTATCAGGCAGGGCCTGATGGATAAGGCAGTGGCCTCCTAATCCAGGGATTGTGGGTTGAAGTCTCATCTGGGGTACTTTGAAGCAGAGTGTGAAGCAAAAGCTTGCAGGGCCCGGAGTTCAATGGATTGTAACCATCCGCTGTTAAGGCCTCTCCCTTGCTACCACAAGGTGTGAACTCACGCTAATTGTTGTGAATGAAGGAGCTTCTTCCCTCCACAACCTGTGTTGAGCAAGTGGTCATTCTGTTACCAAAACAATTTCAGACCAGCCATGATCACTCACAAACATTGTAAAACCAGTCATGACAATTTTCCCCTCAGAAACCAGAGATTGTGGGTCCAAGTCCCACCTGATGTGCTTATAAGCTTAGTTGCCAGCTGAGGCAGGCTGGCCCCCAGTTTGCCACCACAACATGTTTGAGGATGTCAATTCATGCCAGCTATATGTTGGAAAAAAAAGACCGACATACATGTGAATAACAGGTATTGATGCTGATCAACCAACCATTTTTGACAATTTCACCTCCTAAACAAGAGATTTTGGGCTCAAGTCCTATCTGGGGTTCTTGAAAGCAAAGTAACCATAACCCCGATGTTGATGGATCAACACCAACCTCTGCTAAGGCCACAACATATGATTCAGGATCTGAACTCATACCAATGACAGTATATGTTGAAAAGGAAACAGCTTCTTATCTACACAACATTTAATGAACAGGTGGTCATGCTGTTCACAAAACAATTACAGACCAATCATGACAACTTTTGAACACTCTGGAACATTTTACAACCAGTCATGACAATTTTCTCCTCAGAAACCAGGGATTGTGGGTCTGAGTCCCACCTGATGTGCTTATGAGCAGAGTTGCCAGCTGAGGCATGCTGGCCCGATAATCCAGAGATTGGTTGATAAAAAAACATCCTCTGTTCAGGCCTCCCCTTTACTATCAGACCCAATGAGTTAGGACCTGAACTCTTGCTAACTATAAGTTGAGGAGGAAACTGCTTTTACATATAAAACATCGATTTACCAGGTGTTGATGCTGATCGCAAAACATTTTTCAACCATTCATGACAATTTCCCTCCACTCAAGACACTCCAAAACAAAGGATTGTGGGCTCAACTCCTACATCAGGTTCTTGAAAGCAGAGAGGTGCAGCGGAAGCGTGCTGGGCCCATAACACAGAGGTCAATGGATCGTTACCATCCTCTGCTAAGGCCTCGCGTTTGCTACCACAGGATGTGAACTCATGCTAATTTCACGTTGAAAACCAAACAGCTTCTTACCAACACAACATGTACTTAACAGGTGGCCATGCTGTTCACTAAACAATTGAAGACCAATCATGACAGCTTTTGAACACTCAAACATTTTACGACCAGTCATGACAATCTTCCCCTCAGAAACCAGGAATTGTGGGTACAAGTCCCACCTGATAGGCTTCTAAGTAGAGTTGCCAGCTGAGGCATGCTGGTCCCATAACCCAGAGATTGATTGATAAAAAACATCCTCTGTTAAGGCCTTACCTTTACTATCAGACAAAATGCATTTGGACCTAACCTCTAGCTAACTATATGTTGAGGAGGAAACTGCTTCTTACCTATCAATTCACAAGGTGATTATGTTGATCGCACAACATTTTCCAACCATTCATTACAATTTCCCTCCACTCTTGAAAATTTCACCTCCTAAACAAGGGATTGTGAGCTCAAGTACTACATCACCTTTTCAAAAGCAGAGTGGTGCAGCGGAAGCGTGCTGGGCCCATAACCCCGAGCTTGATTGATCAAAACCACTGTGTAAAGGCCTTACCTTTACTATCAGACAAACTACATTTGGACCTGACCTATCTAACTATATGTTGAGGAGAAAACTGCTTCTTACCTATAAATCATCTATTTACCAGGTCTGATCACAAAACATCTTCCAACCATTCATGAAAATTTCCCTCCACTCTTGACGATTTCACCTCCGAAACAAGGGATTGCAGGCTCAAGTCCTACCTGGGGCCTTTCAAAAGCAGAGTGGCGCAGCGGCAGCGTGCTATGCCCATAAACCAAATGTCGATGGATCAAGCCATCCTCTGACAATTTCACCTTCCAAGCAAGAGCATGTGGGCTCAAGGCTTATCTGGGGTTCTTGAAAGCAGAGTAACCATAACCCTGATGTTGATTGATCGACACCATCCTCTGCTAATCCTTCCCCTTTGCTACCGTAACATGCCCACTATATGTTGAAAAGGAAACAGCTTCTTACTTACACAACGTTTAAAGAACAGATGGTCATGCTGTTCACAAAACAATTTCAGACCAGTCATGACAACTCAGGAACATCTTCTGACCAGTCATGACAATTCTCCCCTCCTAAACCAAGGATTGTGAATTATCAGGGGAAGTGTGCTGGGCCCATAATCCAGAGGCCACTGGATCAAAATCTTCCTCTGCTAAGGCCTTTCCTTTGCATGTGAACTCATGCTAATATGTGTTGACACGGAAAAAGCTTCCTACCTATACAACGTGTATTTAACAGTTGTTGATGCTGATCGCAAAAAAAATTCAGACCAGGCATGAGAACTTTTGACCACTCATCACAATTTACAACCGGTCATGACAATTTTCCCTCACAAATGCATTCTTTGGGATGTGAACTCATGCTAATTGTTGTCATCAAAACAGCTGAGGCCTGCTGCCCCCATGATCCAGAGTTTGATTGATCAAAACCATCCTCTGTTAAGGCCTTACCTTTACCATTAGACAAAATGCATTTGGACCCGAACTCTAGCTAACAATATGTTGAGGAGAACACTGCTTCTTACCTATAAATCATATATTTACCAGGTGTTGATGCTGATTGCAAAACATCTTCCAACCATTCATGAAAACTTCCCTCGGAAATTTCACCTCCTAAACAAGGCATTGTGTGCTCAAGTACCACAGAAGTCTCTCAATAGCAGAGTGGCGCAGCGGAAGCGTGCTGGACCCATAACCCAGAGGTCGATGGATCGAAACCATCCTCTGCTAAGGCTTCGCATTTGGTACCTCAAGATGTGAATTGTATTTATTTCATGTTGAGAACAAAGCAGCTTCTTACCAACATAGTATGCTCCTACCAGGTGTTGACTAAACTGATGCTGAATACAATTTGAAAAAAACAGCTTCTGAGAAGTACTGAACAGGTGTTGATGCTGATCACACAACCATTCTTGACAATTTCACCTCCTAAACAAAACATTGTAGGCTAAGGTTATATCAGAGTATCCATCATATCCAATATCCATCATATCAGAGTAACCCTGATGTTGATGGATCTCCCCTTTGCTACCACAACATATGATTCAGGATGTGAACTCATGCCAACTATTTGTTGAAAAGGAATCAGCTTCTTATCTCCACAACATTTAATGAACAGGTGGTCATGCTGTTCACAAAACAATTTCAGACCAGTCATGACAAGTCTCCCCTTCTATACCAGGTATTGTGAATTCAAGTCCCATGTAAGGTCCTTGTGAGCAGTGTTCCCAGCGGAAGCAGGCTGGGCCCATAATCCAGAGGTCAATGGATCACAACCGTCCTCTTGCTCAACCCATGCTAATATATGTTGACACAAAAAGCTTCCCACCTATACATCGTGTATTTAACAGTTGTTTATGGTGATCGCAAACAATTTCAGACCAGGCATGAGAACTTTTGACCACTCATGACAATTTACAACCGGTCATGACATTTTCCCTCAGAAATGCATTCTTTGGGATGTTACATCATGCTTATTAACAAGAAGTATAAACTATGTAAACTAGAAAAAAGTATTTGCTTTCTGTTGAAACTGATCACAATGGTGTTATCTAATGGATAAGGCACTGGCCTCCTAACCAAGGGATTGTTGGTTCAAGTCCCATCTGGGAAGCAGAATGATGCAGCACCAATGGCCCATAGTTCAATGGATCAAAGCCTGCTTCTGCTTAGGCCTCTGCTTTGCTCACACATGATGTCAACTCATGCTATTTGTTGTAAAAAAAAACCAGCTTCCCTATACAACCAGAATCAAATGTGTGGTCATGCTGTTCATGAAAACTCACCAATACTTTAAAACCAGTCATGACAATTTTCCCCTCCTTAACCAGGGATTGTGGGTCCAAGTCCTACCTGATGTGCTTATCAGCAGAGCTAACCGCTGAGGTTTGCTGCCCCCATAATCCAGAGATTGATTGATCAAAAGCATCCTCTGTTAAGGCCTTACCTTTATGATCAGACCAAATGCATTTTGACCTAGGACCTCTAGCTAACTATATGTTGAGGAGGACACTATTTCTTACCTATAAATCATCTGTTTACCAGGTGTTGATGCTGATTGCAAAACATTTTTCTACCATTCATGTCAATTTCCCTTCACTCTTGTCAATTTAAACAAGGCACTGTGGGCTAATGTCCTATATGGGGCCGCCAAAAGCAGGGTGGCGCAGTGGAAGCATGTTGAGCCCGTAATCCAGAGGTCAATTGATCCGAAACACCCTCTACTAAAATCTCCCATTCACCCCCACAGCATGTGATTCAAGATGTGAACTCGCACTAATTTCATGTTGAAAACAAAACAGCTTCTTACCAACACAATGTGTATTTAACAGGTGGTCATGCTGTTCAATAAACAATTACAGATCAATCATGTCAACTTTTGAAACTTGATGAACTTTTTTCAACCAGTCATGACAATCTCCCCCTCCTAAACCAGGGATTATGGGTCCGAGTCCCACCTGATGTGCTTATGAGCAGAGCTAACTGCGGAGGTTTGCTGCACCCATAATCCAGAGATTGATTGATCAAAACCATCCTCTGTTAAGGCCTTTACTATCAGACCAAATGCATTTGGACCTGATCTCTAGCTGACTATATGTTGAGGAGGACACTGTTTCTTACCTAGAAATCGTCTGTTTACTGGGTGATAGCAAAACATTATTTAAATTATTTAAAACTTTTGACAACTCATGACCATTTACAACCATTGATGACAATTTTCCCTCAGAAATACATTCTTTGGGATATTACATGATGCTTATTAACAAGAAGTGTATACTTCTTGTAATCTACAAAAAGTATTTGCTTGCTGATGAAACTGATCACAATGGTGTTTCCATTGTGATCAGTTTTCCATTGTGTTTAAGGCTTTGAAGTTTCAAGGTGACGTACGTTTCGTAGCCCTGAAAAAGTCTTATTAGATACGATCGCATTGCATTGAGAGGACGCTGGCATGTTTTGTTGCCGCCTCTCACCTTTGTGTTAGCCGATTCAGTTTTGACCCACTGCTGCAACTACCTGAGGCTATTTCCTTTCTTTTTTTTCCCTGAAACTGGATCAACGGCTTGCCATCTTGTCAGCTCCCAGCCCTGTGATCTCACTGCTAGCCCTCCCTCCTAGCTAGCGCTAGGCGCTCACCTGTCGCTGAGATGGTGCTTACCTGTTGCTGAGATGGTGCTCCTAAAATACTCTGCGGAGGCAACATCATCATAACAAATCCCATGTGCACTCTGTTCTGCAGCCGATGGTCTGTGTTGATAGGCTCGTTCCTCCCAACTCGCCTGCCTTGCCTTCCATAGTTAAAACTGCCACATGTATGCTACAGAATGCACGATCTCTCAGCAATAAATTTATGACATCATCATGGAACAGAAAATTGACTTTCTCTGTATAACAGAAACTTGGCAAGTTCAAGAGGACTTTATTACACTTATCCAAGCCACCCCCCCTCGGAACTTTCTGTAACAAACACCACCAGAGCCTGGACCTAGGTGTTTCTGACACACCATGATGTCCTGTTCAATGTTCCTTTCCCCCCGCCCAGGCAATGCGTTAAACGCACCATCACGTTCAGGAACCTCAAGTCATTGAGAACACCAGCACTGATCAACCCTAACCTAACCCTAACTACCTAACCCAAACCCTGCGGAGATGGAGCCCCTAACCGCCTAAACCTAAGCATAAGCCTGACTTAACCCTAATCATAATCCTAATTTAAGCCTAGTGCAACTCACCACCTAACCCTTGCCTAACCAACTAACCATCAGCCTAACCAACAAACACGAACCAACTAACCTTAGCCTCACCCACCAAGCAACTAGCCAACTAACCATAAGCCTAACCCTAGCCCCAGGGAGATGGAGAGATGGAGGTATCCTATAAGAAGTGGCCCCGCCACATCTAGTATAGTTTTTTATGAGGCCTACGTCGTATTTGCCGGCCACCCAAAAGGTGGGTAGGACTTGGGCCAGCAACGAGGAGATGGTCTAAGGCGCTGGATTAAGGCTCCCGTCTCTTCAGGGGCGAGGGTTCAAATCCCACCACTGCCAAGCTTGACTCGGCTCTTACAGGTTAACATACAACAGCTTCCCCTAACAGAGAATATCAGTTCCTCAAACTCAGATGTCATGAATGTGCTGTACCAAACAAACTCCACTTATTGTGTGTTTCTAGACCTGCCAAACAGCATAAAATACTGTTAATTATTACAGTTATTTTGGGCAACACTTGTATTTCCCAAGAGAAATGTGAATGTTTTTCTTTAAACACTAAAACCTGTCCAGAAGAACTCTGATCAAAGATTCTCAAAGCTTGTGGGTCTATCCAAGGTTTCAACCAGGCCCTCTTACACCCAAAATGAGAATAATATGTCTAGCCCAACAAAGCACTAGACCCCTAGTTTAATAATGCTGAATAGCAAGCCAGCCAGTGCAGGTAACAAATGATGACCTGTCACCTTGTCTGTCTCCTCTGTTATTAGAAGCACCATTCAAGGCAAGCACCAGCTTCATATTTGTCATATTAATGCATTGATGGGGATGGTAGCTCAGGCGGTAGAGCTAGTGATCTAAAGGTTGCTGGTTCAATCCCAGGCTTCTCCTGCTAGCATGCTGTAGTGTCCTTGAGCAAGACACTTAACTCCTAATTGCTCCTGATGGCTGCGTCCGTCGGTGATTGAACAATTGTAAGTCGCTTTGGATAAAAGCATCTGCTTAATGTAATGCATATTAATAAAAATTCACTCTTCGAGCTCATTCGTGATTTGAACCTGGGACTGTTCCACCTCAATGCGTGAATCATACGCGCAGACCAACAAGCCTCAAATATCATTCATGCTTGTTATTGTTAAGAGGGCAAGTGTAACTAACAATGACGACATGTCTCCTCTGTTATTATAAGCATCATGAAAATTAAGCAGCAGCTTCACAATTTTTATATTAAGTTTCCAGATATTGGTAATGCGACCAAATGGTTCAAGGCAGTGGATTTAGGCTCCAGCGGTTCAAATCGCATGGTTCCAAAATTTAATGCATGTCTTTGACCCATTGTAACCTAGCATAGCTTGAATTAGACTGACGAGTCAAGAAGAACAATGTAGGCATACTTGAGAACCTGCAGATTATTTGAAGTGTTTTAAGAAATCCATCAGCAAGGAGAAATTTTAGTCTTTGGGCTCATCCGGATTTGGACCCAGGACTTCTCGCATCCAAAGCAAGAATCATCCCGCTGGACGGACGAGCCCTGGAAGCCTTAAATGTGTACTTGTGCGTTGCGACTGAGCAAAGACAGATTTTGCAAACCTTATTGGATTGGTATGAAGGATATATAATTATGCATGTTATATTGAACTCTGCTCTCCAGTGACAGTTTACTAATTATGACTTGTCATCTTGGATATTTTAAGCCCACATCTGTGATCCAAAGCTGGCCAAAAGTGGTAGAGGGGCCGAGTCGCCCAAGACGCTAGATTAAGGTTCCAGCCTCTTTGGCGGCGTGGGTTCAAAACCCACCACTGCCAACTTAACAGTGCTCTTATTAAGTTAACATACAACTGCTCCTTCTAACCTAGAATATCCGTCTCTCAAATTACAAGTTCAGACAATCAACAGTGGTGGTGTCTCATACAAATTCCACCTCATTTCTAATCCTTGACCAGACCTCTAATCTGCCAAGGAGGCTACATACTCAAACAGCAATACAATTGTGTTCATTTACTTTCTTAGAATTATAGCTATATTGGGCAATCCTTGTATTTCCCAAGAGAAATGTGGCTGTTGTTATTTAAACATTACAAACCTGGCCAGAAGACCTCTGATCTAAGTTTCTCAAAGCTTGTGGGTCTTTCCAGGGTTTGAACCAGGACCTCTCACACCCAAAACAGAATCACATGTCTAGCCCAACAAAGCCCTAGACCCCCAGTTTAACAATGCTGATTAGCAAGCCAGACAGTGCAGGTAACAAATGATGATCTGTCACCTTGTCTGTCTCCTCGGTTATTAGAAGCACCAAGCAGGGCAAGCACTGTTGTTGATAAACTTTATTCTAAGACTGTAACAAAATAAGAGAGATCGAGGAAGCCGACGTTTGAAAGATAAAGACTTTTATTATTACTTGTGAACAAGTAACACAAAAGCCTGAGTTGGTTTGCAACGAGCTCCGGGGCCTCTCCTCCGGCTGGCCTATAAAGTCCATTGTACACATCTATCATCCATACGTCAACACACCATAGCATAGTTTCACTCCTTATATGGAAATCTGCCCATTGTAGTCACCTTCTGGCTCAGAGCCTGTGTTACAACATATGGAACTCTGTCCACCAAGCCGTTTTACACCTTCCAGCCCTGAGCTCATGTCTCCACATACATGTTAACTCTACACTTTCCACAGAGCCACTCACATTCACCCTTTAATATCTATTGGTGGCATATTGTACCAGCACTGGGGGAGAGTGGTATCTCCTTAACTCAATATTTCCCCACACTTATTTGATTCATATAGCATGTAGGCAAGATAATACTTATATTTTACCATTGAATGTTATCGTAAATGTCTCCCATCTACCCCCCCCTTTGGGGCTTACTAGGTCCCAAAAATCAATTAACATATATTTGTCAATTCACAATCATATATGGCTACTTTCCGGACAGCTAGATAAATCATCAGTATTCACATTTGGTTATCAGAAAAATGTTTTTTTCTTTAATCAGAATTCACAACCTGATTTCCAAATGTGTTATACCTTTAATTGTTTCCATCCCATCAATAAATTAGCCTTTATTACAAAATATATGATTAGAAAAACACATCATAATATAAAAGTAAAAAACCTTTGGTATAATATTAAAAATATGACACATTATATGATTATAACAAAGAATACATGACACTAGAATAAAAACTTTAAAAAACCTGACCATTCAATTTGTTTCAACATGCATTGATTCATCATGGCCTTTCAAAGCTTAGGCCTTTGTGGGTCCATATTCTCCATCATCTTCATCATCACTCTGGCTTCCTTCTCCAACATGTTCCCATTCTAATCCTTTTGACTCGACTATGTCCCATGACGTGAGGATCATTTGTTTGCTCAACCTTGACGCTATCATGGATCTCATTATGGGAATACATAATGAGACTTAACAGAAAAAAATTAAACCCATTATTATAAGTGGCACCAAGAGTATTATACCTATTTTGGTGAACATCATTCCCCATCGTCCCATTTTTTAAATCTAGCCATGCAAACCAATCTTTCCCATAACCTGCATTGTCTTTGACCTCCTGTCTTAGCTTTTTAAGGTAATTTATTGCAAGAGGGAACAATCCATCTGGCGAGATATTATTTGGGATAAAAGTACAACACATTTCGTCTATGAGTGCACACACTCCTCCTTTTTCTGCTAAGAGCCAATCTAAAGCTTGCCTATTTTGCCAAGCCACAGCGCTTGTGGCTTTCAATTGTTCCCCTAAGGCGGATAAAGCGTCATCCGTATAATTAATAGAACTTTGTGATTATAATGGATGTAATTGATCCATTCTGTGTTTTTGGATATTCCTCTGGATTGTATTGTTTCAAATCCTGCCGCTACTTCATCTCGTGCTTTGAACTTTTTGGGGTGTACCTCTAGGTTGTCCTATGTTATCAATTTTTACACTCTCGTCTGATTCGTATGCTCTTTTTCGCCATTTTAGCTCCTTGGTTTCAAAGTTACCATCAACCCCATCTAACGAGGGTAATAACACAATTTCTGTAACCATTTGTACTCTTGCGCTTCTACCTCTTCACAGTTTATATAGTACGGGCAACAAATCCTATTACCGCAGATCCAAAATTGGTCTGCTACCACTTTATCCTTTGTTTGATATACACTATCACCCAGCAGGGATGACACGAATGACTTCTTAGCCATTTGACCAGGGTCTTTTAGGTATTGGTCACCTTTTATAACAGGTGATTGTCTTAGTAGTGCGATCCGGTTGTTATCATATCTGGTGACATTCCAAATTATCCCACATTGCGCTTCTTCCACACTGCCCACATCACTAACACTTGCACTTCCTTCGTCATTTTGATGACACTCTCATCCCTCCTCTATTTGGAAATCTGTTCCTATTGGTAATGTTACTTCACCTACTGCGTTGAATAGACTTATGTCCATATCTCAACATCTTTTCATAAAAAGGTTCATAGGACTTCCATCCCATTTAGCTTTGTAATACTTGTTGTATACACTTGATCCTAGGTACAGTAAACATTGCATTGAACACACTACTACCTTATTATGATATGAGAATATACTGTATTACTTTTTGTTTGTGTTTTATTCAGTTCGGCCTGTTTTCTCAACTCTTTCTCTTCTAAGCCTCTGATTTGTTGCCTCTTCTCTTCTCTACATAATTCACAATTGTATTTAGTGTTAATTACGTACAATGCATTCTGACGACTTGTACTATATAAATAACAGTTGTCTGCGTCTATTTGTTTTCCGGTGAACTACCAATTATTTGCTTTTGCTCATTCATACAACCGGTCTTTTGTTCTTACCCTATTTGTGCGTCGTTAGGGATCAAGTTTTTACTGCATTAAGGTTCTTGCTGTTGAGAGAGGATCAACACTCCCAGTTGCATTGAACACTGATTTTGCACGTGAGGTGTCTGGAAGGTTTGAGGTGAATAGGTCACTGAGCTCCCAAAGCTGAGATATAGTGTGGGAATAATAGTAACGTATGTTACTATTAGATTTATTGCTTCCATGTCATACGGAGAGGACGTTTGTTGATTCCTCCAGCTTGACCAGAGGAGGAAATTTTTAGATTTATGCAAGACAGAGGCTGAGCGGGCACCTATGGGTTAGGACCAGATATGTTATGTTATCTCTGTACAGCTTTAAAAGCTAGTGCAGAGCGTCGCTTGGCAGAGATTCCAGCCGGCTCGGGTCTCTCCTGGATGTCCTAGGCAAGTCTGGTTTGATGCTGATTTGTGTAATAAACTATTATTTTAATCAAGTCAGCGTCAGCGGTCACTCCTTCATTCATCAACACATAGTATTCATCAAGAAACTACAAAGTGGCATCACGAAACAGGATCTGTTGGGCCTCATCTGCCGATGCTGCCTGCTCCAGCGAACTGCCGCTCTCAGGGTGAGCGACCTCTCACAAAATTAAGCTGCTATGTGGTCTGGAGCGGTTGTGTTTTTGGCAGAGGGACTGCACTGACAAGAAGCAGATTATGCGGAGATGGAGAGGATGTGTTGATGTGTGGAGTGAGTTTCCGTCTAAATTGAGGTTTATTAAGTTGTAAAAGACATAAATAATGGGAATAAGAGAATAATAAATGAAGAAAAATAGAATTAAGTTGAAATAGAGAATAGTGAAATTATAATAAGAATAGAGAAAATAAAAGATGAAGTTAAAAGTAAAAGTTAAAGGCTTAAAAGATGTGGAGAAAGTAGAAATAAAAAGTAATTGTAGAATGGCAGAACTAGTAGCCAAAAGTTTCTAAATAACGATGCAAGATAAACTAGGACAGGGCCAGTATCTCCTTAAACAGTAAGACATGTCTTCATTAAATGCTGCGAGAAAGTTGGCCGAATGAAAATATAATATAATGAAATCTAGGTAGGAAAAACAAAGAGGAAATAACCCTGGCCAAGGAAATTAACTAAATATAAAATTATATGAATGAAGATGAATGAGGTGAAAAAGATGAAAGTAAAGTGAAAACGAGATAAAAGTTAAAAGCCTAACGTAAGATGAAAAAGATGAAAAGTGAAAAAGAGATAAAAGTTAAAAGCCTAAAGCCTAAAATAAGATGAAAAATTTGAAAAGTGAAAAAGAGATAAAAGTTAAAAGCCTAAAGTAAGATGAAAAAGATGAAAAGTGAAATAAAAAGAGTTACAAGTTAAAGTCTTAAAAGATGAAAAATAAAGTTTGAGAAGAAAAGTGAGGAAAAAACAGGGCAGAACCTGCCTTGGAGAGCTAGTGAACATGCATGATGAGAGAATCTGATTAAAAAGAATTTGTTAAAAGTTTGGACAAAGTAAAAATTTAAAAGTCTGGCCAAAGTGAAAACTTTGATGAAATTAGAAAGTGTCTAATACGTAAAAACATAAAGCTAAGCGCTGTTGAAGTCTTTGGGTGATCAGATGTGATGCAGGAGAGACATGTCTTTTTCTGTCTTCTGTCTTTTTCTTTTTTTCTTTTTGTGTGTATGAGTGTGAAAGTGCCGCGGCTACAAATGTGTGAAGAGCTTTGTATATGTTTTGTGTATGTGTAAGTGATGTATAGAATATATGTGTTATTAAATAGGTATACATATGTGGTGAGCAGTTGAATAATACATAAAGAGAAAAATTTCTTGCCCCTTTAGTGATAAACATATATGAGCCTGTTTACGGACTTTGTAAAGTTGATAAAAATATATATGAGCCTTCTTTAAGGACTTTTGATAAATAAAAGAAAAGAGCTTTTGTGTTTCGGCTGCTGAGAGAAAACAGCTTTGATTTACGACTGTGTGTAACTGCATTGAGCTGGGCTGTTCCTACGGGAGCCAAAACAGGATGTTCACTCGCTGACGACCAGTCCATACTGGAAGTCGTTGCTAAATTTAAGAGGTGTAGCAAGGGGTGGTGCTTCACACAGAGTGGAATTTAGTTAACTCCTCCTGACAAGAGGGGCTGTGATTGAGCCCCCCCCTCTACTCTATTTTCTCAGTAGTTAGAAGAAAAAATAATAAGATAAAATAAAAACAAATAGACAAATAGAATAAAAACAACAAATTAAAAGTGATATCAGATTGACTAATGTACTCTTTGGACTTTAAATGTATTGCATGATTAAAAGTAATTATTGCTTTATTTCAAGTGCGCGCGAAATAAAAAAGCTGATAATGTAAGTCACACTGAATTGTATTACAGTGTGTATAAGAATTTAGAGTGAGCCTAAGACACTGAACTCTTCTGTTGTTCTTTTTCATTTTTCTCTCTTCCTCTCTTGTTCTATGCTGAGTGAAAGCTGGGGGAAAGACAGAGAAGATGGAATAAGTCTGAATTGAATCATCCAAAGGGCAGATGACAAGACATCTGGCAGATCTTCACAGACACTGAGGCTTGCAGATGACAACGTTCTGTAATCCTGAATCCATCTAAACCAATTAAAGGCCAGTACGGTGTTATCCACAAACTCTTTCAACAGACCTCACCTGATTTTACCTATATGTCTCTACATTTAGTTATAATATACGTGTTTAGCTTGTTTTCACATATGGGTTTGTAGTAGTTCTTTTTCTTTCATTCATTTGCAATTATTTAGTGAGAGACTTGGCAACGGACTGACTAATTAAGGCATTTCCGTCATTAATGGAGTATTATTGATTGATTGATTGATTGATCACAGGGGGAAAAGCTGATTTGATTTAAATACTGTTGAGTTCTGTGAATATTGGTTTCATTATCTGAGTATGGTTTATCTATACTGTTTTGAGAATGAACACTGATATAATTTTGATAATTAAACATAAATGAGTGTGATCAGATGCATCAGATGGTGAACAAGTGAATTGGCTTTCACAAGTGGGAAGCGATTGGTCTCCTTTGGGGTTAGCAAATTCAGCTGTTTTTGGTTAAGATGGATTACACGGCGCTTTATAAACAAATTTTAAGGTAGTTAAATTGGATTTACAATAAAAGAAAAATAAGAGGGTCATTAGGATGTCAAAAATGGATACTAAAATTACACAAGTAATCATTCCTATTGATGTAGTGCGAAAGAATAATCCCCTTATTAAAGATATTGCAAAAATATCAGGAAATGGAGCAAGCGTTGGCCTGACATTGAACAACCATGGCCAGTGGAAGGAACTCTTAACCCGGATGATATTAAAACAATGCAGGTGCTTGTGTCCACATATAAAGTAAATCAAAAGAAAGGTAAGAAGGGAAGGAGACACACGGAGAAAAGACAAACAGAACTTGGCATTCTGCAACTGTTCGCAAAGGAGGGACAGACATGGTTCGAAGCTGCAAAGGAAAAAAGAGAACAAAGTAGACAAGAAATAAAGAAAAATTAAAAGGAAACAGAAAAATTGATGGAGAAGATTACCGTACCCTTCTCACATACAGTATCTGTAAAGAAGCCCCCGCCTTATGAGAAGGAGGTGAAATTCACCGAAGTTTATCCCCAGCTCCCGTGATTACACAGGAAGGCAACTATCTCTTAAAAGATGAAGATGAGCAAATAATAGAGATGGGCAAGGCTAAAACAACCATCAAGATGTATCCAAGCTCCAACACTACCAAGAGAAGGAACCGTTAGCAGCCAGTACAGGTGTAGGAGATGACAGAGGGATGGTTTTAAGAGAGATTGAGAGGAGTATAGACGGATGCCTCGAGGACATAAGTGACTCCACCTGTCCAGAAGTTCAACAAGTATTGGAAAACAATTACACAAATTGCAAATAACAGTGAAGAAACTCCAGAAGAAAAAGCCTTAAAAGCCCGACACGTTGAGGTATAGACTACATCCAAGAAAAGGAAAGAGACCCAACAAAATGTGTCCAGTGATAATTCGAGGGCAAAATTTAGAATACTAGCCTTGGCAGAAAACAGACATGTCTAACATACTTGAAAAGTTACTCACTCTTCAAGATGGAGCAAATCCGTGGATCTCAAAGCTGGAAGAGGTTTTGGTGGGAACACAGCCTGCCATGGGAGATATTAAGAGACTTCTGGCTAGCCTTATTGGAGTCCCAGCGATGGAGGAGATCCTGCAGGCGGCAGGCCTTAACAGATATGTGGCAACTGCAGTATATGACCCAGAATTGTTTGCTGCAAGCAGCGGTCGGATTTGGAGAGCATTGAAAGATGCATTTCCAATAAACGTACACCCGGACAACATCTTTATCGAGGCATTGGGCCCACAGGAAAATCCAAGAGCTTATGTGTCAAGAAATCATCAAGTGTGGAGAAATGTCACAGGAAATTATCCAGATCTGAATCAAAAGGAGAAATCAATTCTCCGAGCTAAAATACAGAAGGGGCTGCCTCTACAAGTAAGGAGCAAATTGGCAGAAGTGGTTGGTCTTGGAAGCATGACCAAAGGTGTTTATACGGACCACATAGCGTATCAAGTGGAGCTATATCGGAAAAAGGAGCATGACCAGAAGGGACAGGACCAGGAGTCTCTCAGAAAACTCAACCAAATACAGTTGGTGGATAACAAGAAGAAGGAAAAGAAACAAGCTGTAAATCAATTACCACCACAACCACAGCAAGAACAGATTCAGGTTCTACCACCTGTGGTCCCCACTGTCTTCTTTCCACAGCCAGTTTTTGACCAACCACAAACATGGAGAGGAAGAGGTCAAGGTAATTTAGGAAGAGGAAGAGAAGTAAATTTCCAACAGTCTCAAGGAGTGTGTCATAATTGTGGACAACTAGGTCATTTTGTACGTGACTGCTACAGGTTCAGAGGAGGCTTCAGAGGAGGCTTCAGAGGCGTCTTCAGAGGAGGCTTCAGAGGAGGCTTCAGAGGGGGCTTCAGAGGACAACCACAGCCACCCAGGCAACCGGCGAACCCTTACTGGGCTCCGGAACCTGGTTTCTAGGGGTGCCCAGAAGAATCGAAAGGGAGGTGTCAGCTGGTAGTATCAGGGCTGAGGAAAGATCCAAAAATAGAGGTGAAATTAAATGATAAGCCATTGGAAGTAATGGCAGACTGCGGAGCAGCTTTCACCTATGTTCGGCCTTAAGATGCTATACATCTCCCCGTGTCTGACCAATTGGTACGGACAATCGGGTTTGAGGGTGTGAAACAGCTGATTCCTCTCACAAAACCAATTGGGCTCTACTGTAGAAATCGGAAAATCACACTACCTTTTTTGGTGTCAGATCATTCGCCCATTGCACTCTTGGGAAGAGATGCTATGTGAAAACTTAACTGTACAATACGGTGTGCACCGGACGGCTGTCTGGTGGATGTGCCACCCGATGTCTACTATCAATTATCTATGGCACCAGAGACCGAGACTTACTTAGTATATTGGATTGGAAATCTTAATCTAGAGCTATTAGAGCCAGCCAAAAGGTGGGAGAAGTTAATTGTGGCAAATATGCCTGATGCTAAGGCCCCTGAGTATCCACATCACTGCACGCTGAAATATTTCAAGAAAGCTGACCAATCGGATCCGGAAGAAGGGTTGAGTAATCAGCCCAAGCATGTTCAGCTCACATCATGCTGCATAATTGTGGGACTACAAGGAGCAGCTATGAAGATAAATACTAATGAGTATCTTGAGAAAGAGTACGACATTTGTGGTGGCTGAAATATTTGAGCAAAAGCATATAGGAGAAATTATGGCAGAAGCTGAGGAATTCATTTATTTTACCAATAAAGGACAATCTTGCTATCTGGAAAAGTGAAGAACAGAAGTTCTTGAAAATCATGATTTCAGCTCAAGGACAAGGACAACCAGAAGTGGTACTGATGACACATGAGTCAATGTTCAGCGCTAAATTCGACTCAGACAGCATGAGAGAGGAGATGCTGCAACAAATTCAAGAATGTTTGTGGTCACAACATAGTACTGACATCGGACTTGTGAAGTCAGCCCAACCGGTGAGAGTTGAACTGAGACCAGGAAACAAACCTCCTTGGAAGAATCAATACCCACTAAAGGAGGAGGCAATCAAAGGGATTGAACCACAAATTGAAGGACTGTTAAAAGCCGGTGTTGTGGAAATATGTTTGGATCCTCAGAGCAATACGCCTATATTGCCTTTAAAGAAACCAAATGAGTCCTATCGCTTGGTACATGATTTAAGAGCGATAAATGAAGTGGTGCAGGATTTTCCAACAGATGTAACAGATCCACATACCTTGTTAGCCCAAATTCCTCCAGAGGCTACACACTTCACAGTGTTGGATTTGTGTAGAGCATTTTTCAGTGTTCCACTGATCAAAGAAAGACAAGGATTGTTTGGATTCACATACAAAGGACAAACCTTCGAGTACAAGAGGCTCCCCCAAAGATTCAATCATAGTCCACACATTTTCAATAAAGTGTTGCAGGATGACTTGGCTGGGATTGATCAGATCTTGAAAAGTACTGTCAGTATGTGGACGACATTGTCATCTGTTCACCAGATAAGGAAACGTGCCATGAGGACTCAATCAAACTGTTACAGCTATTGGCAGACAAAGGACACAAGGCGTCTCAGAAGAAGCTACAGTATTGTCAAGAAAAAGTCATTTATTTGGGTCAACCAATAACCCATGGACACAGAAGCATCTCTGAGAGTCATTTGGATGCCATTCGAACGGCACCAAAGCCGAGAACAGTCAGAGAGATGATGATGTTTTTTGGCATTGCGGGATATTCTTCAGCCTGGGTAGAAGATTATGCCTGCCTAACAAGGCCTTTGAGAGTCATGATAAAAGAGACTGGGAATGCTCAACTCCATTGCAACCTCACCTGGACGCAGGAAGGTCTTATAGCATTTGAAACGATCAAACAGAGGCTACAAGAAGCTCTAGCGCTAGCGCTGCCAGACTACTCTAAGAAATTTTTGCTGTATGTGGCTACGTCCACTGGAGGCAAACATGCATGTGCAGTTCTTTGTCAGCCCACAGGTACAGGGACAAGCCCTCAACCTGTTTTGTATTATTCTACCGCCTATTCAGAAGTAGAATTGGGGCTACTACGGTGCTACAGAGCAATGGTGGGAGTTTATCTAATGTACGATAAAGCATCATCAGTAACTATGGGTTACCCAGTGACAATTCTTACCCATCATAGTCCCAGAAATCTTTTGAACTTCGGTAAATGTACATTGACTATGTCTAGGCTAAGAGACTATCACAGGCTCTTAGAGCAGGAAGATGTCACCTTAGTAAGGTGCGTCACAGTAAATCGAGCTGAGAATTAACACCAGAGGATGGAGAGCCACATGATTGTGTTCAGAAAGTAGAGAGATATGCAAAGCTCAGATCAGACTTGCAAGCTTTCCCACTGCATCTGTCAGATGTGGAGTATTGGACTGATGGGTCCGGCAATCGAATAGGAGACACATTTAGTGCTGGTTATGCAGTAGTCAAACCCCAGGGAACTGAATTTGTTGTTGAGAAAGCAGAAGTAATACCACAACCTGCCTCTGCACAGCTTGCTGAGCTTGTGGGCCTGACCGAAGCTTGTGTATTGGCCGAAGGCAAGCGAGTGACAATATATACAGATTCTGCATATGCACATAATGTGTGTCATTTATTTGGATCGGTATGGAAAAATCAAGGATTTAAGAAAACCGATGGTTCTCCGATACAGCATCATGCCCAGATAATGAAATTGTTGTATGCAATGACGAAACCAAAGGAAATAGCTGTAGCTAAGTGTGCAGCACACAAAATGGACACGTCAAGGGTCACACAAGGTAACAAAGCGGCTGATGAGACTGCAAAAGCAGTTACAGGAGCAAACAAAGCAGGCAAGGTTCTTCTGGTCACTCATGAAGTGGACTTGGAAAATAAAATCATGCTGAGAGATGTGATTGCAATGCAAGAAGAGGCATCAGCCATTGATAAATAATTATGGTTGGACCGAGGGGCCACACAAGATTCTGCTGGTCTGTGGAGAAATCATGAAGGACTGATGGTAGCACCCCCCGACCTACTAGGTCTGATGATTCAGGAAGCACATGGGTTATCCCATGATGCAAGGGGGGAGGTAAGGAGAAAAATCACAAAAGTGTACGGTTTTTGGGAACCGTATTTGCTTGAGCAAATTGATTATTTCAAAGGCAGATGTACAATCTGTCTTAAAAACAATGTTCGGAGGGGTGTGATGAGTCCACCCGGTCACATTCCAACTCCGACAGGTCCTATGCGTGAGTTGGTTGTGGATTTTGTTGACATGATAAGACATAATCTTCCTATCTTTTACCCAAAGCGTGAATCATGCCACTAGACCAACATGCCTCAAAAACCTTAATGGCAGCCTTTGGTTGATTGTAGGAAAAATCTCAGGAGAGTCAGGTGTCAGTGGTTTATTACTATAATCCAAGCTGTTATAGCTTTTTTCCCATGAGATGGCAGTGATTCAATCAAGTTTATTTTGACAGGCTCACTGTTACTGTAAAACAAACATTTTGTCCTGGTTCACAATGACCTACTTTGGATGCAGGTTAGAATGAAGGAAAATAGGGATGGAAAATTAACTCAGGCCGGTTCTGAAGAAATAGCATACAGCTTTGTGCCAAAGGCATTTTAATGGGCAAGTTTTCATTGATTGCTTATTGATTTCAAATACTTTTATCAAGCTCTGCACAATAAAGGAGTTCTTGCATTCAAATAAAAGCTCACTCTCTGTAATACACAATCAACTTGTTAAAGCAGGGCATGGAATTACACATGAGGTTGTCAAATAAGGAGAGTGCTTGTTGAAGTGCTTAGAATGTGTGACCTGAATTCATTGAGGTGTGTCAGTGGACTTTCAGAGGGCAAAGAGCCGAACTCAACTGAAGTAGGTTCCACCGAGATTTGAACTCGGATCACTGGATTCAAAGTCCAAAGTGCTAACCATTACACCATGGAACCTCTCACACCCACCACCTAGACCAATGAGCCAAGCACAGCTGAAGTTGCCTCAAAATACAGAACGGCAGCTTTAGTTTGATTGGTTGTAGGCAAAATCTCAGTCAGCTGTCCATGGCCTTGATCCAAGCTAGTACATATTTTTATTTTCTTGCATTCAAATAAAAGCCCACTTTCTGTAATACACCTTCAACTTGTTGATGTAGAGCATCAAATGACATGTGAGGTTGTCAAACAAGGCTTTTTTTGAACAATGCTTTTGTAGCTGGTTTTGTAGCCATGGTAAAGCCCTGGGGCGCTTAATGTGCTTGCTGCAGATATTGGCAAACAGGCAGTATCATAAAGAAAACACTCCAGGGTTCTCTGATAGCAATGTCTCTAGGTGATATCACAATAATCATTAACTCAACTTCTGAGCATTTCTTCAACAACTAGGCACATTTCAGAGAATGTCACATTTAAATAAGAGCTAATCAAAATGATTCTGGTTATATAGGGCACTCTATAATATCTGACAATAATTGTAATGATGGGGCTCAATATAAGGTACAGAGCTAACTTCAATCAATGTTTTTTTCATTGATATGCTTGCATGCATTTCATCTCACAATAATTCCAATTTAGCCCATTAACAAATTGTATTTGTAAGTGTATTTGTCAGTTAAATACAAATTGCAATTAGGTCCACGGATGAATGATTTCATTTCTAATTTGTCTAGTGCGTCTAAGAGTTCAGTGGAATCCTTCTTTAGCAGTTCTGATTGTTCTCTGTGAATATCAATGAAAACTACATGCACAGTGACTTGAGTTGCTGTCGGATTTGCCGATATAATTGCGGTTATTTTGTGATTGATGTCATTGAATATTACACCTGGGAGGCAGTATGTATTAATTTTCTTACCACGAGTCGACACGAGCATTCTTATCCTGTTACAAGTCCCCTTAGGACGTGAGACTCAGCGGTCCGTCAGCTACATTCATTATCGTACTACATTTGATGAATCGTCCTGTACTAACGTTCCCTCTCTGCGAGTAGCACTCAAGTCTTCTACGAACCTTTAGATTTCATACCAGCGGAACCGTCCTATCCGCAATTTCTTTCGATATTCTTACATCAAGAGACTCACATTTAATTGTGAGCATTTTGTGCACAAGCTTCTGAGCTCCTGGTGAAATGGCAGTTGGAGTGTGCAGCTCGCCAGTGTACAGTGGAGCTAAGTTAGCAGCATAAGGTATAGTTGGAACCTGAACCACATCCTGGACGCATGCTTTGATTTTTCTCTGGCACTGGCGCCAAGTATCTTTGACTGGGAGTGCACTTAATGAGTTTTGACCCCCTGAGCACATGCCCAGCACGAGTCTGAAGTATGTTGCTGGGCAAAATGTAACAGCCACGCATACCATGCCAAGTGCTTTATTATATAGGTGTCCTTCCTCAAGTGTCCTTCCACAGTGTTGGAGTGCGTAACATTAGCAAGTACCGAACCAAACAAATCACTTCACTTTTTCCTGATGGATTCCCACCATCCTTCTCCTTTCTCATTTGTAGGAGCGGTGGTACTCGCTATAATGACTCTGAGAGTAGTTTCTTCCCTGACTGGGACTGTCCACTCCACCTGGGTTTCCACATTACCATCCAAAAATCCTGTCCTACTCAGTAGTATATAAGCCAGGATGGGTCAAAAGCAGAGGATCCATTTCACCGGCCACCATCAAAGCATGTGCATGTGTGTGTGTGTGTGTGCAAGCATGTGTTGTAGTGTGGTGTGTTGCGTGACGAATAAAGACTGTTTCTTCTTTCTTTCTACCATTATAGTCAGGTTACACTCAAGATCAGTTATTGCCTCTAAATGTCTTGTTGGATCTTCCACCCAAACACACAGTTTCCTCTCTGTTCCTTTTTCATGTACTACAACAGATCGCAAGTCTTCCTGAGGCAGCTGTGTTGGGATCGGAATTCCAACTGCGTTTCCTGCTGTCTGTTCTATCACTCGCTTGTATCTTAATAACAGTTCTCTCCTTGAGGCTGCTGTGGCGTGGGGTGGTCTTATAGTCACCCTCCTTTTGCGTTGTTTGGTTGTCAGGCCAGGTCGTCCATGTTGATGGTGGGGAGGTCTTTATTTGGGCCTCCTCCACAGTCGTCCCTTGGGCAATATAATCCGCCAGCGTCCACAGTTGATCAACAGCAGCCGAAGTACGATCAGAGCCAGGGGATTGGGCTGATTCCTTGGGCTGCTCTCCTTGACCTGGACTGGTCTCAGGTTCTCCGGAACCCGAGCCTGATTCCTCCTCATGTTGGCACCCTAGTACAGTGGTTAAGATGATACCGTGTGTTGCAGCCTTCTACCTGAATGGCTGTTGGAGTCACCATGACCATCTTGTAGGGACCCTCCCTTCTTGGCTCATTCCACTGTCTTAAACTTCTTACTGGCTTTTCCTTGGTCTCTGGAATCCTACATTTCTCTTGATGGAATATCACTTTTTATATAGCAGTTTCCTCGGGCACCAGTACAGGCATGGGTGGACCCGTTTTTAACTCATGCGGTGTAAGGTGGGTTATTCGGTTAGATTGCATGTGGTAAGTCATTAGTGCCAATGCTTGTGCATCCACCCAACTGGTTTAGTGCTTGCACATATCTTGTTCATTTTGCCTTTAGTTTTCCAGTCACTTGTTCAACCACTCCCTGTAACTGCAGGTGATACACACAACCTAATCATTGTTTGACATGCAGCTGCTGTATCACTAGTTTTACTGTTTTCTGGATAAACGCTGAACCATTGTCTGAGCTAATCTCTGTCGGAATTCCAAACCTCGGCAGGACTTCTCTTGTCAAATATGTGATCACAGTGAATGCACTCTGATCTTCTGCTTCTACCCAACTGTTGAATGGATCAATGACAACTAACATGTAACTTTTTCCCATTTACCTTCTAAACCATGTCTACATAGCTTAAGACCAGATGTCTGAATGGTCCCTCAGGTGTGGGAATGTGTCCTAATGGGGTAGTGATTGTTTTTCTTACTTTTTTTTGTACATATCTCACATCATTTTAGTAGATTATCAACCATTGTTTGCAAGCATGGTGATCAAAAACCTTGTTTTCTGATTTTTATCACTACAACCCCCTTGTGCAATGGTCAAAACCATGCGTATTAGTGATAAGCAATCCTAACAACGCCGTTGGTGCCAACAACATCCCATGGGTTATACCTAACCCTGTGGGGGTGCGCATGTATTACACATGTTATCAACATATTTTGCTCATATACTCCAGGTTTTTCCTGCATGCGGACAACATCCTCTTCCGTAGGCGCAGCCTCAGTATAGTCAATATTGCCTGGATTGCCCTACTGCTGTTCGAGGCTACTTTGGTAGCCTCATCTGCAGCATTGTTAATTTTTATAATATAATAATTACCTTTTCCTGTGTGCCTGACATTTGATTATTGCCACTTTTTAAGGCAGTAGCAATGCCAACATTAATCCCACACACTGATCACAATGCATTGTGAGGGACCCATCTGTTTTAATAAATCCTGTCATTTCCCATTCTGCTCCAAACAAATTACATACACCATGTGCATATGCAGAATCTGTGTATGTATTTTCCGTTTCGCTGTTCCTTCTTGACAGGCAGCTGTAAGAGCTCTCAACTCTTTTAATGGTGCTTAACTTGGCTGTGTACAATGAGAACATTGAATAACAACAAACGTGGCGATAGTGGCGCCGCCCCTAGCGGTCGCCTGTGCCAGCGCTCCGGTTGACTCTTGCACTTTTTTAGTATTTATTTCCATTTTTTATCATAATGTACGCCAAAAAAGCATAGACAGTTG